>NC_070605.1:47624803-48249803 GCF_027172205.1 Podarcis raffonei | reverse complement strand
GTCAAACTTTCAAGGACAAGGAGATAATCAGGTCAGCCTTCAACCTGCTGTAATTTTTCTGATGCATGGAGAGAGGAAATAGATATGGGTGGGCACTATATCTCCTGAAATGGCCTCTTTCTACCCGTTTAACGATAAATATTCTAGCAAAGGGAAGCTCATATATTACTCTACATATGAATTCTCTTTTTATTAATCACACAGATTTTAACAGTGGGCAGAAAAGGAATTAATGTTTGAATTATCAAGGTGGTTTGATTCCCTCTTAAAGGTTTATTTGGTGCTTTAAAGGTTGGAACAATGGCCAAGAGTATAACAAATGAATTTATAATTGCATGAACTTGGGTTCAATGTGCATTTCCAAATGATATGATAAATGCATTACTAGGTGCGTTGTGTTCTTGTTGCATTTATTCTCCAATAATTTCCTGTGAGTTTGGTCAGGTCTATGATGGCATTTCAGCTGCCATTACCAGACATATGAGGATGAGAGATATTTTACCCTTCCAACAATTTTATTATTGACTCTATTGCAAGAATACAAGATAGATATAAGCATGTGAAACTACTCAAAATCTCATGAAAAATTTGATGAGTGAAACCTGAACATGAATTTCTGAAATGCTATAATGGCTTTTAAAAAATATAGGGTATAATCCATAGGGAACTTCTCTTACAATACTGTATCAAAATTAATGGACTCATGATTTAGGTACTGCCCTGCATAGACTAAAAGAAGGCTGGATTGTGCCCATAAATGCACTTTTCTTATTCAATTGTTTAGAAGGTTTAAAAGAAAATAGTTATGAGGATACCTTATAAATACTCATCATGTTTGTAATCTTTATTTGTTAGCTAGTCAACCCATTTTGATCAACCCATCTTGACATGATATTGCCTCCTCAGATTTGCATAAATATATACAGTGACCAGAATAACAAAATTAAATGATAACTCATCTGAAGGGTGATATATAAGCTTCAAGCTTTCTTTCTCCAGAATATTTATTGTTAACTCCAGAAAGACAGAGGCCATTTCAAAAGATATAGTACTTATCCATTATTTCTTATTCATGCATCAAATTTTACAAGGGCGGAGGGAGAGGGTATATAACTGAAGGTTAAAATATTATCTTAGCAACTGTTGATATGTCTTTGGGTCTTTTGACAAAGTTTTGATTTGTTTTTAATCCATGAAGCATTGTGCTAAGAGCTGAACAGTACACCACACACACACACACACACACACACACACACACACACCTGGTTTCATATATAAGACTATAGAGATATAATCTAGGAGGGTGCAATGACCACAGGAGTAGGTTCACACTCCTGTTTGGTGTTTTGGAAAGTGGCCCATTTTAGTTTGTGCTGCTTTGCCTTAGATTGATATCAGCACCTTAATTTTGAAAATCTGAAGCTCTGTGCCGCTTTATTGACTTGCATCAACAAATGACTATAGCTCTGTCTCTCTCACACACTTTTTTTTGACAGAAGTGAATGAAATTTGTAGGCATAGCAGGGCCTTCTATATAAAGTCTTCCAAAATTCCAGACAAATAGGTCCAAGTTATATTTTTGTTGGTTGGTGCTGGCTGATGTTGAAGTCTAACCTTTTTAAAAAAGAGAGAAAATCCTCTATGACTGTTTAAATTCCATGTTAGTTCTACTGGATCCAACTTTTACTCAAATAACTTGTAAAATTGAGGAGTGTGCATGCATACATGCATGTTTTTTTCTCTATTTGGGGAGGAGAGATTAGCAGGAGCAGGAAAAGAGGCAATAAGTGTGGGTGGTGCCCATGGTACTCTCAGAATTCCAAATGGGTCCCAAAAGACCACTATGCTATTCTGTACAAGCTAAAATGCGCCACTTTCCAAAACACAGAACATCCTTGTGGTCATTGCACCCTCCTAGATTTTATATCTCTAGAGTCTTATATATGAAACCAGTGAGGTAGGGGTGTGTGTTTATTACTCTAAAAACCAGTTGACTAGAAGTACCAGGAGTAAAGCTGATTTTAATCTCATTGATATCACATGATCTAAACTAGCTCACACCAAGTGTAGGCTGCTAATAACAAATATGATTCCATTTCTGGCCAGGATGACAACCGAGGGAGGAGTTTGTTTTTTAGGGATAAGATTGTTTGGCACATTTAGATGTTTTTTGTAGGAATATACCCTGGAGCAATGGTTGCAAGAGTCATGAGCCTAGCTTCCCATGCAATTCTGAAAACCTACTCTAAAGAAAACATGTAAGAATATAAGAAGAGTCCTGCTGGATCAGACCAAGGTCATCTATCAAACAAAAGTAGTTCCTGTAGTGTAGTTCCTCTGTTGCCCACAGTGGCCAACCAGATGTTCCTGGGAATTGCACAAGGAGGCAATAGCAGTCTCTGCTTGTTTCCCTGCAATTGGTAATGCTACAGGAGAATGGATATAAATTGTTTGTTACCCACCCTCATTAGAACATCACATACTAGGCAGTGTTTGTTCTTTTACACTTCAGCTCACTATATTTTTAATTTGTTTTGAGAGGGATGTGCCAGAAGATCATGGTTGCTGTGGTGCTTCCTAGTATGGTTGTAACACTGAAAGAAGAGAACAATAATTATAATCCTGCTGTTTGGGATGTTATAAATTGTTGACAAAGCTATAGAACACTGCAGGGGGTCGAGTATCCCTGACTTGTTCACCCTTCCACACAAGGCTGCTAGTATGGAAACAGTGCATCAAGCACTGTTTCTGTGGAAGTTGCCGTGAAAGAAATGTGGGGAAGAAGCTGAAGGAGCAGCGCTTGCTGAGTTATACCCAGAGCCTCTCTCTCTCTTTCTTCTTCTCATTTTGTCTTCCTTCCTCTATCTTCAGTATTTCAACCAGTCCTAGCAGAAAGCTGAGTGAAGTCACATCCTTAGCAGAATAAGGAAGTTTTATTTTGCTGATTTGAGCTCTGTGTATCATTCACACTGCTGCACTTTGGCTGAGCAAATCGAGCAACTCTGCCTTATAATGGTATTTTGATTCAATCTGAATGTTAAGATGTTGAAGAGAAAACCTTCGAATGCTTCAGATAAGGAAAAAACTCAAAAGCCAAAGGTAAGAGAATTTAGCATTTAAGAAGGAATTACATTTAGATGGAAAAACCCAAGCTGTGGTGCTCAAAATAATCTCAGTTATATAGTACCAAATTACAAGTTTTTGATATTCACAGCCCAGAGTTCACTGGGACTGAGGGCAGCTGGACAATGTTCATTTCTGGAGGGGGGTGGGTGGTTTTTTTGTGTTTTTTTTTTTTGGTGAGGGTAATTTCACACAAACAGGCCCTCCTATGAAAATGAGGTGGCAAAGACCCTCTCTTCCAGGAGTAGATGTTACAGGCTTCAGACTTAAGTACCAAGCAAGCAGAGGTGTCCTTGAAATTGTCTTCAACATGCTGCCCTAAGCAATTCCCAGATTTAGGTAAGCAAATTCCAAATGAGAATTTTACAAAGGTCCCACTTAAAAGAGAAGGCCACCACCCTCAGAGGGAGTTGCACAAGTCCAAGTCTTGGTGACTGTATGTAGCCCTCATTCCCAGTCCAGTGAGGGACCTTGATTCTAAGTTATTTTTAGTTAAAAAATATGAAAGTAGCTCCTTCAGAAGTGTCATCGCCACAGTTCTACTTCTTTAATTGTGAAATGACCCTACAGGGGTCTTAGGACTAGTACTGACAAAAAGTAATGGGCATTTTATCCACAAGGATGTGTGCTCAGTTACATGACTGTGTTCAGAAACTTTGTAAATTGCTGTGTGAAGAAGTTGTCTGGGAACTAGCCATGGCTTAGACAGGAGCATCACTATGATTCCATAATTCTTGCAGATGCTTATTTCTGTGAACCAATACTTTTGTTTTTCTATCTTTAGTGAACTTTTTAGTTTAACAGTCAGTTGCACTTTGCTGCAAGTGTTTTTATAGTAAAGCCTAACAATGGCAGATTGTGAATGCATTTTATTTGAAGTAGCAGACGTTTGTTATTTTGGTACCCCTTTGCCTTCAGGTATAATATAATTGATCCCTTGACAATGTTTATTGTTCAGTTCTTCATTGTTTTGGCTGCCTGTGTTTTACATTTACATTCAGAGGCAAAGATAACATATAGAAAGATATATACAGATATACAGTTATAGCCAAGATATTGAATGCATACATTTTAATTCTAAGTCAAAATTCCAATCCCACTGATGTCAGAGTTAGACATGGTAGAGTTAGATTTTTCCCATAGGAACATAAATAGCAAACTTTGGAAATATTGTTCCAGGTTAGGACATTCAAGTAGCAAAGAGGAGCAGAGGAGAGTCTTGCCAAGAGCACAAGACAACCAAATTATTATTTTTCTGCCCTTGTATTTTTCTTTCTCTCCCCTCCCTTTATTTTTGGCAGAATAAATTGCTGCATGAGTGTGAAATCATTACTTGTGAAAGGAATTGGGGAGGGGAATATTTTGGGTTCAAAATGAATTTTCACAGTTAGATCCACTTTTTCAATTTTTTGGTAATTTATTTTTGATGGCCTTTATATCTAGCATAAAAATATTGCTGGTACATCTGTTCTGACGACTGGATTGAATAATACAGATTTTCATTTTTGAAAAAACAAAGGGTTTTGGTTGGGTCAACAAGATATAGTTTATGGATGGATTCATATTTTTTTTCTTATCTGGTACTCTAAGCTTTCTGTGACTGTTATTGTGTGTATGTGAATTGTAGGTGTTTGTATAAAAATGTTAATGTTTTATATGAATTTCAGATGGTATAATGTATTTATTTTCCATTTTTAAAAACACAGGTCACTTGGAAATCTTTAAGGTAGCAAGTGACTAATAAATCTTATTATAAATAATAGTATGACAAGGTGCTACTATTACAGCTGTAATGTGCTGTATTGTTGTAAATATTTTAATTAATTTCAAGTGGTTCAGTGAGTAAAATTTTTCTACACACATAAAACCTTTAAGTTCATGCAGTTAGTATGAACTTCCTGAGCATCCTAAGACTGATCTTCTGATGATAAAGGGATTTTCCCAGATTGAATTACACTTTCTGCCACTTTCTGGGGAAAGAATGGATGAACTTGTACTATCAACAGTAATCTTGAACAAGTCAATATTTTCTGGGAAGATAGAATGGATAACACAATCCTCTCTTCGCTGATTTAAAAGCTGATTAGGACTGTAATAAAATGGATGAATTAATAATTGATATCAATAAGTTATTTAATCTTATATGTTTAATGATGGACAATGGCCACCATTGGGCCGGCCCTACCATTGCCTTAGGTAGCAGTTGCTGAACGAACAGCACTCCAGCTGTTTCTCCTGAGGCCCCTGACTATTCCTGTCAGGTGGCAATCAGAACTATGTGTACCACCTTCTAACTAGATCTGCTGACCTTGGGCACCCTGAAAGACGGTATCCCATTGCCAATGTTGAAATAAGATTCAACTGCCAGCCTGGTTGGATTCTATGGATGGAATGTGTTTAAAAGTAGGGAACAGTGGGGAAAACCTAACTAAAATCAATTCTGCATTCGTCATACTGAATTTTGCAATTCCCCTCTAAAGAAGATTGTTACCAAACTAACCATATGGTTGGGAAACATTTAAAACATGCACCTATAGTTGCAAAGGAACTGGCAGGATTTCACAAGGAACTTCCTTGCGTGCCTTCCTGGCTGGTCAGGCATTGCATTCTACAAAAACTAGTAACAGTCATGCTTAGTAGTTTCAATATTTATCTAGCAACCATTTATTTTTCTTTTAAAATGAGCTTCAGTATAAACAAGAATCCCCTATTCACTTCAGTGGGTAAACTGAGCAGCTACACACAGACACTCAGTGTCTCTCAGAGATGCATTTTTTAGGTCAGCATACACACACTATCATCTTCATATTGTTGGTATAGCATGTTTTTGGTGTTTTGAAAGCACCTTTCTGTAGAACAGTTATAAGCCATCTTACATCTTACATTTCCTTGTGTGGAAAGTGAGAATGCCATATGGGAACCTCCTCTTGGGGAGAGTTTTGTGACATTGTTGGACTGCACTTGTGTAGATACTCCCCCACATCCTTCCATGAAGATATTAACCTGAGAGGTGCCTGAGCCATTTGGTGTTGGGATTACTTTGAAGATAATCAATTGGTTTTGTAATTGGTATATTGGTATATTTTAGTCTTCAGAGAATTGCATAGGCTTCACTAATGTTTTGCTATTTGAAAGGAGGGGGCGGAAACAGCCTCCCTTAAGTGTTTATGCTCTTTAAAAGGACAGATGGAAACAGGCACCATTAACTCTTTCTCATCTGCACACAAACACAATTGGGAAGGGGCTGGCTTCTGCCATGGTATTTATTGTGGTGTTGCTTTTTAAGTAATCACTCCAGTTTATCGAAACTTCAATCAACTTAGTGTTGTAACCACTAAAAACTTTTCCACCAAGAGCCATTTATCTGATGCTTATGGTAGCAGTTTGATAGATATGAAGTGCATCCGTTTTGTGCATTGCCCTTGGACAAAACACAGCTTTATGGTGATATTTTAAAAACCACCATGACTCTAATGGAATTAACTGGTATAAAAGGGAACAGATATATTGGAAGCCTGAAGTGCCAGAGGGTCTATGAAGTGCCTTTTTTTTTTTTGCATTCCTTGTTGAACAAATCAAACTGTGTGATGTTCCAGGCCTGTCTGGTGCTAGGGCAGGAACACTCTGAACACAATGCCAAAAGTAAAAAAGATACGTAGTTGCTTGTGTGGCACAACTGAAGGAAGCCTCTGGGCAAGCACTGAGTGCAGTATAACTGTATGTGTAGCCTGTGCTACTGGACTTTTGGCATCTCAATAAACCTATAAGCATTTTTTCATAGAGTACAGTGTGCATTGAACAGGGAGGGAGCAAAGAAATTGATGTGCTAGAGGGTCTATGACCTCTGCGTGGCAACTGCTCATGTTGTCTGCAAAGCATGCAGGTGTGGACACCTGCAAAACAATGTCTGCAAAAGCGCTTTTAGAAAAAACCTCAAACTGCAGGGCTTACAGGCTAATGTGCACACAGAGACACACTTCACACAGTAGCATGTAAAGAGCTGCTCCCTTCATTCCTAAAAGCAGGGAAGTGGTAGCCGGTGGAGAATTATATTCTCCTACAAATGGAAAAAGCTGCTTGATGAGGATGAATGAGTTTAACTTTGTCCAGGAATGGATGGAGGATGGGGCACAACCACAATCAAAATTGCTGGAATCTAAGGGCTGATTTACTTGATTTTTGTACATTTCAGTTTCAGACAGGATCCTGATTGCATAAACTGACTCAAAAACTGTATTTTAAGTTCTATCCATGGTGACTCATTCACACGTGCAGGTCATTACTTCCTGTTGCAGTTCTCAAATCATGAGCATATGCTTGTGAACAAAGTTTTAAGTGCATTGCAACTCTGTGGGTTAAACCACAAAGCCTAGGACTTGCCGATCAGAAGGTCGCGGCTTGAATCCCCACAACGGGGTGAGCTCCCATTTCTTGGTCCTTGCTCCTGCCAACCTAGCAGTTCGAAAGCACATCAAAGTGCAAATAAATAAATAGGTACCACTCCTGCGGGAAGGTAAACGGCATCTCCTTGCGTTGCTCTGGTTCGCCAGAAGCGGCTTAGTCATGCTGGCCACATAACCCGGAAGCTGTATGCCGGCTCCCTCGGCCAATAAAGTGAGATGAGCGCCACAACCCCAGAGTTGGCCACGACTGGACCTAATGGTCAGGGGTCCCTTTACCTTTACTACCTAACTGCCCCATTTTTACCGGGACATTCCTGGAATTACAGAAGCTGTAGAGCACCTTGGGTGGCTGGCCACTGCCACCTACCACAACATGCACGAAAAAGGGCCGCAGCTTCGTGATGCACAGTGCCACTTCTAGAAGTAAATCAGTGTGTGGTGGTGGCGGTGAGCCCCTGGCACACAGCTGAGTGGTGGTGCAGTGTGGCATGCAGTAGTGGGCATGTGCACACACAAGCCACTAAGGTGGCGTATGTGCAAGCGGTGGCGCGATGGGGGGCGGGCTAGCAGACAAGCAGTGGCAGCAGTGGGTTGGGGGGGGTACAAACCAGCAACTGGTGGTGGCGGTGGGATGGTGTGGGGGAGCATGCAAGTCACCAAGTAGCAACAGGAAGTTAGTGCAGCGAAAGGGGGAGAATGTCCCAATTTTTTCTTAGGAGGTGGTGGAGCAATTCAGTGGTTTGTTATTTTATTTTTAAAAATGAAACAAAATTGTGCTTATGGATCAGATAGATTCTTCATAAATTTCCTATGTCGTTCTCCTGTTTAACGGCGGATACAATGAATTCCAAAATAGCAGATACAAAAATAAAAGTTACTGTCATGCTAAACATTCAATATTCAAAATATAATTGTGAGTTTTAAAGACCAAGATATGCAATATGGAGACTGTATACCATTAATGAATATTAACCAGGGTTAAGCTTTCTAATGTTATTTCAAAGGCATTTAGGAGATTCAGATTTAAAACAGAAAAGTTTAGATTTCATAAAGAAATTGAGCCCATAATTAATCAGCTACTCATATCATTGTAGCTGGTTTCTACAACCTATCTGGCAGTCACATTCCTCCCCCCCCCCCCCATTTGCATTTATTCCTACAATAATGAGAGCTGATGAGCTGATGATAAAGCTACATTTTTCTGGCTTCCAACTGTGTAAATTTATGCTTAGAGGCAGAGATGGCACATAGGTCTGTCATCAAAGGTCTTTAGTATAATCCTCCAAGAAAACTGTCAAGGTATTTGCAAGTTCTGCAAAACAGCCACAAACAGATAACATCTGGGTATGATGATTTTTGCTGGAAATACCTGTAAGCATTATCGGATGACACCCACATGCATAGAAACTTGTCTTCATATTCAGTTAAAAAAAGAACTTCAGGTGACATTACAGATAAGGTTTTCCTGTTTCCTGCAGGCCTTGTAAATTAAACTGGGTCAGAGCTAACATCGGCTGCTTCATCATCACACAAGTGTGTGTGTGGGGGGGTGTCCATTAGTCAAAGTTTCTGCAGCCAACAATACTGCTTATTTTCTTGTATTCTGTGTAGACAGTTGAGCCAAAACAATCCCCTAGAAAACTTTGTTTACCGTGGTAGCTCCTATTTATTTCAGTGAGGCCTGCAGAGGATAGCTTCGTAATGGTTTCCTGTTCATGATTGCTTGTTGATGTTTTTAATTTTTTAATTTTTTCACTGAGATGTTCCTTGTTTTAAATTTACATGTTTCTTCAGTTGTGTTCATATATCATAACATTCTCATTTTAAGATTTATTTATTTATTTAACACTAAAGACGATTTCAGAAGTTGTAATACAGGTGACAAAAGACAATTTAAAATCATGTTAAAATATATTGTTGTGATGGTAGTTTAGGTCCAGTTAGCTAATCTGTCACCCTGTGATTGTAGAGATTCAAAATCATAATGAATTGTGCCATCATCAGTTCTACTATTATATTCCCAAAAGGTGAATGGGATTTTAAGGTTCATTTTGGTTTTCGTGTTGCATTTCCAGAGCTCGCTGTCCCCCATCTAAGATTGTGCTACATGTATGTCAGGCATCATTTTTTTAAAAAAATAAGTGCAGCAAGAGGATGTGGTTGAAGGTTTTTTTAATGGTGACAGAAAACTTCCAGTAATCCAAACCAGATGGTTCTAATCTACTAACCTCATTTTTTAAAATAAATAAAAATGATTATGATACTCAGACAGAATTTACCCTATTCTGCGTGGCAGATTTTTCTGAGGTTTGCTGCACTAGATCACTGTACATAATGTGAATGTGTGTGAGCTTAATTAGATAAAATATCTGCTTATCTAATTTGAAAAATATCTGAGATTCAGAACAAGGAGCAACAATTTAGAGAAAAATATCACTTCAAAGGAAAGAGGGCAGAAGAGTTGTGAGCCATGCCCCCGACACTGCTTTGTCCACATCTTTGGATGTTAGGCTATTGTGAGTACAGAATTTGCCTGCCTACTCACTTAGGTGACTGCATAATTTGCTCTTTTATAGTGTAAATGCATTGGTAAAGTGGCTAGTCTTTTTACAGAGGACATGTTGTTCAACTGGGATCAACTTGCCGAGGCATTAATTGATAAGAACTCAAGCTCTTATTAATTGATGTACTTTTTTAGAATAAGTTTATCTACTGCTTTTCCAACATCAAAGTGCTTTTCAGCAACAGAGAAGTGAATAAAAATAATAGAATAGATACCAAGAATAAACTCAACAAAAATATAACTCAGTCAAAAACACTCTCTATGAGAAAGTCCCAAGGCCAGATGTTTTTACAGTCTGTGTGTGTGTGTGTGTAAAATAAGTTCTGTGTGGGATTCACCTAGCAAATCCTGTCAGTGGAAGCCCTCTGCAAAGGGCTTCTCCTCCTCGCCTCCCCTGCATGCCCCCCAAGTGGCTTGCAGGGGTCAGGAGAACCCCCTCTGAACAGCTCATGGGGAAAGGGAAGGGGAATTCTCCTGTCTGATATGCCTGCATAGATGGAATGTTTGTAATAGTGCAATGTTCAGTTTAACCCAGTGTCATTTAAACTGTAGGAGAGATTACAGAGCCCACATGGATATCCTATGAGTGATATCCACCATTAGTCAAGCTTACGAGCATAGATTTCATTAAGTCTGCTCCCAGTATGACTTAATTGGACACCCAATGTATCCAGGCCATCTGCATACTGAACCCATGTCACTTGAATAACCTATACAGTACATTTGGTTCCATTCCTGCTCTAAAAAATGTGGTGGTGGGCCAAACATGGAGCAGCTTCAGTACTGGGGTTTTGATTACACCTTGCTCTTTCTTTTCTGCATCTAAGTCAGCAGGTTTCAGTTTTTAACATCTGTCAAACAGCTACTCAGCTGGTCCTAGTTATTTGTTAACTTCAGTGCGCTGGATCAACCTTGCATTTACTTTACATTTAGAAAGTCCTTTTACAGATTTACAGTCCGCTATATAAATGAACTGGAGACAGGGCAAGCCAATAATATTTGAAATAAATTTTCCTCACTTTGCACTCAAAGGTGAAACCTCTGTGGAATTGACTACACAAAGTCCTTCACTCTATATTTTTCTTCCTTATTAACCTGCTGCCTGCAACATCAGCCATTTGTGCTCATTGAGCTTACAAACCTTCTCCTCCAAAAATCCTAAGAAAAGATTTACTTATTTTTATTTATTTAGGATTACATGATATGGCATATTTGCTGTGCATAAAGCTGTCATTGGCTTTTAAAAAAATAAAAAGTTTAGGTTCAAAAAACCTGGTGGGTTGGGGGCTGCTTGGGCATGAGGTTGTTTATAAGCCCTGCTATATTCACTGCAGCACTCAACCTCAGGTGATATAAAGCATGCAAAAAAGAACTTTCTGTCAGTTTTATTATTTCTAAAAAGGTTCCCCTTGAAGGAGAAGAGTGACCTTGTTCTGCTGAGCTGACATGTGCCATTGAATTAATGGCTGAGCTTCGCTTTAGGGAAGCTTGCAGAAACATTACAACTCTCGTGGCTGAGTTTGCTGTGCACATTAATCAGGTAAACCAAAATGATGCATCAAACACTCATTTAAAAGTAGTAAAATTCCTCCCTCCCCTCCACATTCCTTTTTTTTATTAAAAAAATCTTCCTAAGAATTAGTGTACAGTTGGTCATTGCTTATGGTCAAGGGCACTGCTGGATGGATACAGTAAAACATAGCTGAGGGGACTGAAACTTTTCTTAATCTCCAGCTACTATAGAAGCTCAAGAAGGAAGTTAGATATAATAGGGACAGGTTAGGACCTGCATTTAATACAAACCTTATCTCCTAGAACATATTTGCTCTAATTCTCATGACCATAACATTATTTGACATTATGATTCATAACAATGTGGTAGCAACATTGATAAAAAAGGAACGAAAGAGTTTGATCACACTTCCAATGAAGACAACAGGGAGTTTATCATTCATTTAATGGAGGCCATGATCAATGGCTTCAGGCAAGACAAACAGTTTCTCCCATTGACAGTGATTTTTGTAATAGTCTGTTAATGAGATTTATGAAGTATTTAATAGTGCTTAAGGGTCCAATGCACCTTTTATTTTTCCTGCGTCATTTTGTGGTGGTCGTTAACTGAACGTAGTGCTCTTCTGGAGCTCCCAAAACTAAAGTTGTGATAGACATGTCCACAAAACAGATTTAAAGCAGATTGTGCCTGCACACACACACACCTGTAATGAAGAAAGCATTCATCTAGAGCTTTCCCAGATTGTGGATCTCAACATAGTTGAACATCCCCATTTTTCAAATTTTTCAAATTTAATGACCAATAATCACATAGCATGGGGCAAAGAAGGTAAATGCCATCACAAAGTTGAAAGCCTTAGCTTAAAGAACTGAGATGCTTTCAGGAAATGCTTATTTATTATGTATGCCAATATCTGCAAAACATCTCCACAGAGACACAGCCACTAAACTTGCTAACAAAGTCAACCACAACCTCTTTTTGAGACCAGATCAGAAGGCTGCCTTTACAAAGAGAGCATATATTATGTTGAATGCCCCAGTTCTATAATGTCAAAAAGCCCAGAATGGTTGGAAGCAGCTATGGACTAGGTGGAGTGCTTCCACAACTGCATGGCTCAGAATGGATGCATTCTGCCCCATAATTCTTAACAAAGCAGGAAAATGCCATGCATGAATAAAAAGAAGCGCCTTGTGAACAAAGCTGGATGAATATTTGAGATGTGAACAGCTCACTAAAGTCTCTCAACAGTTATCCTAAGATACTAACCTAGTTCCAAAGGAGCACTTATGGTGATGAAACAGTTTATGGCCATATTTAAAAAAAGATTTTGCACACGGGACAAATAAAAGCCAATGTTATAAAAGCAGGTGGATGAACCTCATTCCTGTTCAGAAGACCAGCACATGATCTCCCATTTCTTTATCCTTTGTCTTAGTGGTACATGAGGCTCTGTGTTGTCTTTCCTGCAGTGCGTATTTACCATAGGTGCAATCTAATAAGCACTGATCTCATACAACCCCCATTTGTGCTCATAGAAAAGCATAACTTGGCATCTTAAGGCTGTCTGCCTCACCAAATGCTAATAAGCTAGACAGATAATTCTTTAGTTAGCATAACCTAACAAAGCACAAGATACAGTTTATGGCTGTCTTGGGTCTGGCTGTAAGCATTAGTTCTGCTAATATTTCCCAGTATTAAATGCTGATTATTACTCTTGAGGAATGTGATGCAGGGATTAACTCTGGCTCTCAGGAAGTCCAGTGTACTACAGACCTTCCAGAAAAGAAGAATGAAAGTTAGTGATGATTTAGACGGGGAATGGAAAATACAATTATAACAATGTCAGCACCTCAACCAGTAGCACATTTACACCTCCTGTCCTCTGTGCTGAAAACCTCTTCTCAAAAGTATATAGTAAAAATTAAGGGGGAGGGGAAAGAAGAACATCCTAGCAATAGTGACAGGCATACTTATATGTATATAGAGCCTTCAGTTAAGGAAAAGCAAGGTGGAAAAGCAAGCAAGAAGAAATGGGTGGCCAATGTGGTGCCATCCAGATGTTGCTTCACCAAAGTTCTACAGCAAAAACTGTATTGTTTAGGCCTTTGCAATTTGATTTATTTTTTATCAGCCAGCTTTGCTGATACGCTCTTGATGCTTTTAATGATGTTCTTGTTATAGTACTTGTTCTCAAGCTGTACACTGCTTTGTTATCTCTTCTATGAAATTGTGATTTAGAAATATCTGAACAAAAAAATAATAATCCCTGATTTTTGGCTATGTTGGTTCATGGGGTATTTATGAATCAGGACCTAAGAGTTCATAGCCCTTGTGAAAGCAGAAAATCCTCCAGCAACCTCAACTCCATGCGACTTACAAGAGGGAGGACACCAGAACTAGCTTTACAGGGGCTGAATTGTTGAAAACATAGCAGTGAGTTGACCAAGAAGTAAGCTTGTTCACCAGCTCTCACATTCCTCTTCTCCTGGCAAATCATCCAATCAGAAATATTTTGGTGCCCAAAGGGAACCTCCTGCGTTCTTGCTCCTTCTTAATGGGTGCATACAAACCCTTCCCTTCCTGCAGCACATTTTATGTTCAGGGAGATTAATTTGCTTAATGTAGTCATCCTTCCAAAAGAGAATCACTTAATTTTATGGGATTCTGAATACCAGTGTCAAAATCAATGGCCCATTCTCTTCCAAGAGACTTGCATTTGCTTTAAAAGCTTTTGTAAAACTGGAAAATAAGGCTCCCACATTACACCAATGGCTTCACCAGGCAGATACTCACTGAAGCTGATGTGGCGGCTGGCACAGGCGAGCAGAAGGACTCAGGAGTCACGTACATACACACACACACACACACACACACACACACACTGCAGGCCCTCAGCTCCTCAGTGTGTTTTTCTACACTGTTGTCATGGGGTTGCATTTTAAAAGGTGGCAGCTATATTGATTACTTAATGGGGAGAAAAAAGAAGTTGGGACTGAGAATTGCTGAAGTAGCCCTGCTTAATGCTCTCCTGTGCAACAAGGCCATTATCTAGAATGGTGGAAACCATCCTGCAGCTCTTATTAATGTTTAATAAGTACAGCACAACACAAAGGTACATGACAAAATAGCCCAAGGCCTCTGCTCAGATAGGATAGAAGATTGTTGTGAGCCTCGAAAGGAATAACTGATTTCCCTCCGCTCTGGCTCTTTATGAGAACAGCAATGATAAGCATTATTTCCCCTCTGCTCCTCAGTGTCTCACTATCACATCGGCACTTCAATAAACAGGGATTCATCGTAGGCATCCCGAATGCTACTGAAACGCACTGGCTGCTAAATTTGTATCATGGCACGAGCCTGTTCCTCAATTAAACATTGTGGTGAATTGTAGCCTTCCTTCATTTATCTACAGTGCTGTGGGGCATATTCAGCAGGACTGAAAAGTCAGCAAAAGGTGTTAATCCTGCCTGATAGGCCCATAATCTTTGGTGCCGTGTGTGTTATATCACACTATTGAGATGCCTCTCACCACTTGTCAGGATATTGTTCATTGATTTAATATAGAAAATCTGTAAATGAAATGTTAACTGTATGAACTGAGGGGGATATCTGACACCCATTTGCAAAATGTATACACACACACACACACACACACACACACACACACACACACCATATGTAATGGGTAGCAATGAAAATGCTCTGTTACCATGAATCAAATAAGGGGGCAAAGTAAACTTGATATAAAATTAGAGTAAGCCAGGAGTGGAGAAGCTTTCATAGCTCAAGGGCCACATTGACAGACTGTTTGGCGGCTATGTGCATGGGATGGATGTGATAACCCCAGGCCTGAAACTCTCACATGCACCAGTAGTGGCTCACTAGGTGGGGCAGAGCCACTACAGTAGTTTCCAGCAGATGGGGCAATGCTGCCTACCAGAAGGGAGGAGAGATGAGACAGGGAGATCAGTGTGCTACAAACACATTGGCAGAACCAATTTGGCCTTCCTGCTGGTGTGTTTGCACCATGATGACCTCCCCATTGCCCCGTTTTGGGGGGTGGAGGAGGTGTTGAAAATGAATAGAAATGCAATCCTAAGCAAATTTACTCTGAAGTCATTTCCACTGTACTCAATCAGATTTTTTTTCACTAGTGAGATTGCAGCTTTAGATAAGGAATTATTCCTGAGCCTTGAGGATTAATGTGAGCTATAAAATCAAATAAACAATCAAAAGAGGGTTGCAGCTAGCAAGACTGATCTTCATGTGATTGCAAACTAGTTGTCCAAATGATAATTTTATTCCATCAGTAAATTGTCTATTACTCCTTATTTTTAGTTTCAAAAGAATGTAAAAGAAATGGGACCTAACACAGGTAGTAAATTTGTGATTTATTACCAGGATTGTAATAAGATGAGGCACCTTCCAGACTGAAAATTCTCCAAGGAAGCTACTTTGTAAAGTGTACAGTTAGTGTCAATTGCATGTACATCATTCTTAGAATCACCACTGCTGAACTTGAATGCACACTTGTCACTTTGCATAACGGTCAGCAATGCAAACATACCCATAATGAGACTCTTTCAGAACCAACCATCAAACCCTTGCAGAACCAAAAGGGCAATATGTAAATATAGCCAAACTACCTTTAGTACCGGGATGCGGGTGGTGCTGTGGGTTAAACCACAGAGCCTAGGACTTGCCGATCAGAAGGCCGGTGGTTCGAATCCCCGCTACGGGGTGAGCTCCCGTTGCTCGGTCCCTGCTCCTGCCAACCTAGCAGTTCAAAAGCACACCAAAGTGCAAGTAGATAATAGGTACCGCTGTGGTGGGAAGTTAAATGGCATTTCTGTGCGCTGCTCTGGTTTGCCAGAAGCGGCTTTGTCATGCTGGCTGTACGCCGGCTCCCTCGGCCAGTAAAGCGAGATGAGCACTGCAACAACCAGAGTCGGCCATGACTAGACCTAATGGTCAGGGGTCCCTTTACCTTTACCTTAGAACATATGCTTTGTTGTTATAAAAGAAATGGAGTTAATAGAGTAGCATTCAGTAATACTGAGAGTAGACTCACTGAAACCAGTAGGGCTTAAATTAAGCATAACACTAAATCTGAATCCAACTCATTGTTCCTACCTTATCCTTTGTTGATTTGATCACAATTAAAAAACACTTTGTAGTACATTAGGAGTGTTTGGCAAACCTGCATAGAAGATAACAAAAAGTGTGTGTCTTAAGGCAGACATTTAAAGCACATCCAATGCACATTTGAAACATGTGCCTTCCTCCCAAAGAATCCTGGGGACTGTAATCTTTCCCTCCCATAGCTATGGTTCCCAGCACCTCTAACCAACTACAGTTCCCACAATTCTTTGGGACGGGGAGTCATGTAGGTTGGGTGTGCTTTAAATGTATGGTGTGGATTTGACCTTAGTTACTTTAAAAGTCAACTGTAGCTACCTGCTCAGGGTGAGATTGATGAGTAGAGCCATCCTTTGGGACTGGACTCAGGATAAAGGTAACAACTGATAACTTCCAACTCTGCAAAGTTCCGATTGCCTCATCTATAATGTATTTGATTATCATCGCTGACCATACGTCAAATATGAATGCATAACATGTACCAACTGGAACACTCAGCAAAGTTATGAAAACTTTGTATCAGCTTACTCTAAAAATAAATAATTATGCTAGTGTGTCTATATTTATTTTTTTCTTTTCATAGCGAGCAAGTAGCTTTGGGAACTTTGACCAGCGCAGACATCAGTCAGTTTCAAATCCAGATGATTCATCTGAGGTTTGTATATTACTCAATCTAGTTATTTTACATAACGGCTCTTTAACTTCTGTACATGCAACAGAAAGCACATTGTGCAAAATACAGTGGATTTTGCACCGAGTGAGCAACTGACTGCTGAATTGAGTAAAATTTGTGCAGACTTAATGATTTGATGATACAGCACACAGAACCTTGGTTTTCGGAGGGGAAAACACTCAAACAGCAGGTTGCTGTTGTTGAGAAGTTGTACATCTCATAGTCATCTATTGTCTATTGCCTGTTACATTGCTGGTAATTAGTTATACACCCACCTTCCGTAGTTTTGGAGATTTACAGAGGCATGTCCAAACACAACTGGACAAGGACCAACAAATCTTGCCTTGCCTTGTTGCCAGCCAGAGTACTATCATCATTACCCTATTCCCCCATCCAAGTACAGGGGGAAGGGCCTTCTTACATTATGTTGAATTCAAAGCTCAGCCTGGCTGTGGGGTGTGCATGAGAAAGAGCAGCCCTGACCTCTTCCACAGTGAAGCTCACCCTCATTACATTTAGTCTCAGACATTCAAAAAGTGCCGAGAAGTCTCCTGCCTCTCCAAGTATCTCTGAGGTTCAATGCAGTATCAGGGAGAGTCTTTAAATTTCTCCCATGCTTCTGAAGTCAGTCTGGTACTTTTCCAGACGCTGAAGAATGGCAGGGGCTGTTCTTGATTTTGTGCTCTTTCCAGAGCAAAAGATGTAGATTCTTGCCAGTGGAACTCTAACACAATTTGCCTGTAATGAACAAACTGTAATTTGGGGGCAGAAAACAATGACTTGCTACATGTATCATCAGAAAGCTTCACCAAGAGACTCCTATAAAATTTTAAACAAACTTTTTTTCTTTTTAAAAAACCCAGATATGTGAAGCAGATGCTGTAAGTGATGGTGGAGAACTGGGACATAGCAAATCACCAAATAGTGGGGGAAGCCTTGGAAAGAAGATGCGGGCCATTTCCATGACTATGAAGAAAAAGATGGGTAAAAAGTACATCAAGGCACTTTCAGAGGAGATGGTAAACATATCACTAAAATCTTTTAATCTTCTTTATCTGCTTGTGGTTTAACTTCCGGTTTTTAAGCTCTGCTGTCAAAGTTGCTTCATATTTAGCTGTGCGTGTCACTGTGTTCAGGCAACATCATAAACACTGCAGTGATACTGCAAAACTAATATGTAAAGTAATTTTCTCCAAACTTATTGAACTATGCTTAATCACGCCAATCTACTTCTTTGAGTGAAATTTTTATGTGCAACTGATTGTGCATCTTATTTCTGCAAATGAAGGCTTTGGGAACAAAGTGGGAAGAAATCTTCAGATTCTGTTAGTGGCAGTAGATTCAACACTGGAATCCACCTTAAATCTTAGGTGTTGCAATTCAAATACTTTCCCTTATTCACTCCCATTTGGGAGTTGGAATGTTCAGATGGGGATGGGTAGATTACATCTCACACTGATTTGAATAAATAAATCAAGCAATTATTTTGTTGCAGACTTCCAATACATTAACTGAATTTTTAATAGAATTTCTGGGCTCCCATTGTACACAGTGGTATTTATCCCTGAGTAGACATGCATAGGTTTACACTTTGATGACTAAGTTGAAGTTACCCTGAGTTGCTTTTTTCTCTGTTTGATATTGTGTGTTATAAAGTTTTTCTAAGTCTTTTTCACCAAAACAAAATGCCAAGTTGTTGTTGTCATTGTATTGAAAGAATGCCTCTCTTTGACTACTGTTTAAAATCACTGGAAGCCAAAAGTAGTGCATAACTCCCAAAATGGCAGGTCTCAGAATCATGCCCTGAAGAAGTTATATTCTTTGACCCCAAAGCATTTTCTGCTAATCTCAGATGTGAAACAGCTGGCTGAAGTTACTTAGGGCAGAACTACACATTATTCAAAACCATGTGTAATAAAAAACCAATGGCTACTTTTCTAATGGAGGGTGGAAGCAAGAGTAGATGCTTAACTCTGTCTTTGCCAGCTGCTTTTCCCTCCCTCCCCAATCAGAACCTCAACTTCTTTTTCTGCCCAAAGCGTGCACTGTGAGAGTAAAGATGTGTCTGGATCTCTGCAGTAAGAGAGATGCAGTTTGGGACAGTTGCTATTTGGAGTGGAGAAGTAGTGGGCATCCTCCTTTCCCTTTTCCACTCAAAGGGTTCCCTTTGCAGCCATCAGGCTTGTGTGATATGGTCCTGTGGCCCTGCTTCTGTCATTAATTCAGTGCACATGGTACATACAATGGGGGACTCTTGATTAATATTACTTCACTTGCTCTGCTGTCTTTAACCAACAGATGTTCTGGCTGAGGCTAAGCCCCTGTTCAAATTAAATGCTGAGTTGATGATAGGCATAAATAATCAGACACATCTTTTGGCACGAAGGTGTGTTCAGTGAAATAGTCTAATGATTTGTATTCTGATATTTATTTTTAAAATCCATTAATGGCCCGGGGAAGACTGTGAAAAATAAAATGGCAGAATTTGATGAAAGTACTAAAGTAGGCTATGAAGAATTACAAAAGAATCTCAGAGCCCAAGCAGAATGGAAAACTATATGGCAGCTGAATGTCCCTTAACTGAAGAAACGCACCTTGGAAATATAACCCAGTTTTACATAAATATGGTTAGATACTGAATACACTATTACTGCCAAGTAAGGAAGTTTGGGAGTCACTGTGCATACTTCCTGGAAATGTCAACTCAGGCCACTGAAGTCTTGAAAAAGCAAAAAATGTTAGTGGTTATTATTCAAGGTGACATAAAATAATATCCTAATTCTCTATATAAGTGAATGGTACAGTCTTTTGCAAAAAAAAGTGATAGCATGTGAATGTTTTCAAAGAACAATTAAAATTGTCAGTGGTATGTTAAGAGAGTCTAAATGAATAGGATTTTTCAGTTTTAAGGGCGGGAAATCCAATAATCACAGCACGCACAACTGTGTATAAGGCAACAAAATGTGGTGGGTGAGCAATACCACACAGGAGTGCACATAGGAGGTGCCATTTCTGAATGATCTTCCATGTGAAAGCGTCCAAAAAGAAAGACATCAAGGAGAAAAATTCTAGCTAAGCACAATTCCTACAGTCTTGTTTTCCCTTGCAGGGAAGGTTAGGTTGGGGGGAAACCCAGAGGGGAGCATCCCACAGTGTAATCTCCCACCAGCAGGATGAATGGGTACTACTTTGGCATTGTACAACCCTCATTCTGTTATGAGGGTAGACTCAGTCTAAGTTGTTGAGACAATCATCTGCAGTTTGGTAAAAAGAGACCAGGGTTTGACCTATATTGGATACAATGGATTCTTATGGTGTAGCTTTTAAATAAATTACTTTTTTTTGCATTTTGTATATAGTTAACGGGTGGAATTTAAGAGTGCAAACGTGGTAAAAGAACTGGACTCAATAATAGACTAGATGTAAAAGAATATTACCAGAAGGCACACAGTTCTTTTTGATGGTGGCAGTGTGCACATTTGCCAGTGAATCAACAAGCAACATGAATAGACTAGTAACTAGTAGGGCACTACAGGTGGGGGAAAATGCTACCAGCCAACAACAGAAACCCTCTTGTGGGGGCAATGGATGATATTTTGCCACTGTGAGAATAGTGGACAGAATACTGGGGTAGATGGGCCATTGGCCTGATCCAGTAGGCTCTTCTTATGTTCTTAACGAGTTACAGAAAAGCTTGTATGAGTTGGTCCTAATCCAATATTAATACATTTTGGAACATAAAAATTCCCATAATGGGCATCATGGGGAAATGTGCTTCAAATCTCATCCTGTGTGTAGCTGCTTAAATCAGGCAGCTTTTGAGTCTTATCTGGGGCATCTGACCATTTAATCCCTTACTAAGCCAAAAGAAATTGCACTTTGTCATCAAGGTAATGCATCCTGCCACCCAAACATGAACTTCGAACTGCAGAACTATAGAAGTGGAAGGCACCTCAAGAGTCATCTAGTCCAACCCCCTGCAATGCAGGAATCTCTACACGGGGTCACCCATCCAATCTGAAACTATGCTGGACCCTGCTTAGCTTTGTGAGACTACTTCATGTAGTGGATTAAACAGTGCCATCGCTTTCGTCTTACTCACCAAACCTAATAACGTGAATGTGGTGTAATCTCTCAAGGTACACGCTACCTCTCTGTCATGCTGACTTCATATGATGCAACAATAGGGAGAAGTTGCTTTCCGAGTTCCTCTTTTCTTGTGAAGTTATTGTTGCTTAATTATTTAACTTAGACAGTGACACATAGCAAGTGGCCTCACTGTTACAATACGTTCCCATTTAAAAAATAAAGGAGGCATTAATTTAAGCACTCTGGATTAAAAAAACACCCCAAAACAAATCATAAGCAAAGGTAACCTGTTATGCCATAAGAAGAAGAAAAAAACCTTCAAAATCCACAATTTGGAAATACGTTTTCTTGGGGCCAACTAAAAATGTCACAAAAGTGTGGTAAGTTTTCAAGATCTTCTAAACCCTTCCTTGGGCAAGATGTTACAAAGAGGAAGGAGTGAAGGGGATGAGGAAGAATTTAAAGTGCAAAAATTCAGCTAGATGTTATACCCCTGAGGTCAGTTTGTGGACTCAGTTCCAAAATGGAGATTGTAAGCAGAATTAGTCCCACCCAGGTGCTGCGGATAATAGCTTCCGCACCAGGATTCTGGGATAAAGAAAAAATGGCTTCTCCCCATTTCAGAGAGATTTAAGACTGGCACCAGCTATAGCAAATTTTAGATGAACCCAAGTTTCTGTTAGAATAAATGATTCCCCCCCCCCTTTTGCCTATTTGTTTGGTTGCTACCTACAATGATGTACTTGCAGGGCGCAAAACCACTAGGATTTTTTTAAAAAATGATGTTGCTCCGTTATGTGAAAGCTAGTAATTATAGCCTTGACATACATGTTTGTCCCTTGAATTCTGAAAAACAAAGTGATTTTCAATCTGACAGTAGTTGCCCAGAGAATGGCAGCGAGGAGTGAGCACTTTTTCCAGGTGACAGGAATTGTATGTCTTATGCCAAAATTGCCTTCATTTCAGACAGCCTTGCTTTCTTTTGAGTTACTATATATGTTTAGCAAGCTCTTTCTCTTACTCCCACCACTACCACCTACGCATGGCTTTACTAAAACCATAGCATGTGACATCTCAGCTAAAACATCTGTTCTCGCTACCTATATCCTTCGGGGACAGGTTCAATGTTCATGCATTGATATACAAAAGCCTGAACGACATGGGTGCAGGATACCTTATATCCCATTATCACAGCTCGATCACTGGGATCATCTGCTTGAGCACTGTTAGTTGTCCCCATGTTACAGAGGCCCAGCTGACCTCAACTAGAAGTTGGCTATTTAGTGTTGCTGGTCCCATGTTGTAGAATGCTCCTCTAGCAGAGATTCAGCAAATATTCTCCCTTTTGACTTTCGGCTATCTCTTGGTGACTTTTTTATGCCAACATGCCTATGCAGATGTTTAAAATGCCCCTTGATTAGCCAGATATTTTAATGACCTCTTTGTATCACTTTTAATTTTTTTTTATACTGTCTTGCACCATCCTGATGCTTTGTGAGAGGGGGTATATGCATACATTTTTATATAAATAAATAAACAAAATAACACCTTCTTCCAAGTTCTGTTTGGTCCCCATTCTGTTTTGCTGCAGGTACAACACCAAGTCTCCTATTAAATTTTATTTTAAGCACAGCCACATTTCCCAGAAGAATTTGGAATTTATGATGACTTGGTGGAACTGGTTCTGCTTAAGCACAGCAGATGATGAACTAAACAGCGTGATATCTTTTGGCCTTGATATACTGCTTCCTTAAGGGGACATATTTTATTTGACAAATGCATACGTGGGTAATGTTTCTTTATACTTACCATCTTCTCTCTCTCTTCTGCTCTAAAGAATGATGAAGGAAGAGATGATTCCTGTTCTAATCGAAACAGTGACCCTGGTGGAGGGTCAGGCACTGAGAAGGCCTCTCTAAAGGCCAGCGACTCCATGGACAGCCTCTATAGTCTTAATAGTGGCCAGAGCTCATCAAGTAAGTGCCAGTTAATGATATGCTGCAGAATATATATATTTGAATGGCTAGAAACAATCTTAAGAACATAAGAGCATCAGTAGGCTTAAGTTCACCTAAGTCTGAATTGAATTGCAGCCAATGGCAATTCTTAACTTGCTTTCATGTGCATTGAATGGGGCTTTCCTGCCTTCCCTTTCTATTGGCAGCCCATCAAAATCTTCTCCTTGCGTTGGGTTGCCCCTGGGAATGATATAGGATTTGGTGCAGGTGGGTACAGATAGAGCAAGAGCTGGTGAAAATCACCCCTGCTTCCATTAGCAAATAGAATTCAACATGGTTGGGTTGCATCTAGTGATGGCTTTGCTTTAGTGGAAACCACTTCTGCTCATAGCATCAGAGCACTTGATTTTGATCCTGACCCATACTTCTTGATAAGGCAAAGGTAGCATCAGATACCACCCACTGTCTTTTCCCAAACTATTTACATTTTATAATTTAACATACTAGGGTATTTACATTGTAATACCAGATTTTAGTGTTTGTATAGTGCTGCAGAGTATGCAAATAACTTCACATATGTTATTTCAGTTTTTACAACAGTCCTATAAAATAGGTCACTTTTCTTATTCCCATATTACAGATGTGGGGTTCGCTAGTATTAGTTTGGCCAAAATGACTCAATGAGTTCAAATCCTAGGTAGATTTTTGCTGGGGATTTAATGACTCACAACCAACTCTTTGGGGGATGTACCCAGTGTTAGTTATACTGTTCAAATTGAGGTACACAACTAACTTAGGTTCATTGATTTTGGTGGGCCTACTTTTGATTAGAATTTAGTTAGATAAGTTGTCATTAAACTACATCAGTATCCATGTTATTTAATACCAATGCATTTAGATGAAATATTGTGAACGAAATATATTATTTATCATTGCTGACTTTGTCTTAGGTGGAAATTAATTTAGAGAGAGCCTAATTTTCCAGAAGAAATATTTGTATTACCTTTGTTTATTTATGTATTTTTTAAAAACAGAACACATTCATAAAGTCCTCTGTTCTTGCTATTGCAAGGGATATCTAACATGCTGCATAGAACATGAAACTAAAAAGAGGCCAAATTTTCCTTTTTTAACAAAAAGTAGGAAAAGTTAATGGCACAAGCTTATAGAAGTTTACTCAAACATAATTCCCATTCAGTGGGGATTAGTCCTTAGAAAGTGAGTTTAAGATCACACCCTGAATCTTGTGTATGTCAATAAAAAGTGTGTCCTAGGATGTGTTGCTTCTGATCAACAGTACACATAAAAATTATGGATGAGGCTTGTATCTGGTGAGCAACGGTGTTTGAATGGCAAGCACTGATAGGGATTTTGTTATCATATGCTTTCACAGAGAACTTATGTAAGGTTTTATATTGTCATTCTGTCTAATAGAATTGATTAATGACACTAAATGATCCTATTTTAGTCTTTTGAGCTAAAACACCACTCCACTGTAAAACAGAATTGTTCACTGACATATCAATTCAATTTTCATGTCCTAGGTCTAGGTTAACCATATTTCCAAAGCGACATGGCTTTTGTCCATTTAAGTGCTTAAATGCAGGGTTAATATTCTGCAGGTGCTACTTCTAACTCTTAACTGCAATGGTGAGTTTATACAGATAACATATCTTACCCAAACCTGATCTCTCCTACGCAGGATAGTCAGGCTGTCTCAGGTTTTTTTATTATTTAAAGATTTGTATGCCCACCAAACACAAGTCTATGGAGCAGCTAACAACATTGTGTAAAAGAACTGCAAAGCCAATATAAAATGGATAGCTACTCAAATTACACATGTAAATAACACATCACATACACAACCTGCAGCCACAAAACTAAAAAGTTGCCCATCAGATTTTAGATACTTATGTTAATGCCAGCTCATATGAACAAAGCCCACTGGAATAAGATGGTCTAGAGAAGGGCTTCCCCAAGTTGGGTCTCCAGCTGTTTTGGACTACAATTCCCATCATCCCTGACCACTGGTCCTGCTAGCTAGGGATGATGGGAGTTATAGTCCAAAAACAGCTGGAGACCCACCTTTGGGGAAACCTGGTCTATAGATAAAAACTGAGCTTGCATGGTGGGCCTTTTGAGGGAGGAAGTTTAAAATGAAGATGCCACTGCAGCAAAGCCCATTACAAAGATGGACATTTAGATGCCTATATATGTATTGTGGGGCTCGTATGGACAAAGTTCTCTTCTAAGTGAAGATGGCCCAACCATTTTAGTTTCTTCATCTCTCCTGTAGGGGCATACCACATGGTAAGTAGCATTTTACCAGATATCAAATGCTAAGATGTGGTATAGTCAGATGGGAAAAACTGTACTGGTGGAACTTTTGTTTCCCTCAGAGATCTTCAAAGTACAGAAGCTATGTCCCTCTAGGAATGTGGTCACTATGTTTAGGCCTCAACTCTAGTTTTCCTATGTTAACGTGATACGGAAAATGGTATGTTGCATTCCAAGCCATCTATGCAAGAACAAACTCTCTAACAATTTTTGCATGTGAGAGAGACCGAAAATAGAATATAAGTTGCCTCTTGGGTTTCTTTTACAGTGGTACCTCGGGTTAAGAACTTAATTCATTCTGGAGGTCCGTTCTTAACCTGAAACTGTTCTTAACCTGAGCTACCACTTTAGCTAATGGGGCCTCCCGCTGCCGCCGCGCCGCCACCGTGCAATTTCTGTTCTCATCCTGGGGCAAAGTTCTTAACCCGAGGTACTATTTCTGAGTTAGTGGAGTCTGTAACCTGAAGCATCTGTAACCTGAAGTGTTTGTAACCTGAGCTACCCCTGTACACTCATGTTGCAAAGAAGAATGAAGGCATATCTACCGGAACATAGGAAACCACTTTATACTGAGTCAGACCACTGCCCCATCTAGTTCAGTATTGTCTGACTGTCAGAGGCTCGCTAGAATTTCAGGCAGAGTTCTCTCCTAGCCCAAACTGGAGATGCCAGGGATTGAACCTGGAACCTTCTGGTGCGAAGCAGATGCTCCACCACAGAGCTACAGTTCTATTTCTCCCCTGTTTCCAGTGGCCACCCTCAACTCCTGCCAGCTGTCAGAAAGAATCAGAAGTCCTGCTTGCTTCAGCAGGAGGAGCATAGGGTGAGCGAAGACTAAAGATGGCATTCAATTAAGTTTTACTCAGAGCAGTTCTATTGACAGTAATGGACATAAATTAGTCATGTTCATTAATTTAAATGCATCTACTCTGAGTAAAATGTAGGTGAATACCACCCAATGACTGCATAACATTTTGAGGGTGCGGTGCTGCTTTTAAATCATCATGACCTAGCAACCGTATTTGTTCCTCCCCCATGTATAGCTAAGCAAGCACATCAAGTGAACCAATTTTTGTGTTCCATTATCTGTTTTGTCGTGGGAGAATTCAAGATGCTGCTGTTATCTAAAGCATATTTGAATGGAATATTTCTGTGCTTGCTCAAATGTGCTGATGCAGGTTTCTTCAGATGACAAAATGACAGAAATCTTGAGAGTAAAACTTTTTTCTCTCCAGTGTGCAATTCTTTTGAAGTTCTGTACTTTGCGTATTCTAAGACATCACCTGTAAAATGTTATCCCTGTTTGTCTGAATAAAGAGGTAACAGTCAGCAGATGATTATTCTACATCGTATATGAAAAACACACAGTATTAGTTTTGGGCCATTCTATTTCAGTGAGCCCTGAGTAAAATCTAGGCTCTAGACCATTTTAATTGCATTTCCATTGTTTCAGGATTTTGAGAACCAAATAGTCTATCTCTTAGCACTTTGTCACAATTAAGTATTACCCTGCAGCATATGTTAATTAATTGCATGGGGCATGATCCACATTTGCACATCCACAGACACAGAATAGAGCAAGAGTCTCTTAACCTCAGGGTTGTGGGATTTGAGCCCCACACTAGGCAAAAGATTCCTGCATTGCAGGGGATTGGAGTAGATGACCTCCAGGGTCCCTTCCAACTCTACAGTTCTATTATTCTATTAAATCCACTGCTAAATCCTGTGGACTGAATTCAGTAGAACTGTACATAGCTTATTTTTGGCTGGAATGCATCTACTCCATAGAAAGTTGACAGTAGAGATTAATAGGAATGAAGAGTGGATTTAAATGAAGCCAAGCATAAGCAGAGTGCCTTGGAGGAATTGGGTCTTTTCAGAAGTCAAGCAGGATCTCTGTGAGATGGCACAGGTGAAGTGGGAACCCCTAAATCACCTCATAGTACCTTGGTAATCCAGACATTAAAAAAAATCCTAGAGACATGCATCTACTAAAAGCAGAAATAGTGTCTCTCAGCTTGCCATATGAGGAATATAACCAAAATTGGGTGATGAGGGAAGAGAGAGGAAGTACCAGGGTGGGGAGAGGATGGATGAAGAGCCTTGTTGTGGTGGACTGGTCAAGCTAGTAATCAGAAGGAATTATTTTTACTTTGAACGTGAATCTATTTTAGTTCTTCCCACCCACAAAGTCAAACTTATTTGTGTAGCAGGTTTCTTACTCATGAACATCTCTTATGTGTTCTTTTTTTGCCCACCTGCAAACTGCAACAGCTGTCCTTGTGGGTAAGCCACTGCAGCTATCCTTCTGAAATTTGGCATAATTTATACCCTCTAAAAGAGTAAAGATAAAGACATATCCTTTTCGGTTGGACAAACTTTAAATGTGCCCAGCACAACAGTCAGTGCCCTATTTCAGTGTAATTTAGCAAGCTTTGATTCTATCAAAGTTAAATTGTATTTTAATTATCTATTTTTCTATATTTTAGTGGTTCTTGTTTTATCTGTAAGTGACCTTAAGTCCTGTCAGGGGAAAGGGTAGGGAATAAATGAAATAATAATAATAACAACAACAAACTCCTTCTTAGCAGTAAGTATGCCTTCAAATTTCATCCACTTCTGTAAAAGGGGGGGGGGAGTTATAGTCTTTTTTTTAAAAAAAGAATACTCCCTCAAATAGTGAATTGAGGTGGGATGAAGTGGTCTCAGGTGAAGCCCAATCCAATTCAGACAGCCTACCAAGTGTCTCAGATTGAGGTGGGCTGTTTTCCAAAGGGCTGAATTGGGAGTCCTAACCAAATCTTGTGGCTCATGCACACCTCTTGTGATTTTTTCTGTTTTATATCTTTCAAATGATTTCATCTTCAAACTCTTTTGGCTTCATGTTGTATCCATCTTAAATGCTGTGAAAGGTTGACCATTCTTATTGCTTCCAGGTGGGGTTACTAGTTGCTCAGATGGGACAAGCAACAGGGACAGCCTAAGGCTTGATGATGAAGTTCCTTACACTGGACCTTTCTGTGGCAGAGCTAAAGTACACACAGACTTCACACCTAGTCCTTATGACACAGACTCTCTCAAAATCAAGGTGAGTTAACTATTTGTTACATTTGCTTTATTCCTGAAGTCACTTTCCACCTGTGAGGCTCTCCCAGTTCAGGCAGCATTATATAGAAATCATTTTTTTTATAGAAGAACAAGTCTTGCCAATGAAGAACTAGCTTGGTTTCCACAATGCTAGCTTGTGTCTAACTAATCTTTCCACTGAGTGTCTCAACGATCATGTAGATTGGGTGTGCTTTCAAAAAACTTTTGACATAATCCCCCACTAAAAATTCCTGAGTAACCTTTGCAGTCATGAGGTAAAGGGACACATTCTCTTAAACTGCTTAAAGAGTGGAAAGTGGATAATAGGAATAAGTGGACAGTTCTCACAATAGAGGGATGTTAGAAATAGAGTCCCCCAGGTAACTAGACTGGAGTTTGTGGTTTTAATTTGGTCATAAAATATCTGGAATTAAGAGTGTGCGGTAAAGTGACCAACTTTGCTGATAATATCAAATTGATCAGGATGGTAAGAAACAAGATGAAGAATGGAAATTGGGGGATCACAAAAAGAGTGTCTCAAAACTGGGTGAATAGGCATTTAAATAGCAAATGTGATTTAATATAAGAAAGTGTAAAGTGATGCACATTTGAGAAAAACAAACCAACCTAACTTCACATATATGCTAACAGGGTCTGAACTGGCAGAGACTGAGCAAGGTTACAATCTTGGAATTGTGGCAGGTAGCTCAACGTAAATGTCAATTCAGCGTGCAGCAATTGTGAAAAAGGTGGCCTCCATGTTAGAGATCATTAGCAAAGGGATTGAAAATAAGCCTGCTGACATCATAACATACAACATACAAATCTATGGTGAGATCACACTTGGAATTCTGACTACAGTTCTGGTCCTCTCGCCCTCCAAAAGCATATTGTAACTGAAATGACTGAGGGGCTGGAGCAACTCTCCTTTGAGGAAAGGTTACAACATTTGGGACTTTTGTTTTAGAAAGGGGGGAGAATATATATAGAGAGAGAAGTATATACATGGTGTGGAGAAAGTGCAAAGGGAGACATTTGCTGGATCCTGGAGAAGATGGATCTTTGGTCTGCTCTGGGGGGTCTCTTGATATGTTCTTATCAAACTTGTACCTTAAGCTTTTGTGTCACAAAGAAAAAGATGTAACTAATAATAATCTTCAGGTGTCTTTTCTAGCCTTACTTCACATTGTGCTGCCTAACACTCTGCTGTAGTTCTAGTTGAGTTATGGCTGTGGAGTGTGACGTGTGGGGAGGGAGCTGTTTCACTTTTCCATATTAACAGAGACAAGATGATGTCTCATGACCATGTTCCCAGCAATGTGGGGCATGATTAAGTGCTGATTTGCTACTAGGGGAACTCTGAAGTAATAATTTGAGTCCCAGGAGAAAGGAGGGACTGCCCAGGTTGTCAGTATTTACTGGAGCATAACGGTGATATGCTCTCTTTAAAGTGGCTGAAAGCAAAAACCAATGGCTGCTCCCAAAGTACAATAACATAATGCAGATGTTTCAGAAACAGAACACAGTACTTGCCTAACAGACGTGTTTGGATCAGGTCATATTTGGTAAGCTGCTTATTGTGTTAACTTAAGTGCTTTGGCTTAAATTCTGCCTTGCCAGAGCAGAAAATCATTTCCACTTGCACATGGAGGTGGACATCCCTTTTACATCTGCAGCAGCCCCACATACCACAATCCATTCTGTTTTTGAGGGTCCCCCAACCCTGAAGAGCAGATGGGGGGGGCACAGGTAGCTGCAGCAGGAAAGAACTTAAAATTGTGATATAGAACCTGGTGAAATGTGTTGCACAACTACTTGTCCTTTGTCTTGGCACCTGTCTGGAAAGACTACCTCCTGCGTTTCTGGATATTTTGATGCTGCTCTTTCATTTTTGCTATTTACCTGACATATGTGTTTGGATTAACATGTTTTGAGTTTGAACAAAACACAGTTTTCATTTTTTTAAAAAATCCTGCTTTAATTTTTATAATAATGCTTCATATACGAGGGAAGTGCAAAAGGGTAAATGACACATTAGTAGTGCACAGACCAAATGCTAGAGTTACATTTTAAGTAAGTATGTGAGGGGGAGTGCAGGGTCAATGATACTGTCATTGGAAATAATGAATTGTATTTAGCTAAGTCTTCCTCACTGAAATTAATGAATCTGATAATTAATTAATGAACCATTAACTTCAATAGACATATTATGACGGGACACCACGACAAGTGTCAGAGCGCACAGAAACAGAGTTTACCTTCCCACCACAGTGGTACCTATTTATCTACTTGCACTGGTACGCTTTCAAACTGCTAGGTTGGCAGTACTAATAATTATATTATCAACCTAATAATTATAGCAATTGGTCTGTTACTTCTCTTCAGACCTTCCTGAAATGGTGTGGGAAACAGCTGTGTTACTGTCCACTTGACAATATGGAATTAGATCTGGATTGGGCCATTTTTGTCTATCCTATTTTCTATTTCAGTTAGGTGTTCTTTTTTATAAGTCCTCATCCATACTGTCGTTTAATGTGGATATTAAGCTTCCTTTACCTTCATTAATTCTCTGTTGTCCATATGATATTTTCCTCTGTCACAGCCTTCCCCCACTTTTCTCTCTCTCAATCTGGATTTTCTCATACTAGGGATACTCTGAAATGCAGAGGGTATGAGAAAATCTGGAGGGAGGGAGGGAAAGGTAGTGATTTAGAGAAGAATATCATATGGACAACAGGACGCTTACTCTCCACATTAAATGACAGTATGGATAAATAAGCTCTCCTTTCTTTTTAGATAATGTGTATCACTATTTGAGCCAACTCTGATTTCCCATTGGTCTGCTTTTGATCAACTGAGGCAGACTAGTCTTGTGTATCACAAATAATACGTACAGTACTAGTTTCAGAGTTACATTTTGTTTCTTTGTTTTTCTTCCAGAAAGGGGATATCATTGATATCATCTGTAAAACCCCAATGGGTATGTGGACGGGACTGCTAAACAACAAGGTGGGGAATTTCAAATTCATTTACGTAGATCTTATTACAGAAGAGGAATTTGTACCTAGAAAAATAAAGCCACACAAGAGGAGTAAAAGGGCCAAGCCTAATTCGCTTCAAGAACTCTTGGACCGACTCCATCTCCAGGTTGGTAAAACTCAAAAATGTTATTTGGTAAAGCTTTTTTTTTTGCATATCATGATCATTCTCAAGCTCAAAACTTGTAGCTTCTGGCCATACCTTAGGAGCCACAAGCAAGATTTGTTGTGTACTTTGGCTAAAATGGATAATTCCTTTGACCTCTAGAGTCAAATTGCTCCATTTATTAGGCAGCTATCAAATTATCACCCAGGTTGGTTGCATGTGTGTGGCCAGATATAATTAGCCAATAATCAGATAAGTGCCAATCAGGTATTGAAGGGGAGACTAAATAAATCCTCTGCTCCCCCTCCCAAAGGGTCGCTTGATGCTGTCACTGATTATCTGACTAGGGTTATGCATGTACAACTGACTCCTTGTGCAGACTAGAGTCACAGGTGGCACATTTGCAGAATAGGAAAGTTTCTCAGATTTATATTGATGTTTGGTAACATCAATATACAGTAATATGTCTCTGACAATGTAGTTTGGGGGTTACTCTGCGAAATTAGATCCAAGCTCCCAGGTGACCCAGATCTGATGACGTGCATAAAATCAATAATATATAATCTTACCACTTGTATTTTCTCAGCATTCAAAGCATTTCACGTACATCTATTAAAATAGCTGCTTTGGTTGTCCTCAGAGGAAAAGATAGGGTATATATTGTCTAAAATGAATGATCAGGTTATAAAATTGTTGGGGGTACGATTCTCTGGTTGTTACTGGACTAAATTCCCACCACCTCCGACCATTGGCTATGCTGACTGAGGTTGATGGGATTTGAACAACAAGTGGAGGACCATAGAGTATCCTCCCTCATTTTACAACAGTCCTACATGGAGGGATGTATTATTTCTTTGACTGTAATACAGAGAAAATAACAATAACCACCTGAACAAAGTGTTGTAAGGGTTGCTAAAATAATACGTGATACAAGCTTCCAGTGCTTAAGAAAGCTTCTGTATTAAAAAATATCAAATTGATATTTATATAATTAAGATTATTATTCATCAGATCTGAGACAACAAGTAGACATCAGGAACCAAATCTGAGCCATAGGCAAGGATATAAACCTATCTTGAAGCGGCAATTCTTTCGATGAACCTGTCAATTGTATACTTAATATTTTGTTAATAAAAATCCTTCACTCTGCTTTCTTTATCACTAGAGAATGGTTTGTAGCTGATTTCAATGTAGTTCCTAAGGTATATACAACTTCCAGACATAGTATTGGTCTATTTAACTAGGCATGTCCAAAGTCCGTTTTGGGGTCTAATCCAGCCTGCCCTTGGGGTAGTTTATTTCCTGGGATAAAATCCTTTAAAAACCTCAACAACTTCAATCCTAAAAGAAGCCCAACAACAACAATCCTAAAAGAAAAGGTCAACAACTTCAACTTCAATCCTAAAAAAAGGTCAACAACCTTGGTTAGCCCTTTGGTCGGCCCCCAAGCCCTTCACTTCATCAAATCTGGCCCTCTTTGAAAAAAGTTTGGACACCACTTTTTAAACCATAGAAAAATATTACAGCATTGATGTAATGCAATATAATCAGCATTTTTATTAATGCTTCAGAATCACAGTGTCATTTTCTGTTGTTAATTAGTCCTCTTAACTTTGCACAGTAAGATACACAAATGCTTTTTTTTCACATGGACAGTCTTCAGAAATGTATGCCTATAAATATATAGCGTGCCACAAAATAAAAGACATGCCTGTGCTACTGCACTTTATGTTGTGTGCAAATGGCATACTTATAAATTATACTGGTGACATAATGATTTCCTCCTACAAACTAGATATAAATTTTTCTTTATATAATATTCAGCAATGATTGTTTGAAAACTGCATTAAAGAGGAATGTAAATCAATTGTAAAGTAGGAGAAAAGGTATTCAAAGGGTTAGGTTTGCCCCAGCTTGCTTGTTGAAACCTTTCACTGAAACTGTAGGTGTATAAATAAAGAAAACCATATAAAGTTCTGAGTGCATTTCTAAAAAAAACTTGGGAATAATCTTGCCAAAGTGAAGCAGTTGTAAGGAAAGGTGCATAAAATCTTCAGATGAATCCTGAGTAGAACTGAGGCTTGGGAGCTTCAGAAAGATTCTGGACTTATCCAAGCTGAAGCAGGATCTCTCTGGAGTGCTCTGAACCAAACTGGGGGCCACTGAAGCATATACGGAAAACACCAGAGTGGGAAGAGGGAGAGTTCTTTGTGACTGACAAGTTTAATCAGGGAACAAGTTTAGCTTCTGGAGGGATTACTATGCCTGCAAATGTCATTCAATTTTGTCAAAAGGAATAAAATGCCCCATTACTGAATGTAGCAGGGGGAAACCAAGTGCCCTACCAGAACAAGGCAGCCTGTTTTCTGAAATGCCAAGTCAGGGCCAAATCAGGGTTCACACCCCTGAAACACACACACACACACACACACACACACACAATTGCTTTTCTCTTCAGCGATACAATCAAAAGAGAAAAAACTGTCAATGGAGAAAATAACAGAAGTATGTTGTTTTTTTCAGGACTACTCATCAACCCTCTTACTAAATGGCTATGAGACTCTGGAAGATTTGAAAGATCTAAAAGAGAGCCATTTAATTGAACTTAATATTGAAAGCCCAGAAGACAGAACAAGATTACTGTCGGCTATTGAGAATCTGCAGGACTATGAAAGTATGTCTGAGGTTTCCATTTGGTATTATATATTGTCACTTTTATGTGTAAACCTCCAAGTCCCCTACCCGGGGGGGGGGGGACTGTGATGGTGATGGTGGGATCTAATACATTAGTAGCCAACATGGTTGAATTTCAGCTCTTATCAACCCCAGCCAGTATGGCCAATAGTCAGGGCTAATTGGAGTTTTTTCTGGTAACATCTGAAAGGTATCCCCTTGTCTACCCTTGGTCTAATGCGCTACCATAGGTGTGCCTTTAAAATATACTTCCAGTCTGCCAACACTCAGCTTGATTGGGATGACCCTGAGTTCTAGCTGTATAAGGAGGGAGTAGGAAAACTCCCAACTAATAGGGGCTGAACTGTCAGTAATTGATCAAGCTAGATAGTGTGCAGTCAAACTGACCCCAAACCACCTGAGCACCTTTTTGGTTATACAGAGGTAGGAGCTCCATAGGGCCAGGACCATGTATGTCTTCATGATGTCAGACGGAGGAATCTCTGAAGTAACTCCCTCTACCCCTAGAGAGGGAGATCTAATGCTTCCAAAAGGCCCTTTGATGCTCTTGCAGAAGCCATAGGACTGCAGGGCCCACTATCTGACTCATAGTTATAAAGAAGCTCTTAGCAAGACATTCTGCACTTAGCTTAATGCATGTATAAGGAACACTTTAATAAAGAAACTTGAAGCGGGTCTCAATGGCAAATTGATCTTTCCTATAGAACAGTAGTGTTTTCCCCCAGTGTAGATTGGTAATGCGGAAGATAAGAAAAACCTGCAAAAGTATGCAATGGGATATATTAGGTCATCCAGTCAAGTAATTATAATGAAAGAACGGCAGCCAACATGATCCTGGGGTTAACTCTTAGCAGAGTAACTAATTCTGCATGACCTTGGCAATACCATTGTGTTTAAGTCAACCCGAGTGGAAAATTGGGTTGAAAAAGCTGGACATCGTTGTTGTAACTAAATATTGCATCTGAAATCAACTTTCCAAGGTCAATATTTTTTTCTTAAATAGGCATGACTCTGTCTACTATAAATGATTTCCTAATTAAAATTGATTATCTGTACTGCTTAGAAGTGAGATGCATAATTACCCAATTGTACAAGAGAATCTAGATTCTGACCACAGAAATTACACTAAAGTGACAAAAATATAAGCATCACCTACAAATAGAAATGATCTTTTGTTGAGACTATATGGGAAAATTCCACTTAAAATAAAAAGCTTGTCTTCCTTTAACAAAGATCCATAGCACTAGGGCTCCTCTTTTGAAGGTTTAGATGGCTGACTCACATATGGGCCAAATATGACATGTGAGTTTTTTCAGTTTCCCAAAATTCAGACATTTGGCCTTCCATTAGTTTGACTCTACAGGAAAGAAATTACATCAACAATAACTTTATTTTTCCTAAAATAATTTCCAAAGAAGACTGACCCTGATCTTGTGAACAGGATTTGTACTGCTAAAAATCCATTGTGAATCCCTTCCATGTGAAGCCATGGCAAATTCAATCGAGCTCCCCACCCACAACTGATGACTTCACACCACCTGAGCAAATCTGCAGCTGTTATTATAGCTAAAAGATGTCTACTTTATTGTTATGAGTTTTATTACCAATCAAGGGGATTGAATTGTATGATGAAATGAACTTCCAGCCCTCAGACCACTTTCTCGAGAACTGAACTGACCCCAAGAATACAGCGACTAGAACATCATCCAGTGTCTTTATAACAATTGTGTTTTGGGTAATAAGAGCCCTTTACATTGTAAACCCATCACCTGCACAGTTTTCACAGTGAGGAATCAAAATGATTGTTGTGACTCACCACTGAAATAATTGCAGGGCACAACTCTTGGGATTCTAAGAGTGCAGGTGGCCCATGACTACATGCCTGGATTTTCTGCACATAGAAAACTAGCATATCACTATGCTAGAAAAAGCTAAGCATTCAATCACTCATCTACAGAGTGTGCGTTGTATCCCAGCAGAACTAGCACATATCTCTATTTGGATCTGACAATCAGTTCTAAATGGACCTGCGGTTCAACTGAAGGACATATCTAGAGCTTCACCAGGGGATGCCAAACTCATACATACAGCAATTATTCTCCAAACAAAGATCCTTTCAACGGCAATTTTCTTTATGAAGCAAGCCATATTGTCACAACTTCCATTGCAGTGATCTAGACACCTGTACATTTGCAAAGGCAGGTTCCAAGGGCAAAACAAGGGCAAAAATGGAGATAATGAATATTTATAGCATAGCTCTTGTCAGTGTGTATGCATCAGCCTTATATTTCTTCAATATCCATAGCCTAATCCTACAGACTAAAGTAGTATCAGACTATACATGTCAAAATGATGCATATCATAGACTGTGCTAACCCTATCTTAGACAACTCTGACTGAAAGCCATTTATCTTTTATGAAACTGCTATGCTTTAGGAAAATTACATGACTTCTAGTAGCTGATAAGATAGCATGTTCCGCTGATTCTGCAACATTTAATAGTAGCCCTTTAAAAAAAATTCTATCCTGGGCCTTTAACTAATATTTAACAGATTAAAACCAGCATCTGCCTTAAGTGGCACAACGCTTCAAATCAAAACTTGTGCATTGAGTCACGAAGCAAGCTTGCTACTTTTGAAATTAGAAGATTGAAGATTGGCATTTGCTTCAATTTTCTGGTCTTTGGAGTTGTAGTCCTTTGGTATAGCAAGGTCTCAGTTTAGTTAGGGTCCCAGGAGTGGCCTGAAGGGACAGCTGATGCACTCCTGCTGGGACTGGGAGGAGTCTCCTCCACATTTGGCCAACAACCCCTTGATAGAACAGTTTGCATGGAGCAGAGGCAGCTCACTTACACCTCTTCCTAATGGGCTTTTCTGGCCCATAGGTGCTACAGTGCTGGCATTTCCTCCTTCCAAATAGGGCAAAGGATGAATTTAGCTGCTCCATAGGTTGCTCCATAGGTTGATCCAAAGCTGATCTTTTGGAGTAAGGTGTTTGGGTTCTAGTGGTTCTACCATTGGTAAACTGAAGGACGGACTATTGCAATGCATTATCTGTTGAGCTACCCATGAGGCTCATTCAGAAGCTGCAACCTGCTTACAATTCTGCAGCCCTGTTGTTCTCAGGCATAGGCTACGGATACCTATATAAACACCTGTGTTGAAGGAGTTGCACTGGCTGCCAGTATACTACTGAATTATCTTCAAGGTCTTACTATTAGTATTGTTGCTGTTGTTGTTTAGTCGTTTAGTCATGTCCAACTCTTCATGACCCCATGGACCAGAGCATGCCAGACACTCCTGTCTTCCACTGCCTCCCGCATTTTGGTCAAACTCATGTTGGTAGCTTCGAGAACACTATCCAACCATCTTGCCCTCTGTCGTCTCCTTCTCCTATTGCCCTCAATCTTTCCAAACATCAGGGTCTTTTCCATGGAGTCTTCTCTTCCCATGAGGTGGCCGAAGTATTGGAGCCTCAGCTTCAGGATCTGTCCTTCCAGTGAGCACTCAGGGCTGATTTCCTTAAGAATGGATAGGTTTGATCGTCCATGGGGCTCTCAAGAGTCTCCTCCAGCACCATAATTCAAAAGCATCAATTCTTCAGCAATCAGCCTTCTTTATGATCCAGCTCTCACTTCCATACATCATTACTGGGAAAACCATAGCTTAAACTATACAGACCTTTGTCGGCAAGGTGGTGTTTCTGCTTTTTAAGATGCTGTCTAGGTTAGTCATTGCTATTATACTATTAGTATATAAAGCCCCAAAAGAAATGTGGCCAGTGTTCTTAAAAGATCACCTTACTCCTTATACCTCTGCCTGCTCTTTGAATTCTGACATTGAGGCACGTCTGACAGGGCTTGGCAGTGTTCGACTGCCCTCAACAAGGAATTGGGAATTTAGTGTAGTGGCACTGGTGGTGTAGAACTCTCTCCGTAATGAAATTTAAGTTTGAAATCAAACTGGTTGCCATCTGTAATGAGGTGTTTTTTTAGGCAAAAACTTATAAATTGATTATTTATTGTGAAAATTATCTACTTTTTATAACTTCCTTGTAGGACGAGTCATTCTGCACTTCTGTTTCCTTCCATTTTGTATTTTGCTTTGATTCTATTTGTCATGTTGTTTTGGTTTTGAGATTCATCCACTCCATTTTTTAATAGGTCTATGACATAGAAATGAATAAATAAATTTGGTGGAAGAAATCAGCCCTCCGTTTCTCTTTCCCCAACGGTAGATTGTGCCCCCTGCTGTTCCTGGAGCAGTGGTTTTTTTCACCTTTTGGGGAAGCACGTGCAACACTGGTTTTCACATATGATTCTTCCTACAGGGTTAGGATGCTACGAAAACATGCCATTTTTGGTTATGATTTATTTTCGACATTTTAAATTCCGCCTTCCTTCCCCAGAGTTCAGGGTTATGAGCAGAGTTCAACTCATGTTGTCCTTGCATCAATCCTGCAAGGTGTTTTAGGTGAAAGATCATGACAGGAGCCAAGGTCACCCAGTGAACTCTATGGTTGAATTGGGATTTGCATCCAGGCCTCCCCAATTCTAACTGCTACCCTACACTGGCTTTCTGTGATATGAATAGAAATTGGCTTGTAAGTTGTCTGGTGCCCTTCCTGCAGGTCGAACCAAAGCAGCCACATAACTATCAATCTTTTACTCAAAGGGATTTTTATAGCATATTGTTTCAATTTTACAGATGAACAAGACCAAGAAGCAGAGCAAGTGCCACAGACCTTAAGCCCTGACCTCAGCTTTAACAAGTCACAGTTAAATGACTGTCCAAGAGACTCTGGTTGCTACATCTCACCAGAAAATTCAGATAACAGCAAAGAAGACCTGGATACAGAGAACCTGCCTGACATGGTGCGGGCAATCACCATCACTGAATCAAACTGAAAACGGCTCGCATTTCCAGCATAGTGACTCACAATGAATTTGCCACTTCAGCAAGTGCATGGAACTGATCTGTTAGTCTGGGCATGCAATAACTGACAGTACCATGCATTATCAATGAACGTTAAGACTGGACAAGCCATTTGATTTCCATCTTTTAAAAAACTGCAAGAACAAATATGTCTTTTGAATCTTCTATATGTTTGAGCAATTGCATATGTTTGAACACTTGCATTTTTATACATTATTTGTACAGTAAACTGCTTTTCTATCATGTGAGAGTAACTAGATAATGGTTTATAGTTCCAAGATTGTTCATTTCCAGAAAAAATCTAAATATTGTAAATAGTGTATGTAATTGCTATTTTGCAAGTTATCTTATCCTTTGTATCTAATTATACTTCCTCCTCCACCACCACCAAAACGCCACTGTGATTAAAATGTAGCCAGGCAAATATTTAAATATGAATTTTTCTTGCCCTGATTTCAACAGTGCAATGCAGAGTTAACTCTAATCATCACTTAAAACAATTTATATTGTCATAAAGTAAAGGAATGTTAATATACATAGAAATTAGACTATAATCGCACTGGGTAGTGTCTTCCAAATACTTTATGCATGTGCTCCTTTTTATAAAGGGTTTACTTATTCCTTTTGTTGTTTTCTTTGTAAACAAGTGAAAGGAGAGTTATTAGAAGCAAGTGATTTTCTTTTTCTTAATTCTCTATTTCAAACCCTTCTTCAATGTGCTTAATATAAACATAGACATTCAGAAATTTCTATTTATTAGTGAACAGTCAATTACAGGTTGAAAAATGAGTATATAACATTGTCTATCCCTCAGAGAACTATCATGTCTGCATGTATCTTGCAATGAAGTTTTTTCCATTCTCTTCTTAAAAGTACTCTCCTTGAAAAATAAACCAATATCACTGAGTCCATTTAATTGTTAATGTTTACATTTCTACCCCTATTATTTATACTAAATATTTTTCAGAACATTTTATTCTGTATTATAACAACATAGACAACATATAACAACATATTCCATATTATAACAACATATCAACATAGAAGCTCACATGTCACAATATAACCCCCATTTTTAAAATACATAGTTTTAGTTACAAATTGGAATTTATTTAATTTGTAAGGTGCAAAGCAAAACCTACTAAAGATGGGTGAAAAATATGGTATTCTGATCTAAAAATGGTTCAGTGAACCTATATTGTTCATCAGTCTGTAGAAGATCAACTCCCCACTGCAACGTCTGGAATCCATTCTGGACTCCAGAGGCCCACTAGTGGACTCCGCTAATGAACTTGCCAGAAGCTGGCAGGTTCTGACTTTATCAGGTGCTTCCATGTTGGCATGGAATATGTTCTTTTCTGTGGTTCTCTTATCTTTGGAAGCCTGGAACCAATTTGTGGTAGAAGTATGCAGATGCCTTTCACACAACTGTTGTCTTTGCAACAAATTCCGTTTGGAAGAACTAGTGTGAATTGCCCCATGTACATGATTGCAAGTTTCCAAATATTAAAGCAATAACCAAGGGTGATATGCAACTAATTTTGTACTCGGAGTAGAACCACTGAATTTAATGAACATGTCCACATTAAGTCCATTGAGCTCAATGGGTCTAATTTGAGTAAAATGTAGTTGACTGCCACCCGTAATAAAGAATTAATACCTGGTTAGTATTACCTGAAAGAAGTAGAACCTGGTTAACAAGGTGCTAACTTCCAAACTAAGACCCCCAAAAGTGAATTCTGTATTAGACCAGGATGTGAGATATGGGACTGCACAAGTTACAATATTTTCAGGTGCACACCAGGCAAGGAACAGAGGCTGTGATCCAGGCATAGGCAAACTCGACCCTCCAGGTGTTTTAGGACTACAACTCCCACCATCCTTGACCACTGGTCCTGTTAGCTAAGGGTGATGGGAGTTGTAGTCCCAAAACATCTGGAGGGCTGAATTTGCCTACGCCTGCTGTGATCGAAGGGTGCAGTTGTCGCATCCCCGCACCGCCCTCCCCAAGCGGCCTTGCAAGGCTCAGATCTGGGGAGGGTGGTGCGAGAAGGGCACAACTGCCATTCAGCTTGGGGCTGGTGTCGCTCCAGTGGCAGCAAGGGCTGAGTATGAGTGATGGGCTCTGTTTGTTCTCTACCCTGCCCCTGGCATGTGTGCGCACGCGTGTGTGTGCACACACAGCTGGCATGCGTGTGCACACGTGTGGGCACACAGCTGCCCCAGGCACCATGGAAACACACTCCACCACTGGAACTAGTGGTTAGCAAAATCCACTTTTCCCCCAATACCCCAATGCCCTGGTCACTCACCATCCCCTGCTGTACACTGTCTATTCCAGCCACTTGCAATATTTTGGTGGAGCCAGTATTGGGAAACAGACCTAAAGGATGTGGGTAGAAAGCCATTGTCAGACTAGGACTGGGAGAACATGATTCAAATCTCCGCTCAGCCATGAAGGTCACTAACCTACTTCACAGGGTTGTGGTGGTGGTTAAATAAGGAAGGAGAGAGCCATGTTTGCCACCTTGAGCTCCTTACGAGAAAAAAGGTGGGATATAAATGCAATAAATAAAATAAATAAAAACTTTGAAATAATTATAGTCTAAACCAGGAGAACTTAGCTTGTGCAAATAGCACCAGCACCCGAAGCATTAAAATGAACAGGGGAAGAAAAGTGCTTTATTGTTGTGGAAGTGACAAAGAGTTTTGATATTAAAAGCCAGCAGTTCTCAAAAGTTATGTTCAGCATTTAAAATTCTACATGAATTGATTAGCTCCACACTGTACAGTACCTTATAATTTCAAACAAAAGCCTAGGTACTACTCATCCAATTAAAACCTACTCAACTGAAAATCCTATTTATCAGAAACAAATGTTTGTCCTATCTATACCGTCAACAAACTATTCACATGAGCGGCTAGCAATAAACAACAGAAAGCTGCACAATGAATGTCAATTAATGCAATTTGCTTTTCAAATAAACTTGCTCTCTATGTGCACAGCGTAAGTACTGTCCTGTGTAACCATTATATAAAGGTCAATTAACTTCAATTCTAGTTAACGTGCTTATACTAAAATAAACCCAGCAGAGAACCTTTTTTTTTCCATTCTGTGCCGCTTGGTACACAAAGAAGTTGAAAACACTTTTCTCCCAGAATACCCCATGTTTCATGTTATAGATCATTCTGAAACACACACAGTCTTTGGCATCTACTGGGTGCACTTTTCTGTAACTTTAACATAAGATTTCATTATCTGGCACATCATATAACCATGTCAGGAAAGCAGAGGTCCGCAGTCTGTTGGCATACAAAGACTTTAAGACATGCACATTAATCCAAGACAATGCCAACACCTCTCTTGAAGTTGAAATCTTTCCTAAAGATAGCCCCAATGCTTTCAAGATTGTAAATGGGTTTTATCTTTGGCCTCAGAATGTCAGCATTTATAGCAAAAGTCAATCAAGTGCTTCCTTTGCTTAATCAGGAGGAATATTTGCCATGTAATGGGCAGCTTTGGAAGCCCTTGTGTGGAATTATGCAAGCAGCACTAATTGAAAGGCCCATCAGTGGTTTAGAAATAATTGAAGCAAAAGCAATTGGTTGAAGTCAGGAGTATTGGTCTGGGAAGGTACAGAACCCTATCCTCGCCAAAAAAGAAAAGGGAAAAAGGGGAAAAAGGGAAACTGTAAAGGCAGGTAATTTGAAAGAGCATTTGGTCTGACTGCTGTGTCATCATTAGCTTTTCTGCTGAATCTTTGTTTCTTTAGATCAGTAGTTTCGAAATGTTTTTTCCCCTACAGTGAACCACAGAATTTTATTTTATATTGTTCAAGAAACACATGACTTCTTTCAGCATCTGGTGTGCCCTTGCCACGGCCAAAGTAATGGTGACCTGGCAACCCACTTCCAATCTTCCTTTGGTGGGTACAAAATTTATTATCTGGGATAGTATTAGAGCCAGTTCATACAGCCATTTTTTAATTCAGTGAAGTCAACCCAAGTCATCTTTTCCAATACTTGGCACGCTAGCCTACCCTTGAAAATGTAAGACCTCTTCGCTCATTTTCTGAATGAAGGGTCAATGTGGATACAAAGTGGGTCTGTGCGATGTACATTTACCTCCCCACCCCAGAAGTCACAAGGTTCCTCTGGCCCCTCCCAGGTGGAGGAAAAACTTCTGAAGTGAAGTGCCTTTTCTATCAATGTAGCCTCCCTGAACTGTTTGGTACAGTGCATATTTAAACTAAACTATGGAATTCACTGGACGCAGGTGGCGCTGTGGGTTAAACCACAGAGCCTAGGACTTGCCGATCAGAAGGTCGGAGGTTTGAATTCCCGTGACGGGGTGAGCTCCCGTTGCTCGGTCCCAGCTCCTGCCAACCTAGCCGTTCGAAAGCATGTCAAAGTGCAAGTAGATAAATAGGTACCGCTCCGGCGGGAAGGTAAACGGTGTTTCCGTGCGCTGCTCTGGTTCGCCAGAAGCGGCTTAGTCATGCTGGCCACATGACCCGGAAGCTGTACGCCGGCTCCCTTGGCCAGTAAAGCAATGATGAGCGCAGCAACCCCAGAGTCGGCCATGACGGGACCTAATGGTCAGGGGTCCCTTTACCTTTATGGAATTCACTATGACAAGATGCAGTGGCAGCTACCAACTTGGATGGCTCTAAAGGGGGACAGACAACTTGATCAAGAATGGGTCTATTGTTATTTGTGCCTCTGCTGCTACAGCCCCTGTTCCAAAAGTGTATCCTCTGTCAGGAGGAGGCGTAGGAATGTAGAAGAAGGCAGGCTCTGAAAAGCCTTTTGTTTTTTTTTACAAGGGACAATGTCAAAGTTGAAAAGCCTAAAATTAGTGCAGGCAGCTGCACTGGAAGCCACAGGTGCTTCTGTGTGGCTTTCCCTCTCTGCCCACTTCCTCCTCCCTCCTCTCTGCTCTTGGTAAGAAAGAAAGAGAAAAGCAACAATCATTCTGTCCCTCCAGGGTGTCCCTATCATCAGGAGCCTTCTTCATTTCAGTTGATTAAAATACTTAACTAAAAGTTAAAAAAAAAAATGGCTCTTTTACTCCCCCTCTTGCCAGCCAGATGCTTTGACCTTTTGGCTCTATATCTGATGAGAGGCCAAATGGTATTATTTTCTGTTAAACAATAAACCTTACTATTTACCAACTCTTAATTTAGCAGCTTTTATTACAGCTTAATTATATTCTGTAATATGTAGGGTCAGTGACCTCAGCCTTTTTATGACCGCAATAAACCAGAGGGGCCCTCTGCCCAAGAGCTTGCCAGCTGCCTGCTGGTTTCCTGCCTCGAAAGAAACATTTGTGAATTTAAGCTAATTTTTAAGATACAACCTTGATCAAAAAATATAACCCTTGATCAAGAATACAGGCTTTGATCAGATGCCTCATTCCCCCCTTTCAAGCTCAAGGACCTTCATCCCAAGTGTCCTTGATAGCTTGACCTTCGTCATATTCCTGAGGTAAAGCTCTGTATAGGGCCATGATATGAGGTAGAGTTTCATTTGAAATCATCTTGCTAATTGTACTTCTAAAACGTGAGATGATACATGGCACCATACATAAAACCATTACTATTACCGTCAAGAAAAACAAGCAAGACAATAGTATCCCTTTGAGTCCTGCAACATTAGGTAACCAGTTGATGAGCCATCCCATATCCCATCCTTCCCATATTTGTACTGGGACATGTGCTATACTCTCCATCTTTGTAGCCAACACACGGATTGCCTCACCATTATCAGGAATGTTAAAGCAACAGGCATTCCCTGTCAAGTTCAAGACTCCACATAGGCCTCCCTGCCTGGCAAGTACATAATCCATTCCCATTTTCAGCTGCAAAATGGCGGCTCTACTTTCATCCAATTGTTTTGCAATAAGTCTCAAACTCTGGGCTGTTGTATTGGTTACAAGTTCTACTACTGCTTGCAATCGAATTATTCTGTTTAGATTATAAATAGGATCCCGTGCCCCTTGTACGAGCTCATCAGGATTCCAGGAGGCAGGATCATAATAGGCTAAAAAAAAAAATGGGTCTATTGGTCATGATGGATATGTTCTACTTCCACTGTTGGAGAAAGTATTGCTGCAAATCACAAGTGAGAAGAGTGCTTCTGTGATCATGTCCCATTTACAGGTTTCTCATAGGCATCTGGTTGGCCCGTGTGAGAACAAGATGCTGGACTAGATGAGTCTTTGATCTTGCAGGGCTCTTTTTCTGTTATTAAAATGACTAGGGAGTTACATCTTTATATGTGTTAGAAGATCACCAAATGTTTATGGTTAAGTTTTTGTATCTTAAACTTACATAACACATCATGTACCCGAAAGAAGTCCCAAAGTGATTTACAAAACAATAAAATACAGAAATACAATTGAAAATCCATTAAAACTGTGCAATACAAAACTGGTTTACTACAGAGAAAGCCTCTGTAAAAGAATATCCAGATGGGTTGACTTAACTATGTAAAAATAAGCATGAGAGCAAGACTTCAAAATCAGCATGTTTTTACAAACACCTGCAGTGTCTTATATAAACCCTGACACAGAATCCTTTTCAAAGAAATCAGTGAAACTGATTCAGGTCAGTGCTTGGTTTCTTTTGTTTGTTTTAAAAGTATTTTAGTTGCTGATCTAATATTTCTGAAAACAAATATAATTCAATGTGGCAGTTGGCATCTTTTTTTTAATAAATCACATATTCCGGATTACAAGGAGTTAGGAATCCCAAAAGCCTCAATATAATTTTGAAGTACTTCCAAGTGGCCAGCAAAGGACAGATGAGGGCACAGACCTTATGAATTACTACAAATATGTAACTGGAGTTTTAAAAATATTGAGGGTTATTCCAAGACAAATCAGCAAGCTCTGAGGAACTCTGGAGTTAAGGAAAAGTTCAGCTAAATCAATGCACTGCAAGACCTATTCAGACAAATTGGACCAATATAATTTCAGAGTTCAAACCTCGCAGCCTGACATTGCTCTTCATTCTTCTTGACAGGGCAAAGCACTATAGCCCTTCATTTTTATTAATCACTGTGTATTTGTGTTTTAAATACTATTTGCTGTGCCTAACTATTTAAACCGAGGACTATCCCCCCAAAAGCAATGGCTGGGTTGACTGCATTATTTTTAACAATGTGGTCCTTGTTTTATCAAACCACCAATATTCAGACTTTTGTCAGTTTACCTCTCAAGAAATTCAACAGAGGAATGTAATCATAAGTCAGCTGGTCATCTCATCTACTGAAACCTCAAGTGATTTTTCAAAGTCTGTGGGTTTTAAACAATATTGTATCATGGACATTTTGTTTATTTTCTGTAAACCCACACACAGCTTTGTTGCGGTCCACAGACCCAAAATATACATACAACAATAATAAATATCAACAGTTATTAAGGTGTAAAATCGGCCATGCTAGCCAACAGAGGAGCTTTCGCCTGTACATACGAATTTCTGATTTTCACTGCCTCTGAGAGGAATTTTGCTACAGCCAGTGTAATAGTATCGAATTCTAGATTTATTTTTTGATTAAGTGATCTAAACAACTTGCTAAATAAATAAGCAAATAATATGGCTGAACAAGATAGGCAATTATTTTCTAAATTCATCTGTAGTAGAATCATGGAATCATAGAAGTGTAGAGTTGGCATGGAACATAAGGGTCATCTAGTCTACCTCTGGCAATGGAGGTATCTTTTCCCCCCAGCATGAGGTATCAACCCATGACCCTGAGATGAAGAGCCTCATGTTCTACTGACTGTGTCTCTGTCATTCTCCAAGTAAAACCACAATCCTCCAGCTAAATGCGTTTTAATCTAGTGTTGTGTATGTGAAAAGAGCCATACCTATATTAAAACAACCTTGCCTAGGGGTGGGGGAAAGGTTGTTCTCTTCTCGGATCAGCTTTTTCTTATTCAGAACTTTCCAAAACGGTCCATCCAAGATGGTCCTGTCTCAAACAGCAATTGTCTAACCTTAAGCTCTCAGAGCCTGGTCAGCAGGTTTGACAAAAACTTCAAATAGTCCTTTGGCTCCGTCAACCCTCTCCTGTCCCAACCTCATTAGTCTACAACAATATCAAATGTAGACCCAGATGTGTATTTGCATCAACTTCTGCACACAGAGGTGGTCTGCATGCACTGGTAAGCCAAACCATGACTTCGTGCATATGGACAAGCATGGCAGATTCTGGAGAGAAGATTGTGGCTGCTGGATTGGTTTCAGTCCTGCTGCTGTGAGCTAAGCTATGGTTCAGCTTAACATGTTGTCTGAACCCAAGCTCATGGTCTGTCTCCTCCAGACAAACCATGAGCTGTAGAGCCAAGGATGAACCTTGGTTAAAGCTCATGTCAGCTTAAGAGTAACTTTTGCTGAATCAGGGTAACAACGTAAAATGGTTGCAATGGGATTTGCTCAGAACCTTTTCTTGATTTCACAATTACTAGCACTGTATATTTGTATGTGATAGAGATCCTTATGTGTTAGCTATCTTTTCCTACAAAAAGCATTAAATAAGATTTCTTATTAACTGGCAAAAACAGCAGTGAGACAGCTCAGTGGACCACCTGAGAGCCTTTTCAGAGAAGAAAGTATGATTAATAACTCATGTCTTATATTTTGATAAGGCTTCAAGAAATATGCCATCTGAGGCAGCCAGTTTGGATTCAGGCAATACCTCCTACAAAGCATCTTGAACATCATCAGGGTCTTGTGGAACAACATTTTGATTAGCTAAGTGAAAATGAATCACAAGTGTTGGCATACAGTAATGCTACAGTTTTTATTCAAGGAATGATCAATTGGTTGCAGAGTTGATGAAACATTAAAGCAGGAAGATCAATGGAAGACATTATATCCTTATAAGACTCTGAGATCCTCTGCTCAAGGCCTTAAAGGTTCCACCATCCTCATCAGACACGGATCATAATTACAGAGATATGGTAATTGGGGACATTAAATCAAGCACACAAGCGAGATCTGCTGTCACAGCAGGAACTCCTTCACTGAGAGCTGGCAAATATTTTCTCTCTCTCCCACTATTGGCACAGCAGGATCATCAGCCAGCCACTGGCACAGTGGCTGGCCCCATTTTCAATCTGTTGTAGCTACACCCTGTTGAAGTAATTCAGTTAATTGCAGGCATCAATCTTCAGAGAAATCTTTTGCTCTGCTTGTTGTAAGAGATATAAGGAAGACAATGAAACAATGTAGCAGCACACACAAGACTCTGGAAATTGAGCCAGAAGTCCGCACTGGGGAGGAAAAATCTTCCATAATAGTTTAGGCGTTTTAAAAATGCCTTAGAGTTCAATCCTAGGCATGTTGATTGCTTACAAGGGCTTTACCACCAATGCAAAGTTTCTGTGCTGAGGATGAACCTATATAAGCAAGACATCAATTTATGAATATAACAAATGTTCTTTATTTACAGTGCTTTTACATAACATGCAATTCAGTTCCACAAATTCTCTATTATTCTCCCTGTCCCGCAGATTCGTTTAACTTCCTTCCTCATTGCACTTAAGAGCTGCAGCTCAGTGTGTGTCTTCCAAGCAACATAGAAGCAAACAAACAGAAAGCAAGAGCCCTCTGGTTCCAAGCCCTCCTCCAGTTTAAGATTTAAACTCTTAGTGATTAGGCAAAGTGATTAGATGTTCCCAAGTGATGAAAGCCAAGTCAGAGACTGGCTAACAGGAGATTGGCTCTGGGAATATCAATCTGGAACTAAGGTCTCAATTATGTATGCTAAATGAGATAGCAGTTGGAAGATGTTTAACATCTTGAACTGCTTTAGCATCTACATGGAACCACTAAGTGAGGTCAGCTAGAGGTTTGGACTGAGGTGTCACCAGTATGTGGATGACACACAACTCTATGTTCCATCTACTAATCTCAGGGAGGCAGCTGAAATCCTGAGCTAGTGTCTTGAGGCAGTTCTGGGATAAATGAGGGCAAATAGATTAGACTGGAAAAACCTGCTAATCTGGATTGGTTTCTTTCAAGTGGAATTTAAAGGCATTTAGGTATGTTTCTGTCCTTCTGCTCTTCTTTTTAGTGAGGAGAGTTGAGTTGGGTCTGCCCTTTTATATACATTTTATGGATGAGGATTGGCGGTTCTTCTTTTATTCATGCTTTTATTTGGGATTTTAGTCTTTATTTTTGCATTGTGCATTGCTCTGAGCCACTTCTGTGAATAAAGCAACTGGTGATGATAGCTGTTGTTCTTTTCTTTTTTTAAGATAATACAGGTTTGATATATTGTAGATCCTGCTATTTGGTTTTTAAGAATTGTTTTCAACTTAATTGTTTTTAATTGGTGTTCTGTATTATTATTATTATTATTATTATTATTATTAATATTATTTATACCCCGTCCATCTGGCTGAGTTTCCCCAGCCACTCTGGGTGACTGTATGTGTTTTAAGCCACATTGTGAAGGTTCTGTCAAGGTGAACTATAAATATATAAAATAAAATCACTACCACACAATCAGCCTGGTGACAAATAACCTCATATGCACAACCTCATAATACCTAGTAACCCACTGGACATTCCAAGAGCAGATAGAATCAATGGTTAGATGGTTACTTTTTTCTTAAAGTAAGTTGGAATGATCATATCCACTGATAAAGAGAAAGAATAGATAAAATGAATAAGGGCCAACAGTACAATATGACAGTGGTTTTCTTAAAGTAAGTTGGAATGATCATATCCACTGATAAAGAGAAAGAATAGATAAAATGAATAAGGGCCAACAGTACAATATGACAGTGGTTTGCCTTAATAGTAATATCACATGCTAAAAACAAACAAACAAGGGAGGTAATTATTCTGCTGTATTTGGCAATGAGCCTGTACAGCTTGGAATGGACTTTGGCTTTTTGTATTTGACTTGGCACCAGCAGGCCTCATTTGGAGAGCTGCATGCCATGTGGGGCACCACATTTTAGAGGAGAGAGAGAAAAGCTGAAGCGAGTTCAGATGAGAGCAACAGAAATGATGATGGAGTCAGTAAATAACAGCTCTGAAGGAAGCTTAAGGGACTAGAGCCTCATCATTCGAAGGGGAAAGAAGACAGAAGGGAGGCATTATCGTCTTCAAATATGCAAAGTGCTGCTACACCAAAGACATGGGCCAATTATTCTCATTAGTGCACAAGCACTAAGCAAGTTGTAATGGCCTTAAGATGCAACAAGGAAAATGTTTAATTTTATTAGGAGAAAAATTTGAGAACTGTCAGAAACAGGAAGTACTGAAGCCGTTCAGCACCCAACTCTCTTCTACTGGAGATACAGAATGAGAAGGCTGTACAGGTCACACCCAAATATGTAGCTTTGGAACAGAGGGTGACTGTTCAATAAAAATGCTAGAAGTTTGATTTCAACTTCAGTTTCCTTCCATGCTGTGATGGGCTCATCTCAGTTTGGAACAGGGTAGTCTTTCCCACTCTTTTTGGCACAAATCTTCAAAGAGAACCCAGAACTCACAATATCTTATCTGTGAGGCTGGGCCAGGACAATTAAGGACCCTCAAAGCATTATGCCTGACAGTTGCTTGACAGTCCTTTTGTTTCCCTCTTTCAAACCCAGGGTCTAATAAAGCCCTCCAGGCATCTCCATCCAACCCTCAGAATTTTCTACAGGCCACACCCCTCACCAACCCTGCTCTGTTCTTTCCTCAAGCCCTCAGCTGGTGGGGTGAAGTTGCAGCAATAACCTTCTAGCAGTGACATCACTGTCACTTTCTGGAATGGGCAAGGTAAGAGCTGTGCAGGCACACCAGTACAGCTAATACAGCACTCCCATTAGTGCACTGTTGAGTTTCTGTTAATTGGTTCTCATGGGAAACTTACAGATTCTGGCTTCACACAATTAACTCAAGGCAGTGTCAATTTACTCTTGGCAGAAAGCCAAGGTCAGCTTGACCTAGAAACTACTCTGATTGGTTAACGACCAGCACTCAACTCTGTTATCTAGGGATTGCTAGCACAGTTTGGTGTTAGGTGTGTTAGGAGTAGGAGTGCTGTGTATGGTCAAGAGAGAGAGAGAAAGAAAGGATTTATTTTGCTTTGTTTTGTATGCAGAAACTCTGCTGGTTTTATTTTTCCTTTTAATAAATCCTGTAAATAGTTATTCTGAGTCTAGCTGACTAGTCATTTCCACCTCAACTAGCTTCTTCGCTGTGCAGGAAAACTCTGCTACGTTTGGGCTAAAGCCATTAGAGCTATGCCCGACACTTCAAAGTTCCATGAGGTTATGGGTATTGTGCTGCCAGCCTGAGTTGTGGTGGTGTCAGCATCAACGGCGTTGGTTCCAGTAGTTCCAGAAGTTGTTGTTCCTGTTGGTGCAGCAGATGGACACTGGCTGGTTCCTGACTGTGGTGAGCTGGTGACGCAGCGGACACAAGGACAACAGCTGCAGCGTGTGAGTGCTGGGTGCTGTGGTTCCTGTTTTCTCTCTCGGTGGTCGTGAGTAGCTGGTTCCGGGTTCCAGGGACATCGCTCTCAAGATGGCCTCACAACCAGTTCAGATGGCTTTTGAGCGTCTGAATGACTCCAATTACTTGCTGTGGTCGGAACGCATGCAGGCAGTGCTGCAGAGGGATCGTCTCTGGCAAGTGGTGAGTAAGTTTCCTGCGAAGCCTGATGATGAAGATCTTGATAAAGACCAAAGAGCAAGGGCCACAATTGTCTTGGGGCTGGAAGATTCCCAGTTGCCGTATGTGAGGGGAATCAAGACAGCTAGAGGTGTGTGGCAAGCACTTAAAGAACTCCATGTGCGTGAGACAGCGGTTTCCAAGCTGTTCATTCGCAAGGCATTGTACAAGGCAATGTTACAGCCTGGGGTTACAATGCAGGAACACCTACACAGTTTACAGTTAAAGTTTGCTGCGCTACAGGAAAGAGACTGTGCGTTAGACCAGCAGGAGAAGGTGGCTATTATTTTGAGTTCTCTCCCGGAAAGCTGGGATAATTTAGTTTTGTCTCTAGAAGGCATACAGGAGCGTGATTTATCAATCAGTTACGTTACTGGGCGTTTGATTGAAGAATGGCAGAAGAGGCAAGAAAGGTCGTTTGCTGCAGAGGCTTCTACAGGCGGGCGGTTTGGAAGGAGTTCTCATGCCGTGCCAGGGGTGAAGCAAGAGCAGCGTGCCGGTGAGGAGTCTGCGTTTGCTGTTAGGCGTTGTTTTCGATGTGGGTCTTCAGCGCATCTAAAACGACAATGTCCTGAGTTGGTCAAGTCTCAGCTGCCGGTGCAGGAGCAGAGACGAGATCAGCAGCAGCAGCAGCAGCAGCGGAAAAAGAAATTCTTCAAACGAAAACAGTCGGCTCAACTGGTGACCGCCGAGGTCAAGATTGCTGATGAGAAACAAGCTGTCTGGGTGGTCGATTCAGGAGCGTCTCGGCACATCGTAAATTCAGATGAATTGTTTGTTTCCAAGAACTCAGCACAGCGCAGCCAGGTGGCTCTAGCAGACGGAAGTACTTCCGAAGTGATTTCGGGGGGTGCAGTTTTTGTTCCTTGTCTTCGTGAATGCCTGCAAAATGTACTTTGTGTGCCGTCATTAAGGAGCAATCTGATGTCTGTAGATTGTTTGCTAAAAGCTGGGTTTAAAGTGTATTTTGAAGGAGACAGTTGCATTATTAAGAAGGCTGGTGAGATTTTAGGCACTGCTAAGTCAGAGGGAGGCTTGTTTTGGCTTAAAGCAGGATCTCAAGTTGCAGCAGTAGTCAGTAAATCTCAGCCTGCAGTGAATAACAAAGCTATACATGACAACTGTGTGCACTTATTGCATAGGAAAATGGGGCATGCTTGCTGGAAAAGTGTACTAAAAATGTCTGAATTGGCTGATGGGGGTAATTTAAAGAGTTGTAACAAGTACCTTGATTGCAATGTTTGTAAAAAGGTTAAAACCCACAGAGTCTCTTACCCCAGAAGTGACAGAGTTAGTGAGTCACCGCTACAGCTGGTTCACATGGACGTAATTGGTCCATTTGCTGTAAGCAGGGGTGGATCGCGTTTTTCACTAACAATTGTGGATGACGCCACACGTTATTCTTGGGTTTTTCCCATGAAGAATAAGGGTGACGTGTTCACTAAGTTTAAAGGCTGGGTGGCATCTGTGGAAAGATTTCTGTCCATTAAACTCAAAAGGATTCAGACGGACAGAGGTGGCGAATTTATGTCAAATGCTTTTAGAGATTGGTTACAAAAGCGTGGCATTGGGCATAGAAAAACGAACGCTTTTTCCCCAGAGGAGAATGGCGTTGCAGAGCGAAAAAACAGATCTTTACAAGACATGATGTTTGCCATGCTTGATGATGCTGATTTGCCCATGTCTTATTGGGGGGAGAGCATGCTCACCGCGTGTTATCTCCAAAATAGGCTCTTTCATCAAACAATAGGTACAACTCCGTACTTTAAATTGTTTCAGAAAAAACCCAAAATTGACCATTTGCATGTGTTTGGATCAAAAGCCTGGGTGTTAATTCCAAAACAAATGAGAAAGAAGGGAGATCCTAAGACCAAACAGTTAGTGTTTGTGAGTTACCAGGAGCTGGGAAAAGGTTTCCGCTTTGCTGAAGGGACAAATGGCATTGTGATCTCCAGGAATGCCAGTTTTTGTGAACATAGTGGCTGGGAGAGACTACATGCCAATACTGAGGTTTGGTTTGAACCTTCCCAGGAGCTTCATGACTCTGAAGGTAAACATAGAGAATCAGAGTCTGAGGGGGAGGAAAGTTCAGATAAGAGTTCTCAAGAAAGTGGAGTTGCCCAAAGACCAGTTGTTAAGCAACAAAAGAGAGGTCATAGTTCTGAGGAGGAAAGTGGGTCAGAAGAAAAATTTTCTCCCAGAAGATCTAAAAGACAAAACAAAGGAGTGCCTCCAGTGCGTTTTTCTCCAGATACTGCAAATGTATTTAGTGTAATTGCAGAACCCAAGAGTTTTCAGGAGGTGTTAAAGTTACCAAAAGAGGAGGCAGAGCTCTGGAAAGAGGCAATGGAGGAAGAGATGTCCTCTCTGAATGAGCACAAGGTTTTTACACCAGTAGCAGCGCCTGAGGGGGCAAAGACTTAGGCCCGGTTAGGACATATCTAGGGTTGGAAGTGTGCTGGGCCCAAGATGGCAGCTGCCTAATTAGTCAGCAGAACAAAGTTAAACAACTACTGACTACATACAGGATGCAGGATTGCAAAGGGGCTGTGGTGCCTATGGATCCAGGTTTCATAAAAACACTTCATATAGATGAGAGTCCTGAATTTGAACATCCTGATGTATATCATTCTGTAATTGGAAGTTTATTGTATCTAGCACAGTGGTCCAGACCTGATATTAGCTATGCAGTAGGCATATTAAGTAGATTGGTCTCAAAACCCACACTAAATGCCTGGAAAGGGGTAAAACAAGTTCTGAGATACCTCAAACAGACAATTGGCTATATGTTACAATTAAATTCTTCAGAGGATGAAATGTTGAGTTGCTACTGTGATAGTGACTGGGGAAATTTGCCAGATAGAAAATCTGTCACAGGACTGGTCATAATGGTCGGTGGAGCTTTAATCAGCTGGCGGTCACGCAAGCAAGACGTTGTAAGTGTGTCATCAACGGAATCAGAGTACGCCCTCTCAGTTTGGAACAGGGTAGTCTTTCCCACTCTTTTTGGCACAAATCTTCAAAGAGAACCCAGAACTCACAATATCTTATCTGTGAGGCTGGGCCAGGACAATTAAGGACCCTCAAAGCATTATGCCTGACAGTTGCTTGACAGTCCTTTTGTTTCCCTCTTTCAAACCCAGGGTCTAATAAAGCCCTCCAGGCATCTCCATCCAACCCTCAGAATTTTCTACAGGCCACACCCCTCACCAACCCTGCTCTGTTCTTTCCTCAAGCCCTCAGCTGGTGGGGTGAAGTTGCAGCAATAACCTTCTAGCAGTGACATCACTGTCACTTTCTGGAATGGGCAAGGTAAGAGCTGTGCAGGCACACCAGTACAGCTAATACAGCACTCCCATTAGTGCACCCAGTATTCTTTGTGACCTTCCATGGAACCTGATTTACATGCAGCACTCATTTTGCAACCAACAGTTGCCTCAGGTGGTAAAATGTCTTCAGCCAGCCCTAAGCAGAGATGGGATACTTCCAGCATCTGTCACTGGGCCAACCCAACTTAGGACCTATTAAGTTGAAAACAGTCCCCCTATGCCTGACGATCCTTGGTTTTTGTTTCAGACTTTCAGTCAAATGCAGGATGTCAATCAAGCCCTTAGGACTGCTAGATTTATGTACTGTACTAGATTAGCACTGGAATTAATGTGACTTACTAGGTCTCAGCTTGTCTTCTGTATCAGGCCCAGCTGCCTGCTGATGGTGAGGAGTAAGCTGTGCACAGAGGTGGTCTAGGTTGCTAGACTGGGAAGGAGGGCTTGCCCTTGTCAAGCAGTGGCCTCCTAACATAGGGTGCTAAGCTTGCAAGGCAGGGGGAATGGCTCCATGTTGGGTATTGTTGCTGGCAGGATTATGTACCTGTGCCAGACTTTCTGCCTATAAGATTTTTTTTTTAAATGGAGGTCTTGAGAATTTATTCACAGGTGGAAATGCATACACACTGCATAGAGTAAGTGACTTGTCCACAAGGGCGCAAGCAACCTTTTACATATTGGAGTCAATGGTAAATATTCCTTGCTTTGCTGGAAGGTGATTACTCCAAAAAGATAACTGGCATTGACTCTTTCAAAGCACTTTTTACACGAGATGGTAGTAGTTCTAAGATCAACGCATGGGCTCACAAAAGAACCAAGATGCCAGAATTCCTACTTCTCTGAGGTGGGGAGTGTGGAGAGAGAGAGAGACCAGCTTCTCTTTGCAAGCACAAGATTATTAAAGCCAGCTTGGCAGAAAAAGCAAACCCCAAGGAAAGGTGCCAAAGTTGGAGAGAACTGTGACGTTCTTTCGTAGCTATAGCAATAATTTTGCAAACGACTAATAATACAGAGTCAATAATCAGAAAGATGTTCTCTGAAGTGAACACTACTAAATTACTTCAGGGAGGAAATCAATTATCTCCAAGGTAGCTGCAGCTCCCCAGCTCAATATCCAAATTTATGATAGCCACTGCAGCTACAGAATGCTGAAATTCAAAACCTTTCAGCAAGGAAGTCACCACGGTTTCTCGGGAAAACTGACAACTCCCCTGCATTACAGAAATATTTTTGACAACACTCTTTACTATAATATTTTTTTTGTAACCTGCAGCACTATCAACACAAAATTCACATCCAATGGCTAGACCAGCCATTCTCAACCTTTAATCCAGCATAGCCAATGTGGTTCCCCTCCAGCTGTGGTTGGACTGAAACTCCCATCAGCCCCAGCTAGCATACCTATTAGGTACGGATGATGGAAGCTGGTAGTCCCACAAATATCTGGATGACACCATACTAGCTACCCCTGCAGCATATTCACTGAATGCTCCCTCCTTAAAACCATCAGTTAAAAAATTGAGAACAAAGAGCACTCTAGACAAAACAACTCATATATTTGCTATATATTTGACTACACAGTGTATGTAGCAGTGAGAATGGCTACACACACACACACCACCTTTCTTCCATTATGGAGCCCAAGGCAGTGTACATCAGTGTACATGTGGTAGCCAGGCAGTCATTAACCAAGCTCAGACCTGCTTGGTAAGGTGGCAAGACCACAACCTGGGAGTCATCTACCATTTTTATAGAAATGATGCTTAAATAAAGTGACATATATTGGAGTTTATACTGGAAATGCATAAGTGCTTATATATATATATATATATATATATATATATATATATATATATATATAAAGAGTTGCCCATCTCTACTATATTTTATAGACTCTTTCATGTACTAATCTGCTGGATATTGCCTCTTGCTTTCAGGATTACTAAACTATTATTCCAATGAACATTTCACTCCCTGGCTGTCCTCTTTCTTTATAATTGCAGTTAATGTGGAGCGCTTATGTACTATATCAATTTAATATCTGATATGGCCTCTGTCAAGGTATTACATCCTGCACTTACTGGGTGATGGACTCTAGCCTAATAGGGCTTTTCTGTCTCTAACTACCCTGATTCAGTGTCCATTTTGCTATTCAAATGGAACAGTGTCTGCTGAGATGGAAAACTAGAAAGCAATACTTAGATGGAATAATTTAAATTTAACAGCAGTTTAAGAGCATTTGTTTTAAATTGCAATAATAACAGAGGGAAAACACATATGGAAAAGCTGATTCATTTGTGACGAATACATCATCCAGAAAGCCTAATCTTTTGCACAGACAGCATACAAATCAATTGCAATATCTTTGACCATCTTTATGTTGTGGGTGTTTAGACTGGAATGAACCTGCTAGGTATAGCTGTACATGTCACACTGAAAGAGGACTCCATGGCGGTCAAAGAACAGGAATAAACAGTGAGATCCAAAGTGGACTCATCTCAAAAAGAAATAGGGAAAGGAGTTAAGTACACACTGCATGCAAATACATGTGACTGAACCCCAACACCATTTTTAAGAATGAAAAGCCACTTCAGGAGAGTGGAGAAATGGAAGGGGGCAAAGGGGAAATCAACTTGTTCTCCATCTACAGATACTTTGTCCCAAACCACATCCTAAACCACAGCAGAGTGTGGACGGACAGACAGGTACCTGGGCTGTGTCTGCGTTTTCTCCTAATACCACATGAGCTAGTAGCAGTGGAAGGAGAGGGATAATTTTGAACAGGGAAATGTGAGGACAGGAAAGATTTCCATTCATCTACCAGCTACATAGCTCAATCTGATTTGGACTCACCACTTGGTGACTGCTTTTATCTTAAAGAAACAGTGTGTGCTAAATTTAAATGGTTTTTTTTATTAAGTATTTTATTTAAAAAGATAAAAATAATAATGATAGAATAAAATCCATGGATTATGTCAGCATCACGACCCGTTCTAGTGCATACATTGACATAAAAAGCCCAGTCAGCTTGGGTCCCAAATATCTGAAGGAGCACCTCTTCCCATATAGAAATGCCCAACTGCTGACATCTGCATGGGATGTCCTGTTGACAGTTCTGTTGTCCTCTGTTCATGGGGCAGCAGTGCATGAAAGGGCCTTACCTGTGGTGGCTCCTTGGTTGTGAAATGCCCTCTCCTCTGAGGTGCACCTGGCCATATAATTTTATTTTATACATTGCATTGCCAGATCAAGCGCGGGTGGCACTGTGGGTTAAACCACTGAGCCTCTTGGGCTTGCTGGTCAGAAGGTCTGCGGTTTGAATCCCTGTGATGGGGTGAGTGCCCGTTGCTCGGTCCCTGCTCCTGCCCACCTAGCAGTTCGAAAGCATGAAGTACAAATAGATAAATAGGTACCGCTCCAGTGGGAAGGTAAATGGCGTTTCCGTGCGCTGCTCTGGTTCGCCAGAAGCGGCTTAGTCATGCTGGCCACATGACCTGGAAGCTGTACGCCGGCTCCCTCGGCCAGTAAAGCGAGATGAGCGCCGTGACCCCAGTTGGTCACGACTGGACCTAACAGTCAGGGGTCCCTTTACCTTAGCAGTGGAAGATGAGATGAGACTATCCCTGCCATTTAATATTTATGTAGTACGTGGTTTAATTATATTGAGCTGTGTGTAACCCACAAGGCAAAGGGTGAGCTATAAATGAAGTTGACTGCAGTGGGAGAAAGTAGCTGTTGATGAGGGCAGAAAATGTCTGAGGGTGGGAACAGACCCACTGGGAAAATGCAAACGGAGTGTGGTGTCAAGAAACAGGACAAATGTGACTCATTTAGGGAAACTGTATGCTTTGCTGATAAGCTGTAGCTGTTGGATGGCAACAATCAAAATACAGTCATACCTCATGTTACGTCCGCTTCATGTTACGTTTTTTCAGGTTGCATCCCGCAGTGACCCAGAAGTACCAGAAAGGGTTACTTCCGGGTTTTGCCGCTTGCGCATGGACAGGAGCGCTAAATCACGCCACGCACACGCGCAGATATGGCACTTCAGGTTACAGGCTTTTCACGTTGCGAATAGGACTCTGGAACGGATCCTGTTCGCAACCGGAGGTACCACTGTATAGTAGAAATGATAGACTGGCCAAAATTTGGCCAATCACATGTTTGTCCTGGCATTTATTGGGAAGGCAGCTTGAAGAGTAAAAGTCCAGGTGTAAAAGAGCTTCAGAGACAGGAGGACTATAGGACAGGGCAGTAAGGGAGCTTTACATTATAGAACTAGGTTTCCTATCCATGCCTATAGTTAAAGCTTTAGTGTTCCCAATAGTGATGTATGGAAGTGAGAGCTGGACCATAAAGAACGCCGAAGAATTGATGCTTTTGAATTATGGTGCTGGAGGAGACTCTTGAGAGTCCCATGGACTGCAAGAAGATCAAACCGATCCATTCTGAAGGAAATCAGCCCTGAGTGCTCACTGGAAGGACAGATCCTGAAGCTGAGGCTCCAATACTTCGGCCACCTCATGAGAAGAGAAGACTCCCTGGAAAAGACCCTGATGTTGGGAAAGATTGAGGGCACAAGGAGAAGGGGACGACAGAGGACAAGATAGTTGGACAGTGTTCTCGAAGCTACCAGCATGAGTTTGACCAAGCTGTGGGAGGCAGTGGAAGACAGGAGTGTCTGGCGTGCTCTGGTCCATGGGGTCACGAAGAGTTGGACACGACTAAACGACTAAACAACAAATTAGGGAATTGGAATCTGCAGCTGATAAACGCTGTAAAAATTTCAGTAAGTGTAAGTTCCCTTAATGCATAATTATTCAGAGGCATAGCGGAGGATCTCTCTAACACACACAGACATACACTAAATGGCATATACAATAAACCAAGAATTGGTACAGAGAACATAGTAATGGCAAGTTACATAAAGAGCTAAGATGCAACCCAATGGGCCTATAAACTCCAGCCAGGCGGAACAAAGGTAGAGAGCCTTGCTGGATATTTTTATTGTTCTGCGGTTTGTGCAGTAAAGAGTTGCTTCTATTTTTACAGCTAGATCATGTTCAAGAGAGGTGCACAGCCTCTCTGCAAGGAATGCAGGTTTACAGTATCTGCTTTCAACAAACTTTTTCTCCAGGCAAAACAGACACTTGCTACTCACATGACAGCATACGGGGGAGTGATGCTGAGAAAATGAGACAAGTTGTGGGTAACATTTTTGCTTTTCTTGTAAGAATAATCTGACTAATGTCGGAATGATTCCATCAGTATTGTCAGAAATAGCTCTAAGAACCCTCCAGGTATGTTGAAAGTCTTAGCAGAGGCTACAGCTAAAGCAAACTGGATGCCAAATGACTAGAGATTTCTGGAAAGATATAAAGCAATAGCACTAAGGACCTTGACTTATGCTGATGAGTTGGAAGTTTTCACTTTACTAATTACAATGAGGTCTACTGGAGCTGGACTTTCTGCACCTTCACAAATTGTCTTACACAGTGTCTAATAGTTTCTACGTGACCATACCTAGAGAATGATAAAAAATTGATTGGGTTTTTAACAATTCCAACGGGGCATTATCCCTTATTAATCATTATCTCACTATGCATTGATTAACTATATCCTACTGTAAAATAATGATGGATGTTCACATACTAATGACACCTCTCACCTCTGCCTGAAAGTCACAGAGGTTGTGATTGTGAGCCACAGGCAAAGAACTTTTCTGTTGCTTAAACTCTGTACAGCGCCTAGAAGAAACATTAAGCAGCAAACAATAAATAAAATGAAGGCTGAACATAATGAAACATGTTGTCTCTAAACTATGCCAAAGGCACAGCTATTCCTGTATATTATGATGTTTGTTAAGAGTAGCTGCAACTTCTAATAGACAGGATAGTTTGCTGTTCAATAGTAGCTCTGTCCTAGCATTAAAAATAACCAAATTCTATTTCCACCAACATTAGGCACAATATTAACCACCTGAAAGCTTATGAACGCAATCCAGAGATGGTTTCACATGCCTAACTTCTCCCCCCCACCCGGTGTGGTGCTAGTTGCCTACTTTAGAGAACAATGACAATCCCACCCCATTAATGCTCACAGGATTTGAACATAAATATGGCTATTTGTAAGTAACCCACTACGTTTATGCCCATAGCCCTTCTGGCTTTGTACCTGTTTTTTGTTAAGTGGGAATACAGCTACAACAACTCTGGTTCCTTGCCTGGAACCTAGTACAATGGTACCTCGGGTTACATACGCTTCAGGTTACATACGCTTCAGGTTACAGACTCCGCTAACCCAGAAATAGTGCTTCAGGTTAAGAACTTTGCTTCAGGATGAGAACAGAAATCGTGCTCCGGCGGCGCAGCAGCAGCAGGAGGCCCCATTAGCTAAAGTGGTGCTTCAGGTTAAGAACAGTTTCAGGTTAAGTACAGACCTCCGGAACGAATTAAGTACTTAACCTGAGGTACCACTGTATCTGCCAAGAAGAAGATTCAGTATGAACCAACAAGGGAGGGACATTGACTTGTATAGTATTATATTATTATTATTATTATTATTATTATTATTATTATTATTATTATTATTATTATTATACCTCCCTTTATCCATAGATCTCAGGGCGATTCACAACCAGTTCACAGGGCAGTTATTTGGGAAATGAAGTGGTACGTAGTTGTCACATGTCACTAGTGGGTTGGGCAAGAGGTAAAAGTGTATAGAACAATGATCACAACTCTTAACTTTGTATAGCAGTCAAAGTTCCAACCATGCAAAAAGAAGTTTCTACACATCACCATCCACCTCCATCCTCTCAACCAAAGATGCAGTAACAGTTTTTAGGTAAAAGCAGCCAGGTAAAAGCAGTCACAGAGGGCATGGGCACATGGCCTGGGCAGAGTCCCAAGAGAGGGGCCTGGAGGACCATATTTAGTCCCTAGGCCTGAAGTTCCCCACTCAGTTTAAAGAGACATGTGTGCACATAGAGCTATTGCCATGACTGTCAAAAGACTTCTAAGTTGTTGTCTTTTAATGGTATCTTACACTTATATGAGAGAGAGATGCAGGTGGTGCTGTGGGTTAAACCACAGAGCCTAGAGCTTGCCAATCAGAAGGTTGTCGGTTCGAATCCCCACGACGGGGTGAGCTCCCGTTGTTCGGTCCCACCTCCTGCCCACCTAGCAGTTCGAAAGCACACCAGTGCAAGTAGATAAATAGGTACCACTCTGGCAGGAAGGTAAACGGCATTTCCGTGCGCTGCTCTGGTTCGCCAGAAGTGGCTTAGTCATGCTGGCCACATGACCTGGAAGCTGTACGCCGGCTCCCTCAGCCAATAAAGTGAGATGAGCGCCGTAACCCCAGAGTCATCCGTGACTGGACCTAATGGTCAGGGGTCCCTTTATCTTTTACTCTTATATAAGCTGCCTTATACCAGTCAGGCCATTGGTCTACCTAGCACTGGCTCATATGATTTTGCTGTTAAACTGGTAATTCTGTGCTTAAGATCTCTATGAAATTCACAGATAATGAATTTCATCACTAATAAATAGTCCTGCTTCTTATTACAATGGAAACATAAAAAGATTTCTTACACAAAAATCTTCTGATGCAGTAGGCAGGCTGTGGCTGTTGTCTGTGTATCTTCAGATGCTCAAGAAAGATTGCATTCCACTCTGGAAATATCCTAAAATATTCAGCATCTATTAAGTAGGTCAGAGCATCTATCATTTAGAGCTCATCATAAGACACCAATCAACTTCCCATCTCCTTTCTTTTAAGCTGTACATGCCAACACAGCTCAAGGTTAATATTAATACACTATAGAGAGAGCAGGGAAACTGGTCGCTACATATGAGCCTTGAAGCTGCCCACTTTACTTGGGGGGGGGGAGGTCGTTGATGATGGGAAGAGAAACTTAAAGGAAACTAGAGGTGAGCTCTGTAGCTGGTGCCTCTCTTCCTGGACATCATAACAGAAATTCACACCCAGGCAAAAGCACATTGAGGATGGACATCTCTCTACATCCAAAGTACCTACTGTGGGGAAGAGCAGGGAAGGAGGAGGAAGAGAGCAACTGCTGGGTTGCTGGAGGAATAGCTGACCACCACCACTTGTCTCTCCCTTGAGCAGGTTTGGGGAACCTATGGACCTCCAAATTGCTGGACTACAATTCCCATCATTCCTGACAATGATCACACTGGCTAGGAATGATGGGATTTGGGAGTCCACCAACATTTGGAGGACTACAGGTTGCCCATAACTGTCCTTGAAGAACCAGTTGTCACAGTGAAACAGTGCCTATTCCCTGCCTTTGTCTCTCTCATGAGATCTTGACTGCTCTCTGCTTGGGGCCTCTGGCATAACAAGCTGCCACAACCACCTTTCAAATCAGCCATCTGAACCCTGAAGATGCAATTTAGCCTCCCCCCAACTCTTTCTAAACAGTGAAGCAGGAAGAAAAATGAGTTTTGAAAGTGGGTAGGGGGGTCTTCCCTTTAAGTGAAAAGGAGAATATTTAACTCCGTCTCTTCCTTAAGAGCAACCCAACCCACGCCATATTCATGCAACATTCCTGCCAAGTTGAAATACTATTATAACTGTGGTTGCTGAATGCATCAGGATTGTTTAAAAAAAGAAACCTGAAAGCATCCACCATTGCATAAATTGAATTTAGACACAAGATTTGCAACATATGGTTTTGACTGCACTTGTGAAGGACCTACTGTCTTCATGGAATATTCACCCAGAAAATAACCACTGTGGCTAACATGACGTTAACGTCGTGACTGTAAATGTGAAAATGAAAGAATGGATTTCATTGTCAGCTTCCAGAATGATTTCATAGGAAGGTTCAGTGAATTTGTTAGACCTAGAGAATTAAATATAATAGGCAGAAAATGATGAGGCTTCTTTATGATTTATGCATCTGCAAAAATTTGGATAAAGATTACCAAAGGTTAATATGCTCTCTATGAATCTGAAACACTTCAAAACTGTCCTATCAAATCCGCATCTCCAGCAATATTCTGACACCTAGTGGGAAATGAGTATAACTGCTTATACAATACAGCTTTCCTGCCTTATTATACTTTTTTCTCTGTACTTAATGTATGCCCACCAATGTCACACATCCAAAGTGAATTTTAGTCCACAAAATATATGATACAATAAATATGTAAGTCTTTAAGGGGCCACAAAATTCTTTGTTGCTTCTGGTTCCTAAGACAGTCAGAATAATATGCCTTTGTCCATTGTTTGACAGCTGATTTCGTGAGTAAGAAGGGAGAAAAAAATTAATTGGGCTGGGATTACCCTCTCCAAAAAGGTGAGGAAAAAGTTGTGTGGCTGAAAATGCAAGAATGAAAATTACTCCCAGAGAGTAATTTTCATCACAATTTCTCCTATGGAAGGTCCCGGAGGGTGGTTTTGTATCTAAAAATATGTGCTTGTCAATCTGTTTTTGTCGACACAAAGCATTTCATTGACATGTAAAGACTGCTGTGATGTAAAACTCAATTTAATACTTATATTAATACTTATATTATATTAATACTTTAATATATTTCGTGGCAGCCTTAAAAACAGTGATTATTAGAACACCGGGCTAGAATTTGGGAGACCAGGTTGAATCCCCACTCAGTCATGAAACTCACGGCTAAAGAGTGGCACCTTTAGCAGCTTGGATATAAAGTTGGGATACAAATGCAATAAATAAACAAAAACACAGAGCTAGGCTTTTCAACGTGTCTGGGAATACTGGGGCGACCAGGGCTCCAAATCACATGGAAGAAGCTACCTACTCACAGGAACCGGCTGTAGCATTGAGCTGCTTCCAAGCACTTCCACTCTCGCCCTCTACTGGCTCTGCCCACAGCTCTGGAAATGGCATTCCCTGTAAATGCTTCTAAGCATCCTCTGGAAAATCCAAAATGCCTTTAGGCGGGAAGGGAGGGGGACCCCGTGGCATATGGTGGGCTTTGAGTCCTTAACTATTAAAAGGGGACCGGGGGAGTTTACCAAAAGCAAACTAAACAAAAACTTTAACGATAAGCATCAGGAAAACTACGCAGCAGCTAAGACAACAAACTACCATTCCCGACAGGCAAAGCGCAGGAAGGGCTGTCATAACAGACCCTTCTTCCTTCTTCCTTTGTACGTCACCGGAAAGTTCCTCCCACGTCCCATCAGCCCCTTCGCACGGATTGGGTGACGTGTCTTGAGGGGAGGGGTCAGCGCGGCACGTAAGAGTGCGCGCCGACGAGATGCTTGGCTGGCGGGTATTGTAGTTTCTCTGCCTACGGACTGCGCTGGGGCTTTATGATGGGAGGAACTACATTTCCCAGCATGCGCCGCGTCGCGCGAGGTTTTTTTTTCCAAGCTGCGAAGGTACAGTCATCACAGCGGTAAACGGCCCAGGAAGCCGGCGAGTGTCACGCATAACAACAGGCGAGGCGTTATAGGACCGGGCCAGGGCAGCGAGAAGTTTCGAAGATGGCCGGGGAGATGACGGTGCTGGGTGAGTGAGAGGGGCCGGCTGAAAGCGGGTCGGTGGTTGTGTCAGCCTCTGCTCGGCGCCTCGTTAAGATCCCCCCTAAATTCTTGCCTGCCTGTCTGCCTCCCGCTGCTTTTTTGGGGGGGGAACCTCGGCCTAGATCCGCCGCTGAAACCCAGGGCTCTACGCCGGAGTACTCGAAGCTAAAATGATAGCTTTTGAGTACACGCAGGGCATTCGAGGTGTCTGAAGGGAGCCTCCAGTTCCAGAGGCAGCCTACCTGTGCGTTTGAATGCCAGCCGCGAGGAGGGACGTCGCCTTCATGCGCTGCTTATAGGGTGGCTTGAGGCAAAAGAGGACAGAATTCCTCCCCCACTAATTCGCTGTGTAGGAAAGGGAATGGTGCACAACTACTAAAAGTGCAGGAGATCTATGTTCTTCTGTCTCTGGTTACCCGTGTCGGGTTGGACTAGATGACACTCGAGTCCCTCCCAACTCTACAATTCTATGAATCTTGGAGGCATCTGGTGGGACCCTTTGAGTTCAAGACGCTGGACCAGATGAATTTTTGGTCTGACCCAGTAGGACAGTTCTACTGATTTTTATGCTTTTGTATTGGGGTGTACTGGCCCGGACACTGAGGTCCAGTTCCGAGGGCCTTCTGGCGGTTCCCCCGCTGCAAGAAGTGAGGTTACAGGGAACCAGGCAGAGGGCCTTCTTGGTAGTGGCGCCTGCCCTGTGGAACGCCCTCCCACCAGATGTCAAGGCAATAAACAACTATTTTACTTTTAAAAGACAACTGAAGGCGGCCCTGTTTAGGGAAGTTTTTAATGTCTGACGCTGTATTGTTTTTAATATTCGGTTGGAAGGGTGGCTGGGGAAACCCAGCCAGATGGGCAGGGTAAAAATAATAAATTATGATGATGAGGAGGAGGAGGGGTGGAGCTGCTGCCAACCAGAAAAAAAGTGATCACCTCAGGCGTCTGATCTTTGGTATCATGAAAAATTACAAATGGTTTTGCATGTATATAGTATTTTCACTGCCCAGGAGGGAGAGAGGCACTTGTGGGATTTTCTGCTTCCGGTACCAAAATAATTTGACCAGCGTCACTGCTATTCATTTGCTGCTTTGCCTCAGGATGGTCCTGGACTTAGGGGATGAAAGTGTTAAAGCACTTACTTTGCAGACTTCAGTATCTGTAATTTTGCTTCTGGGAAACTGATCAGTGATTGGTAGAGTCACAGGAAGAGGGGTGTTTAGTGAAGCAGTTGAAGAAGGAGAGGATGAAAGTTATTGGTTTTCTCTAGGAGGGTGCCTTTCATTGTCTTTCTAGTTTGGAGTTTGTTACACAGGCAATGTGTTTGCCATCTGCCAATACTGGAAAAAGGCTTGATGGACCTGTTTCAAAGAACTGGCAGTGCCCATGACTCATCAGAAAGATTTTATTTGAGTGGATAGCACAGTGAAAATGCCAACAGTGTGAGGCAGCTGTGAAAAAGACACTATGTGCTAGGATTATTAGAAAAGGAATTAAAAATAAAACTGTCAGTATCAAAATGTTCTGATTCAAATCCATAATGCACCCCTTTTGGAATATTATGTACAGTTCAAAAATGATATAGAGCTAGAGTAGACGCAGCTAAAATGACCATGGAGTGTATTAAAATCTAAATGGTTTGGGATCTTTAGCTTTTTAAAGAAATATAATTTATGAGTGACACAATAGCTGTTCTAAAAATTGTACCTGCTGTGTATGATCTAGTTGAGATTCCTGCATTGCAGGGGGTTGGACTGGTTGACCCTTGGGTCCCTTTCAACTCTATAATTCTATGGAAAAAAATGGATAGTCTTGTTAACTTCTTCTGGGATTAATTTTTCTTTCTTTCCTTTCAGGTTCTGCTATTTTGACACTTTTATTAGCTGGATACCTGGCCCAACAGTATTTACCTATGCCCACACCAAAAGTAATAGGGGTTGACCTTGGCACCACATATTGTTCAGTTGGCGTTTTCCTTCCTGGCACAGGGCAGGTGAAAGTGATTCCTGATGAAAGTGGGCACAACAGCATTCCAAGCATAGTGTCATTCACGGAGGGAGATATTTATGTGGGATATGATGGACTAGAGCTGGCAGATTCAAACCCACAGAACACTGTGTATGACGCCAAGCGATTTATAGGGAAGCTCTTCACACCAAAAGAATTGATAAGCGAGAGCCGCAGATACCCATTTAAGGTGAGCTTAATGTTTTGTTTACCAGCTAACTGCCAATGAGTGTTTGATACCCACACTTCTCACTGCTGTGTAATAAGTTAGAAGACCTGAGATGATTCATTTGTTCTAGGAATAGGTGAAGCTGAGGCCTTGTGGTTAGAAGTGCTTCGTACAAATGAGGAGTATGTTTTTACATTTTGAAAATATATTTTGTGCTGCTGGGAACTGCTTAAATTTACACCACTCTTAAATATTAATTAAATCGTATGCATCATGTGATTTCAGGTAATGTCTAGTTCAGACAAATCCTTTTAAATGAAAAAGAAAGCCTCTATGATGAATTCTGTCATGTTTCTGTGGTTCCTATACATATGGAGTTTTAATTTTGTTTTAGAGTATACTTTATACTTTTTTGCTGTGTGAGCCACCCAAAGAACTGTCATGAGATGGCTATATAAATATAATGAATAAATAAGGAATTTTATTTCTTAACAGCACACTCCTATGTTCACTCAGAATTAAGTGAGTAATTCTGTGTACAGGCGGGTCCACTCACTCATATGTATGTGATAGCAGCTTAAAGATTCTGCTTTTCTCTTGTTTTTCAGATTATTAATAACAAGGGAGCTGCTGAATTTTCCATTGCAACCAATGAGACTTATAATGTAACACCAGAATATATTGGTTCTCAACTCCTTTTGAAATTGAAGAGGATGTCGGAGGACTACCTTGGAATGCCTGTTTCCAGAGCAGTTATTTCAGTGCCAGCAGAGTTTGATGAAAGACAACGAAACTACACTATTAAAGCAGCAAGACTTGCAGGTGATGCATATTTTCCCTTGTATTCTTGCTAAACTCAGTTTATTTTCATAATGCCATACTTGGAGCATATATAATAGTAGGCCAGCACTGACTTGTCTTTGGCTTTGACTTGTGCAGCGTTAGAAATTGTGAATGAAATTTCTCCAGAATGACAAGCAGAGTTAGAAACAAAATTAAGGAAACAAAATCACTTACAAATACACAACCATTTATTGTCTGAAGGAGAGTTAGACACAACTCTACAAGCTTTAATCATTTTATACTTAAATTTCCACTTAGTCATCATATTTGGTTTAGAATCATTATTTTACTAGATGGAATAGGAGGCAAAAATAAAAATATTGATAACATATTTTATCTTTTGAAGGACTGGAAATCTTGCGGGTAATTAATGAACCCACTGCAGCAGCCATGGCATATGGTCTCCACAAAGTTGATGTTTCTAATGTTCTGGTCGTAGACTTGGGTGGAGGAACGTTGGATGTTTCTCTGCTGAACAAGCAAGGAGGGATGTTTCTGACCCGAGCCATGGCAGGTAAAGAAGAATCTTTAATGCTAGGGTTTGAGTCACTAAAATAATTTTACTTGGCAGTTCTAATACGGCAAGCTGTAGGTTGGTTCTACATCTTTCCTCCCTGCTTGTATACCATTGGATACACTCATGCTTATCGCGGGCAGCTGAATATGTAAACTGACTTCATTAAAAAATGCTGTAGTTAAGATTACATTGAAAGATGTAGAAGTCCTGTCCGAGGTGCTACATTTGTGATGGCCTGCCCATGCAGGCAAATTAACACTTGATGTTGTAGTAAACGAGTCATGAATGAATGCCTTGAGTCCTGTACTGGAAGAAAGGTGGGATATAAAGAAAATAAATAAATCTGTAAGACTTCCCTATGAGGAGCTGAACATAGAGAGGTCAGAGAGGCGAGTTATTGGCCTTAATTTTTGTGTGTCCCATTTATTCCTAATATATTTTCTGGACAATGAGCACCAATGATTTTTTTTGTGGAACTTGCTTCCAAATGAACCTATACTTATGACTAGCTTAAGCCAGGTTATGATGCACCAAGCTCAGTACAGCCAACCAGCTGTCTGTGGCAGCCTCTCAAGGGCTCAGTGAAACCACCTGTTTTATGAGATAGCTCATTCAGTGGAGCAAGAGACTCTTAATTTTGGGGTCATGGGTTCATGCAGGGGGTTGGACTAGATGACCCTCATGGTCTCTTCCAACTCCTCAGTTCCATACTTCTAAGTTATACATATCATTGTCTTCAATTGCTGTGAGTTGTCTGTATGTCGGCTTTGTATTTTAGGTAACAACAAACTTGGAGGGCAGGACTTCAATCAGCGGCTGATGCAATACCTATATGATGAGATGCATCATACATATGACTCTCTGCCTTCTAAAAAGGAAGAGATACATAGACTCAGACAGGCTGTAGAAGCTGTCAAATTGAACTTGACAGTTCACAACTCTTCCACAGTCAGAATTTCTCTTACTATGCCACAGCGGAAGCACCAACATGAACCCTTGAAGGAAGAGAACAAGGTATACAGCAAACACGAAAATGTCCCTTCAGAAATCAAAACAGGGATGAATGAGGACCTGGAGGGCAGTCTTTCAGAAACACAGAACGTCCCTTGGAAAAAAGTTCTCTTTGAAACAGAAATTTCCCGGAAACTCTTTGAGACATTAAATGAAGACCTTTTTGAGAAGATTCTTGTCCCCATTAAGCAGGTATTGAAAGAAGGGCATCTACACAAGACTGAAGTAGATGAGATTGTATTAGTTGGAGGCTCCACCCGAATTCCAAGAATACGTAAAGTTATTACAGAATTCTTTGGGAAGGAACCCAACACTTCCGTTGACCCAGATCTAGCTGTGGTAATAGGGGTGGCCATTCAGGCTGGAATTGTGGGGGGATCTTGGCCCCTCCAAGTTAGTGCTGTGGAAATTCCAAACAGGCATTTACGAAAGATAAATTTCATCTAAGCTTCAGTGTTCTTATCCCATTTTATTTTCTTCAGTTCCATAACTAAGCAGGGCTCTATACGTCCTAACCTAAATCCATTAGCATGTTGGACTGTTCAGTGTACATTAGTTCCTTCCCTGTGTCCCTTGTAAGGGATTAGCTATATAAAGAAGAAAATATTGTTAATACTTGAGCTGCAGGAAAACATGAGCTCATTTGTTAAGGAAAGCCAATGATCAGAAACATTGTTTCTGAAGCATGATTTTATTTTATTTTATTAATTTAATAATCAACAGAACCTCAAGACTTCTTTGCTTGAAAATGGAATTAAACCATTCTGAAGTAATGAGGGAGATAGTGTTGGCATTGTTTCCTGGCATTTCCCAGGAATATGTATTGACTGTGAACTGGCCTGGCAGTAGCAGTATTAATGCAGATAGCACAGCTGAAGTTCATCTTAAATGGCATTTAAAAGCACTTTTCTTAATGTTGCATTGAACCTTGAATGTGCTTTAGATAGTAGCACTTTACCAAGAGCTGTTCTGCAGATCCTACCAAAAATTGAATGCATTCCTTAACATTAGCCATGGGGAATCATCACTATTGGATACCTCTTAGTATTTCTAGTATAAGGTAGTAAGAGGCAAACATTATGGTTTCTACTCATGTGCTGAAGGAAGTTTGCAATTGTATGTGTTATCACTGGAAACTCCATGATTGTATGGTATGTTGACTTTGTTCAAGCATAATTCTAAAACTATGGTTTAGTTTAGTGCTATGTGAATGAGGCTCTGGTTTGTGTGATCCCACTTTCCTTGTCCTCAGGCAGTTGTGAGTAGGTTAGAAACTTTCTTCCTTTTTTGGTTAATGCAGTTTAGCTTTACATCCAGAACCTAAACTGTGGCTAGTCTTAACTATGGTTTACTGAAAGAAGCCAGCTTCATAAGCCACTATTTTGAAGCTGGCTTGTTGCAAGAATCCAAAATTAAGACTAGCCTGTTCAAATTTTACTTGAGGGAGTGCTTGCACCTGAGACTTATTCATGTAACACTAAACTATAGTCTAATGTTATGCCCCAAGCGAGGCTAGTGTAAAACTTGTATTTTTCGGTTTTGATCAGTTATTACTACTGAAAAATTCCATAATGCAGATAACTCTACCTTTGCTTTAGTTGTTACAGTTTGTGCAATTCAGAGAACAGTCTTTTTAACCATTCCATAAAAAAAGTTGAAGTAGCAATTTCAGTCTATGCTTTTGTAGAAAGTATTGAAACTAAATATTCCAGGACTCTTGAAAACACTCCATTCTTGTTAATAAGAAAACTGGTATTTTCTGGCTGCTGATGTTAGTCAGCAGCATTGAAGTAAACATCTCATTGTTTACTTATTTTAGATTTAGATTTGCTTCTAAATTTGCAATTAATGACATAGGGATTAATGTGTAATCCTAATGTGTCAAAACGCTCACAGAGTGTTGCAATGTTAATGCAAACAATACTGAGTGTTTTTTGGGGTCTCACCCTCAAATATGTGCAAACCTGAGATACAATGGTCAGAAATTTTCCTAATTATGGTGGTTAAAAATGTGCCATTGTTGAGGAGGTAGTTAACAAACATTATATCTCATTGCCCAGGTTACTACTCTGTGTTTGTCTATATAGGCACTTTGTCAAAGATCGTCATAATCATGTGTGTAGAGCGAAATGTACTGTACAATGTGGCTCAAAGAACATGGCTGAAACCTAGTTCTGAGTGGTTGTTTTTTTTTGTGGTGGTGGAGAAAGGGCACGGAGAATGTTTTCAAGGAGCAGAACCAGTTGTGTAAAGAGCAGGATGCTGTGTGTGAACTGCCCTGTAGTCTTTGTGTAGATACTGAAGATTATATTGCTATTAGTAGGACCACCAACTACTTGATCAGGATTCAAAGAGCTGGACATCTAGTTCTAAGAACCTAAGGATCTTCTGACTCCTAACCCATCCTGCAAAGCAAACTGCTTTTAAAATCTGGATTTTGAAAGATTGTCATAAGTCATAGGTGTTCTGAATTCATGGTTATCAGCTGCTGAAAGAAGCAAATACAAAGAAATCCACTTGTGAGCCTCAGTAGCTCATGGGAACTCGGGCCCATTGTTTCTTACTTCGGATATAAAGAAGCAGACCAGTCTTTACTTTTAAAGAGACTTGAATTCTTTAGGTGTACAGCAACAAATAAATTGAACCAAATAAATTGAGAATGTGAATCAGAGATTGTTGATGGAATTGAAGAAAACGTCAAACTTATTCTCAGGCTGTCATTACAGTATCGGTAGAAAGAATATAGCATTTTATCAGCAGATGGCTGTGTGAGAAATGAACTTCCTCTTGCACAATGGGAATTCTCCTTCCCCCTCTCCCCATATGGCCCTGGCGTACTCCCTCAATCTCCTCTGGGGGGTTGGGGAGGGACAGACCCTTTGTAGCAGATTTTGGGGGAGAGGAAGGTGAAGTCCTGTTATGCGAGAGGAAATCTACTTGCACAATGTTGGAATGCAACCATAAATTGCATTTTTCTTGTAATGAGAGGAATGTACATCTCACATTTTTTTCTAAACTTTCCAACACAAGGCCAACTCCTGTTGCCTTTAAAAATTGGTTGTAGCCCTTCCATATATTAAAGGGGTTACCTTTCTTGCTTAGCTTAGCAAGAAGAGAAAGCTTTGCCTCACAGCTTTCTGTAATCCATTTTTATTGAAGTTTTACGTTGCCAAGTGATGATTTTACATGGCAAGGCAAAGTTACAAGCGAAAACCATACAAGTTTAGGTCAAATATTGGTAAAATTAAACTTCGTGGAAGTCAAACTGTTACAGACTTCCAGACGTTGATAGTTTGGGTATCTCATCGATCAGGATAGCTTCTAGAAGTTTCTAAAGAGCAGAAGGGCAGCCATCTCTGGGGGACCTAGCTCTAAAGAACTGTTTTAAAAGCAGCTTACTCAGGTGCTGTTAAGGCATGCCTCTGTTTATGGCAAATGAAGCAGACTTGATTTTCTTCCCCACCCATACTGATCTGATTATGCTGGAGCCGGCTTACTGGCATCCTTAACTGTGCCCCCTATGAGTTGCTGTGCTGGTGCAGTAGCTTGCAGAACCCAATTAGTTTTAAGGTTTACTTGAAGATTTAGAGTTCTTTTGCAAAGAAGTAAATGTATTTTGGACATTAACTTATTATGGCAAACTTGTAAACCATAACATGGCCCCTATTTTTAGACAAATAATTATAGTAAAATATTTTTCTTACTGAAGCCATTGGCTTTAAAACACACACACACACACTCAAATTGTTCTCACAGGTTTCTATAAAAAAATAGACATATGAGAAAAATAAGACTTGGACAGGCTTATTTCATCAGTTGGAATCCGGATGGGTTAGCTAAGTAACATTTGTATCAGCATCTCTTGCTGGAACTACAGTTCCTTTCGCACTGGCACATAAAACAATTAAGCTGGGTTGCAGGCTACTGTGAAGCGGATTTTCTGTGTGGAAAAAGGATAATTTTGTTTGGAGACTGCATTTACAAAATTGTCTTTTTGTATTATCAAAATAAAAGACCTTTTATACTGTCTGTTGTGCTTATTTTGAGACTGCCCTATTGAATGTAAATGAGGTCATGGCCATTAAACTAGGGTGTTTATAAGATGGAGGGGAATCTCGCTGCCACATAGCAGTTTAATAATGCTACTGCAGAAGTATGTCAAGGCTTGGAAGGATTTCCATAATCAACACATACACACAGTGTTCTGAAATATTAAGAGTATTTGCTCTGCAGCTTGAGGATTTTCTAGAGAGCATCCAGCCCACTTCAGACAATGCCAAACCATGGTTGTTCTGAGGCTGACAGTTTCTCTTCTCCTTGCATTCTCAGAGTGAGAGAAAGAGAGAAGTTTCTATTCACAGTTCAGAACAAATTGCAATTTCCCAGTTTCATTCCTACAGAATGGAAAACTGCAGCTTATTGCAAACGCTGGAACAGAAGCTTCGCATTTCTTAAGGCTAACTGTACCTTGTGGCAGTAACAAACCTTGGTTTATCGTTTAATTGAACTGGGCTATGGAAAATGAAGGGCTTGGTGTCACCGGCTAATGAATTTGCTGGATTTTATGGCGGGGAATGTCCAATTGTGCAGTTCTGTCCTACTTCACTTGCATTTTCTGGGACCTCACAGGTGATATTTTTGTTGGGAGTACTTTGAGTTTAGTAGTAGCGAGTTATCTGGTGATTAGGCAATACTGTCTACCCTGAACCATAATGACAAACTAGAAGGAAGGAAGTGAAACAGGGTATGTGTTTAGGAACTGAAATCAAAATACAGTGGTACCTCGGGTTACATACGCTTCAGGTTACATACGTTTCAGGTTACAGACTCCGCTAACCCAGAAATAGTACCTTGGGTTAAGAACTTTGCTTCAGGATGAGAACAGAAATCGTGCTCCAGCGGCGCAGCAGCAGCAGGAGGCCCCATTAGCTAAAGTGGTGCTTCAGGTTAAGAACAGTTTCAGGTTAAGTATGGACCTCTGGAACGAATTAAGTACTTAACCCGAGGTACCACTGTATTGCTTCATTTCAGATTTTTATGCCATGCTTTTTCAAAATTGTAACAAGCCCCCGCCCCCCCATACTTGGTGATGATCAGGACTGTGTTCGCAGGCCTGCCTTCCCTTTCCCCAGTCAGATGTCCAGACTGCAACTCATCGGTCCCAGCCAATAGCCAAGGTTGATGGGAGTTGCAGTCCGAAATTGACAAATAGCACCGGGTTAGCAAAGGCTGCTCCAGAGCCAGAGGGGCTAAACTGATTCTCATCATGCTCCTTGTAATTAATAAGCTGCTACAAGTTTGCTAACTTCGATAATGTATACAGACACATACACCTTGTATTAAAAACATTTAATATTGGCAACACAGTTCATTTTTAATTTTCTTTTTAAAAATTCCCTATAAAATGAAGTAATTTTTGCTATAATTCTTGTAGAAGAATTCAGGAAAATAATAATCACTGTTCATATTAAAGATTGGGTGTCTGCCTCCTGTGGTATTCCAGCTTCTGATACCATTTCATAAAATATGCCTTTCTGTTGTAGCAACCTGGCTGGAGTATCAAATTCAGCAATCCTTCCAGAGTTCAGAACAAGCACCCTGAAAGAGCAAAACAATGTAATGGGGAAACCTTTAATCTAGGAAGAGTTAGAGCTGATCAACTTGCAAAATAAAATTTACATTAAGCAGTTCATTTGTTAATTAAAGATTTCGGGGATGAAGGTTGACTAAGGCAGGAGAGGGGAACCTGCGGTTCTCCAGCTGTTGCCGGACAGGAGTTGGAGTCTCAACTTCTGGAAGGCAAAAGGTTCCTGACCTCCACAAGGAACAGCTCAGTATAAGAGCACAAGCTCTGCTTGTTGAAGATTGAAGGTTAAATTTCTATTTAAACAGAAGATAGCAAGTGATGTGAAAGACAAAAGAACCCTGAGTCAACCGTACTGAGGTAGATGAATAAATCTGACATGATATAAAGTAGCTTCCTATCTTCCTATTTAAGAACTTTCTTTAAAAAAAATGCTGACCAATTCCTGAATGTAATTACCTTTTCATCAAACAAATTTGATTCTACAAATCTGTGGCTCCAAACACACTTTGCCATTGAGCTTTGTGTGTATTACAGTGGGCAAATTCTACTGAATCCAGTAGTGCTACCTACCTAACATTCAATAGGTAGATGGCAGTTCTTTTTTATGAGGAGACAGTCCACGGAAACTGAGGCGGGATGGAGATTTTGTTTGCACCAGGCCCAAGCAGAAACAGTTTATCCCTTTACTTTCAGGAGCTGCTTAGAGGGGTGGGAAAACCACATGCCACTTATAGCAACATACCTATCAGAATCCAGTATGGAATGCAGCCTGTGGGCAATGGTTAGTACTGTGCAGTTGTGGAATTCTGACCGGATTGTGGATTGCACTTGATTGTCTGTTTCCATGTCAACAGAGGCTGTTGCTTCATCCAAGATTAATACTTTCGTCTTTCGTAGCAAAGCACGAGCCAGGCAAACAAGCTGTCTCTGCCCCATGCTGACAAAAACAGAAATAGTTTTAGTATGTGCTCTCGAATGGCGCTAGGCCTCAATTTCTGATTGGGCAGCTGGTGGCTGCTGCACCATCTTGTGAATAGGCATGCAGGTTTTATGTTTGTGTGTACACAAAAAAGGATGACTACAAAAGGATCGCAGATGTGAACAGTGCTAGGAATATGGATATCCCATTAGAAAACCACTGCTAGTCTGAGAAGCAAATATAGGGATATGTGGACAGACTCTGTCTAGGGCAAGAACAACTCCCCACCCTGCAAATCTCTGGATAGGTCTAAGGTGAACAGACATCCAAGTAGAGAATGGTAATGTTTCTTCATCCTTTGTCCCTTACTTTGGCCTGCCAAGTAACACTATCTGTGGGTAGCTTCATCAGTAGAAAACCACTTTGGAATACTAGTACTCCTCTGCTAGTGGAGATCATTATTCTTCAGGTTACTTAGCTCACCCCTTAACATAGTTTAAGACATACCTCAGGTTTTCACCACCCTCGGAGATCTCATGGAGAAGTTTCTTTGGGAGTGACTGTACAAAGTTCTTCAAGTCACACAATTCCAGTGCATCCCACAGTTCAAGATCAGAGTATCTTCCAAGTGGATCCAAGTTTGACCGCAGTGTCCCTGAGAATAAGACCGGGTCCTATGGAATAATGTCTAGACAGTATTTCCATGTAGTATAATATTAGCGAGTTTAGGTTTCAGATTGATATTACTTTGGGGTGGGGTCAGGAAGGGCTGCTGTTCCTCCGCCTCCCCTCCCCATCATCAAGCTATTAAATCCTGACTGGTTTTAGATATATTTGTAAAGAAGCAATAGATTGACATCAACCTCCTTGAGTGCAAACAGAATAAATGGCAAATTTATTTGTAAAGCTAGCTGAATCTGAAGACCAGGAGGGACAGACCATGGGCTGCTATTCCCTTGTGGCAAATGGACGGCACACTACCTTTCAGAGCACAATAAACTTGGCCAAAGCCAAAGGCTGTTGTCATGCCAGTTATCTTAGAGTAAGCTTTCATCAGAAGGGCAGTTGGAAAAAAGGCAAGAGATCAGTAGGCAATGAGAAGCCCATGCAATAGGAAGTGAGAAAGGGGTGGAAAGAACTTTGAAATATGCCACTAACTAGGCATAAATTCTTGAATCCCTGGGCAGGCATTCCTGATACATGTTTCATATGTTATCCCCTATTTTCCCCTCTCCTACAATAGTCAGTAAAGGACTGGTTTCTTCCAAGACAGCAGGTGGTTAACTGCAATGCAAAATCAACGAGTGGACCTAATGGATTACAGTATTTTTTGACAAGTTCATTAAAACTATTGCAAAAAGAATAATGGCAGAATTCAAAAGACTAAAGCTTATAAAAGAATTGTATGTGTGGATATTATACAGACACATACGAACACACGCACACAATGCTAACCTGTGGAATAATGTTCAGGTTGCCACGTAGGTCATGCAAACCAATAGTTGATATGTCAATGCCATCAATGATTATTTTGCCTCCAGCTCTTTCTATTATCCTAAACAAACTATTTGTGAGAGTCGATTTGCCAGCTCCTGTTCTTCCTATTATTCCAACCTGTAACAAAATATATGTGCATTTTAAAATGGTAGCAGTTTCACTATGTTACTTAACACATGCAAAGAAAACAGTATAGTTCCATATAAAAAAAAGCAAAACAGTCTTGAAAAATAAAAGCCTTCAACAAGAAATCTCTACTAGCAAAGGTTAGTGGCCAACATTAGTAGATAACTGATTGTTTTTTCTGGTTCACACATCAACCACAGTGCTTGTGCCATGCAGGAATATCCATAGAGCTCAACAGAGTGCACCCACCCACACAAATATAGATTGGGTCCTGAGATCACTAACAAAAACCTAAATGCCTTCTTTTTTACACAAACCTTTTCTGAATGATTTTTAAAATTGATTGTCCACTGATTACCTTCTGCTGCTACTGCTACTTTAATTGTCATTGGTTTTGGTACACATTTTATGCTTATTTTTTTGTTTTCTTCATACCACTCTGATATTTTATTATGCGAGCAGTTTATACATCTTTCAAAATAAAGTAATAAAGAACGGAGCATGTTTCCAACTGGTCAAGGACACTGGCTGACAATCCAGTCCAGAAGAAAGTTTGCTCCAAACCAAGGCCCTATGCATGTTCTGGTGTGTACTTGGGGCTGTGATGCCTGAAAAATGCTACATTTCCAAACTGAAGGGACAGCCTGATAGCACAATTGAATACAGACATGTTACAGCCCTCTATTGATGTTAGATGGGCAGCATTTTAAGAGGGAGAAGTGATCCAACTCACTTTTGTCCACAGGGGCACTCAGTTTCAAAAACAGCAGCCACAAATTACACAACAAACTTTGAAAACATATATTTAAATAGATATATTTTTAAAAGGGAAACAGGTGTGACAGAGTACTTAATTTTGGCACGTTACCTTCTCTTCTTTGCAGCTTAGAAAAGTTACATCCTGCAGAGCCAAGTCCAGATCTGGCCTGTACCGAGCTTGGAAATTTACAAACTGTATTATTCCTTCCTTGGGCCATCCCACAGGTGGACGATTGGATAATATCCAGGGGGCCTAAAATGGATAAACAAACTTTGAAGCCAATAAAACAAGCCACAAATTAGTGAGCATCAAAACGTGTACTTAAAAGTATTTCACAATACAGTCATACCTCGGGTTAAATATGCTTCAGGTTGAGCATTTTCAGGTTACGCTCCACGGCAACCCGAAAGTAACGGAACGCGTTACTTCCGGGTTTCGCCGCTCGTGCGTGCGCAGACACTCAAAATGACGTGGCGAGCGTGTGCAGACGCTCAAAATGACATGGCGAGCGTGCGCAGAAGCGGTGAATTGCGACCTGCGCAGACGTGCAGTCACGGGTTGCGTTTTACTCAGGATGCGAATAGGGCTCCAGAATGGATCCCGTTCACATCCAGAGGTACCGCTGTATATAAAATTAGCACCTCCACCACTGCAGATGATGATGTCACAAGCTGAAGCTGCCTGCCCAGGCTTCTATCCAAGAAAGCACTAAGCTACTTTTCCCATTAGCACAAGGATTTGTGCTTGCACAATGGAACTTTGCCCCATCTCCTCCCCTGTGCACCCCCTAAATCTGTTCTGTGTTCCCCCCCACCCCCAAGCAAATTTGGAGTGGGCAAGGGGAAAGGAGAGGGGAGAAAATTCTGTTGCACAAGCACAAATCCTCGTGCTGCAAAAGTTTAGAGAATCTCTGGCCCATGGCTACCTGCCCATCAGCTGAAATAACTGATACCATCAGATACATGGGAACTTCTTGGAAAACCCACTGCATGCTGATCCTTTCAACCTTTGAAAAGCACCATCATATTCCAGAATAAAGGGTCTTCTTGCTTTTGCTTTTCCCTAATTTTTGTCCCCTTCATCACTGTGTGGCAAAGCAGTCCCTGCCAGAGTTAATGTAACTGGCTCTCACAGAGACTGCTCCATTGAGCAGCAATGAGGTAAAAAGCAAAGGGTTCCCTGCTCAGTTCCTGCTCCTCTTTGCTTACACAGGAGAGCAGAGACTAACTGAAAGCAGGTCTCTTTGCAGCAGTTTATCCTACCCTTTTAAAGGATGTTCCAGCAGCAATTACAACCTAAACTTTGAAAGGTTTGAGCCTGCCAGTTCTCTGCCAACTAATTTTTTTTAAAAAATCTTCATTACTTAATTTCAAGCTGCATACTTATCGTCATTTCACAAAAGATGTTTACCTCTTTGTCTGTCTTTTCATATTCACAAACCCTTTCAATGGCGACTGCATTGGTTTCAATTTCACATGCTTTTCGGACCCAAAAATTCAAACTTTGAGTTATCTGAAATAAATAAATACTTGTTTATAGAACTTGTTGCAGTGGGTTTAACCTGTTAAAATCTGTGTGGTTCTAGACAGTCACTGCATAGAAAAAATATAAAGGAGAGGATAGCTTTATCCTGTTTTAAGAAATACTTAAAACCAATGTTATGCTGCTAGGCATACTGAATGGCTTAGATCTAAAGGCATCTTGTGTGAGCAGAAAGACACTTCTTAATTTTCCTGTCCCACTGCAGCCCCTCCATGCCGTTCCAGAGGGTCCCTTGAGATAGGAAAGGGGAATATAAACTGAATGAGCTAGGAGACCTGATTTGCAAATTGGAGAGCCACTTGCCCCTATCTGGAGCCAACCCAATGTGTTGGCAGCACTTTGAGACTTCTTAGAACTGCTGGATTACCGCAGAGTTTGGCTTACTGTAACATCAGTGATTCCACTTCTACCAAATTTGCAATCCATTTTCCAAGTACTGCAACTGCATTAAAAAAAATGCTTACTTACTTACATTCAGTGCATATGTTATTGATAATCCTACTGTGGCAGAGTCCACCTTGCTCCCAGCGAACACTGCAAGCAATGCAGCAAGGAAGACCATCAAGTTTCCCAGAAATTCAAGTCTGACAGCCAGCCACCTGTCATAAGTGCATGCCAAGATTAATTAGGATTCAATTACACAGTTATCAAATTGGTTAGAAATATCTGCATTTTCAGTCCTATCAATTAAAATAAGAATATAGCTTGGTGCTTTGGGGAAGGGCCGTGGCTCAGTGGTAGTGCACCTGCCTAGCATGTGCTCAAGGTCCCAGCTTCAATCCCTGGTCCTTGCCCCCCCTCCCCCCCGGTAGGGCTGGAAGAGACACCCCCCCCCCCGGTGCCTGAAATCCTGTCAGTGCAGCCAGTGCAGGTAACTTACAACTTACAGACATTTAACTTGTGTGCATTCAGCTTTGTGCGCTTGGAAAGTAAAAGGGGGCAAAAGTGGGGCGGGCGTCCAGGGAAAAAGCTACTTCTGGAAAAAGAACTTTGGCAGTCCCACCCGCTATTGAACCCAATGTGTTTTGACTATACTCAATTTTGGATTTACACACTATCCCCAGAACATAACCCCCACATAAGTTGAGAGTTGCTTTAAATGAACTAGATGGACTCTGTATAAGGAATCTTCCTATGTTCCTAATCTGTGTATAAATCCTTTCCCATGATATCCTAGGATCATTAATACAGTACCTGTTTGAGATCACGTTGTTGTAGAAGCAAACCATGTTCTCATTGACGACATCTTTGTTCTGATTAAGAAATCTTTCCTGATGTCCAAATGCTCTGATTGTGGATACACCTACAAGCGTTTCACTGAAGTGTGAAATTATTGGTGTTTGCGTAGCTCCAGATAACCGTCGGATTTGTCTGGAACTAGCAATATAGTATCGCTAATGAAAACAGACAAAGGGAGGGACAGGTAAGAAGTGTGTATAGGGCACCAGGGCATTGTTTTGATTTGATTCAATTGTATTGTTTTATATGGTATTGTAAGCCTCTCTGTGGCCTACTGGCAAAGGGCAGCATACAAAACTCTTAAATATATAAATTGCCTTAGACCAGAAAATGTCCTACGTACCCTACATCTTAGAATAAATATAGGCCTCGGATAGCAGAACAGCAACTTTCCCCTGAATTGTGCAATGCAAGTCAACTGCTCAAGAGGAATGCATTCCTCTTCCCTTTCAGTTAGATAATATAATTAAAATAAAATAAATGGGAGTAAAACAAGGATATGTTTTATTATTATTTTTCTGAATGCTCAGCCTGGCACTTATTCAACTTACTTGCACAGTGAAATATAAGTATCCAAGTGGAATAACCCCCAGTATGAACAGGGGTGATGTATACACAATCACAAGGATCGTTCCAACCACATCTAGTGTACAGTTCAACCAAGTCCGTAGATAATAATGGAAACGTATATCAACTATAAACATATCCTAGGATAATTGGAAAGAGGGGGGAAAGAACAGACATTTTTTTTTAAAAAAAATCCTTCTTATATATTTGAAAACACTTGATTGTTTCTCTACTACCATGTTCATAGAACTGCATTTGTAGGTGTTGCCCCTAGGCCTTTAAGAAACAGAAGCAGTAGTGAAGTCTACAGGGTCAAAGTGTTATGATATGAGTACTACGCAGCTGCACATAAGCTCAATGTTTACATCACATGATGGGTCTAAGCGTGGGACAGGAAGTTCCAACCTGTTCTTAGGGTTGTGTTCTCAGTGTAACATGAAACCTTCCTGTTGTTTGTGTCCAGGAGGAGTGAGTCAGTTGCTCGGAGGATTCTGAGAGAAAAGTCATGCTTTTGTACAGTGTACAGTTCGGGAATAAAAGTAGGATCAAATAGACTACTTTTCAGACTGTTTTCTTTCTCCTGCTGCTGTGCAAGGGGGAGAGGAGTGTGCAACTTTCAGGAGGGAGGTGTCGCTTATCAAAGACCTTCCTGGTCTGTCCGGATGCCAGCCAGGGTAGGTCACCGGCAACAGGCCCCAAGTGACTGGGAAGAGGAGCCAGCCTTTCCCGAGGGGGCCAGTTTCCAACACAAAGCCCAACATTTAAGTAAACCATGACAGTGCACTCATCCCTCACTTGCCTTCCAGGAATAGACTTTATTCACACAATTTTCCTAGAAGCAATTAACATGGAAATGAGCACAAAACTGCCATTAGATCCTGCTAGATTTCCAGAAGCAGCTTTTACATGAAACTGAAATATAATGCGGAAAATAACAGTGAAACGTCAGCAAAACAGACCAGCCATGTGAATGCAGCCTAGATCTCTTTTCAATCTGATTAAATACACCTAATCAGACTCTTTCTAACTTCCAAATAAATGCGCAAATTATTTTAGTGCTACACTGCTATACATAGTTGTGCTTTTGTTGCTATGTTCTTAATTTTTTATAATCAAATATATTCAAGGTCACACTGCAGTTGATACTTGCCCGGGTAGGTCTCATAAAAAATAAGAAATAGGAAATAGCTGTAAAAGCTGGAATAAGTTGACAGGGGTAGCACAGTGTGAGAGGTGTTGATTTTGTTGCATTGCCTGAACCTTGGCAAGAATTCTCTTGCACGTGAAGCCATTTTACTGTTTCATTTAAAGAAAAAGAGATATAGAAAGGTAATGACAGAGGTAATGATAGGCTGCTACGAGAATCTTTCAAACAGGTACTGATTTTAACTGATTGTTTTATTTAAATTGTTGTAAGCTGGCCTGAGCAATGCAAACTGATTAAAAGGGTGGGGCATATGTTTACTAAAGAAATGGGATATAAAAAACTTTCCAGAATGCCCTTCTTCTGAGTAAGGACTGACATTTCTAGATGAAAAAACTCAGATGATCTATCCCTGTGTATGCATCCTTCCAACTGGAAATTGTCATCACTGTCAACATGGACCAGTGGAAAATGGACCAGTGGCTTCTTGCAGTGATGACAGTATGAGATGCATTCACACGGGGGGGGGGGCAGGAAAGGGTGAGTAACCTTCCCATGACCCAAGGATGAGAGGCAGGTTCTGACCACCCTCCCAAAGGTGAAACACAAAACAGGCAGAGAGTATTTGCTCCTTACCTTTGTGAACCTGTTGATGATTTGACCTACGGGGTTAGTTTCAAAATACTGGAGTGGAAGGTGGAGCACACTGTCTAGCAACTGATGATGCAAAGACCGAGATGCAGAGAGAGATCCTCTAGTGAGCACATATGCACCACAGCAAACCAGAAGACCTTGGATGAACAGTATTAAAGGCAACATTAAGAATTTCATCTAACTTAGTTTCAAAGAGTTCACCACAGCAGCTTCTCCATTCAAGATAGCTTTGTGTGAACCTTAATCCATCCTCTCTGCTGGTCTCCCAAGTATGGAGAGAGATGATGAAGTAAAGAGTTTAACTCAGTGGGCCCTTCAAACTTCCAGGAAACCCCAAGCAGCGACTCAACGCTGCTGGGAAGCCTGAGGTACCAGAGCATGCAAAATCACAGTAAGCAGTTCCCTGCCCTTGCTCAGATTGTATTATGCATGCAACAAAGAGGTTCCCCTGAACTGTTTGTTTCCTACAAAGCATGCCTTTGGCATACCACCTCCACAGATCTCCCTAGCATGTGTTAAGTGGCATCACACTAAAGCAGTGTTTGTAATCTTGATGAACAATTAAATGCCTCCTTTGCCATCTGCAGATGAGCAGAAAGAAGGGGCCAACCTTGGAGAATGACTGCAAGAACTGACCCCGGATTACATGAATCTTAGTGTAGGAATGCCAAGGAAGCTAAACTTGGAAAAGCAAAGAAAATAGTCAGATGCCTCATATGTGTAGGCTTACCCTGTAGGAATCCCAAGAGCCCATAGATACTAAGTTTGTAGTTTCTTAATTGTTTCCATTCTGTGTAGTCTTTGATTTCTTTTGCTTCTGTTGTCCATGTGCTGAGCCACAGATTTTGCCCTATGGCTACAACATTTTGGCCTATGTAAGCTGCTACGGTTAGCCACACCCATGACCAGCCAAATGCTTGTAGGTACTTCAAAACAATTGACATTCTCATCTAAATATAAAAGATGTTCATGAGAGTTATTACAATATGCAGACAGGATAGTCTTGGTAAATTATGTAGGTAGAATAAGTGATTTATACTTCTTCAAAACCAATATAAAATTATAAAACTCAATTTCGCATAATGATTCTTCAAAAATACATTCTCCCCTTCAAGCAACTGATTTCACATTTGCGTCTACAATTTATTTTAACTGCTTGTTGCATTTTAGAAACATGTAAATAACATTAAAAAAAATACTTACAGAACCAGTGGCAACTTTTTCTTTCTTCATTAAGAATGCATTCCTTTGATCAAAAGAAGAATTGCAATAAAAGCTGTTTTACATTAAAATAAAAAACAAAACATAGAACCCATCTAAAAACAAGTTGTGAGTGTTAAAACCTTCAGGTCCTCTACAGAATAGGCAGAAACTGTGCCTTCTCTGATGGACAGGAGTACAGGTGTACCCCAGCCTCAGACCACTTACATCAAGGGAGGGTTGAAGAAGACAAACCCACAGTTGTGTGTAAGTGCACAATAAGGAATTGGAGCACAAACAAAGCAGATTGCCACTTGCATTTCCTTCACCAATTCCTCCTTCCTGTTCCATCTCCCCATATCACATTCCACACCATTAGGGGTGGGGGAGAGGTGGGTGGGTTCCATGAGAAAAGCTTTTCCATTGGCACAGTGTGCTCCAGTGGGAAATAGGCAAAGAGCCCAATTCCACTCACCGGCATTAGGATCTTGCCCTGTGTTTCTATAATATGCCCACAAGAGGGCTGCACCACAAATCTAAATGAAAAGCAAATGATCCAAGGGGATGGAGGACGCACTATTGCATTGTTTTTAGTACTTTGTTGTTTGCTGCCTTTGGAAGGAAGGGAAAGACAGAAATTTAGCAAACACTCACTCATGGCACTGCACTCTTTGGATGCCTCCACTCTAGGAGTGAAAGCTATTAAGAGTGGTTTTCATATAGTACTGAACTGAAAACTCCATTTTAGAACTCCCCCATCCCCAAGACTGGGGCTGCAGAAAAGGAGAAAGACATCTGGGTATTTGCAGGGCGGATGGTTAGTTACAGCTACACTATTCTGGTCTCTGCTTCAAAATGATTCTGTCAAGCCGGCTACCTACTCTGCAAGAATCCTCCAATTTCATAACTACCACATATCCCATTATCTTGGTTTGAGTAAGGCTAGAGTTTCTTTGTGTATGCCTTCAGCTCTGGGGTCACCAGCCACCACTGGATCCACAAGATCCAAATGACAGCCAATGTATATATAAGGGAGATCTGCTGGTCCCTCTCTGAATGCATTTGCAGCTCTACTTTTCTCCCTTTTGAGCTATCATGTATACTTTATTTCATAAAATTCATATACCACTTGCACTGTAAAAACAACAACTTCAAAGCAGCTTACAAAAGATAAAACAGTAAAATAAAGAAAAAATTACAACCCTACTTTAAACAAACAAAAGTTTAAAATTACCTCATGGAAAGTGGCTCTAGCAGCTATTTCTGAGTACTCACCTGTCTTTTTCCCCCAGCTGTCTTTTCTTTGGTACAATGTGGTCTCTTGTTTTGATTTTACCTTAAGAATAAGGTTAAACAGGATTTATAATAAATAATAATAATTACCTACTGAAATACCTACAATATATTGGGCTGAATCCAGAGACACCAGAAATTCTGGCAATGGTGCTGTGAGCTGAACAGCACCATGAGCTGTTGAGCAAGATCTAGCAGAAGGCACTTTGTGCAACATCAAACAACAGCTTATGCAATGACTTGTACAAACAGCAGCACATCTCTGGATTCTCCTCTCTGCTCATGCAAGGAGCTTATGCGAAGTCATAAAAAGAGCCCTTGTGTTTTTGTGCAAACACAACGTTTTTGGATTCAACACAATAAAGTGTAGTCAAATGAACATTCATCAGGATAGAAACAGATCATTTAACTGCTGATACAAAACATATACAGATGGTGTGAACTTAATTTCTATGTTCATTCATTAGTTGGTCACTGATCCCCACCCTCCCACTGCTCCAACAAAATGACTGCAGTCATCCATTCTATTGGGCACAAAAGAAGTATTTTCTGATACTGATATTCCAGCATCTAAAGTATTTCAGCATCTAAAGTATTCCAGCATCTAAAGTATTCCAGCATCTAAAGTATTTTCTAGCTGATATTCCAGCATCTAAAGCTAGCTGAATTTAAGCAAAAGGATTAATTTGACTGTTAGAAATTACTTGTTTATACAAGTGATTATCTGTTCACTTTTTTCTTTCCTTTTCCATCAAAAGGCCCATCAGAGCCAACAACCTCTGACAAGATCAGGGTTGGGCCCACCTCTCCTTCACCGCATGGGAGGGACTCACAAAGAATAGCTGGACTGTTATTTCTAGAGAGTGAATCCCACAGACAAATGCAGTCAGTTGTGAATGATCTAGGCTAGTCAGAAAGAAGTTCTGGCTAAAATAAACTGGATTATCTTGTTTTTCCATGCATCAGATTTTAGCAGATCTTGAAATCTTAAAGGTTCAAGAAGCCCAAAGTGGCAGAAGATGGAATTATTAAACACACACACACACACATGGGGCAGCAAGATCACACTTGAGTACCATCCCACTGCACTTTACATGCTATTTGCTGTAATATCTAAATGGTGAGTTTCATGACTGGGTATGGTGTCATGGGTAAAGTACTGGACTTAGAATGAAGAGATCTGGGTTCAAATTCCCACAACTCACTCATGAAGGAATCTGGTGTCCCTGGCCTAGGCACTCCCATTCAGTTTAACCTACTTTATATGTTTATAGCCAACCCACAGAGAGACACTATATTCTGCCTGATCTCCTTGGGAGGAGGAGGAGAGACAAATAGTAATTGATTCCTACATGCACATATATAGCAGATAAGGTGTCATCGCTACTGTTCAAAACTAGGGAAGTCCTACATGTCATGGTGGCAATAAGCCAAATCTATGGAAACCAGGGTTATAACAGGTTTGTCTGAAGGGAGGCGGGCACAATACACATGCATTGGCTTTTATCATTTTGAGCACAGGGTTCAAATGTCACAAAACAAAAGAACGCAAGTTGGCTTGTACAAATCTGTTTTGTTGCCTACTTGACACTGTGGGCACCTCTTCATCTTCCTTTCCTCCACCGAAGGTTTGAATAAGCTCAGCAAAGTTTGCTCTTCGAGAGAGTAGGTCTTTGTAACTTCCCATTTCAGTAATTCTACCATCTTTCATCATGACAACTATATCGGTCTGAGAGAGGATTGCAAGGTTGTGTGTCACTAAAATACGAGTCTTGGGAGAAAGAAAACACAACCATGTTTATATTTTACACTGTTAAATAGGAGAAACATGTTAAAAGTTTTAATTCCAAAGACTGAAAAGAAGCATCATTGCCTACCTTGTTTTTCAATAAGCCTGAGGGCCCAATCACCTTCTCAAAAAGATGCTTCCCAACATGGACATCTACTGCAGATAAGGGATCATCTAATAAATAGAGATCAGCACTGCTGTAGACAGCTCTAGCTAGGCTGACTCTCTGTTTCTGGCCCCCACTTATATTCACTCCCTAGGAAAAAATAAGGCCAATACTATTCAAAACTTTTTTAAAAAACAATAATGTACTTCCCGCCCCATAATCCTTAATATAACATTAATATTGATAATATTAAAAAAGAAATACTCTTATCAGTAGAGTACAAAAACAAGATTATAAAGTAGTTAGGAAATGACCTGTGCTTTGGCCAAGTTTCACTCTTTTACCTGCTGGTGTGTTTTATATTGGGTGGAGAACATGGGGCCCTCCAGATGCTGTTGAGCCACAACTTCCATTAACCCAGCCAGCATGGCCAATGGCGAGGGAAGATGAGTTGTAGTCCAACAGATCCCCTGCATAGTATTTACACTGCAGTCCCAAAGGATCTCTGTCAATAGAGGTGTTCTTGTAAACATATAGAACTCCTGCAGGAAGACCTTTTACAGAGTTCTGTAAACGTTAAGCGACAGTTCTTCATGTAAGAACTGCACAGAGACATGTCTGTCAATGTGAAACTTGAACATCTTGCTACATGCCAGTCACTCCACATGGAGTAATATTGTCACTAAGCCAGTGCAAAGTCTATTTTCTGTGTTATGTTATGTACACGGTATTACCCCAAACACTCTTAGTCTGCTTTTCCGATTTTATGAAGGGCGCAGTTTCATCTCAGCAATGAACTATCACCACAACCAAAAGAGTACAATTTGAAAACGGCTCAGACAGAGCCCTAATGAAACCCAACTGTCTTTCTTAGTACTTTTAAATTTAATCCCTACCCTGAATAAACTTTCCACGCACATGGGCATTTTCACTTACCCTTTCTCCAATTTCTGTTTGATCCCCAGCTGGTAATTGCTCCAAGTCTGGCAACAAAGCACAGGCTTCCAAAACCTTTTCATAGTAGAGCTTGTTCAGTTCCAGGCCAAAAAGAATATTTTCCCGTAAAGTGGTATTCTGAATCCAGGCTTGCTGGGACACATAAGCAACTGAACCCTGAAAGAAAGAAGAAAACACACTGAAGTGTGTAATGCTCTGAGAAGGGCTGAACTCTATGAATGAATATTCATCTTCATGCAGACACTACAATTCTGGCTCTCTTCAGGCCACACTACTAGAATAAGCCTACAATAGGACTGGCTCAAACCATTATCAGTGTAGAGAAACAATGAATTCTTGAGAGTTCAAGAAGAGCCACAGGATTTGTTTTCTTTTTTAAAAAACACCCTGTTAAAAGGTAATATGAAAAAAATACTGCAATTTTTCAAAGACTCAAATACACAGAAAAAAATACACTTTCAAACAATAAACATTTTCAAAATGAAAATAATCTGAAGCCAAAACAGTCTCATTTTACTTTTCTCTGAGCAGTTCCTCCTGTTTTTTCCATTTCTCCCAAAACTGCAGAAAGGAGAGATGATTTTCCAGCTCCTACTTGACCCACAACAGCCACCAGTGAACCTTCTGGGATCTCTAGATTCAATCTAGAAATATTTAAGGATAGAAGTAGAATTTATTTAATGGTTGTTCTGAAGAATAAGACTCCTCACTCAACAGCAAGCTATATCCTGCCCTCCTTGTACTTTTGGGTCACCTGGATTGCATAGCTTCCTGGAGGGTCCTAGTGCTGTCTCTGCTCCAGGGCATTCCACAGGCTTTATATACATCATAGCTAGAAGCCACCATCCATTTCTCTCAAATTACACTCTCAGCCATCAACATTTTACCATTCCCATCCTCATCTAGTTAAAGTTTGTTTCGTATGGGCCCTTTTATTAGCTCATGTGTGAAACGTGGGGCAGGGGGATATCCATGGAGAGCGGGTACCCACATCTTCAAATGCTTTTGGCACATCTACAGAGTGCACAAATTCATTTTGTAGCAGCAAGTCTCTAGTGAACCTGGCAAATGTTTTACTGTTTACCGGTGGACCCAAGTTAATGTTTTAACATGCCATCCATACAGATTGTGGCAGTTTATTTTGTTGTGGATGTACAACAGACACACACCTATTATATATACACACACATAGCTACTGTTGGTGATGTGGGAAAACTTAAGGGTGAGGGATCATGGCTGTACATCAATTATTAAAAGGGTTATCACATAGATGATGGAGTAAATTTGTTGGGACTCAAATGAATAGGTTTGAATTACAAGAAAAAGAATTTCAAGTAAATATTTAAGAACCTCCTGACAGTATGAGCTGTTTGATAGTGGAGCAGACTGCCTCAAATGGTGGTGAACTCTTCTCCTTCAATAGAGGTATTTAATCAGAGGTTAGTAGTGAGTTGTCTGAATCAACTGGGGTTTGGATTAGATGACCTTATATAGGAACTGAGCTTTCACCTTGTTTAATAACCAGCAGACTCCAAATTAAGGCACAGCTCTGGTGGCTGGATATCCTGTTTGTGCAACACATGATGATTTGCTTTAGGCAGAAGAGGATGCCAGGACCATTCTCATAGCTGCTGTCAGATGTAGTGCATATGAAAAATCCAGAGCTGCCTGTACTAATGTTGTCTGCAAATCTGATCTTCCAACTATTTGCCCTTTCAGAGATTCCTTCCCTTCCCAATAAGGTTTTTCCCCTCAGTTCCCCCTCACTATAGGATGTATGAGTTCTCCTTTTCATTTGATCACTCAACCCCAGAATTCAGGACATTGACCTTAGCACATGATTACAGATTTTTGCATTGGACTGTAAATATAGTTTGTTGCTTACTTATTTAAGGTTGGAGCTCCAATCTTCTCCCAGCGGAAAGAGGCGTTAACAAATCTAAATGCATGATCTTGAAGTTCAGAAACAAAACAACTCAAGTTAACAGACACAGACTCTTCAGCCCAAGTTCTCAAGCATCAGTCATATACTGGAAACAGATGAAAAGCTTACCCCCACTGTAATCTGTGTGGATGTTTTGAGGGTTGAGGTCTTCAGAAGACAGAAAATCATCTAAACGAACTATAGAAACCTTTGTCTGTAAAAACAGGTGCATGCTTAGTCAATTTAGATTTTACAAAATGATTTCGAGGATGTTACAAACCCATGCAGAGATTTTTTGCTATTTCCAAAAGCAAAGTAACGCGGAACTGCTTACAGTTAGCCTGAGGCTGAAAACACACTGTTTCTTTGCAAAAGTGTCCCATATGCTTTTCTTTAACCACGTGGGGAGCTAGTTCTCTTTAGGGTCTAGTAAACAAAATAGAGCACACTCTACTTCCTTACAATAAGACAGCAATCCTATAGTGCCTTCTGGGTGGACTAGATGGGGCTGAGAGGAGTTCTAGCCCAAAGCGCCTAGAGAACACCAAACTAAGGAAGGCTGCATTAAGTATTCATCTGTTTTCGCTCTGATTTTGATTTAGTAATTCATTGCTGAAGGTAGCTTGCAGCATTGCGGGCAATGAAAGGTAAAGCATCATGATCACAGAAGGTACCCCATTTGCAACATCCTTTATACATCACCTTTGGGCTCTCAAAGTGACTTACAACAGTTAAATGATAAAAAGAGCATTAAAACAAGGCAATAAAACAAATTCAGAAACAGGTAGGAATCAAAAGATGTCAAAACGTTAGAAAGCCTTTACTGCTCAGATAAAAAGCATTACTGAAGGGGGCCAGCGTAATTTGGGTTGCCATATTTTGAAGAGCAAAAAAGAGGACACATTTGCCAAATTCTATTTTTAAGTATGGATTGCAATGATGGCTCTACCCATGAAAAAGAGGGCATGTCCTGGAAAAGGAGTACATATGGCAACCCTATGAGTCAGGGTGTCACACTCGTTATCACCGGACTCTCATGCTTAAGCCCTAATAATAAATAAATAAATAAATAAATAAATAAATAAATAAATAAATAAATAAATAAAAATTTATTATTTATACCCCACCCATCTGGCTGGGTTTCCCCAGCCACTCTAGGCGGCTTCCAGCAAAACACTAAAATACAATAACCTATTAAACATTAATAGCTTCCATAAACAGGGCTGCCTTCAGATGTCTTCTAAAAGTTTGGTAGTTATTTTTCTCTTTGACATCTGGTGGGAGGGCGTTCCACAGGGCGGGTGCCACTACCGAGAAGGCCCTCTGCCTGGTTCCCTGTAACTTGGCTTCTCACAGCGAGGGAACTGCCAGAAGGCCCTCAGAGCTGGACCTCAGTGTCCGGGTTGAACGATGGGGGAGGAGACGCTCCTTCAGGTATACTGGACCGAGCCTTACAAGATAGTTGGCTGGTAATGGCGTTTTCAGGAAATTGAGATCTTAAAGCCAAAATTATTCTAATAGTGGAAGACATTTGTTTTAAACTCAAACCTACCCCAAACTATTTATAAAGTATGTTTGTACAATGTTTAGAGCAAAAAGAGCAACAAGCGGGGGAGGGGGCATTCTTGACCCTTCCGTTTGTGATTCAATTTTTAGGCAATCTGTACCTCTGCCCCGCCCTTGATGCTTATTTCCTATGGCAACTGAACTGAGGGCAGATGTATAGGGAGAATAGCAACAGGGAAGTAAGTGGTGGATGCCATATGAGTTTGGCTTTCCACACTCATACATCATATTTTCTCTAAAATCCAGGGTTGTTCCCTTCCTGCTCTATATGCAATTGTTAAAACAAACAGGTCTGGCCCCAACTTTCAAGATGTGCTAAGAGATTCATCAAACTCCCTCCCCCCCCCCACACAACTAGATAAACTTTGAAAAGGGAATAGTATGTGTTTTAAAGTATGCACATCACTTTAGCAAAGTCCCTTATAATTTTATCTAGCAGCATGAACCAATACATTTTAAATGTTAACTAAAAGAAGAAAAATGTGCACATTATTAAATGTTATTTAAGTACCACAAATATCCTTTCTAACATATGCTCAAACAGTATATTTACCTGAGCTATTCCAGAAATCGCTGTAGGCAAATCGAACAAAGGCAGTCGTAAAATATTAAACAAAGAGATAGAAGTAAACACTTTAGCAGCGGTTAAAACATTTTCTTCATCCAACAGAAAATAGACTCCAAATGTAGTCAAAGAGACCTTTAAGAGAAAGAAGTAATGGGGTTCCCCCCCCATAGGTTAAGAGCTCAATTTTCAGTAGTACTGACTGAACAGTGCTTTAGTTTATTGCTAATAAACAACTCAATTCAACATATGTTTCCTTGGCAGAAACCACTAAGTGCCGTTTCACTGAGTTTAGCTTACTTCCAACTAAAAGTTGAAGACCTTCATATTCATAGAGAAAGCAAGCATATAAGTAATGCACACTTTGGACTATTTGCTATGCAGATAGTATCGATTTGTCCTACAGCTAAAGCCAAAACAGCATTAGGCTGCAATGCTAAAATGGAACTTATACATTCAAAATGAACTGCAAAGTTATAGCAGCATAAATGCACTACAAGTCTTACCTAACAACTAGCATTATATTCCAAACTAAGCTTAACTAGACCCTTTGGGTTGGATCCTAAATTGTTCTTCCATTCATATATTTCCCAGACTTTCCTTAAAAAATTATTTTGCTTCCACCATGTTTTCTTCAGAATTTCCCCAAACTCTTTACTTTCTTGTTACATCAAATTAAAATCTGAGCACAAAAACAAAACCCTACTTTGTAATCAGGAAATTGATTTTAAAGAAATGGCTCCATTTGTTGCCCAATGCAGAAAGATTACTTCACACACTGGTGGTTTTTGAACCAGCATGTGATAAAACTTGGATATGTACCACACATTCTTAATGGTGGCAAAATGGTTCTTTATCAACAGGGTTGTCTTGCCCCCAACAAGATGTATGATATATGATTACCCAACTGTATAAATGAGTGCTATTTCATTAAAAACACACCAGGAAAGGGATACAAGTCAACGTCAACATGGAGAATGTTGTCAAGTAACCAGAGGATTTCAAAACATCGATTTCACGTTCCCGAATGTCCACAATCTTTTTCTGATATGATGGCTCCCATGCATATAGCTTGAGAATCTAAACAGAGATGTACATTTTGAAACAGTGGCACCAGTTAGTAATATTGTGAAATACAAATTTATGCTCAAACGTGTGTTATTATAGTACATTTAAAGTGCAAAACATGCACACACACCCCTCATATTGATGTGAAAAGTAGGCTGTGTAGCAGTTCCTCATAAAACCCATGCAGAGGCAACGTTTCCATTCTATATCGGAGGATGCCATCACAGTTTGACATTTACCTCAAACAGAGACTCTTTCCTAAGAGACACAAAGTGATCAGGTAGTCCATTCTTTTTCAGGCAGGGACATTCTACTGTATATGGTGAATGGAAGGACCTCTGCTTGATGCAATTAGTTTTTTCTCTAGTGCCATCAGTGTGCCATGACACTTTATGGCATACAAGAGGACAAGTTGCTGCCCTGAGGCACTTTCAATCTAAGATGTAACACAAGAGAAAAAGCAGAGGAAAGGAAGGGGAAGGGAGGCAGGTCTAAAGAGGGCTAAACAGGTAATATGTGGCTGTTTCAGTTGCATGCACTTAGGCTTAGTTTTATCAATTAGGGCATTGAAATTTCCTGGCTGTGATGCAGCACACTATATGGGAGAAGCTTGCCCAGTCCAGACTCTGAATAAATGATATGACAGTCATCTTGAAAGAAATATATTGCACTCTTCCTGAAAAATTTCACATTTTTGATAGTGAAAAAAGGAATGAATCATAATAACAATAATTGTTCAGAAATGGCAAAGTGCATAATCTATTATCAAATTTGCTCAAAATAATCTACATGTGGTTATGAATTGAGACATATATATTGTCCTCCATAATCAGAGTAAACAAGTATACAGATTCATTATCTGTCTTACCTTTATTCCATGCAATATTTCACTTAGGAGTTTAATTTGCTGATCCTTACTGTTCATTTGACTTTTCTGAAAAACAATAAAGTTTATTAAGAAAGGTTATAGGATTAAAGGTTCCTTTTTTTATTTTGCATAGCACATATATGTTTCATATCCCACAACTGATACAGCCATTGAGAATGCAAATCAGTAATGTTTCAGGCAGAATAACTGTGGTATTTACTTACACTGGTAGATGACTGACTTTTTTGTTTATTTTTTTTTAAAAAATAAGCATTATAAAGACAGAAGATTTGATAAATCTCATTTAGCAATTGGGACATTGGACCTGTGTGACAGACACCCTCACTTAAGATGGGTGCTGGGTAATGTGCTAGATGTGTCATTAGATAAATCTTTCCCTTTATTCCCATAGTAGAGGTCTTCAATTAAGTGTTTGTGGTAGGGTTTATGTTTAACAGCAGGAAGTTATTATAATTAGATGAAGGGGAACTCAGAGGATCCAAGTAAGGATAAGGCATCTTTGGAGCAAAACTAGAACTTTATGTGTTTGCACTCCAAGATAGCTTAGTTGCTGCTTTTGAAAGGCACTGTACTTTGTTTCAAACAGACACTCCTTACTGAGATATTTAAGATCTTTCTCAACTTCACACTTCAAAGCTGTCACTAGACAGATAAATTATTTCTAGGATGACTACTGTCTTACGCTACACATAAAACACCCCAACCTCTCTTAGAAACCCAACCTTTCCTCAGGTAGCTTCACACTTAGCTTCGACATGTAATGTGCCAGACCTGTTGCCTTTGGGAGACCTCCTGCTCACTGTCAAGTGCCATCATGCCCTGAAGTCAATGCTGCTCTTGGGTGGGCATGAGGGGGCAACAATGGGATCAAGGGCTGGGAAAGCCTGAGTGTTTCTACTTACTTACCTAACTCAGAATGCAACCCATTCAAATTAAAATGATCATCTCCCTATAATGCAACAACTTTCTACGGTACATCCAACTGAAATTTCTTACCTGCAGCTGCTTGACTTTGGCAGCAAAAAAAGCATTGGCTGGTAACACCAGAAGCAGCACACTAACACCCGCTAGCACCGAGGGGCCCAGTTCTTGCCAAAGGAAGGTAATGGCCAGGAGGATCTGAAAGGGGGCTGACCATAGGAGGTTGAGGTTGACTGCCAGTTCCGTGAGTTGCTGGATATCTGATGTCATCAAGTTGACAGTTTCCCCAGTTGTATACTTCTTTCTTGAAGAGCTAGATAAATTTAAAGCCTGCAGCCAAGGAAAGACAGATGGTATAATTAATATTCTGGAAACACATTTTGTAATAGTCCTACCATTGTGATACAAAACCATAAAAGATGGCCACTTTAAATTATCTGGATGGATTTATGGGAATGCTTTTAAAACTTAAGTATGCCTCCATCAATCCAGCCCAGCAGAACTTTGCATTCACTATTAAAATGAATGATGAAACTTACATACAAGGAAGTTCCATGTGCACATTGGAACAAGACTAGAACCTTTGAAATATTTGCTAGAATTTCTTGTTTCCACTAGCAGATCAGGGGTGACAAAACTTTTTTGACCAGGGGGCAGATCTTTATCTCCCCTCAGCTCCCATGGGCCAGCTCTGACAGGTGGATGGAACCACCCATTTCTCAATCACTTGACATCATAATGATGACAGATGATTGACATATGCATAGTCCCACCCACTTGCCAAAGCTGACCCATAGGAGCGAAGGGAGCTAGCGACAAAGCAGAACATCAGCTAATGTGTGGGAAGTTCAAGCTTACTTTCTACAGGGTATGGGTGTATCAGTCGCTTCCCTTTGGGAAGTGGCCAGCACACCCAAACCAACCTGGATGGAATTCCCCATGCATCAACGGATGGGTCAGCACTCAGTTTTGTTTTCTGCAGGGATCAACTTCATCTGGGGAAATAGTGTGTGCAGATGAACCAAACAGGACTGAACCCCCAACCAATGGTTAACATCACCTGATTGACAAGTGGACATGGTTTTAGAATAACAGCCTAGAAGGCCAAACTGGAAGCTCTGGCAGGTCAAGACTGCCCCATGTGCCAAAGGTTCCCCACCTCTGATTTATATTATCCACTTTGCAAGAATTTACTTTATGTCAGTATCTGAACTTTCAATAAATCAGTGGAACAGCTCAAAAAGCCTGTTCACCTTCCAGTCCTCATTGTCTCCTACCCACTCCCAAAAGCTGAAAATACCAGATTGAACACCTTTTGAAAATGTGTGGACTTGGGTTTTTAACCAGAGCATCTGCCACTCAGTTCTGAAAGAACTCATGGAGGAGACATAAGGAAAGGAAATTCCTCACCTTCTGTTCCCCGAGGCAGATCTAAGTGCCCCCTTGGAAAGGTCTGTCCTGAGGACCCTGGAACCTGAACGGAAGACCCCAAATGCAGGGCAGGGGGAATTGGGAAGGCAGCTTGAACAAGCTAGATTCACTTGTGCAGGCTGCCTCTATCCAATTTCCCCCTGATAACAGCCTACTACTACGGCCCCCTGTGAAATGTGGAAGGGGCAGTGGGGATTTCCCTTCTGCAGGCATCATTGCCCCCGCCCCCAATATGGACAGACAGGAGAGATTACCTTTTTGTATACAAGGCCAGTGACGGCAGTTCGAATTTTCCCAACAGTAAGCAAGTTAAGGCGCTGGTAGGCCTGTTGGATTAGTGTCTGCATAACAACCACAAGCAGAAGAGCCACTGCATACCCATAGCCATTCCAGAGTGGAGCAGAGGAATGCTCACACAACAGAATCATTTCCCTGCAATGCAAAACAGCGAAGTTTATTTTATTTTATTCTTAAAGCAAATTATGACCCTATTCCTATTCATATAACACAGTGAATAAGCTTCCAACTTTCATTAGATCCACCTAGTTGAAAAACCAGGAACACCTGGGTGATGTTTATCTTGTTCCTAGAATGTGGAGGACACTGAACAAAGATGCCAATTTTCACCCAGGTCCTGACCAGCTGGATGTCATGCCTAGGTGGGCTTCACTGTGCCAGGCCATCCCCTGTGACTGGGAGCAGATGAAGGCAATGGGTAAGCTGGCTGAAGGGTGGCCACCATCCTCTCAGCCAATATCCTCTCAGCTCCTGGGACACAATCCATATGATCTGCAGCATCCCACCCTGAACACAGAACCCCTTCAAAGGCTGCATCCTAAGTGTAGGAAATGCTATGTGCTCCAAGAATGCTTAGCATATACAGCGGATGAGTGTGGCCTTTGCATATGGAGGCAGAGGGAACCATCATGTTGAAAGCATAGAAATATGCCTCTCACTGCAACTATCTGGCAGCAGATTCCAGAAACTACTTGGCCTCTGATGCATTTGCACAGGTTGCCCAGTCTCCATATGTCACTGACAGGGGCAGGATAATTCCTAAACTGAGCAGCACTAATAGCAGAGTTAACTGTGATAAGAGGACTGCAAAGTTTAATTAACTGAAAGCCTTTAATTGATAAATAGGTGTCAACAATGAACTGGGCAGCATATTTTTTTTAATACATGTCCTTTTAAAAATTGAAAATGGCAGCCACCATCCTAAAAAAGGTATTCCTCCTTTAACTGCAGAAGGAAGCAGATTTTCTTAAGCTGATGGCAGTTGCACTACATGTAGTAATCTAAAAAATGAATTATTATTTATGTGCCAGAAATATTGTTATCCATATGCAAATTTAACCAAGTTCCATAATCAATGACAATTTTTTTAAAAATCAGGTTGCAACTGTAGTAGTAGTAGGGCATATGGCTCTTACCTGTACTTCTGCTTTCACAAGGAAAGACACCTGATGTCACCAACCCTCCCTATCTACTGATCTGCTCTTGATTACCGAAGGATGCTCTGGAACATTATCAGATATGATAGAGAAAGATGCAGTAGGCGAGGGAAATAAGTGAGAGCCAGGTGCTCCACCTTGCATAAACAGAAGAACCTCATTGCTAGCACAAACTAACCACTGGATACAGCCCACAGATAACCGTAAGCGGCTAACAATTAACCCACAAACGTTATCTGACAGACATATGCATGTGATGGCAGCGGTACCCAAAGTGATAACATCAGGTTAATCCAATGTCTTAAACGCAGACTACATATCTCTGACTTCAACAAACTATGCAAATTCTGCCTGCATTTCATTCAAGTTGAAAATTTATCAACATGCAAGAAGCACAATTGGTAAACCATCTCCTTCAAGCCAAATAATACTTGAGATTTTAAAAAGCATATTATTTAAAAGTAAACAAAGCGGTATGACAAATGTATGTAATTAAACAGCTGGAGGAGGTCAGATTTTACTGTCAATGGTCCAGATTTTCCAGGCTAATTACTAGGAAGAGTAGTCCTCCTTCAAGCTATTAGCTGGTTTCCAGCTAATTAATATTACATATAATTTGTATTAATTTATCTCTCAACATACAGATACATTTGTGAGATTTTTGCAAGAAAATTCAACCAAGCAACAGGAAGATCTGGAAAAGCCCAAGGCACCTGGATCTGCCAGCTTGATATTAAGGCATATTTGCAAACTTACTTCATAATCTGTGGGCTCAGGAAAGCTAAAAAATCAGTTGCAACTTTCAGAATAGCCACCTTGATCAATAAAAATTTAAATGTTTGCCATAGAGGTGAAAGGAGAGATGGCTTTTGGGAAATTGGCTTTTTTGTCACATCTTCATAAGCAGGAGCCTGTGGATTAAACAGATATGAGATCTGAAAATATGGAAATGCTGTTTGCCTACAACAAAAGAAAACCCTTCTAAAACAAATAAATGTACAGTAACATTTTAAAAGTGGCTCCACATACATGTTTGCTGCGACACAATTTGTATGTGTGGTGGCGAGCATCAAGCTTCCAAAGGAACATCAATGTTCACTCCTAGCAACACGCTTAAATTGGTTGTTACCAGATTTCCAGTAGTTGCCTAGAGCAACATGGATAAACTCTAAGAGGCATCATTCTGCTTCAGATGGTCAGTTCTCACTGTACATGGAGGGTATAAATTGTGTGATTCACCTAAGGGATTACTCATCTAAGGCATTAAATCATGTATCTATTGAGGAGATCAGGTGTTCATTCCAGGGAAACATTTTGAGCAAGCATCACAGAGGTATTGCAATCTAAAGAGACAGACTGGGTGGAGAAAACAGGTGAAAGGAGAAGCAACAGCAGCAGCTTATGCATGTGTCACACAGGAGTTCTTTAAGAGATGAAAAGTCATTCCAGTTCTTCAAGGCCAGGTTATAAATCTTGCCTCTGGAAGCCCATGGCTTCTTTCAGGGACATCTTTTTTATTGTCATCAGAATTACCTTTACATCCTTGGATTTTTTAAATACTTCTTTTCTCCAATGCTTTTCAAACTCTGGACACACAATGTAGGATGAAACACTTTCAATGAGCTCAGACAAGTCTTCCCTTTCCAATGGTTTCTTATAGCCTAAAGTTATAAATCTGTTAAAAGACAAGTTAATCACAAAACAGTTCAAAGATAAGTAACAACCAACAAGATAGTAAAACATAAAGGAGTGAAAAGAGAATTGAGAAACTGCTTATTTCTATAGTTAAAATCTAGTTCCCTGTTCCATGCAACATCTCCTATAAAACATTGTCAAATCAACAAAGTGACCGCAGGGGAAATGTTCCATGTGATTTGCTTCCATAATAATAAAAGGAAATAGTGTTGGTTACTCACTCCCCTGTGAGTCCTGTGAACACTTATGAAACCTCCATGGCATGCTTTAGAAGTATGCAGGAAAATAGGAACAGGGGTCAAATTTGCTCACACAATCCAAAAAAAGTCAGAGGTTCTACACTATGGGTAATTACAACTGCATTTTACATTTCAGCTTATGAAAATAAAGCCAAAGGAGCGTTCAAACGTGAGGGAAGCACAGCACGCAAGACAGAAGTTACTGTCTTATCATGGTTTACTATGAACCAACAGTGTGCTGCTTTACACAGCCCCAATTGCTCCCCCTTTGCTACTTTCCTGGCACAAGCAGAAGAAATAAGACCATAATTTGTTGCTGGCTGATGAATCCTGGCTTGTTTGGGAGCAACTAACCAGGATCCCTGGTTGGTTTATCACGAGGAGCCAACCTAGATTGCAGCTCCACGATTGGTTTCTCCCGCAGATGCCAAGGGAGAGGCAAAATGGGAGAGTTCAGGCTACATGTAGCAGCATGCTGCTCATTCACTGTAAACCACAATATTGTGACAAGAAAATGACCATTCTGACAACAGCAGGGAGACAGGTGACAAGATGGCTCCAGAACAGAACACATCAAGAAGCGCGGCCTGAGGAAAATTCCTCAGAGGCAACATCCTTAAAGAATATGTCAAAGGTTCAATACTGTAGACAACATTACTATGCGTCTCCCAACAGAGAAAATTGCCAGTATCAGGAAGAACAGGAAGTTTGAAAGAGGCAGAGCTGGGGGAAAGCAGCACTGCGGCCTATATAAAGAAGTATCTTAAACAGGAGTGACAGCCTGCTGATCATGAAATCATTGTCTGGTCAGCTGATGGCCATCCCAAGTCTTGTACAATGGCCTGCAGTCCTGTGCATGCATATACATGTACGAGACACAAGCACACGCAGCTACACAGAGAGTTGCAGCTTATATTAATATCTCATTTGCAGCCAATATCATTTATGTGCTTAACCGTTCTTTTCAATCTAGACTTTTTCAAAACAAGTCCATGATTTAAAAGATGTAAAGAGTGCAAAACCACCATGGGTAATTAACATAATACTTAATGATGACTGACTCATCTAGCAACATTAGATGTTTCAACTTCTCCAAGAGGAGTTCAAAAAAAACATTTAAAAAAAAATCTTAGTATGAGTTCTGTTGACTTTGGAAAGTGAGTATGCAAGAAGCCTGTGCACAACAGCACTCTGCACACCTGTTGTTCCTTGCAACTTAGGTATTCAGAGGCATAAGGCCTCTGTGAAAGGGTGATAAGTCAATGTGGGACATGTTTCTCCAGTTTATTATTACCAAAGCTCCAGACCTACATGGAAGCATGTATTTGTTCTGAGGTGTGTGTGGCTTCAAACAAATAAATGAACCTTTAATAATTTATAAGGCAAGGCTTTAAAAGCTTTCCTATCTTTCCAGTTTCTGGTTAAGCACAAGGATCTCTATGGTAAATTTAAAACAACATATATAACGTTTGTACCTGCTATACCAGGAATATGTTATCTTGCTTAAAAAGGAAGCACTTTCTTCAGGACTGCATTTCTGTAAAAAAGCAAACAAGAAAAAACTAGGCTAAAGCCTTCTCTCTGTGTCTAGCCTATATATAAAAAAGTGAAATTCAGAAGAAGTCTACAACTTTGCTATCAGATTTATATGAAATAAGAATTACACACACCATTCTAATCTGCATATTATTATTTCTGTAATGTCATCAAACTGTGGGGCACTCCACGGAAGATACATTTCTAGATCTTTTATTTTTCGTATGCATGCCAAAACACATACATATAGACATACTTAAACAATAGGGACTGAAGGAACTATGACTGAATCAAGTACTGTATTGTAGTTCCAACCAAAATCACAATGGCTGGTTCTATAAAGAGGTTTAGGGCAGGCCAAAGTTAAAGGGCTTAAGGGAAATCCAGTCTGTCTACGACATACATATTTTTTGCCAAAAAATGGGTGAAACTTGTTCTCAATTCTTCCTTTTTTTCCAAACTCTCTGCTTCTGTTTCTATTTGGAAACCTGCCTCCTTTGCACATTCTTTCCTTAAATCTCAGCTTCTCAGAGCCCCATTACTTCAATCAGAAGAGTTAGTAACAGTTTGAGATGTGTGTACGGATGTGTGTGATTTTGATCAGGACAATGGAATGGGGCAAAAGGATTAATTAAGCATCCCCAGCAGCAGAAGCAGCACCTTGACCCCAATTCAGTTCCAACCCTTCCTCCTTTCGGGTGGCTTTCCAGATAGGAAATCTGATCACAACTAATCTGCTTCACTTCTATTTCAGCCCTTTGTGTCAAGAGTCAAAGTGACTAACAACTCATTTAAAGGCATTCAGAGTGTGTTATCCTTTCCATCCAGTACTCTCACCGCCCAGATAGCAAACATGAGAGAACAGGAGGTCTTCCAGATCTGAGGGTGTGTGCAACTTCCAGGTACAGTGGTACCTCAGGTTAAGAACTTACTTCGTTCTGGAGGTGCGTTCTTAAGCTGAAACTGTTCTTAACCCGAGGTACCACTTTAGCTAATGGGGCCTCCCGCCGCCGCACGATTTCTGTTCCCATCCTGAAGCAAAATTCTTAACTCAAGGTACTATTTCTGGGTTAGTGGAGTCTGTAACCTGAAGCATCTGTAACCCGAGGTACCACTGTACTTATGAGACCACTTCCAAAATTAGAAGTTATCTGTTGATAAACTCTTCTGGGTCTTTATGCTTACAAGCTGTCAGCAGAAAAGAAAAACTTTCAGAATGCAAAGGGCTCACCCGATCAAGCTAGGAAACCCCTTGAGACCTTGATTCATACAGGTGTAAGCTTCTGCTTCCAGGCCCAGCCAGTGCAGATAGGAGCCGCTCATTTTCTTCGGCTGCCTTTGCCCCCCCCCCTTTAAGATTTGCCCAGATGCAGCCTGTATCCTAACCTGTCCCCTCGAGCCTCTTAGCATTTTAACCAGAGCACCCTAGGGGTCCTTCCCAGCGCCTATCTGAACACAAAGCATACTCAGCATGACTAGCTTTAGGACACAGGATGTCTTTCTGGAGAAAAACCACATCCACCCTTTTTTTATTATTATTCTCGGGGTCTCTTAGGATTTCCCAGCCCAAGCTTCCGCGTACGTGTGTGTTGGAGCGGGGAGAGTGCTTTTGGAGGCTAAAGGACAATGATTTCCTGAAACAGCCACACCGCCTGGAATCACCTAGTCGGATTTTACGCGTGCGCGCTCCCCCCGAACACCATGCAAAACCCATCTATGGGCGAGTCGCCTTGCAATTACCTTTTGGTTGAAGGGCCGGAGGCGCTCGTAGGAGCCCCGCTTGTTGGCCCACGAGTCCCCCGGCATATCCCCGGCTGATCCCGCAGGCTCAGCGCCCGTCGTCCCTAGCGCAGCTTCAGCAACAGATGTTTTCCGCGTAGCAGCAGCAGCCCCCCCGGACGACGACTGCATCTACAGGCTCGGCTCCTCCGATCGGAAGCGAAAGGAACCAATCCAACCGCCGGCGGCAAATCGGGGGCGGAGCTCCCGGAGACAGCGTTGAATAGAAAGGTGAATGGGGAGATGCGCGATTTATCGCCAAAGCAAAAGTCCTGACGTCCACGCCCGCGCGCGTCAGAAGTGATTGCTTCTGATGGCGGGGGAACAGTACACGCCTTTTCCCTTGCTTCCAAGGCATTAGGACACAGCCGTGAAGTGAAGAGCGAGAGACGGCGATCAGAGATAAAGAAACCTGTGGCACTCCGGATGTTGCTGGATGATGAGAGTTCGAGTTCACCAAACACCAGGAGGTCCACGGGTTCTTCGCCCCGGACTAGACTAAGATCTGCTTTTGCCACCTGGGGTTATTCATCCCCCCAGCGCTTTCAGAGTTTAGTAATTATTTGTGATTTACCCAGGACTCAGAAATTATACTACCTTGCTTAAGACTGGACTGATTTTCCTAAAGAGTATCCGCTCTTTTAATATGGAAATCATATAGAATCATCATAGGAGCCTATGCATGCCGGAACACCTTTCCCTGTTTCCCACAGAACTGGACATGTTAGAACCTATGCTTCCAAAAGATAGCCAGCAAGCTTCTGGATCCTTCCCTTCAGGCTAGCTTACTGCAATAAGTAAGTTCATCTAGCTTTTCTTTTTCATAGCTTCCCAGGCAGATGGCAAGAAACCAGCACAACCTGTTTATGAATACGTGGTTGCACGTCACCAACATTGGTCAGTGGAATAGTCCCTCCCAATGCAAAGAGCAAGGAGGAAGATGAGATTTTAATTCTGATTGTGGGAGGGTTAAACTCCCCCTACACCCACCACAGTTCCAATCCTGCTTGGCCTTAATGGTACTTATCACCATTTAAAAAACTGAATATGTGCATATTAAATGCAGCAACATTTTTAACGTTTCTATGAATTGGTGTGTAGGAACTTCAGAATTCTTCCTATCAAGAATATTATTGATGACTAGAAATGCACTGATCAGCCAGGAGGCAGGTAAGGATTGTTTCCCCGCCTCCCCTCACAAGTAATACTTAACATGCACATGGGGATAAAGTGGGAGGGGTTGCTCTCCCAAAGTTGTAGTGTTTCTGACCATCGTCTGTAATGAAGCTCTGTGGAATATATGTATATGGCACTTGGAAGGTCAGGACTTCCAATATACAGTATGTCATTTCTACAAGAAAAGGCATTTCCTTGTAACAGTGCAATTGAATACAACCTGTGATGTGATTCACAGAAAGCTGCATGTACTGTACACAACTTGATTTCTACACATAACTGCATGGAACCAGCAGATGTATGAACTGACGTCATAGAAAAACACTGTATGCAATGTGATAGAAGTATGAATATAAATGGGTGACTGACTCCAGATTGTAACTGAAATATTTAAAATAACTGAGAATAACTGAGTTTCTGTCAGTAATAGAAAAGTAACCAATTGTTCTCTCTTGTCAGTTTTACAGGAATAAGACATATCTGCATAGGTCATGAAATAGAAATATCTTGCCAAGTATCAAAAGCAGGTTTTAGCAATAAGCTTTATTGTTTACCTGCATCACATTGTGACATCGTATGAATATTCAAGCCTTTCAACATTTGCATGTGGGAAAGAACTTAACCAATAATGTGTGCCTATATATACTCTGCAATCCAGAATTGCAAGGCTAGTCCCTTGAATTCACAAACAACTTTGCAAGCAAGGCATATCTTAAGAGAAAATTTACTTCATTCTCATGTCTCCTTCAATAGCAGCCAGTAATATTCTTACAGTATTTGTGTCCCTTGTATATATGGATTTGGCATTCTTTTCATAAATATATTTACTCAGAATGAAATCCTTCTGGTTCCAATACAGTTCTTGGATTTCCAAGTGAGACTGCAATCATATTGCACTTATTTGGGAGTAAATCCCACAGAATTTACTCCCAATTTACTTAGATCCTCAAGCTGAATCAAACTGCAGCCTTAAAACCAACTCAAACATGCAGAAATAACAAGTGATATGACCCTTTTGAACCAGTAAGTGAGCAGTTACATATATGCATGTTTCTCCACATTAATAACAAACAAACAACTTCCACAAGGAAAGCTAGCATAGCTGAGAGAAGTGCTTAATTTAAGCCTAAGCCTAACATGTTAGATTTCCATGTACACAAGTATTTTGTTTCATTTACATGTTTGAATGGCCCACTCTCCACCATGATGTGGGAAAGCTGAAAAGGGTAACTCCACATGCTATTTATGCATTTCCAGTTGGCTGAACTCCTGCAGCCATGTAAGGAATCACGAGGACCAAAAACTATATGAACAGTTTTGAATAACTGCAAGCTAGGCTAAAGACAGCCACTCTTTACTGTGGACAAAGTTACTAGATGAGATTAAAATGCTTTGTATATTCTTTTCTGTGAAGGAGTAAGGTGATTTTAAAAAAATCCAAAAAATGCTATTTCTCCCTTTTAATCAGAGTGTAACTTCTATAATACTTTACCTTAAACCTTTATAAATAATCTTATATACCACAATAGCCATGTCATATTTCTTAGTAGGGTGGAAATAGGCACTATGTAGTCAACCCCATTGTACACATATTTATGTTCTTATAGTTTTGTTGACTTTCTTTTTGTTTTTTTCCTATCATTTCCCACACTACTATCACTGTCACTAGTTTCCTGAGACCTTTTCCTTTTAGATGAACCTTCCTTAACCTGATACTGTGTGTGGTTCTTTGGCTCTGGGTACACACATTCAAAAGATGTTTGTCCTGGATTCAGATAGGCTGGAACAGGAAAACTTGGAAACGACGGTGGTGATGCCATCTGATAGCAAGGAAATTGCTGTCCCATTGGATTATAAGGGGTATATTGGTGTGCTAAGAAACACGTCATCTAGAAAATAGAAGGTAAATTAATATTTTAAAGTTTGGAAGAACATTGCTTCATTAGTTCTAGAGAATGAAAGGTACTGGACATGTTTCTGTCAGTATGCAAGCTTTGATTTACACTAGTCCTTTATTAGGTAGCCTGTAAAAATCAAGTAATTCTTACACACACACACACACACACACGTTGGTTATAGATATGAAGTTTGGCATGACTGTGGTCTGCTCCTAAAACCATTTCCAGTTGAAGCACGACACACTAATGTATAAGGTTTTTAAAGGGGGTCTAAACATGAAATAGACACAAAAATTATGTGAGGCAGACACGCCAATGTAAGCAATGAAAGAATGCCTCCATCCCATTTATATCATTGATGTTCACAACTATAGGCTGATAGATTGTTGGAATTTGTCACAGTGCTGTCCTAGCCTAGAATGCTTCATATTTGAAGTGCTGAGGACATAAATGTGTGGGGGGTGTTTTGTTTGTTTGTTTTGAAGAAAGGCAAATTTTGCTGTAGCTCTGCATGACCTGCAAAGTGATTACAAACTCATTGGCCTGGATCTACCAGACATGGCTAGGCAATACTAAAGACAGCCTAGCACAATGAGTTTTGTTGCAGAGTCCAGTCAATTTCTGTTTCTGGAAGGATGTTGGCACAGCTGGCACAGAGGGGCAGATTGCCAGCTATAATCTTGGCTTCACTAAGCGGCTGCTCAGGTATGGGTGCAGGTTCATAACTAAAGCCATAGCATGGAAAAGGGGGAAAGAGTTTCCACAAGTTGTGTGTTTGGCAGTTCCCCCTTCCATTACACATCCTATGAAGTGTCTCTATTGTTGTGATAGATTTGTGATCATTATTTCAATCTTACCATGTTCTGAAAGGCAGAATAATCCTGTGGTGGGCTATTATTCACCTGAAAAGGACTTAGAGGTAATGGAGTACCACCATAGGGCTCTAAATTCCTATAAAAAGAACAAGTAGGGGGATATGGTGAGTGAATGCTAATAGATTTACTCATTTTTCAATACATACATATATAGATGTGATTTGGGGCTCTTTACAACACAGTCATTTGCATGTTCAGCAGGATTTACTCCCAGATAAATTTGTACAGATTTGAAGTCTAGCAGAGCAACCCAGCCCTGCCCATCTCTGCCAGTCTCCACTGTCAGGGAGGAGTGGTCAGATGCACCTGCCCAAATGACTACTGCTACAATGGGGGCAGGGCCAGCACAGAATTTGCTGGGTCCTGTGTGGACCCCACTGCCATAAATGGGATATGGACCTCTTCACTGTGACAGCCGGGGAACATTTTGTCTTGCCCATACCCTCCCACTCTTTCTTGCCCCTCCCAGCTTAAATTTTGTGGCTGAACATTATACATAATTTAGGAACTAATTCAGAATGCAAATGTGATTGGATTATTGCTTTAGGGAGCTAAAATTGATATGGCACTAGAAGGGGGTGGGAAACGGAACATTTTGGAAGGTTAGTCTATACTTTCAGTGCACATATACCGCATAATATTGGGTATCAGAACAGAGTTTGTGTCTAAACTAAACTCCATGATATTTTTATACTGGAAAAAAGCCATTACCTGTGTGTTGATGACTGTATATCATGTTCCACATTCTGGCAATGATTGATTAACTCTACACAGTGGGAACTCCCTATGAATGGAATAATAATAATTTAAAAAATGATTAAAATTGGTCTAGTCAAGAGAGTTGATTTCATTTTTTTTCTGAACGCTTAACATACTTTACAATATAGAAAAGAAGTCCAATATAGAAACAAAATTCAGCAATCATACTACTATAATTAGTTTATTGTAAACACCTATTCAAGTTAAAGCCAAGTGCATAACCTATCCAATACAATTTCCACCCATCTCCAAAAAACCAGTCAATGCTGCCAAACTTCTCCTGGAGTCTTCCATTCACAAAGTCGAATCTACTTTTATGCAAACTTTATAAATAGAAAATGATTTCATTTAGGGGCACATTATTCAGCAGTTAATATGGGAAACATTTTTATCATAGCAAGCCCCAATGGTAAGTTCTTTATTGGTCTCCAAGAATCGGGGTAATATTCAGGCTATACTCAAGAGCAGACCCACTGAATACAGTGGTACCTCGGGTTAAGAATTCATTCTGGAGGTCTGTTCTTAACCTGAAACTGTTCTTAAACTGAGGTACCACTTTAGCTAATGGGGCCTCCCGCTGCTGCTACTGCACCACCACCGCACAATTTCTGTTCTTATCCTGAAGCAAAGTTCTTAACCCAAGGTACTAATTCTGGGTTAGCAGAGTCTGTAACCTGAAGCGTCTGTAACCTGAAGCGTCTGTAACCCGAGGTACCACTGTACCTGTCTGTTGCTTCCAGTGGTTCTCTGATTATGACTGAGACTGCAAACCCAATTCCACTTACTGGGGAATAAGCCCCATTGAATTTGATGCGACTTATTTTTAGTCATGGACTAAATTAGGACTGCAGCTTTAGTTGGATCCCCATGAATTAATAATAATAATAATAATAATAATAATAATAATAATAATAATAATAATAATTTATTTTCTATACCCTGCCCATCTGGCTAGGTTTCCCCAGTGCCACTCTGGGAAGCTCCCAACAGATTAAAAACAGAATAAAACATCAAATATTAAAAACGTCCCTGAACAATTAAAAAAATGGGTTCTAGACTAGTTTTTTTTCTCAAATGGCAGTCTTTAATAGCATATGGCAGACTGCTATTGAAATGACTGAAAGGTTCAAAAACAGTTAATGATTTATCATGTTGGCCAAATACATTCAAAGAACAAATATTACAAGTTTTCCCAGGCTAAAGCACAAGGTCCTTGTGTGAAACCAAGACGTTATATGGATCCTGGCCAAGGTAAGTTTCTGAATAACTGTGATTTATTGATATATTTCAACTTGCAAGTGGTCATGAAGATTCACTAGAGATTAGCAGTGATAAAAAAGGATTTGCAGATTATAACATAACAGGCTGACAACTCTTCAAGGAAAAACTAGATTACTAATTTATAATATTGGTAGCCACTACATATTTCAAGTTTTCTATTGAAAAAAATGGAAGAATTACACCATAGTTTTGATAGAAAGATTACAGAACAATACTGCATCCAACCTGCTACATGGGCATTCTAGAGGGAGGGGGGAGTTTTGTATGAAGACATTTTGAAAGTCTGAACTAAAGGAATTTGAAAAAGACCAGCAGTTTCAAGTGTACACATTACAATGTTGCACTCTGCTAGGAGGGTAACAAAGTACAGACTGTAAAATAATAATATAAGAGTGTATATATTATATAAGATATAATATAAGATTGTAAGATTCGGCTCTCATTTATTATTGATTCCCAAAAGAGTATATCTATTACCTGATCACATTTTTACTGTGATATCAGGATTTTTTTTCTACCTTCTTGCGAAAGTGGGATGTCTTAAAGGGTAAAAATGCAATATCCCAATTAGTTTGAGAATTTTTATACTCTCAGAATTGTTTTTTTTAAATGCATTAAATATGGATCCACTAACATAGTAGCAATTACTTTTCACGTCAGGATTGTGCATTATATGCCCAGGTTTTGTAAAAAAAAATTTTTGGCAGGTAGCTAAACCTACCAAACCGATATTGCACTTTAATTGGTCTTCCGTATAAACGAATCCCATTCAGCAAAGCTATGGCATAAGGCACTGACTCTGTGTGTTTAAAGCAGACAAATCCAAAAGTCTTGGGTTTTCCATCTTTGTCCTTGCATATGGTCACTTTGGTTACCGGTCCAGCCTGCAAGAAACTTAAGCATTACTTTCTCATAAATCCCAGGAAGGAAATAGCTGTTTGTTTGCTGATTCTAAGGCTTGCTGGACCAGAAGGGGAAAAAAGGTATATAATATTGGGTACCAGCTATTTCAGCATTGCAACAAACACATGCCATTATGCTGTAATTTTACTTTAATATACAAATATTTTCATGACATATTCAAAGTCTGCATATCTCACATTTTATTCATACATTTTATTCTATTTAGCTTATCAATCCAATTTACATGGACTGTGGCACCTAGCAAAGCACTTAAGGATTTTTGGGGGATAATGTAGGCAGTCCAAAATATAATAAATTGTTGTTGTTATTTCTTACCCACCTTTCACCATAAGGTCTCTGAGCCCTACAGCAATTTTAAAATACAATATTAACACTGTTGTAAACCTGTTACCAGGGATGCGGGTGGCACTGTGGTCTAAACCACTGAGCCTAGGGCTTGCCGATTGGAAGGTCAGCGGTTCGAATCCTCGCAATGGGGTGAGCTTCCATTGCTCGGTCCCAGCGCCTGCCAACCTAGCAGTTCGAAAGCACGTCAAAGTGCAAGTAGAAGCGGATTAGTCATGCTGGCCACATGACCCAGAAGCTGTCTGTGGACAAACGCTGGCTCCCTTGGCCAGTAAAGCGAGATGAGCACTGCAACCCCAGAGTCGTCAGCGAGCGGACTTTTAATAGTCAGGGGTCCCTTTACCTTTTCCTTTAAACCTGTTACAGTCAAGAGAATAAGGTGGGTCCTCTATATATAAATCTCAGGTGTGAAAGACCAGGGTCAAGAGGTGTGTCTTCAGCATAATTACGGTACATAATGAAGGTGCCTTTCCTTTGGGGGGGGGGAGATTCCCACAGCATAGGGACTGTCACAGGGACTGCCCTGTTTAAGGCTGCCATTCCGTGAACTTCTGAGGCTGGTGAAAATACCAAGAGGGCTCCCTCTGCTGATCTTAATACCCAAGAAGACCTGTAGAGAAAGAAGCAGTCTTTCAAATATTTGGGGATTAAATCATTCAGGGATTTAAACACTAATGTGAGCACAATGAACCGGGCCCAGAAATGAACTGGAAACCAGTACATGTGGTTTAGAGCAGGAGTTACATGAACTCTACACATCTGGCTGTTCATTTTGGAGCAATTGAAATTTGATTGCTGTACACGAGTTATACGGTACAAACAACAAGGAAGTGTAAAACTGTAGAAGGATCTACAGGTAAATATAAGAGCTATCCAAGAAGAGATTGAACCAATTGTTGGTTAATAGACTGTATGTATCTTGATCTTCTTTTTCTGTGCTAGATTAGCAAGGGAAATAAGATGAAGAAATTCTGACACTCTTCAAATGAGCAGAAGCTCTTGTCAGGCAGAGATGAGTCTACAGCCCAAAGAGCAGAATGATTAATCGGGCGCGGGGGGTTGTGTGTAATCCTGTTCACATTTACGCCTCAGGCTTTATACGAAATCCAGCAGAATGCCCATTTGAGAACAGGTTTCCCACAAGCATCTGGTTGGCCACTGTGAGAACAAGATGTTTGACTCGATCGGCCATTGGTCTGATACAGCAGACTGTTCTTATGTTCATACTATAAACAGACATTGTTCTTTCTTTTAACTGCTGTGTATACTGGTGAATTATGATTGAGGGATAGGTATATATTAAAAACTAGTAAAAATGAAATTATATGGATCTTCAGCATCTCTTCATTATAACAGATTCAGGCAGTAATTTGTGAAAACAGAGATTTTGCTGAATTAATCAATAAAACCCACTTCTGTCTTGATGAAAAAACTGAAAGGGGACATGTGATAAGAATGTGATAACTCACAGAAAACAAGCTAGATGTCTTTGTATTTTGCCAGTATTCAATAGTGTCAAATATCAGTTGCTGCTCAACATAATGGCTCTATACATTTTCCAATGTTTTAAAAGTAAACATCACATCTGACAGAGTCATAACTGAAGCCTTCAGCTTTTCCAAGGAGAATCAATGTTTGTTTTATCCCACCGCCCCGCCCCAGAAAAGACAAGTTTCCCTGAAGCAACATTGTTCCAGTCTGGTGTTCAAGGTTGCCTACTGCAGATGATGGAGTTCTTCAAGAAGAGGAAGCAGCAAATCAAGTATTCTGGTGCTTGTTCTTTTTAACATGTAGCTCTCCCTGTTCATAAATAAATAAAAATACCTGCTCAAACAAGCTACAGGCACAGCCAGATTTTTAAAGCTTTAAAACATCTAATTTACCATTATTTCTGTTTTACCAGCTCTAAGGTACAAAGAATGGGTGAATCATATGCATGTAACAAAGTTGTCAGAAAGCTATTAGGTGCCAATTTAGTGAAGGTGGAAACAAGCAGAACCTTCCCGTCATTGATTATTTGTGCTATGCTACTGGAGAGGAAAGCATTTCTGCTTTATAAAATATAAGTATCCATGTAGAAGCAAGAAAACCAAAATTGGAAGGATATGAAGCACAGAAAACGAAGGAAAAGTCTTCCAGCAATATTACTATAGAAAGAGGGGATAAGTCCAAACAAGATGCTAGCAGTTAGCCTGACGAAGAAACATAAGGAAACCACGAACCTTCCCCCATTTATTTTGTGTTTATTGTTAAGGGTGTGGTAAGCTATTATCAGTTGCTTGGCATGCCAAAACACAACAAGAACCATGATTAAATTGTGGTTAAAACTGGAAAGCAATGATTGATAGCAAGTATGTATGAATTATCTGACACCTGGGAAACAAAGAAAGAGGCCCTTTCCACCTAAGACTGCAACCATTCTCTGGGAAGTTCCCAACATTTAATATGTTTATCAATCACATTTCCTTCCTTTACTTCCATTCCCATTGCTTTCAGTGGTTGTCTGAGAATTTTTGAGAAGATGGGGAGAACATAGAATAATAGAATCTTAGAGTTGGAAGGGATCCCAAGGGTCATCTAGTTCAACCCTCACAGGGCTTGCAGGCCACAGTGAAATAAATGTAGCATTTCACCTAATTTTATGTCTGTGCCTCAAAAAGCGTCACTTTTTAAATTTTTGCCTGGTGTAAAAAGGTGGTTAACACCACAGTACTAACATGGAGGAAAAGGTGGCAACCCCTTTGGGTTTTAAGAATATGGTCATAGTTTTCATTTTGTATTGCCTTTATTTTCAATCACCTTGAGAACTGACCAGCCACCCTGAATGTCAAGCTTCCTGAATATTTTCAAGGGGGAAAAAATCATAAATAAAGCCCTGTTTTAGGCATACCTAGCTTCTGATGACTATTTTATCTTTCCATTTTGTTTTGTTTAAGGCACCTCTTGGTACATTTCACACATCCTCGATGGAATGGAAAAGGACTGAAGCCTTGCTTCATACTGCGAATTTAAGACTCCTGACAAAAATCTTCCACCTGCTGCTCCTTGTAAGCATTCCTTCCCTGCTGCCGACGGCTCGCCAGCCCCGCCCACTTCCAGATCGCCCTGCCCACCTGCCAAGGTGGCCCCGCCCCGCCGTCCCTTGCACCTGCAGGAAAAGCTCGTAGAGAATCTCCTCTTGCACGCGGCTCTCCAAGTTCCCCACAAAAAGCGTCCGGTCCGGCTCGTCTGCCTTCCCTGGGCTTGTCATGACAGCGGCCAGCAGCCCAGCTGTGCGCGAGAGACGCAGGGAAGAGCCGGTCAAAGCGGCAGCTCCATCTGCACGCTGGAATAGCAGATGGGAATTGGGTGGGGCAGGTGGGGGAGAAGGGGCGGGGCTGCCGCGGAGCCGAAGCTAAGCGAGAGAGGCCGTAAAGCAGCGGACGCGCGCGACAGGCAAAAGAGGGGCCGAGGGTGAGCGCGCTTTACGGTACACCGAACCCTTGTTAAGCAGACGGGGGTGAAGGAGCCGCCACCCTCCCTGCCGGGTATCCTAGCAACTGACTGACGGGGCTGTGGAAAGGGCCGTGCTTCCCCTGCTGCAAGGAGACCGCCCCTCCCTCTCCGCCGTCGGAATTGGCAAAGTCACCCCTGCGCTCTTTTCCTCCTGCGGCGATTGCGTGGTCCAGAGGAGTGCAGTGATACACAGACACACATACACACAGTGTGATTCACAGCACCTTTCCTTAGTATTTCTGTTGAAAAGCGTGTCTTATGTGCATTAACGTTGTGGCACTACAAACTGGCACTACACAACTCGAATTAATCCCGAGGGTTCTTTTTAACTCGGTGCTTTTATTTTATTTTTGCAAACACATTCTCTCAACTTTTTACGGTTTTGTTTCAGCGCCCCGAGGTGCCCCTCCCTCCGACGTTGTGAACTGCAACTCCCATCCTCCTTGACTATTGGCCATGCTCGCTCGGAATGATGGGAGTTGTAGTCCAAAACATCTGGAGGGCGTCATAGTACTGCCCAGGATGCTCTCTCGTCACCATGCTTGGTTTCTCTAAACGCCTCGCTCTTCTTTTCCCCGCCCTCCTAACTCGTCACCTATCTGCAGTCTAATTTCTCTTACCTTCTGTTACCCTTCCTTATGGGGAAAAGATCCCGAGAAAGTGAGGGAGGCTGCTGAACAAGCCTGCTCCTCTTACAGCTGGGCTGTCCCTCCCACCAGCTGTCCTGCGGTCACAATCCTTATGATCCGCTATATGTTATTACTTGGTGTATAATGTGTTGGTACGTGCGTTTAATGTTCATTATTTTTTTCTGGGCATGCAACTATTATTAAACATATTTCAGTAATAGAGACATGGGTGGTGGGTTTGAACGAATTGTAGGCTTCCTAAACTTTGTCTGCCATCCTGTGGCATATCTTGATATTGCACTAGGATCGCCGTAAGGTGGAGTTCTAAGATTAATTGAGTACAGTATCAGCAAAGCTGTTTTTAGCTGCGTGTAAATAATTTAAGATAAAATATATTCGCATTTAAATCGGTTTAGCGCAAATTGCTTTTAGAAAATTAACTGATTTTTTTCAGAAGAAATAAAACGCATTGTCACAATGACTTTCAGCTAAAAATGACCTCCTTGTCATCTTTTTAATTTTGATCTTTATAAAGTTCTAGATGACCCCCCCCAACCATCCCAGGAACTGCAGTTTGTTAAGGGTTCTGAAAGCTATTAGGAGACCACTATTCCCCCCACAGAGCTACAATTCTCATAGTGCTTTAACAATCCCAGGGAACTGTAGGAATTGTAGCTAGGGGGGGGGTGTCCTCCTAACAACTCTCAACATCCTTAACAAACTATAGTTCCGAGGGATCTTTAGGGGAAGCCATGGCTGTTTAAAGTGGCATGATGATGCTTTCAATGTATGGCACAGCGAGGACTTGGTCACAAATTTGGCAAATTTAGGCTGTGCAAACTGATTTGAACCTCTTGGACAGGAAACCTGCATCCTCAAAAGACTGGACTTCTTCCAGTGAGGAAGATGGTGGGAAAATGTACTGGAAAGCATGGGAGAACTGTTGCTTAACACAGACCGCCGAGACCACATAACACCCGAGCACAATTCACAGTGTTGGTGCTGACCTTTAAAGCCCTAAACAGCCTCGGTCCAGTATACCTGAAGGAGTATCTCCATCCCCATCGTTCTACCTGGACACTGAGGTTCAGCGCCGAGGACCTTCTGGCAGTTCCCTCAGAGGGCCTTCTTGGTAGTGGCGCCCGCCCTGTGGAACGCCCTCCCACCAGATGTCAAAGAGAAAAATAACTACCAGACTTTTAGAAGACATCTGAAGGCAGCCCTGCTTAGGGAAGCTTTTAATGTTTGATACATTACAGTATTTTAATATTTTGTTGAAAGCTGCCCAGAGTGGCTGGGGAAGCCCAGTCAGATGGGCGGGGTATAAATAAATTATTATTATTCTTATTATTATTATTAGTCTAATCTCCCCACAAACAAATCAGGGTAAATACACATTAAATCGCCAGTGCTGTCTAAACTTTCTACAAACAGGTTAGGATGAACACTCTTGAAGCAGGTCACCTGGAAGTAATCCCTTCTACATCCCACTGAACCTGCAATGTTGCCTCTTGCATTCTACATCAAGTATCTACTATCAGGATACAGAGTCCTGTAAAACAAGGTTCCAAGAAGTCCAAGAGAGTTTAAAAGGAACAGAAACTGCCTACATAAGTTAGTTGGAAAGGAGGAGTCACCAGATTGCAAAAGGATAAAGGCTGGGTTTCACTCTGTCAGGTACTTCCTTCTGCACACCACACCCATTTTATCAGCGACTCTTAATTGAATACTGAAGCAAACGGCAGCATGTTAAAAGGAGAAAGCAACACCCTCCTGAAATGTGGTGGTTACACGCTGCTTTTCAAAGATCACCAGTGTTGGGATTATGTGTCTTCACCTGTTTCGTGGCTTGGTGTGTGAGAGCAGGTAAGATAACCAATTACAAGTTCCTCATGTATTTTTGCTATAAGGAAACGAAGCATACATTTCAGACTTTCAGACGGTATTGTGTGAGTCATGATTCTCAGTGCCTGTCAGATTAACGTGACTCCTTCACAAACAGTACAAAGGTTATTCCTTCGTTGTAAAACAAATAAAGGTGCCTTTGACCTCTGGACAAAAAAATGCAGCTAGATTGACCTTGTGTGGCGAAAGAGAGCAGGAAAAAATAATAATCCCTTGCTGCTGAGATATAATAGTGTAGCTCTACCGCTGAATATATTGTATAGTATAGAGGACTGGCTCAGTGATAGAGTATGTGTGTTGCATGCAAATGTTTCCAGAATCAATCCCTGGCACCTACAGTTAAAAGGCTAGAAAGCTGTGGTCAGAAATGCAATGCATGCAATGGGACTTACTCTCAACAAACTCTTCTCTCATATGAACCTGCCCAGGCCCTGAGACCTTCAGGGGAAGCCCTTCTCTCGGTCCTGCCACTCTCGCAGGCATGCTTGGTGGGGACTGGAGAGGGCCTTCTCAGTGGTTGCTCCCTGATTTGGAACTCCCTTTCCAGAGAAGTTAGACTGGCTGCCTTCCACTGGCAGGTGAAGACCTTTTTATTCAAACAGGCCCTTAGGAACTGACTGTTTTGAAGGAAAGAATTAATGCTGTGATGTTTTTATCATTGTTGCTTTTGTATTTTTAATACATTTTAAAATATTGTTTTATTTTGATTAGCATTTAATTGCTTTTTAATGATTATCTTAATATACTTTTAGCTTTTTCTATTTTAACTGTGTGTTTTTTATCTGCCTTGAGTCTGGGAAAAAGGCTGGAAACAAACAAACTAACCTAGAACAGAAGCCTAACCATGTCATTATTTTAAAACGTTATTTACTTCTCATATTCAGACATATCATAAATTATATCTGTACAAAGATATGGGTGTCTCAGACAAACAAAATGACAGAAGATCAATGTGAGGTTTTGCATTGATGTTGACTGACACTGTGGAACAGTTTATGTTTGCTGTGTTACATTTAACATATTCAAGTTGTATGTGTCCAATGCATTTCTGTATTGTTGTGGTTACATTGTAGGTATTTTCAGCCTGCAGGCATTATCTTTGACACAACAGGAACATTTTATGACAGAAATGTATTAAAGGCAACCATTCTAACCGTAAAAATGCACACATTATATTAAAAGGACTAACACAGGTTAGGGACGGTGGAATTTTCATTCTTTGTGATAGAGCTTGTTTGAATGACAGTAATTTGAATGCATTTTTAGGTACAAAAGATGAAGAAGATGTAAGCTTGTCATAATGGTAAAACTCATTGAAACATTTGCAAAATATGGCCTGTTTAATCAGATGCAGTGTTGTATTAAACAGAGCAGACTTGGACCAGCCAGCCCAGGTTCAAATCCTTTCTCATGTGAGCTATGATGTTTGCTGGGTGACCTTGGGTAAATTCCTGATTCTGATGCAGCAATAAACCACTAGCACATTTGCAAAGCTAAGCAGGGTCCAGTATGGTTTCAAATTGGATGGGAGACCACGTGCTGAGATGCCTGTATTGCAGGGGGGTTAGACTAAAACAGGATAGTAATGAAGTAAGCTTCCTTGTATACTTTGTAGGTCGGTGAGGTAAATTGTGGTTTTAAAAAGAATTGTCTTAACTGATCAAGTGTTTTATTTCTCACTTATTTTATCTTTCAGATACAGAACAAGAATGCCCTAAATTTACTGATCTTAACATAGGCAATGCTGTGATTGGTACAGATGTAAAAGTGCAACTGCTTTTGCACACAAGGAGAAACCAAAACTGTGCAGAGATTCTCAGTGAAAACAATCTAACAGCTTCTACACATCTAAATCTGACCAAGCAAACTATTATTATTATTCATGGTTACAGACTTACAGGTTCCCCACCAGTATGGATTGATGAAATTAAAGAGCTTCTGCTTAAAAAGGAAGACAGCAATGTCATAATGGTAGATTGGAATCGGGGTGCCACGACTGTGTATTATCCTAGTGCTGTTAAAAATGCCAAGACAGTAGTAGGAATTTTGAACAATCTTATTGACCAAATGCTGGTAAGGAAGCCATGGCACAACAGCCTTCTTACCTCTGTCTAATCCAGTATACTGTCTTATAAGGGTGACAGGACCTTGGTTAGTTCTTGGTAAATGTACCTAGTATAAGGGTGTAATGAGATGTATGACCTTTCACTGTTTGCTTTGCCGTTCACATTATACTTTTGTGTGTATGGAAAATATTTTTGTGCAGAAAAATGTGTGAACTAACACTGCAATAATTGCACAGTTGTATATGTGCCACAGACCCATGGCCAATCATACTTGCCCAGGATTTGTAAACACAGTAAATAAAAAAATGTCTGTGCATGATCTGCATAGCTTTCACACTTTTTTATAACATGAAAATGTGTGAAGTAGCCCTTAGAGCTGAGGCACATCAGCCACAGCAAACTAGCAGTGGCTGCTTTCATGTTTGATGATGCAGTGGCTCTGAACTCCTGCTGAAGCATGCTGCTGAACTTCCTGCCGTGTGCAATACTGAACTGTCTTGTACTCTCCCACATTTTGATGGGTCTACAATGGCAAGAAATAATCAAACCTGGACAGGCTGTAGCTCATTGGAAGAGCTTGACATACATAGGACCTCAGGTTCAATCTTTAGCATGTCCAGCTAGGGCAAGGAAAGACTTCTGCCAAAAATCCCAGAAAGCTACTGCTTGTTAAAGGAAATTGTAAACAGTACAGAGCTAATTCCCCAGGAAAAGGGATTGATTGTTAAATCACTCTGAAAATTGTAGCTCTGTTTCCTAACAACTCTCAGCCTCCTTAACAAGCTACAGTTCCCATAATGAATTGGTGGAAGCCATGGCTGTTTAAAGTGGTATCAAAGTGCTTTAAATATATGATGTGAATGTGGTCATAGTCTCCTTGTTTCCCTTGCTTTACTGCACTGAAGAAAATGGTTGCTCATGCTATGTAGAAATAACCAGAAATATAGTCAATGTGGGTATATATTGCATAGTAATAAATATATGGCATTTTTTGTATCTTTAAAGAGGCAACAAAGGCATTAGTTTTCTGCTACAAAGAACTTCCTTTTGAAGTTGCTAAAAAAATGTTTCATGTCTCATCTTCTCTTGAAAAGCCTTTGGACTTCCAAAGCTGGAACATGGCTATTTAAGAAGGAAGAATAAAAGCTGGTTTGCCCTCTGTGGTTCACATTCCTATAACCTTCTATCCATACATATTTACTGACAGGCAAATGGAGCGTCTCTTGACTCTGTATATATGATTGGAGTAAGCCTTGGGGCTCATATAGCTGGATTTGTTGGGAAGGCATACAATGGCAAAATTCGCAGAATTACAGGTAAGTGTTAAAAACTGGACATTCTGGTGTTTTATTCTCTATTCTCATTCTTGTTTCCCTATGCTGAATGTTTCAATTTGTCATAGAAAGCAAAGTCAAGCTGGCTTAGTCACCCAACATAAGGTACAGTGCCTGGGGTGGGTTTAAGTGAGTTGGTCATAGTCATGCACATAGTTGAAATTTGTCCACCTTCTAAAAGATACAGTTTAAACCAGGGGCAGCCAACATGGTGCCCTTCATATGTTTTGCAGTGCAATTCCAACCAGGTCCAGCCAGCATGGCCAATGGTCAGGGATGTTGTGGACATGTAATCTACAACATCTGGCTCTTGTGGTGTTCTGCATTATTTTATAAAAGTATAATGTATGCTTGTGTTTATAAATGTTTTGTGAAAGCTGCTTGGAGATCTTTGGCTAACAAACAACTAAACAGTCAGATGATGATGATGATGATGATGATGATTAATGTACCAAGTTGGCAACTTCTGACTTAAACAATGAAAAGGCAGCTTCTGGTGACACCAGTGGAGGTCAGCTGTTGTTTAAAGAAATCTCAGTCAACACTGACCTTCAGCAAACACATCATGAATGCAACGATGTTCAGGGATATGAAATAAGAGTTTACCACTTTAATCCCAAATACTTGGGTCAGAATTTACAAAGTGTTAAGTATTCTTTAGTTACCTTGAATTCAGCTGTTGTGACTCTTCAGTGAAAGTGATTGCTGCAATCAGTGGATTTACATTCTCTCTGATAATCCTGACCTGCATCCTTCTTTCCTTTGGGAGGAGAAAGGGCGAATTGGAGAGAAAGCTCATTTGTTTAAATAGTGGGTGTGTTTTATATTACTTTTGTGCTGATGAAGCTTAACAGTTGGGAAGAAGCTTGTGACTATATACTTGTGTGTTTTATCCTGCTGTGGTCTGCTTCCACTCAAATACTATTTACAGATTCGTATGTACATACGTGTGTGTGTGCAATTCCTATTATAATAAGCTAAATTTTTCATTTCTCATACCAGGTCTTGACCCAGCAGGGCCATCATTTACAGGAAAGCTGCCCAGTGAAAGATTGGATCACACTGATGCTCAATTTGTTGATGTTATTCATACTGATATTGATGGTAATTATACCATTTTGGATTTCCATTATTGTAATGGAGAATGATTCCCCGCACCCCTAATCTGGTTTGCTGGGAGAAAAATAACTATTTCAAGTGTTCAGAAAGGCTTATACATAACCAAAAAACAAAAACAGTTTTTTATTCTTTTGAAGCAACACTACTGGCTGGTCTTGAATACACACTAGTTCAAACTCAATTCATTCAGGCAGAATTACTTGCACTGTTCATTTGTTCCTGGCCAGTGCAATTAACCAATTTCTGTAAGTATCCCCAGTGGGTTTTGGTGGAAAAAAACCAACTGCTTTGAACTCACAGGAAGTCGTGCCTCTTCTTAAATAAAGGAAAAAAATGTAATGTTTATCTTGCTAGATTGTTCAGATAAAAACTCTCAAGAATGGCTGATAGTTCCAAGCGTGTCTCTGCATAGGAATACAGTCTAAAAAATTGTATGAAACACAGCATTTTAAAAGCCTGGGAAATAAAAAGGGCTTCACCTGGTGCTGAATAGGAATCAGACTCACTGCCAAGTTTGGCTCCGTGAGGAGAGCCTTCCGTGCTTTATGTTTGGTTCCCTGAACAATCTTAGAATTTATCAGGGCTGGCCCAATAATGGCATCTGGCAGGTCATTATGTTTGCCTGAGGAAAGGGCCATCTGCTATTCCAGGGAAAACATGACCAGCCTTGGCCAATTTATAACCCACCTACTCACCCCATGCAGGATGTTCTAGCCAAAGCATCGGTCACATAGTTGTCACACACTTGTCACTTAGTTATGTGTCACTGGAGCCTGGGAAGGGTCTTGGTTCCAGTTTTTCTGAGCCTGTAGGACCAGCCCTCCTCAACCTCAACTTCTGTGCATCCATTAGTTACATTTCCATAATATAATCTCATTGGTTGTTGTTATCTTTGTAAATATGAATAATAGTTCTTTTGACGTTTTGAACATTCTGACAAATGCATGAGAAAAGTGTTATCATTTATTGTGAAATGACATCTGTATTTTTCATCACTATATGTTTTATTTTCTTAGCTTTGGGCTACAGGGAGCCTTTGGGAAACATCGATTTCTACCCAAATGGAGGAACAGATCAACCTGGATGCCCAAAAACAATATTCAGTGGTAAATACAGATAAATTAATTCTAATAGATAAAAACATCAGGAAGGGTTATGCTCTGGAGTCAACTGGGTTTTCACAAATCAACTCGCAAATATATTAGCATCAAATAAATATTTCCTGGCAGACTGTTGGAATGGTCCTCCTGACTGATATTCTTTACATGCACCCTTTATGGTGTCATTCTCCCTTTTGAAGCGAAAAGACTGCACCAATTTTAATATATAGGTTTCACCTTGAGGTGGGACTGCTGCTTCTAATTAAGGTTTTCTCCTATGGAAGGAAAAGAAACTTTACAGTCTTTTCTATGCATTGTACTTTATGTACTGTGTAATACTAGAAAATGAAATTGGTTGGGTTTTGAAGCTGAGTTAAAGCATGTGATTTCTGTGGTGCAATGGACCAGTGTGTCTGGCTGTTAACCAGAAAGTTGGTGGTTTGAGCCCACCCAGGGATGGCTCTGGGCAGGATTCCTGCATTGCTGGGGTTTGACCTAGATGGCCCTTGGGGTCCCTTCCAATTCTACAATTCTGTGATTCTACAAATGATTTTGCTTAAATTTATTTCAAAGCTTTCATGGGTTATCCTGTTCTAAATAAATTTGTAGCATAACTGCCTCTCCAAGTTAACTACTGTTGCAAGGGTTACTGAGATATTGGATGTGAAGTGCTTTGAACACTCAGGGTTGTTCCGTTCATTGTGTGTGTGGAATGCTTGGGTGAAGAGCATTCCACTCACACAATGACAGTTCCCATTCCTTTGCTCCCATTTCAGCATACCTCCCCCCCAATTTGTTACAGAGAATCTCCCCAAGGCCCTGCAGCAGATTATGAGGGTGCCCAGGGGGCTGCAGAGGAGTGGAGGACGAAGTTCCATTGCACAAGCAGATGCCTTTCTCAAGCAGGGAAGGATCTGATACAACCTCAGAAATGTCATATTACCATATGAACACCATATGTTTACAATATTGTGCATTGCTAAAATTATATTCCAGAATGCCAGTGTGGCTGAAGTACGCTCAGTCACAATGAGTCTAGTTACAAGAGAGCAGCAGTCAGTTCTAACTGATGAAATACCTGCACTTATTCAGGGAATCAGAAGTTTCCTTAACATCTGCCAGGGCTTCAGCAAAGACATGATAAGAAAGCCTGCACAAGGCAATACAGATGGAATAGCTGCTTACAGCTGAAAGCATGAGAGTGGGATGTCATGTTCACAACATTATTGCATGTTCTTTTACAAGTGCAGATATCTGCTATGAAAACTGTCCATAACTGAAGGGGAGAAAGAATAGAGAGGGACGGCACCAGACTAGGAATCTCCAGAGGAAGAGTCTTCCAGTGATGGCAGTCCCAAGGAGGAGCCATCAGCCCGTATGAAGCCATGGGCACCATAGCTCACATCACCCCTGAACCACCAAAAGGAACCTCTGCCACCAGACTCCAATGACTGGTCCACACATACCTCTGAGGAGAGCCTTGAGGAGATGTCCTTACAGCCTGAAGCCACAGGACCTAGATGTCCTGGATCCCCAGCCTACCTGGCAACAATTCCCTCTAGCATATACAGTATGTCAAATCCAAAGTTCAGCTGTCAGGAAACATGGTCCAGGGGGCAATCCACATAAGCAAAGTCCATCAGTCCAGAAACACAATCCAGAGTCAAACCCAAAGCACAGTCCTGTAGAAGTCCTGCAGCACCCAAAGCAAGCTCCATCAACATAGACAGTTGAGCAGACACAGTCAGCTTTGCTTCCCTTTTATCCCTTGCATGTTAGTTGCAGCATCTGGGCTTGTCAGGACATGTGACCCTCACCTGTTCGGAGGCTACTCCAGCTGAGGAATCACACACCTCCTCTCAGAGCTAATGAGCCCACACCTGGGCCATGGGCCCTGGCCTGCCTTGGCCTCCAAAAGCATACCTCCCACTTCTCCCTGTGCCCCAAAACCTGCCTTGTTTGTGAAGACAGCAGCTTCTCTGGCTCTGATGAGCTAGTTGAGTCTCTAGTTATTGGATATGCAGCCCAAGGAATCCTCCACTTTCTTCAGAACACTGCTGAGGCAACTGGTATGTTAATCTATAAAAGGAAACTTATCGGTTGAACTTAAAATGTTGTTGCTTAATAATATTAGTATTGCTTTTATAAAACTAACATTGCATTGCTCCATTGTTTCTTTTGTAACACTTTCTCTACTTTAAGGCACCCAGTATTTAAAATGTGATCATCAGAGATCTGTTTTCTTGTACATGGCATCCTTGAAACAGAATTGTAATGTAACTGGATACCCTTGTGACTCGTACGTAAATTATAGGAATGGAAAATGCGTGCACTGTGAAGCTTTTCAGCCACTCCCATGTCCAGTTTTGGGTAAGAGCTATTAATTATCCTGCAAGTGGAAACAGCATGCTATGGATAATTTCCTGGTTGTGCAATAATGAAGATACTGGCTGTGCACAGATAATTAAACATTAGCTTAATAGACCAGTTATATGCATGTATTTCATACACCTGCACAGCACCCCTTTGCTTCTGCTTTGCTTCTGGTGCAAACCAAGGAATCAAACCAGGAAGTAACTGTACTTCCTGTTACACATGAACCAGGAATTACTGTTGATGTCTTCCAAATAGGTTCTAAGTTACCTTCTGAATCTGACTTGTTTTGGGGATGTTCTTGTTCTTATGGTTTGCACAAGACAAAAGAAAAGCAGTTAAGCCAACTAATCCAACTGAACTGAGGGCAATTGTGGCTACTCTCTGAGTATCTCTTCTTCACCACACCATCGTCTGCATGGGGCCACAAGCTTAGTAAATCAGTAAAGTAAGATGACTAATAGTGACATAAGACAGAAAGGAATGCACATATATATTATATTATAGCTGGAGTGACAAAGGAGCCAAAGTGTAATCCATTTTCCTGTGCATAAACTGACTGACTGTAATAGAACTCAGCGTGCATTACTTGAGTCTAAGTTCTTATGAGCTGATGCTAGTTTTGATTTCCCAGAACATTATATAACAAAAACCAATCTTCATGATTTTTATCTTTCCTTTGTTTGTTAATTTTCTGCTGAACACATTCCAATTTAAATTTCAGGTTATTATGCTGATAAGTGGAAGGACCATTTAATTGAAAAGAACCCTCCTGTGACAAGAGCTTACTTTGATACTTCAGACAAAGACCCATTCTGCAGTAAGTGATTAACCATTCTCTGTACCCTTTCGCCAGTTTTCATTATCTAATAACATTATGAACAAACCGCTTTTTGCTGTACAGATAGCATGGCACACTCTTGATTAAACTTCATTCTCTGTTGCTGTATTGTTTATGCTCAGAAGATCTATGTGTAGGAAGGCGAAAATGCTGAAAACAGGAAATTATCTGGGCACCTGGTAAAAGATGACAAATGAGCTGGAAATGAGATTCAGCTGGATTTGCATTGGATAATCAGGAAAAAATATTAATTTAAGAATTACAAAGAAAGAGAAGCAAGTTAGCTAGGTGCTTGCTCCAATGCATTGCATCATGATTTGTATGTCAATGTGATTTTCAGATGCTCACATTTCTGTGGGTTTGAAAATTTGAGAATTTGATGTGTGTCAGCCAATCCTTGCATGCTACATGGAGTCTGAAATGGGGATTAGGGGGATTACAGTATCATCACCACAGTTTTACTTGTACATATAACCAGTGCTATTTTTCTAGAATAAGAGGCGCCAAAGCTCACCACAAACTTCTCCCTTGTTCACTTAGAATGGCAAAGGCACCCATTTACAATAAACTATAATGCATCGTAAGCATAAAACACCACCACATCATGAGCTGAATACTAGCATTTTAAAACCATCTAACTTAGTATTAGGGACGCGGGTGGTGCTGTGGGTTAAACCACAGAACCTAGGACTTGCCGATCAGAAGGTCAGCGGTTCGAAACCCCGCGACGGGGTGAGCTTCCGTTGCTCGGTCCCTGCTCCTGCCAACCTAGCAGTTCGAAAGCACGTCAAAGTGCAAGCAGATAAATAGGTACAAGTCTGGCGGGAAGGTAAACGGCATTTCCATGCGCTGCTCTGGTTCACCAGAAGCAGCTTAGTCATGTTGGCCACATGACCCGGAAGCTGTACGCCGGCTCCCTCGGCCAATAAAGTAAGATGAGCGCCGCAATCCCAGAGTCAGTCACGACTGGACCTAATGGTCAGGGGTCCCTTTACCTTTACCTAACTTCGTATTAAGTACCTTTGATAGTATTAAAATCTCAGATATTAGACCTAAATTCTGTAATACAATATTACAACAATACAATGCTTCAAACATTTAGTTTTGCTTTCTTAGTTAGCATGGACCTATTGTTATCTTTTTTCTCTCTTGGCAAAATTGACTGGTGTCTACACAACAAAAGGATTTTAATGACACTTAATAGTCTGAATTATTTCACCAAGCAGAATCTGAGGGAGGGACAGTTTGGAGATGGGGAGATAGGTACAGAACAGATGCTTTTGAACTCTGGCTGAACTAAATGCAGCCTGGGGGTTGTAGATATTCATGTTGCTCTCTGGGAATTGAAGGCAAGATCAGTGGTTTGGATGCCTGCCACCGGACACTATTTGCTTCTACTATGCTATGTTTGCAGTGTATGTTCCCTTTACAAATACAGTGGTACATTGGGTTACATACGCTTCAGGTTACAGACTCCGCTAACCCAGAAATAGTACCTCGGGTTAAGAACTTTGCTTCAGGATGAGAACAGAAATTGTGCTCCAGCGGCACAGCGGCAGCAGGAGACCCCATTAGCTAAAGTGGTGCTTCAGGTTAAGAACAGTTTCAGGTTAAGAACGAACCTCCGGAACGAATTAAGTACTTAACCCGAGTTACCACTGTATGCAAAGAGATCACAAGTCTCAAGAGTGCTCTCAAACTGAAATCCCTGGCCATAGCACCACTTGGGGAAGGGTAGCCGAGGTTATTTTTTGCTGAGCACAATATTTTATTGCATTAATTTACCTTTCTTTCATCCTCTCCCTTTAGTGTATCATTACTCTGTGGATATTATTACCTGGAACAGAAATAGTAGGAGAGGTTTCATAAACATCAAAGTAACAGATGATGCTGGAAATACAACAGAATCCAAAATTAATAGGTGGGTCTTATTTTAGTCGATCTTTTCTTTATAGAAGTCACTTCAGCCATAAGTATACCTAAGTCCCGTTGAGATAAGTGATACTTATTTCCCAGTAAATTGCATTTGGAATGAAGTGGCAGTTTGAAGATAAATATACAGAAACACTGCAAAATACAAATAGTTGTGTCTGTTTTGTCTTTTAATCAGTGTGATGTAATGGCAAAGGTGCTGGCCTAAAGGAAAATAAGCATGTCTCATCAGTGTTGATGAGTTTGCAACCTGGCTTTGTTCCAATAAATATGGCAGGTTCAAAGCTAGGAAATAATACCAGGCATATAAGGAACACCAAGAACATAACTGGTGTTTTTCTCTTATTGATTATGTGTGGATGAGAAAGCATGCGTAGTTGAGAATGAATATACAGGATGCTTGACATTTCCCCCATCTGCTGATGCCCCTCTATTTTAAATGTCTTTCTTCACCACCACTCAGGCCAGGCTCAGAAAAGTAGCTATTTTTGCTGCCTGCCTAGGATTGCAAAAACAAGCAAGGATTATCAACTGGCAGACACGGGTGGCAGGCTGTGTTTGGTTTGCAGAGCCACAAGTTGTAAAGACGGAGAATAGGTGTTGAACTAATAATGTGTCCTGATATCTCCTTAGCGGAGCAGCTGCATTTCACCAATATAGACAAGCCCATTTGCTTGCTGGATTTGACATGGATTTCGACAATGTATCCAAAATAGCCTTGACATTTTCTACAAGGAATGCAATAGGCCCCAAGTACAAGCTTAGGGTCCTCCAAATGAGATTAAAATCTCTTTCAGATCCCCAAAGGTAAGCATATAGTTTTTCTTGCAACCTAACAAAACCTGCATTGATTGCCTTATTTGGAAGCCTCTGTGTGGACATCTTTTTATGTATAATCCTTAGCATGACTATTAATAATGCCAACCTTATAAGCAGAGGACCATAGCAGTTTGTATGAGATCTAACTTTGATTTCAGCTGCAGAATTCTTCCTTTTATAATGCTCTTTAGCACATAGTTCTTACGAGGATCAGGAGATGACCTGATGGAGAAATTTTATACCAATGGGCCAGGGAACAAGTTATTGGGAGCATGTTGCACAATGGGAATAGGAGAACATGACTTTAACCTGATTGGACCTGGCGCAGAAATTTCAAAAAAGATAGCTGAGCAGCCCATCAAGGTCTTCTGCTCAATAACAGCAGGGACCATAGGGTGCTGTAGAACAATGGCAGGGAACCTACAGTCATCCAGATGTTATTGGACTCCAAATCCCATTAGCCCCAGCCAGGATGACCTATGGTCAGGGATGATGGGAGTTGTAGTTCAGCAGCACCCTGAGAGCCACAGGGTTCTTAAGCCCTGCAGTAGAGGGTGGTTAGGTAGTATGAGAATAGTATTGAAATGAATAGCCCCCATGCCACCAGAGTAGTATGTGCACCCCCATCTCTGAGTAGATGTCGAATTCAAGCCCAAAAGCCAGCGAAGTTCAGAGGAATTGGCCACCCTCCAGGTGCCCGGCTTGAATCCTTGTTGACCTCCTGTCTGCGACTCCCGGCAAGATCAAGGCGAGGTCTTACTCGGCAATTCTTCCCAACGTGAAGAAGAACACACCACTCCTCCCCCCCTCCCATTGCCAGGGAGGGGAAAGAGACAGACAGAAATATATTTACATGCTTTTATTCCTGTCTTTCCAGCAGTACAGAGAAATCATGTCTGTACCCTCTCATCACCAACTGCAGAGAGAGAACAACTCCACCCATGTACTTCCAGTACAGGGTCATGTGACACTCTGAGCTAACATCCGGTGCTCAGTACACTGTTCCTTGTTCCCACGGTACAGTCCCATAACATCAACATCCTGTTTTCCATTCCAGTCACCTGGAGCTCGCTTCTGCATTGCTCCTTTTTCGTAACACAGTCATCCAGATGTTATTGGACTCCAAATCCCATTAGCCCCAGCCAGGATGACCTATGGTCAGGGATGACGGGAGTTGTAGTTCAGCAGCACCCTGAGAGCCACAGGATTCTTAAGCCCTGCAGTAGAGGGTGGTTAGGTAGTATGAGAATAGTATTGAAATGAATAGCCCCCATGCCACCAGAGTAGTATGTGCACCCCCATCTCTGAGTAGTGAGGGACTCTAGAGGTTCCAGCACTCACCTGGGGTTCCGCTTCCTTGGAATGAAGGTTAGTGGATATCTGGTTTTATTTGCACATATATTTGAGTGGAACACAGGATGGAAGGACTCATTCAGCACAGCAAGGAAGTCAAGTCCTTCTCTCCAGTTTCCAGCCAAACTTGCACACTAACTCTGCTATTGCTCTCCTACTTACAAAATGATGTCGCTGGAACCAAGTGGGGGTCTAGGGAAAGATGCCTACTCTCTCCTGAAGAACATCACCTCTCAGTTGTCTTCATAGCAACATGGCCTGTTCTTTTAGATTCTAGTCAGGGTGCTTAGCTGGCCCTAGCTGGGGTCATTAGCTTACAAAGAGTCTGGTTTGACCAGTTCAGCAGGTCCCCAGTCTACTGCAACCCCCATCTCACAAATACTGCATAACAGTTTTGTTTGAGACCTACGGGCAACATCCAAACCAACCACAAATCCTTTTACAGTATGGCAGGATAAATAATACAAAAAGGGAAGATTGTACATATTTGTTAATGCTGTCTTGGGCTAGGGTTTTGTTCTAATCCTCACAGCCAGGCTCAGGTCATGGTAGGAGGAGCTGTGACTGCTCGGAAAATAATTTCCTTAGCCAATTACCTTTGCATTCTGCGCAGCATTTTGTATACTCCACTAGACTTTCTTTACTTGCTTCAGACATGAATTCGTTGGCCATGATCCAGCAGAGAATTAGACATACCTAAATTCCATTCATTTCAGTGACACTTAAGTGTGCATTGGATTGTGACCACTAAGGTTTTAGTTCTGTATATGCTTCATATGGACAGCAGGCGAACATATTTATATACTTATTTAACTTATTTAAGCATATATTATGTGCTTTGTATTGTGTGTGTGTTTTGTTGTTGTTGCTCATATACAATTATGCAAGTCTGGCTGGAATGACAATTGAATTATTACATTGCACAAAGTTCCTTATTACACAATCATAAGCTGTAATTGCATAATTGCGTCTTGCAGTTGGGTAAAATATGTGAAACTGATGTGAACACACACATATGGCTTCTGTAGTTATTCATCATTACTGTAATTGCATAAACACTCAGAGATATGTTAAAAACAACAGTACTTAACCAAGCTCTAAATGTTAATTAAATTAGAACAAAAATAGATAAGGAATTGCACAGGCATGAAAGAATAATGCTCCAAAAATTATATTAATTTGTGATCTGCCAACAGTATCAAGTACAAAGCGGAAAGGCACTGGAGGAAGAGCTAACACAACCTCCCTCTCTCACCACAATGTACTTGGAAAAAAAGCCTTGAGGAAAGGGCTGTCAGGTCACATGACTCCCTTTTGTGTGTGCTTTGTGGAAGAGGTGTTTCCCCAAGAACACTTCGCTATGCAAATATTGGTGGGAAATGTTTGAGCTGACTATCAACACCTCAAAAAATAGTAGTGTGGATCAGCTCTCCAATTGTACAGTGCAGGTGTAGCATTATGAAAAAAATTGATATATAAAACGACTCCTCCCTGTACATCCTTGTCATCTTGATTTGGCCCATTTGTGGTGTATTTAGGAGAACGTTCCCAGGTGATCTTAAAAATCATGGTAGAACCCGGGGGGTGGGGGTGGATACATGGAATTTCACTGCCATTGTGCATGCTGGCTGACCTTCCAGTGACCACTCAGAAGCTCAGTTTGAATACATGGGGGGATCATTTGAGACTTTAAACCAACAGGTATCCCTGAGAACTGACACCTTTAATTAGAAGAATAAAAGAAGGCTCAGATAAAAAATTTCGAAGCCCAGATGGCTTCTAAGTAGTTTGCAGGATTAAGATGCTCCTAATACCACATACATATGTAAAAGTGCTTTAAATAGGCAAGTGAGCATGCACTATATAATCTTCTAGCAGGTCTGTGTGTGGCTTAGTATGGAAAGGGGAAGCAGAAGGGGAATAGATAGGAGCTGCATCCTATTAGTAGAGGATTTGAAGGTGGCAATTTTGCAAATAGGGGGCCTGTGGTGCAAAAGGTGGACAACTGCTAAATATAGGAAAGCAGTCTGAGGGAAGGCTGCAATTAAGAAAGAGGCTGAAATCTGTAGTGCAGTTCAAAATGGAGTACAGTGGTACCAAGTGTGAGACTGAACAAAGAGGAAGACCTGAAGATGGCAAAAAATAAAATAAAATTCAGAGGTCTAACACAGTGCCTAGTTATGTGTCATCCCCAAATATATGGAATAGGGAGTTTTCTCGCCTTTCTGAGCCTGGAATGAAGACATCTTCCAATTTAGTTATGGTATAGTAGTTGTATGGGTGAAGAGCAGTGCATTTTTCAAAAGCATCTTCAAAACAAAACAAAACAGATTAGGTAGTCTTTCTATTGATAATATATTACCTCACTTTTCTCTCTACAGGATTCAGCTATGCAGGTATGATTTTGTTCTGCTGGAAAATATTGAAATGACCTTCAGACCTATTCCATGCCATTGATACTGAAGTGTGAAACAATAGCATCTTTCAAACCTGCCTGCGTGCATAAAGCACAGACAGCACCGAGAAGTGGCATAGAGCTAAACTTGCTCCCTTCAAGAAGGTTGAACTTTCAAAGATTATGGCTCAGATTAAGGATCAGCGAACTGCTACAAGAAAATCAAATAATTTTGATGCATAAAGATGTGTATGCTACCAGCAATCAATTTCTAATTAACAAGAGGAAAATCAATACTGTGAATCATATTCTGTGTAGACTTAGACTACTGTCTTGCACACAATGCTGCTGATGTCCCATTGAAATTATAATTTCATCCCTATGTGCTTAGCAAAGCACATGAAAACATTGGGTTGTATCCAGCTAAGTTCTGCTCAGAGTGGATCCACTGAAATTATTGCACCTTTCCATGAATTTCAGTGGGTCTTTTCTGAGTATGGCTAACATTGAATGGATTCCCCCTTTTCCCCACAATAAATTTCAACGTCGGTAGAGGATGAGACTTTTAATTTCAGGGTTGTGGGTCCATGTCTCACGTTGAGCAAAAGATTCCTGCATTGCAAGGGGTTGGACTATATGCCCCTTGTGGTCACTTCCAGCTCTACAATTCTATGATTCTGTGACTGTATGTTAGACAAATGTAATGGCTTTTAAGGACAAATGTGGTAGTGCCAGAAATCAGGAAGATAAGATCGCTGAGATTATTCTTTGGGTCTGTGCATTATTGGAAAAGGCCTTGTTGGTGGAAAGGACCACATTGTGCACATTGGAGCCCACAGCCTCACAAAAGCCAGCTAAACTGAGACTATAAAACGGATCAAGTTGCTACTTTGGGATATTAGAAATTATTAGAACCAGACAAAAAAGCAAAAGTTTAGCCCCTTTCAGGTGTTTGAAACCCATAGATGCGGAATGCATAAAGGTGCTATGTGGAATGCATGAGCTAATCCTCTCCCCTAGGTGCCAGTACACATGCTAGCCATAGACTCTGGCTGTTCACCCAGCTGGAGGATATGTCTACTGTTCAAGGATAGGAAACCTTTTCCAGCCTGAGGGCCACAGGCAAGAGGAGGGTGCAGTGCAAGGCCAGTAAAAAGTGTGGTCTGGGAAGAGGGAATGTGTCCTGCAGGGAGTCCTAATGGCCAGGGAGAGAGAGGCCTGAAGTTCCCATCCCCTAGACCAGCCTGTATCTTCCAGTTAGCCCACCATGTCTGCAGTTCCTAAACAGGCATCTAACAGGGACTCATATATTCTTCAGCATGTGAACATTATGATTTTAATGTACATTTAATAAAGATTTGTTTATTTCAAGCGGTGTGCAAGTTGCTACTTAAAATGTGATTAATGGAGCACACTTGAAGTACATTTTTTCAGGAATGTGGAATTTTGGGAGTTGTAGTTTGTTTAAGGTGTTGAAAGTTGTTAAGAGACTCATGTCCGTCCATCCCACACTCACTCCCTGAGCTACCATTCCTAGAGTGGTTTAATAATGAATTCCTCTTCACGGGGAACTCTGGAAATCATAGCTCTGTAAGGGGAATAGAGGCATCCCAAACAACTGTCAGCACCCTAAACAAATCACAGTTTGGGGGAAGCCATAACTGTTTAAAGTGGTAGAAAAATGCTTTAAAGATATGGTATTGATATGACCATTAAACATATGGTGTTGATGTGACCAGAGCTTCTGTAATGGTTGGTGGGTATGATCAGGAGGAGGGCAATGATATGAGCAATAAATTTGAATGTTGGGCTGTGACTTACATATGCTCACTTTAGTCTTGTGGCATCTTAATGCTACTTAGCTATGATAATGTGGGAAGTGTGCTTATATATTAGCGTGTTGCTGTGGCAACAGGCTTCCTATGGGCAACCTTTTGTTGCTGTTGCAATATTGTATGCAGCCCTCATCTACAGAACATGGTGTGGGTTTTGAACGATGAAGATTTGACTTTCTTATCTCTTCAGAGGCAGGTAGAATCACAATGCATAGCCCAGGAGCAGAGCCAAATGGAAGTGTGGCCAGTACTCGGAATTTGTCCCATCTTTGCTGAAATTCCAGACCACAAAGCTTAGGAGCAAAAACCTCAACCCTATCTGTAGCACAACTGGAATTTGGCAGCAGCCCTAAATTCTTAATTGATTTTTTTAAAAATGAAGTTTAGTTCCATTTTAGCCATAATGGAAGGTGTTTGCTCATCTGAAGACAGCATATCCCAGGAGTAAATGTAGAATCTGTAGCTAGTTTGTTGCAGCAATAACAAAGAGACCTCATTAGCACTTATTTGCAGAAAAATACTTAAACCTGTTCTGCTTCCATATGCTAAAGGGCTTGGGAAGATTGTGGCAGTGATTTATATTTAACATTTTACAAGGGAAGTGGAAAGGGACATATATGACAATATTATTGCAAGTAAATTTATTATGCCAAAATCTGCCCCCTCACCCGCGCTATAGTCTTAGACAAATCTATGTTTTGTTACAGCGAAAAGAGAACAAAAAGTTTCACAAGAGTTATGAATGAAGCTCATTCTTTGGTTGATGAGCGTTAACTGGCATTGAAAGGGAATTAAGCATAACATGAAATATATTAGGATAATTATGCTCCTACACTCTTCATTTCAAGGAGTGATGCATAGTAAACTGTCTGGCATGATTGTATCACACCAGGTCATAGCTCATTTTGCTGCACACAGCACATGAACCAGAATTTATTTCCCAAAGAGTCACACTGTCTGTGTTCATAAAAAGGCTTTAGGGGTAAAACAAAACAAAAAACACAATACCCTATGCTTAACATCAACAGTTAGTATGATCAGGCACCTTAATAGGTGGATCACTATCAAATAGACTCTGGCTGCTGCTTTATTTTCACCACTCTCACTAATAGAGATCTACCTTCTGGATTCAATCCTCAGTATATACAGTGGTACCTCGGGTTACATACGCTTCAGGTTACATACGCTTCAGGTTACAGACTCCGCTAACCCAGAAATAGTGCTTCAGGTTAGGAACTTTGCTTCAGGATGAGAACAGAAATCGTGCTCCGGCAGTGTGGCGGCAGCAGGAGACCCCATTAGCTAAAGTGGTGCTTCAGGTTAAGAACAGTTTCAGGTTAAGTACGGACCTCTGGAACGAATTAAGTACTTAACCTGAAGTACCACTGTATAGGGGATGTGAGCCAGGGAGCAGGGAGCTGGTGCCTTTCAGGATTGTCACTGCCCTTTTAACCCTTTAGAAAGATTCCTGTGTAAGCTTCACAGTCATGGGAGAAGTCTTACCTGATACGAGGAGAGGTCTCCTCTCCTCTTATGTGTCAGACAGCACCATTCAAAACAGCCACAGAGCTGTTTAAAATATAACATTGGAAATTGTGCTCGAACATGACTTTCCTTATGAGCATTCTCTAAAGCAGGCAAAGGCAAACTCGGCCCTCCAGATGTTTTGGGACTACAACTCCCATCATCCCTAGCTAACAGGATCAGTGGTCATGGATGATGGGAACTGTAAGCTCAAAACATCTGGAGGGCAGAGTTTGCCTATGCCTGCTCTAAAGCAATACTTGTAAAATTTAATGTGTTCTTTAAAAAAACACTTGATGTCTGAGTGGTTTGATCTATTCTGTCTTTGGTTACAAGTTGGAGCAGTGGCCTCCTCACTTCTTTGAGACATGATTGCAGCTTTTTAATATACTTTAAAAATAGAATTTGGTATTTAAGGAGATGGTTAACTGGAGCTAAACAGCAGGGGGTGATCACTACTTCCGTGCTGTATTCATGAGCTCCCAGACGCTTCTGGATGGCCACCATTGGAAACAGAAGGAATAATGATCAAAATGAACATGGAAGGAGGGAGGGGACATAATAAAGGTCCACAAAATTATGCAGGGTGTGGCAAAATTCGATAGAAGATCTTCTTCATCTCTCATAATACTAGTACCAGTATCTAATGAAGCTGAATGATGGAAGATTCGGCAAAAGCAAGAGGGAGTTCTACATTCACTGTTGAAGGAAGGATACCTTTGTATAGCAGTTGCTAGAAATCACAAGTAGAGACAGTGCTGTCACCCTCAGATCCTACCTCTGGGTTTCCCATTCACATCTAGTTGACCACTGTGAGAACAAGTTTATATCAAGTGACATCCAACTGCATCTGTCTGCAAGGGAAATAAACTTCCACTCACACAAAAGGAATTCTTTCCCTCAGAGGCGTAGCAAGGTCAGGTGGTACCCGGTTCAGAATATTTTGTCACCCCCCCCATCAACGGCTCAGGGTAGGCTTGGGAGTCGTGGGTGGATGGCATGCCAAATGTCACCCCCCTCAATGATGACACCAGGGGCAGTCCGCCCCCTACCCCCCTTCCTATGCCTCTCCTTTCCCTGAAACCCTGTTGACCTCCACTTCAGCAGGACTCCTCTTCTTCTTAGGAAGTATTTCTTCACACAGTGAAGTGATTCACCACCACAAGATGTGGCAATGGCCACCAGATTAAATGGTTTTGAAAGGGGACAGGTCCGTGGAGGATAAGGCTATCGAAGCTACTTGTCATAATGGTCATATTATACCTCTGAATACCAGGTGCTATTGTGTGTAGGATTTGCAGGGTGTTTAGATGGCCAGTGAGAGCAGAATGCTGGGCTAGAGAGGCCTGTGGTCTGATCCAAAGCGGCTTATATGGCATTGGTCTTTTAATCCAGGGAAGGATATTCTTGGGAACAAAACATACATGTGTTTTCTTCTCTGTATTTGGTACCAAACGACTCAGAGAACAGTTAAAAGAAGGCAATAAGAAAGTTCTCACAATGCACAGGGGAGGGAAGGTCCCTGCCCCCAAATATACCCATTTATTTTAGAATGTTTTATTCCATACAAAATCATATGGATAATAAAACATGGACTCCAAAGTACAAATTATACAATGAAAGAGAATGATTCCTTTTTAACAAATTAAAGCTCTTCTGTCAGAAGAGGGCAGCCTTTTCACATATATTGTAAACAAAACAAAACAGAAAACATCCCCTTAAATTATTCCCTTCATTCAGATTCAATATGCCACAAACAATTGTGGAAAGGAGATGATTAGAAACATTAAACCCAATCTACCTGATTGTTAACAGATTGCATTCTTGTTAATTCTTTCTGTTCTCAGCAGAAGACATGATTATAACTATTCGGCAAGGTGAGTGTGTCTTTTTGCTTTGTTCATGTCATAACAGACTTCTTCCTCCCTAAAGCTAAACTTAAGAGACAAAGCCATTTTCAGAATCAGAAGTATAAATAAATAAAAGCTGACATGTCGTGAAGGAATGATCTTATTGCAGCGAAGGCTTGGTGTGGCAAAGCAGATGAGCCTAGTCACACAGCCAAAAGTAGGAGATCAAAGAAGCATCACCACCATACTTTACAGGAATATGTACATAAGGGTGAGTGTGTGTGAAAGAGAGACGATTTAGTTATTTAATTTACTTTTTATTATCTTATTTATTACATTTATATTCCATCTTTATAAGTTCAAAATAGTTTGCATGGCCCCTCCCATTTTAGCTTCACAACAGCTCTCTGAGGTAGATTCAGGTAGGTAGCCGTGTTGATCTGACACAGTAGAAATATATATACCGTATTTTTTGCTCTATAAGACTCACTTTTTCCCTCCTAAAAAGGAAGGGGAAATGTGTGTGCGTCCTATGGAGTGAATGCAGGCTGCGCAGCTATCCCAGAAGCCAGAACAGCAAGGCGGATCGCTGCTTTCACTGCGCAGCGATCCCTCTTGTTGTTCTGGCATCTGAAATTCAGAATATTTTTTTTCTTGTTTTCCTCTTCCAAAACCTAGGTGCATCTTATGGTCTGGTGCGTCTTATAGAGCGAAAAATACGGTATATATAAATGTCCAGTAGCACCTTAGAGACTGTAATGGTTCTAGGGGTTGCTCGTGCGTAAATCGACGCCACACCTGGCTAGGTTACCTGGGTGAACCCTTTCTGTCTGGACAGCCTCTCACCCATGGCTGTCTCAATCGCTGGCAGAATCCGTCAGTGGGTGTTTCTTGAACTTCTTCCAGCAAAGAAGCTCTTTGACGCCTAGTCGCCGCCTACTCTGCCTGCGCGGAAGCCTTCTGCGCAGGGAGGGTGTGGGCAGCGGAGGACCCGTGCTCTCCCCGCTGGTCTCCGGCGAGGAGTCATGGAGCCACCTCGCCGATTCCCCCATCTGCCCCCGTTGTCCAATGGTGCTACGTTGAATTCCTTCCCCAGAAGATGGGCTGCTTCTCTCCCTCCCGGGACGCTCTCCGGAACCCCTCTGGAGCCCTCCCTCTCCCTCGGGCTCTGATGGCAGTTCCCTGACATCCACCCCCTCCCCAGGACCCCCTCCACCCCGGCGTGATTTTCCGATTCAACCTCACCCGACGATGCGGGGAATCCCCTGAAGGAGCTGTCACCATCCTCTGAGGATTCAAAACCAGCTTCCCACACGCTCCAATCTCTTCCCGCGGGGTGGACCTCCCAGTCTGACGCTCTCCGGAACCCCTCTGAAGCCCTCCCTCTCCCTCGGGCTCCGATGGCAGTTCCCTGACAGAGACCAACTAAGTTTGTTCTTGGTATGAGCTTCCGTGTGCATGCACACTTCTTCAGATACACTGAAACAGAAGTCACCAGACCTTTATATATAGTGAGAGGGTGGGGAGGGGTATTACTCAGAAGGGTGGTGGGAATGGGTATGCTATCAAATGCCAACAGTGCCCTTCAGCTCTCTATATTGGACAAACAGACCAAACCCTACACCAAAGGATAAATGGACAAAAATCTGACATCAGGAATCACAAGACAGAGAAACCAGTAGGAGAACACTTCAGTCTCCCAGGACATTCTATACAAGATCTCAAAGTAGCTGTCATATTACAAAAGAATTTCAGAAATAGACTGGAAAGAGAAGTTGCTGAATTACAACTTATTACCAAACTTAAAACCATGGAGAGACCTGGTCTGAATACAGACATTGGATTCTTATCTCATTATACATGATAAAGCTATTTTTGGTCATCTCATCCCTTGCTTCTTCCTGTAAGGCCAATTGCAGTCGTTAACAGTCGTCAACAGGTTTACCATACCTATCAGCCAATCACCCATTCCCACCACCCTTCTGAGTAATACTCCTCCCCACCCTCTCCCTATATATAAAGGTCTGGTGACTTCTGTTTCAGTGTATCTGAAGAAGTGTGCATGCACACGAAAGCTCATACCAAGAACAAACTTAGTTGGTCTCTGAGGTAGGTTAGGCTGAGTATTTGTGTGTGTCCACATGTCTATTTATTCATCAGTTTATTGCCTATTTGCTTGCTTCAGCATAGAGTTATATAGCATGTCACCCAGTTATATCCATCTATGAAAGGAACAGACTCCGCTCACCCAAAAGGAGTTATTGAAGCCCTCATCACCTCCTAAGACTGCTTCAAAGGCCTCCCCTCTGGATCAGACTTGGGAGGTGAGACAAGGGCTGTGGCAGGAAGGGAAAGGGGAAAGGGGGGAAAGGGAAGGAAGTTCTCATAGTACAAGCAGAGGTCCATTTCCCCGACACTGGATATCACCCATAGTATTTCATATTAAACAAAAACATTTTTAAATAATTTTGCACCATAATTTGGGATCCATAACTCAGGTATTGGCCTCCATACTTAAAACCACACCCACCCTTAGGCCCTAGTGGTTTCTATAGCAACTAATATACTTCACAGAGAAAACAGCAAACTAAAATTAGAATGAAAGGGAAATGTACCGTATGTTTTAGGAATTTCTCTTCCACTTGTTTTGAAAATGTCTCAGCAGCATATGTATAAGGTTTAACCAGTAAGGAGACAGTTAAAACCCATCTGTCAGCACAGAATGTTCAGAAACTACCTCTGTGCTAGCTGAACATCCTTAAGGTGAGAAGAAAAAAAACATTGCTGTGGTTTAGGAAAGGTCATGATCCATCAAAGGTGCATATATAGCAGTGCAGGAAATAGAAACTGCCCTGTTCCCACCAGCAGGGAGTTCTGTGTCCTTACCATACCCTGATTTTTAAGCATGAGTCAGTCCTAAATGGCTGGATTCTCAAGAGCATGTCCATGCTGAATGCTGTGTCCATTTACAATGGCTACATTTAGTGCTTTGCCATTGGCAATCAAAGAAGGTTGATTTACCTTGACATTTGAGAGTTTGTCCTTGCAAAAGTGGCTCAGCTGAAAGCCCATGCCCTTCTATATTGTAATTTTTATAGGGATATAAGAGCCCGATTTATCTCCACAGTATATTCTTTACACTTAGGGAATTGAGGTGAACTTTATGTTCCATTTTAACAGCAGGCACCAATCCTTAGACTAAGAAAATAATAGCCAATTTCCTTGGTATAGTCAAGACTAGGAGATACTTGTTAAAGGGAGGATGAGTTCTGAGTCAAAATTGTAGGTTACTTTAAAGAAGTTTTGATCATGCATTTTGTTATCCTCTTGAGAACCCAGGCACTGTGAAGCCATGGGTAGGGAAGCAAGCTTCAAATAAAGACAAGGAGTCCAGTGTTGAATTTAATTCGGCCACAACTTTTTTGATTACAGAAGAATAGGTTTGACATAAACATTGGGCATATATCCATTGATCAATCAGCCTGCCTGCTAGTTGATATGCTGTCAGCTGATAGCTGGGGTTGACCAATGCTGAATTCTTCCTTCCCATAACTGTATGTAAAAAAAGATATTCATCACCATGATATCCTATTTGTTCTTCGGGAGTTTTTTTATGACCAAGAACCAAGCAACTTTAAATATTTGCATTACCAAAACAGTCTGATTCTTTCTCTGGCTTTTAAATATAACCTGAAAGCATTGTGACAGGATTCATTGGTAAACTGGATCCTGTAATTTCTCTAATAATCTGACACAGCCCCGCACATATTGTTAAATTCGAATACAATTCCACAATATATGAGCAAAATTCCCTTCAGCCTTGTTACATTTCCAGCATATTACTGAGGTTGATGGGAACATTTTTAACACTTGCAACCTAATAGCAATGGTTCTTGCACACTGTGTATCATGTGCTATTCTGGTAATCCCATATCTAGCAACAGGCAGAAGGACTGGCTTTAAAGGATTTGGTCCCCCAAAATCTGGTATCTGGAGCTGACCCTACACACGTTCTGGCTGGATAACAAGAGGATGTTTCCAAAGGGTGTAGAGATTGTGAATGTTCAGATAATTAGCCCATCTCCTAAAAGAAGACTGTTAATAGTTTAGTGTTGATAAGTGTTGTGATAAGAGATTAGATACCTACACTCATGCTGGTATTCAAGTTGCAGTGTGGCAATCAACAAGTCTGGCTTCTGGAGATTCAGAGAGAGATTATGCTGACACCAAATACCAATCCGAAACCAATGAAGGGGAAAAATCCATAATCACTTACCAGCATAGACGACAATGCTAATGAAACTTTGAAAACTCAATCCATCTTTTAAATAAAAGTAAATACAAAGCTCTATCCGTAACCCTCCTAATTATATCTAAGGCCATAAACATTACTTGCAATTTCTGTTTCACAAAAGATTTTCAAAAAGAGGCAGTGCTTTTCAGCATACAAATTATGACAGAAAAGGACAGGAGATTGAAGACAAAGACACTTGGAGTGATTCTCTCTAGATGAAGGCACAATTCATGCTATACCCACCATGCTAATGCATTACACTTTGGCATTTCTAAAATATAGCTGTGAAGAATTCTGTGAATCCACTAATTAATATGACTTTTTTCGTTAGACATTTCATTAACCCACATATTCAGGTTTGCATGTCAATTTTTTAACCTCACAATGTTGGCTCTTAATGCTATAATTCATGGATTTCCCACAGCAGTAAGACAACAATAGCTTCTATACATATATAAAAGAAATATGCATAATGTATACTAAAGACATTATCTAAAGGGTTTGTCCTTGGCTCGTGTGTACTGTGCACTGAGATATAACTGTCTTCACAAAATTATCACCAATAATTTAAACAGGGAATGTTTATTTGTCAGTGGGGCGGTAGAAGGTCCCTCAAACTCTACTGGTTACTGGATAATATGCAACAGTTGGGCAAGAGTTTCTGACCAACAAAAAGTCTCTTCCCCCCTAACTTAGGCTATTATATTCTCTGCTCTGCAATAACTCAGATGTAGATTTGTGCTTGAATATACACGTCATGCTTGTGTAGGATGCAGTAGGTAAATGGCTTCATCATCTGAGCCACCATTTTGTATCTAGCACCAGTCAAAGGACCTTGGAGTTCAAGTAAAAATCAGAGTAGATTCCACAGCCCTGTAGTCTCCTCGCACCTGGCTTAAAGAGCAACAAAGGGCTGATTGAAAGCCCCTTTCCTGGCAGACTCATGCTGCTCCTTAAACTGCAGAGAAGGGTGTTTGGGAATGGGCTTTCAAACAGCTCTGCAGTGCTGGGACGAGAGGCAGTTTCTGTTGAATAGAAACCGCTTCCACCTCCTTGAGGAAGGCATGCTGTTACCACCCATCAGCCTTGCTCCGACAAAGGAACAGTTGAACGCTACTTGAAACTCTGAAATGTTCCTTTGAAGCCCTGCAGCACACCTGATGTCATGTATTATGCCAGATGTATGGCAGGTGGGTGTGGCTTCCAAAAATGGCCTTGCAGTACAAATGGGAATGCCAGGTAAGCCAAGTTTGGTCCACAGGCCAGAGGTTTCTGACCCCTATCTTAAACAGTTGTGTTGCACACCACATGTGGCCTTGGTAAAAAGCTGGTTCATGTGAAGTACAGTATAACTAAGTGGTATGCAAATAAGGCTCAGCAGATGTCCATCTGTAACCACACTCTCCTTTAGTTCAATCCAATGCTTCTACAGACAAGTTGTATAGCCTAGATCTAGTAATTTTAGATAAATAAATGATCAACAGTCCTTTGACTTTCTGCAAGACACCTCAGCACACCGAATTTTAAGAAGCTGAATTTAATATGACTATCCAGTGACAATATTCTTGATGTTCACGTGTTGTTTTTTAAAAGTTTGTGGTATGGTGATAGATTGTTGCCAGAGGGATTGAGCTTGCATATATTCATCTGCTTGCACACCTTCCCTTCCCCATGCAGAACATTGAAGGTGTACTGGAACACAGGCACATCATTGCTTATGATATAACCCTTCAGTGTGCACTCTGAGAAAGGGTACATCTCATAAGAAATTGTCACTTTGCCTACACCACTATTTTCTTGTGAAGAAAGGGATGAAAAAGTGCTATATTGTGACACAGCCTGTATTGTGATACAGGCTGTGCACGTTTCCTCAGAAACAACTGTGAAATCAATACAGTGTGCTATCAAATAACAGCACACACCTATCCCTGTCTACTCAGAAGTCAGTTCCACTGAATCTTAGCTTAATGGGACTTACTCACAGGTAAGTTAGTATAGAGTTGCAGCATTAGTGTGCTTTGACTGTAAGTCAGTGTGGCATAGTGGTTAAAGTGTAAGACAAGGATCTGGGAGACCAGGGTTCAATTATCCCCTCAGCCATGAAGCTCTCTGGCTGGCCATGAGTCAGTCATGGTCTCTCAGCCTAACCTACCTCTTGTAGGTTAGGCTGAGTTCTTGAGGGGATAAAATGGGGAGAACCGTGTACACCACCTTGAGCTGCATGGAGGAAAATGGGATAGAAATGCAATTAAAAAAAAAAAAGTACTTCCACATTGAATTTCTTTACGGCCAAACCATCCTTCTAGTTTTTCAATTTGGCATAAATAAACATTGAGCCCTGTAGCTATGCACATCAGTATAAATTCATGAAATGTTCAGAATGTAAATGTTTCAGCATTTCTTTAGCATTTCACCTTCTAGTGTTCATTCTGCTATTCCCTCTGTAATTGTTATGACTTAATTGGTGTTTGTTCTATACTTTCCTACTAATTTATATGCTTGCATAATTGCCAAGTTTATATTTCCAATGTCTGCTATGTGTCTGTTCTACAGCTCTTCATTAATTTTTGCAATATGCTTTAACCGAATAATCACTCTGGAGACTGTCCTTAAGATTACTGATGGATTCTTTTAGTTTTTTAAAAATGGCATAAAAACATACTTTTCCAAACACATTTTCGACTTGGAATAAAAATGGCATAATATTAAGGCTGCAATCCTAAACATATTCACCGAAGAGTAAATCTTACTGAATTCAATGGAACATACTTTTAGGTAAACACAGGGATGGCCAAATCTATCAATTTCAGTTTCCCTCAGTTTTTAACTTTCCCAGTCACAAGTTCAGTTCTTCACATTTCTGCATTAGTTTCTGTTTTTTAAAAATTCCTCATGAAAATTCATCAGTAATTTCTCACAATATGCATGTCTGTATGCAATTAGGCCCCAAATACACATTTTAATGCAAAGCAATTTCCACTAATTTCTAATGTTATTTTCACAAATATATGAAATTTATGCACAGTTTACGCTAGTATTTGCATTTTTGAGCCAACTACTTGGATGGAGAACTGCATTGCAAAAATCAACAGAGTATCAGTTTCGAAGGGTGGTTGTGTAATCTGTGTATTATTTTGGAAAGTGCAAACTAGGGGGGTTTGACTTTAAATGTGAACGAATTGAATTTCTCTTCATCCCTATGTAGACATTCACTGGTGAGTGGCAGGGAAGAACTGAGCAAATTGGAGATCTTTGCGTTGTCACAGATATCCACTTGGTTCCAATGATGTTTCAGTTCTTTGACCTGTAACAGCTCCTGCAGCACCTGCCCTATTTCTTGGCTTTCTTAACTTCACATTATTTCACCTGTTCATTTCCTGGGGCTTGTACTGATTGTGCATCACTGGGATATCTATTTAGCCCTGTTCATGTATACTTGGAAGCTTACCCAAACCAGCTCTACCCTGATCTTATACAGAGGTGGAAGGTATGAAAAGTGATTCTTTGAATATTGAGTTAGAGACCTCCCCATTGCTGGAAACCCTGAAATATCAGAATTCCTGACTGTAGATTTGAAGGGTGTTCTGTTGAATGCACAAAAAAATCCCCTTTCAGACTAACCCTTCGGGAGTCGAAGAGATCAGAGATGCTTATGTTGAGGGGTGGTGGCATAGTTCCATGTCCTTCCACACTTTTGTCTTCTATTCTGTTCAAAATCTGTAGCCTGGAGTGGCCAGTTTATATATTTTCATGGTAGAGCTAACAGTGATCGAGACCAGTCCTGTTATCTGGCTATATTAGTCAATGAAACCTCCCAAGAATGGAAAGTTCAAGTGTGCTGCAGTAAGGTATGTCCTTTCCAGTGGTGGGCAACTGGCTGCAATCCTCCACTCACCTGCTTGGGAGTAAGTCCCATAGGACTTAATGAGGCTTACTTATGAGTAGACATGTATGAGAGTTCCCTGACTAGCAATCAGCTACAGTTAAAAGAAGCCTTAATAGAAAACCAATCAGTACAGCAGTCACCCATGTTTATCTTCCAGATTTCTCAAGGTAAAACAGTAATTTTAATCACTTGCTCATGGTGCATTGAAATTTCTTTTTTTTAAAAAAAAGCTTGGTTTTTTACTTCTACTCTTTGAAGTGAATTGTTATTAAATTTGGTTATTAAAAGTTGGTGCCTTATAAAAAGTGAAAGATTTACAAAATATCAAACAAGAGCCAGGAGTCTAATCATTATAATCATTTCCCCCTTGCACTCAAGTGTTAAAATTGCCAGGGCAAGTGATTGCAGACACTTCCATTAAGAATTCATAAGGAGTCCTTTTTAATAAACATGGCTGAATTAAATAGGCAATATCAAATAAATCGTAAATTACATCTGATTTGGTTAGTTTCTTTAGTCTTTCTAGGCCAGGTAAAAAAAAATTAATAGAAAAATCAAAAGAATGTTTATATCAAAGAACAGAGGGAGACAGAAAATCAGAAGCATAGGTCTCAATTGAAGAACAAAGAAACCCAGCTGCTTGAGATTATAAGGGGTTACTCCTAAATTCCTATGACAGGTGGAACACTGCTATTTTTTAAAAAAAATACAGGAGCATGCTAAGCTAGCCGGAAATCTAAATCATATTTAATCATTTTCTGTCTATTAGTTCCATAAAAATATAAGGTAAGGGCCATGTGGCTTTATTAATTAATTATTATTATTATTATTGGTCCGTATAGTTAAAGCTATGGTTTTCCCAGTAGTGATGTATAGAAGTGAGAGCTGGACCATATAGAAGGCTGATCGCCGAAGAATTGATGCTTTTGAATTATGGTGCTGGAGGAGACTCTTGAGAGTCCCATGGACTGCAAGAAGATCAAACCGATCCATTCTGAAGGAAATCAGCCCTGAGTGCTCACTGGAAGGACAGATCCTGAAGCTGAGGCTCCAATACTTTGGCCACCTCATGAGAAGAGAAGACTCCCTGGAAAAGACCCTGATGTTGGGAAAGATGGAGGGCACAAGGAGAAGGGGATGACAGAGGACGAGATGGTTGGACAGTGTTCTCGAAGCTACAAACATGAGTTTGACCAAACTGGGAGGCAGTGGAAGACAGAAGTGCCTGTCGTGTTCTGGTCCATGGGGTCACGAAGAGTTGGACACGACTAAACGACTAAACAACAACAACATTAGTATTATATCTATACCCCAATTTTCCTCCAAGGAATTCAAGGTGGCACGCATGATTTCCCCCTTACAATTTTAACCTCACAACAACCCTGTGAAGTAGGTTAGGCTGAAAGAGGGTAATTGGCTGAAGGTCACCCAGTGAGTCATGCCTGAGTGGGGATTTGAACTCTGGTCTGCCAGGTCCTAGTCCAATCTTATATTCACTACACTGGCTCTCAAACACATGATTTAATGTTGCAGTGCATGCATTTTTAAAAATGCAGATAGAAGCTGGGGTAGGGGGCAGATCAGCATTAAGGCAGCAGTGGGTAGAGAAGGGGAATTTAACCCTTTACCCCACCACAGTCTTGCTGAAGGTCTCTCCCCTCATGGTCTTGATGAAAATTATTCTCCCTCCAACTGCTATTTGCATCAGGAATGAAGATCTCATTGGCAAACATTAGTTAAATTCTTCCTTGACACTTGCAATAGTCCAGGTCTTGATCAGTGTCTCTAGCTATGTTAACTGCAGTTTTAAAAATACAATGGTACCTCAGGTTACATACGCTTCAGGTTACAGACACCGCTAACGCAGAAATAGTACCTCGGGTTAAGAACTTTGCTTCAGGATGAGAACAGAAATCATGCTCTGGCGGTGCGGCGGTAGCGGGAAGCCCCATTAGCTAAAGTGGTGCTTCAGGTTAAGAACAGTTTCAGGTTAAGAACGGACCTCCGGAACGAATTAAGTACTTAACCCGAGGTACCACTGCATACATGTGATATTAAGTCATATATTTAATGACACATTGACTCTTACATACATTCCAAAGAAGACATAAGCAGGAGATCATTTCACACAACTTGGGCAACCACTAAGGATGTCACATATTAGAAGCAGGACAATCTAACTTTCTGGGTGGAAAGAACCTAAATAGTAAATTTGGTCCATATTGGGGGAGATACTCTTTAAGATACATTGGTCCCAGGTCATAAAGTGAGGTTAAATGTAAGAACCATCATTTTAAATTGGAAGCTTAGTGGTATGCAGTGTACAAGCAGAAGAGAAACATCATCACTGCATGGCTAATCTGGTCCTATTTACACAACTACAGTATTCAGATTAAAAATAAATCTGACTCTAATGTTAATAGGTTCAGTTTTTCCTGAAACAAAAGGTCATTCAAGACCCAAGTTGAACAAGAATCAAGCAGTGCAATTCTTCACAGAAATAAGTTCCAGCAAGTCTAATGGGCTGACCCCCAGGTAAATTGGGAGATGGCAATCCTATGGACTTAATTTTGAGTAAACATGCATAGGGTTGTAAACAGGGTGGTCTCTTCCTGAAGGTTCTGTGAAGGGCTCTGCTATCCCCTTTCATTTAAGTGGAAAAGGCAAATGGTTACATCCAAAGATAACTGAGCATAATCTGCTTGCGCAGTGGGGTTCTCTTGGCTCCTCCCTCCAATCTATCTCTCTGCCGCTGCCCCCAAAGATGCTCCCATGGGTTGAAGAACTCTCTGGAATGGTGACAAAAAAGGGCAGAAATGGCTGCAGCAAGGTAGGGAATGGGGACAATCCAGCTGTGAGACTGGAAGGTTCACCCATGAGGAAGTTTCTTTAACTCCTGCAACTTTTCCACGAAACTACTGAAAGTGGAATTGAACAATTACTACTGTTGTTCTGTACATAGCACTATAAACTTCAGTTAATGCGTCGTAACCATAAATTATAAGAAATGCTTAGCTGTTAACATAATGAATCAACACAGTGTTGCCAAGGGTAGTTTATCACAAGGTTTAACTGCAAGTAGCACCCCTGCCTTTGAGCTCTGACAAAGATTTAAATATTGGAAAACAAACAATCAATTCTGCTGCAGTGTGATTTATTTATTTATTTTTGCAGGAAACATTAGCACTTGAACTGCTTTTAATTAAAGATGTGTATTTTCTTCTTTGGTCCTTTCTTTGTTGATTCAAAGCATCACAGTCCTTTTCTTCAGAAGCTGATCTGGCAAAATGTGAAAATTATAGAGATTGTATGAGGGTGATAGGGTGTTCCTACTTGCACAGGATGCATATAAAATGTTTGCTTGTTTGTTTAAAAGATTTCTATGCCACTCTGCATTGTGGATATCAATTCCATATACGTTTAATCAATAAATACTTAAAATTTCAACATAACATAAATATAAATAACATACAATACAGGCAGATGTTAAAATCAGAAAAATGCAAAAAGCTGCAGGAAAAATAGAAGATATGATGGGAAACTATATCTGCTTTTAAAAACCAATGTAATTGGGTGTGGGAAGTTAATAGGTGGCCAATCCAGATACTAGTTTCATAGAATTGTAGAGTTGGAAGGGACCCTGAGGATCATCTATTCTAGTCTAACTCACTGCTATGCAGGAATATGCAGCTCTCCCATACAGGAATTGAACCTGCAACCTTGGCATTATCAGCACCTTCTTCTTCTTTGGCGATCACTTGTAGCAGAGTAAGATTGTCTTCCATAAACACTGTTTTAACAACGAGTCCGTAAGTGACTGTGGAGGCCAGTTCTGGATCCACACATCCTTCCACAGTGGGGACATTGGTTTCCGGGCGGGAGTTGATCACGGTGTGGATTTGCCAAACCTGCCTTCCTCTTAGCACATTTCTCCCTTGCGTCTTGAATTATCAGCACCACACACTAACCAACTGAGCTATCCAAGCTCACTGCAATGCATAGAAGACTGAGATCTATGGAACCACCCCCCACTTGTTGTTGTTGTTTAGTCGTTTAGTCGTGTCCGACTCTTCGTGACCCCATGGACCAGAGCACGCCAGGCACCTCTGTCCTCCACTACCTCCCGCAGTTTGGTCAGACTCATGTTTGTGGCTTCGAGAACACTATCCAACCATCTCATCCTCTGTCGCCCCCTTCTCCTTGTGCCCTCCATCTTTCCCAGCATCAGTGTCTTCTCCAGCGAGACTTCTCTTCTCATGAGGTGGCCAAAGTACTGGAGCCTCAGCTTCACGATCTGTCCTTCCAGTGAGCACTCAGGGCTGATTTCATTAAGAATGGATGCGTTTGATCTTCTTGCAGTCCATGGGACTCTCAAGAGTCTTCTCCAGCACCATAATTCAAAAGCATCAATTCTTCGGCGATCAGCCTTCTTTATGGTCCAGCTCTCACTTCCATACATCACTACTGGGAAAACCATGGCTTTAACTATACGGACCTTTGTTGGCAAAGTGACGTCTCTGCTTTTTAAGATGCTGTCTAGGTTTGTCATTGCTTTTCTCCCAAGAAGCAGGCGTCTTTTAATTTCGTGGCTGCTGTCACCATCTGCAGTGATCATGGAGCCCAAGAAAGTAAAATCTCTCACTGCCTCCATTTCTTCCCCTTCTATTTGCCAGGAGGTGATGGGACCAGTGGCCATGATCTTCGTTTTTTTGATGTTGAGCCTCAGACCATATTTTGCGCTCTCCTCTTTCACCCTCATTAAAAGGTTCTTTAATTCCTCCTCACTTTCTGCCATCAAGGTTGTGTCATCTGCATATCTGAGGTTGTTGATATTTCTTCCGGCAATCTTAATTCCAGCTTGGGATTCATCCAGCCCAGCCTTTCGCATGATGTATTCTGCGTATAAATTAAATAAGCAGGGAGACAAAATACAGCCTTGTCGTACGCCTTTCCCAATTTTGAACCAATCAGTTGTTCCATATCCAGTTCTAACTGTAGCTTCTTGTCCCACATAGAGATTTCTCAGGAGACAGATGAGGTGATCAGGCACTCCCATTTCTTTAAGAACTTGCCATAGTTTGCTGTGGTCGACACAGTCAAAGGCTTTTGCATAGTCATTTCGTACAAAGATTACCATAATAAAGGACAAAAGTGGTAAGGACCTAACAGAAGCAGAAGACATCAAGAAGAGGTGGCAAGAATACACAGAGGAATTATACCAGAAAGATATGGATGTCTCGTACACCCCAGGTAGTGTGGTTGCTGACCTTGAGCCAGACATCCTGGAAAGTGAAGTCAAATGGGCCTTAGAAAGCACTGCAAATAACAAGGCCAGTGGAAGTGATGGTATTCCAGCTGAACTATTTAAAATTTTAAAAGATGATGCTGTTAAGGTGCTACACTCAATATGCCAGCAAATTTGGAAAACTCAGCAGTGGCCAGAAGATTGGAGAAGATCAGTCTACATCCCAATCCCAAAGAAGGGCAGTGCCAAAGAATGCTCCAACTACCGCACAATTGCACTCATTTCACACGCTAGCAAGGTTATGCTTAAAATTCTACAAGGAAGGCTCAAACAGTATGTGGACCGAGAACTCCCAGAAGTGCAAGCTGGATTTAGAAGAGGCAGAGGAACCAGAGACCAAATTGCAAACATGCGCTGGATTATGGAGAAAGCTAGAGAGTTCCAGAAAGACATCTACTTCTGCTTCATTGACCCCCCACTTATCAGGGTGCAATCATAGGTTTACAACTGTTCTTGGCAGCTTCAGGTTCTTTTCATTCACACCACCTGATAAGAAGGCTACATTTGCTTATACAAAATGTCCCTGTGGCAACCCTGATTCATATCCTCAAGCACCTCAAAGCTAAGACACTGCTATATAGCCTATTCCTGTTGTGGTAAAAACAGCCTGCAGATACCAGGTAACATCAAAGCAGGCTAACCCTGTGGAAGTATTTAGCGGCAAATGGAAAGCTGCTGCTAACGAATCATCAGCTGCTGATAGTAAATAGGAAGGTAGCTAAGGAACAAAACAGTAAGTGACAAGGTGGTACAGTGTCTTACGGCTATAACAGCTGCAATTTTAAAGATACCTATTGGCAATCTTCCCACTCAAATATTGCAATGCTCCAGTTGTGTACACTGGGGTTGATCAGACTGGCCATCGTGAGGGGAAGTTCTCCAGTCAAACTTGACACATTTCTACTAGACGAAGCAAATTCAAACTTGCCAGTTTCCAAATTAAAACTAGGCAAAATCTTGCACTTTAATGAGCGGAAGGTCTTCAGAGTTTCAGCAATATAATATTAAAACTTTCACACAATTGCACAATGCCCAACTCATTTACAGCAACTCTTTGAAGTGTAAATTGTATGTTTTCCCCTAAACAATTAGAGCAAAGAACGGGAAACAATAATTCACACTACAGGCAAAAATAGAAAGACGACCACTATTTGTCACAAGAAAAAAGGGTTTTTAATTTGCATGTTTCACCCACGTGGCGAGGTGTAAATGAATTATATTTTTTATCCAGATGGGTATGTAAATTTCCCTGGAGCTTTGTTACAGCACAACTACTGTACAAGTACAGTATAAGCAAAAAAGCAGCTTGTTTCAAGGTCATTTTCCATGTTGTGAATTTACTAAGATTTATTTTAGTTTGTCACATCTTCCTGTTTCAAAGCTTACTGAACTCAGTGTGGCAATAATTCCAATAGCTTCAACAGCTTTGGAACAAACTGATATACTTCAGTGTTTCAGTGTTCTTACCACAGAATTTAATACAATTATTGACTGGTTGGGAGACAATTTCTAAAAGACAGCAGTGGTGGGGTTAAAACTTGCTGAATAGTGAAGCCCTTTAACCTGGGAAATACTATAATTTTAATTGTGTGGGAACTAAAGGTAGGCCTTTTTATTTTCTTTCTTACTGGCAATAGGATATTTTGTGGAATGCTCTCCCCAGAGAGGCTCGCCTGGCAGCATCGTTACAGATATTTAGACACCAGGCAAAAACATCCCTCTTTACCCAGGCCTATGGCTATTAAGTAATCTGTGGCCTGTGAGGGGGGGGGGAGAGGACTGTTATTACAGTGGTACCTCGGGTTACATATGTATCAGGTTACATACGCTTCGGGTTACAGACTCTGCTTACTCAGAAATAGTACCTCGGGTTAAGAACTTTGCTTCAGGATGAGAACAGAAATCATGCGGCAGCAGTGCGGCAGCAGTGGGAGGCCCCATTAGCTAAAGTGGTGCTTCAGGTTAAGAACAGTTTCAGGTTAAGAACAGACCTCCGGAACGAATTAAGTTCTTAACCCGAGGTACCACTGTATTACGATTATTTTACAATTCGGCTGTCTGTCAGTATACCTTTTATTATGCTTTTATTTTGTTTTCATCACTGATGTTTAGTAATGTGTTTCTAATGTTGTACACTGACCTGAGATCTTTTGATGAAGGGCAGTATATAAATTGAAATAATAATAATAACAATAATAATTCCAGCAGAAGAAAACAAATAAGGTCAATGCACAGTTGAACTGCAGACCCACCTTATAGCTATTTAAAAGCCTCAAATTTCAAAAGGCAATTGCATACCAAAAATTGCATGCATACAATTGCAAAATGCACGGACTACTTTTTATATATTTGCAAGGAACAAAAATTCACTTAAAATATTTCCCAACACCCTTGTCTTTTATCACTTAGCACAGCTTTTTCTTTTCTTTTCTTTTTTTGCAGAGGAAGGATCTGCAACTGCACATGTCCCATTGAACAGCTGATGGTTGGAAGGGCCCCCAGAAGGCCAGATGAAACCTGGCTCTAGTTCACGTCCAGTGTGGGAGTTTACCACTCCTGATTTAGCAGAAAAACCTCATATTTCAATTTTCCTGCTATCTGTACCATCTGAAAAGTGAATGTTTTCCTTAAAAAAAACCAATTGTCATCACTATCCTATTCTGCCTTCCTTCCACCCTGAACAATAACCTCTTTCTCTTCTCAAATTCCTGAAATAGCTTTGGAAGAAAACAAAGCATTCAGGTGGGAGTTAAGCTTCCCAGGGCATGATCCATTCTATGGTCTAGCACTTCCATGACAGATGACAAGGATATACTGTGCCCAGGATGTAAATAATATCTTCTCTCTCTTGGGTATCATCCATGAGAGCCAGCTGCCAACCATTCTTCTTTCAGGTAATCAGCTCAGACATGCCATGTCACACCAAAGGTAGCAGAAAATTGCAAACATAGCATGCACCACATGGAGAAACTGTGCCATTAGTCCATCCATCATGGAACACCACACTCACTGACGTCTGTCGTCAGTTCCATCACATACAATTCTGTGCACTGGATTATAGTTCTCTTAAGCAAATTTATGTTTCATTCCACACATTAATCACAGGAAGCTGCCTTATACAAGTAATTCACCTGTTGTGATCCACTCTGATAGGCAGCAGCTCTCCAGGGTCTCCGGCAGAAGTCTTTTCATCATCTGCTACCAGATACTTGAAAAAGAAGAAGTGAAGATGCCAAGAACTGAACGTTGGACCTTCTGCACTAAAAGCATGCACTCTCTCTCTCACTGAGCTCCAGTCCCTCCTTAGTCATGAAACAGTAAGGACAGAAAGTGTGGCTTTATTATAAAAATAGGTTGGGACCATGGACATAGCAAGGATTTATTCTAGGGGGAGCAGGCTTTATGTTGTGGGGGAAAGAACCAAGTTATCTGTGATGTAATTGGTCAGTTAGTTAAGTATTTTCATTTATTTACTTGATTGGGGGGACTACGCCCATAGTTGGGACCACTCCAGATGTCTTTTTTATTGCACATTCGTGATTATTTGTGCTCATTATGCTATTGGGATGATCATGCTGTTTGCACCAGCAAAGATAAGAACAGAATAATGTAAGGGAGACCTGCTGGATCAGGCTGATGGCCCATCTAGTCCAGCATCCTGGACCAATCAGATGCAAAGCAGGACTGAAACACAAGAGCATTTCCCGTTCTTGTGGTTTCCAGCAACGGGTATTCAGAAGCATTTCTGTGTCTGACCACAAAGGCAGAGCATCTCCATCATGGCTACTAGCCATAGATAGCCATGTCCTCCATGAATTTGTCTAATTCTCTTTTAAAGCCATTGAAGTTGATGACCATCATTGTGCGAGCAAGTTCCATAGTTTAACTATGCACTGCATGAAGTTTTGGGCTGGTCACACTGCTTAGCTTCCAATCAGTGCATATCTGCCCACTGAAATCCTATAAACTTTTAAACCACAAATGTTCCGGTTTATTTTTGCCCTTCTTTGTTGTGCTATAGCCACTCTGGAAAACAAGGACGTGGAAGCACTACAGAACAAACTAAAACTGAGATTTGATCCAAGACCTTCCAACGGATGAGTCAAGTGCTTAACCACTATGTTATACCAGTCATTAGTGAATTATAATGAGATTTCCTCTTTGTTCAACTTATACATGTGACTGTTGGATAGGATAATATAGTGGTGTGTTTTTCATACACAGTATTGTTGCTGGTTGCATATTTCTTTCATACACAAGGCCATCCAATCTCATTAGACCCCAGATTTCTTTTTTACATGAGAAATAAAATTAACGTATGCATCAAATGTCAAAACTACACTGCAGACTTTTTGTTTAGCTCGGAGTCACGTGGGTCTGTCTAATCTAATTGCAGCACTTCAGAGATGCACAAGGGTCAAGGATGAAGAAGTAGAATGAGGGAACAGCAGCAGAAAGAAAAGTGCCCATTAACTAATTGCAACAGAGAAGTGTCCGTTTTATGGTCAAGAAGAAAGTGACCTTAATTGTGATGTGAAGGATACAGCAAAGAAGCTTGAGAGAATGACTGCTTTCCTGACTGAGACTGGTCTGTACTTCCTTGGTTACTCTGTGGTGATCACATACCCTCTAACATTTCATGGATAAATATAGGGACATTTCTTTACACAGGTGCGTGGGGCTAGGTGTAAAAGTTGTCAGTCAGGTACACAGCCTGGTAGAGGACATTGAGAGGTTAAATACAATCTGCCTAAATGCACAAGTAGCAAATTGTATTTTTATTTATTTATTTAAAACTAGGTGCCTTGTAGTTGCAATGCTTGGGAATTTTAAGCAACCAAAACAATCAGTGCAGTTTTGAAATCTGTGATGAAAATCTAAACATAGACCAAAAATTGATGTCATGAATCATCATGCAAAATTTGGTTAAAATTAGCACAGTTTTGAAAGGTTTAGTCTGTTATCCTGTTTCAAAATGTCACACCTGCACTTTGATCTCAGGAAATATCATGCAAAATTTGGACATCTCTTGAGAGGTATCCAAATGCATAGCAAGCAAGCAAACAAACAAACAATTGTCAAAACTATATAGTAGTTTTTACTAGACTGCTTAACATTTAAAATACATAGCACCCACCCATCAGCTCCCACTACACATTTTATTTGCAGCATATATTCAAGAAATGCATGAATAAATCTCATTATATAGGTCACAGCCTCGCAATACATTTAAAACACTATGATACCACTTTAAACAGTCATGGGCTTCCCAAAAGAATTATGGGAATTGTGATTTGTTAAGGGTCCTGAGAACTGTCAGGAGACACCTATTCTCCCAGTTACAGTTCCCAGCATGGTTTAACAATCAATCCCTCTTCACAGGGAATTGTAGCTCTGTGAAAGGAATAGGAGTTTCCTAACAAATTTCAGCACCCTTAACAAACCACAGTTCTCAGAATTCTTTGGGGAAAGCCATGACTGTTTAAAAAGGAATCAAAGTGCTTTAAGCATATGGTGTGAATATGGTCATAGTGTCATTCCTGGAGCACGACTATGGGGAATTTGCTTCACCTGAAAGACGAAAGAAAGGAACCAGTAAATGCAGGTTGTGCTTTCAAAAGTTTGCTGCCCCCATCTTTTATTTCCACACTTTCTGAGGACTCACAAAATGAATAGCGCTTGCTGATCACATTTGACTGTGAGTGTAGTGGCTCTGATAGTTTTTGACAACTGAATGCTTTGGGATTCCTAAGTGAATCTTGTCAGTCTCCAAATTTCAAGTTTTCGTGTCAACAGTAATATTTGAGGGGAAAAGAAACTAGATCTTGGGAAGAAAGATGTATGAATCAGTATGACCCAGTCTCTAAAGCTCAACTCATCCACACCGCCCAAGTTTATTTAAGTCAAATTTTTATTTAATAGGTTCTGTAAAATGTGGTTGGCTTGATTTTTTATTAATTCTGATTGGAATGTCAGAAAGGAAGCATGTTTATCTCTTTGTTTTCACATATAGTTACTGAGATACTTATCAAGCTATGAAGAAGAAAGAGCAAAGCACAGTGGCAGCCTTTGAGAGGTGGTTCTTTGTTGTCATGGCAATGTTCCTAATTCTGACAGCAAGAGAGACACCCAGCCCAACAGAATCTTGGGAGCAGCCTGAAAATACGGTCCCCCCAACTCCATTAAAAACTGCCATGTGATTGGCTAATGTGACTTGAAGGATCACCTTATCCTATATTTGTCCACTCAACCATTTCACTCTGCAGAACTGGCCCTATTACTGGTGCCATGCTTTACTCATTCCATACTAGTAAGAAATTATTCTTTTAGTGTGGCAGCACTTAAGACTTTGGAACTCCCTGCCTATTGACACCAGGCAAGCAACTTTGCTATATTCTTTATTTTTGTTTAAAACATTTTTGTCTAGGCAAGCTTATGCAGGCACATAGACATGTTTTAATCTTTCTAGTTTGCCACTGACTTTAATTTCTTTAAAATGTTTTAATTACTTGTTTTAACTGTTTTTATTGATAATTTTAATATTCCTTGCAAACTGCTTAGAGGTTTTGTTACAATCAAGTGGAATATATATTTTGTTAAATAAAGTATTTAAGTGTGTATGGGTTTTTTGTGTGTGAAAGATATATAAAACCTAATATTCTCTTTTACATATTTTAGTTATGTTTGGTTTAAGTGTATTTTTAATTTGTCAAATTGTATTTAAAAAATTTGATATTAGCTTCCTTGAAGACTGAATTATTGAAAATAACTCTAGAAATAAATACAACAATGTAGTAAGTCTTAGGGTACTGAAAATATGAACAGGTTTTTTTAATTATAAGCATATTTTAAAATTTTAACCTTCTAAAGATATTTTTTAAAAAAACATTGGTTTTATGCATCTGTCTTTATAAAACATTTCTTGCCTCTATATCAGCTTTATGCTGCTTTTCTGAAATGGTTGGGGATTGTTTTTAAAATTGTTGTTTACATAGTGATTTATTATTTTATGTATGTCCTCTTGTGAGCATCATGCCCTAAAAGGCAACCTATAAATATTTATATAAACAAACAAAATAAAAGTAGTTTCATCTGGATCCAAAAAACTGTCCATCCAAAAACTGCTTGGAAGGGCGTTCCCCTTATGCCTTTCATGACACACAGTATATTCTACTAATTTCTCCTCTAACTGGACGGTGTATTCAGACTGATGCATTAAGAAAGTATGACTTACAGATGGCTAACCATCTGTAATTAAGTGCCAGCTGGTTGACTGACATGGATGATCAATTAAGGGAATGAGGTGACACCTGCTTTGTACAAAAGGAAAACATCTCAGTGGCAGTGAATGGGGATTTGCTTGGGGAATGAAAGTGGAAGTTGGTCAGACCTGCCCTCAAAGAAAGCCTGGCTGAATTGACAACATACACCCTTCTGTTAGGCTCACATAACCAGTACTCAGTGGCCACATCATATATCCCCTCCACCTGTTCACTATGCCTCCCTTTCTATTTTGATCCACTTCCCAACAATGGCCGCTTACCATCTCTCCCCGGTGAGCGATGGTTGAGGCCCAATGTGGTGCTTCCCTCACTGCTTTAACCATTTCCTTTTCAGCTAAGGGGGCTTTGCTGTGGTCTATTGATGGTCGCCATATTTGGTGCCAGGAAGGAATTTTCCCTGCACTGCAGGTTTCACCTTCCCCATAGCAATAGTCACAACTTTGGCAGTTTAGGCCTTGGACGGAATCCTACAGTCTTTCATTCAACTGGGGTGTGGTGAAGTGGTGACTTGCCCACCCCCTGTTCTCTGCGGCGGCGATAACAGGGTACCCCATTAGAGGGGTCTGGAGGGAAGTCTCTGTCCAAAGTGCCAGTTGCGGAGGGCTAGCGGGCCATAGAGCTTCCCTCAGTATTTGGGGGACATCTGCATAAACCTGCTTTTTTCAGTGGGGCCCACCCCTGAATTGACCCTGTCATGCTTCAATTCCCCAGCATGTGGATGAGAGGGATATACGCCCAAGGCCTATGCCAAGGCTTCCTATATAGTTGTGGCCATTTTAAATCCCAGATGCTTGTCCATTTATTTACCCCCTTTACAGTCAGGTGCACTGGGTGAGGGACTCTGTGGCTGGGCATGCAATGTTCTTACTAGTGAAGTGCTTCCCGTAGAATCCAAACTAAAGACCACATCCTGGCTTTTTTGCAGTTACTCAGATTGCGTCTACTCACAACAGAGCTTACATTTAGGTAGGCACAGTAAGGAATGGAGTGATACTCATTTTGATGTTTCTAAGACTTTACACAGCTGCTCACTGCATTCCTCCTTTTTACTTCATCTAGTCCTCGATTCACTACTTGGCATCTCTACAGCTCTCCTTTGAACCCTCTCCCATCTTGAAATGAGCTTTAAGGAGCAAACCATTTTTTCCTATCTGACAGTCTACTTTCAGTTAGCACTGAAATGCCATTTATTCTTTTTGTTACAGAATCATGTTGTTGCATAGTTAGGAACGAACAACAGAGGGTGACAAGGGTAAGTGCAGGGAAATGACTTAAATGTATATGCCTACGTGCAAGGAAATCTGGTAGGGATTTTATGCATCCAAGAACCTATCATGGTATTTCAGACATTCAGAAGAAGCTTAACCATGTACACTCAGAAGTAAGTCCTATTGAATTAAATGGGGCTTACTCTTGGGTAAGTGGGGTTAGAATTACAGTCTAGATTCTGCTTCCAGTCTGTCTGAGAAAATATAGAGTTTCATCTTTTGCAAGTGAGCTGATGAGTTCCCCCGTCTTCCCTGTATTTTTGTTTTTTCTTCGTCAAATTAAAAAACTATTTTTTAAAAAACAGATAGGTGACCCCTTAAGATTCCAAAATAAAACTAGACTTGTATGAATTGATTTGTCATGTTCTATATTAGTTTAAGATGTTCTTAATATGCATCATACCCATGCAGACTGCACCAGAGTTGTTCTGATGCATACACAAGAAGTATGGTCATCTTAATTCAAATTCTGTTGTTGAAAGAGGGTCTATTTTGTCAAAAATCTTTTAACTTTGCTCAGCTAGCAAAGCTGCTGCTACCAGGACAACTCTCAAACATCAAGGCTTCTCTCATTCTATCAAAGTCATCAGTGTGTTCTTGAATGGAGCATTCCTTGATAGTAATTGGATAGTTGCCTTGGTACTGTTTGCCATGCATAAACTATTACACAGTTTGAAATATGCATTCATTGCTTCCTGTGGTACCTTGTTCAAAGCATCCTATTGATTTCTTCTGTTTCATCTGTCAGTCACATACAAACCATTCTGGTGCCTGAGATTCTCTGCAGTCTATTCCCTAAAGTTCCACCTGACATTGATTTTTTACTTTTGTGAGTGATTTTCTAGAATTAGACTTTCTCTAACAATGTCTGTAATAGGGAAAGGAAAGTGGAAGAAATCACTTGAGGCTTTACAAAGGATATGACCTGCAACTTTATAGTTCTCTTTCAGCTTTAAGGGAAAAAATATAGAGATGCTAATCACTTTCTAGTATATCTAATAAGAGAATAAAAGAGGCTTTTTGAAAATTCATATTGAATTTCTTTTTTATCTTTGTCTTGAAATATGTTTGTAAAAGCAATTGAAAATGTGATCTTACATATTTTTTCTTCTATTTAGTTAGTGGTTCTTCCCTTCCCTTGCAATTCACTGAATATCTCTTACAATGCTGAATTCATTTCCTTGTTATGTAACTAGGAGGCCGATAGACTGAATTAAAATGCTGCATTTAAATTCTGTATACAGTAGTCAGTCTCTCAGATAACAGTGAATCTCTCTGGGTTCCTTGTCAATTATAATGTTGCCTGGTTTTCATGATTCACAAAGCAACTGCAATACTTAAGAAATGGAAGCATCATATATTGGAATGGCATCTAAGTGAAGAAACGAAATACAACATTAGATATTTCCAAAGTTACGCAGTATGCTAGGGGGCTGCTCATCCTCTAGCCTTGGTTGCAGACGCTGCTTGTGACTGCTTAATAACTCTACACGTGTTACCTTATAATTTGAAAATTGATGATCTTCTGAGAAAGAAAGTTGTCTTATCCACAAAAAAGCTTAGTAATTGTAAAACAGAACCAAACAAATATCTCTCACTCTCAGGTGAGTTGCCATGCCAGCAAATAGGTGTTCAGGAAGGAGTGTAAGGACTGCTGTACTATCACTATGCCACTCACAGTGCGTGGGTTGGTGTATTGTAATAGCAAGAGCTGTTATTGCAAGGTGCAGCATTGTGAGCTATTGTATGCTCAGAGCTATTGCCCTGCATGGCATTAGCCACAAAAAGAAATGTTAAAGACAGGGCAACACACTCACACAGTATCCTAACAACAATCTAGCCGCTACAAAATCAGCTATGAGGGAGAACAAATGAAGACTTAACAAGATGAGCATACTTTTCATGCACCCAGGTGAATTATTTGTGGGATAACCAGCCTCATATAACCAACATGCTTAAGTCTACTTAATGGATGAAGGGGTTAATATCATAGAGTAAGCTATTCTGCTGGGCTTAGCTATATCTAGTTCCTCTCACCTTGGGAGGAACTAGCCTTTATTCCCCTCCAGTCTACCTGATGAACTCAGCACAAGCCATTTTTGTGTCCCTATAACTTAGGGTCTTTCACCACTTTAGAACTAAACTAAGTTTTACTGCTTGTGCAACCTTTCTGACCGATGTATGGAAAAGCACATGAACCTGACCTTTGGAGAGTTTGTAAGTAAACCATTTTTAACTTACAAAATGTGTGGTCTTTTCCTATGCTGGGGGAAGATTGGAATATTTTGGAACTCACTTAGAAAAACCATATTTTAAAGATCTATCAACTTTATATTTCCATGTGTTATTTTGCTACATATCTTCAGGGGTTCTCTCACCAAAGAGTACTTGCCCCAAACATGGATTTTGGCATCTAGGAATTTTCCTTTTATACCCAGTGCCTTTTTTCTAGGGGGACGCATACCTCTAAACATTTTGTGAATCTAAGTTTGGCCTCATTGAGGGGCAATATTTCAAGATGAGTAGGAAAAAAGAGACTACCCCTAAACATTTTTTTAAGAAAAATGTACTTATACCTATTTTTTGTCTTTTGCTCCAGCATTATGTTCAGCCTGTTCTAAACGCTGCTATAAAGCAACAAATGGAAATCTTAAGGAGTACTCTAGATTGTTCCTCTGTAAACATAGCTTGCAATGTATGGCTTGCGTGTTAAGATCCCCAGGAGCTTCCCAATAAATAAAGACACAATTGACACAGAATTTAGTTTTAGGTTATTGGCATAATTTTGGCCACAACTTTATTGATTACAGATAGTGAGTGGTTTGTTTAGGCATTGGTTCCCGACTAGCTGCCCCTGACCTCAGCAGGGCAGCACTGATGACTGGGCCACATCATATCGTCAGTACAGGTAAACGTCGTGGGGGAGTAATGGTCCAGGATCAGACTCAAGCTCAGCCCAAATGCTCCCAGGGACTCTTGCGTGGCCTTACCCCCCCAAAGGGGTTGACAAAAGCATGTGAATCCCTGGATTCCTTTAACGGAATACCTTTGCACATTGGAGGGGACAGGTGCTAACCCCCCCCCCTCCAGACCACCTTGAACCAATGCCTAACCACCAAACCTTACAAAGTTGTGACGATTACCTACGCGGCAGGCGAAACCCAAGTTGCACCAGCCAATCAGCCAAATGGGAAAATTCCTACAGCGCCCCTGCCCCAACAGCAGATGACCCATGATGGCATAGCAAGGTCATAGAAAGACCCTAAATATAGGGAGGATAGGTGGGTGATCCGATGCACACGGCACTAAGAGGAAGCTCGATGCAACGTGCAGGTCCCTTGGTTAATACACAAAATTCCCCTTGGTTAATACACAAAATTCCCCATTGGCCAGATCTGCCTAGCAACTGAGGGACCACCAATTGGGTTGTTGTGGCTATCCAATCGCTCCCACCCACACAAGCAGTGAGGTCAGTTCTGATGATCTCACCACAACACATGCCCTTTGTGAGGAGGACTCAATTTCCAAGTTTGGCTCCAAATGCAAGGCCAACTCGGATTGGCTCCACTCAGGAGCTCCCAATCAGGGCTCCTAAGCGCAGTTGATCCCTGCTACAAACAAGGTTTGAATTTGGCACCGAATCTGATTTTTAATTCATGCTGGTCTGCAAAAGGAAATGCTTTACCTGATGTCAGGTAATGATGCCCACCTAATAAAGTTGTTTGCAGGCTTGTATTTGCAGTCTGATCCAACATTGTCACCAGAGACTTAAGAAGCCTCCAAAACGTTACCTGGATTGGTTATGATTATTCATCATACTCTGTTAACTTCCCATTTTGGCTATTGTATTGCACTGAACATGAGGCTGCTTTTAAAAATGTCCCAGGAAGGTACCTTGGTTGTTGAACGCCTTGGTACTCATCCGTTTTGGCTCCCAAACACCACAAACTCAGAAGTGAGTGTTCTGGTTTGCAAACATTATTTGGAAGCCAAATGTCTGACACAGCTTCCGATTGGGTGCAGGAAGCTCCTGCAACCAGTCGGAAGCCGCGCCTTGGTTGTCGAAATGGTAGTCCATTTCTAAGCTCAATTTAAAGTTTTACCTTTGAAAGCCCTAAATGGATTGGGAGCAGGCTACCTGAAAACCTGCCTTTTCCAATATGTGCTTTCTTAAGATTCTCTGCTCCCGCTGCCCCACTGAATCTATGCTTAATTTTGTGGACATGATGAGTTATATTTTCTAGTAAGGCTTTCATTTCTTTTTAATAGTTCTACTTTATTATTTCAATTCTTGTTTACTTCTCAAACTTTATATCAGGGGGTGGCATACAAATGTCATAAATAAAGAAACGATTTCAAGCTTATCTGTCACAGACCCCTTATGTTTAATATTTTTTTCTAATAGCTTGGCACAAATGTGCAGGCTCTAAACATTGCATCAAGTGGAAAAAGTATAATAGCACTTCTGTTTGAAACAAAGTAGGCTTTAATATTGAATTTGATCTTGTCTCAAAACACAATATGCTTTAAAATGGGTGCTGATATAAGACTCTTGTTTTTTTATGAAGTGATGCTGCTGTTTCTGGCATCTGGGCTGTGTTGTGTACATGATGGCATTTTATATGACTCATAGTGTAATTCTATGTTTACCTACACAGAAGGAAATCCAATTGAGTTTAATGGGACTAAACCCAAGACAAGCTAATATCAGCATGGCTTTGCAAAAAGGCTGCTGATGCTAATGTAGAAATAGAGTTACTTTTCCAGATAAGTCATGGTGAATCATATATCTGTATCTATTGCATGTTGCTTTTCTTGACACTGAGGGTTCAAAAGTGAATGGATGCTACTCAGGGGCATAGCTAGCTGCTCCAGCACCCGGAGCGGCAGGGGCGGGGCAAGCTGCCCACATCTGCCCAAAGCTGCCTGGTGGGCGCAAGCCCCACGCTGCCATTTTGGGCAGAGTGGGGGCCTGAGCCACCGTGTCACTCCTAGGAGAGACGTGTGGCTCGGGCGCACTGCAGGCCAGGCCCCGTAGTAAGTGCCGCCCCCCACGGTGTGCCATTTTGTCACCCCCTCAAGGATGACACCCAGGGCGGCCCGCACCCCCCTTCCTACGCCCATGATGCTACTGAATTTCAAACTTTGAATGGTATCACGTCTGAGGAAAGCTTGGAGACTTGGGCTCACTGATCTGAAAACTTTTAAATGTTTTTCAACACTTTGAATTAAAAAGAAATTAGATGGCTTTTAAATTGTTTTGAAGTGTTTTTTTTAAAAAAATATTTTTTTATTTTCATGGAACCATGCAATTGTGGAGTTGGAAGGAACTCCCAGGGCCATCTAGTTCAACCCCCTGCAATGTAGGAATCTCAACTAAAGCATGATTTTAAAATCATATTGGTTTAACTTTGCTGTTTGCCACCCTGGGCTTCTTGGAGAGGAAGGGTGGAATATAAATTTAATAAATAAGATAAACAGGATAACTTAAATATTTTAAAATGGTTCCTAATCTGAGCTATATGGGGGCTGGCTATGGCTGCTGGGTAGTGTTCAAGCTCTGTACATGCTTGTGATGCCTTTGTTGTCACTCAGCCAAGCTAAAACATGCCTGGGGGCATGTGAGCCAAGCTCAAATGACGTCCTGCATATTAACCAACGCCATCTAGCAGCTTACAGATTGAATTCAAATACAGTTATTTTAAAAAGCCTATCTTTTTACATTTGCGTCACTCATGCATTTGTGATATAATTTCCACCATAACTCCATTGGAGAAAACTTTGTCTGATAATAATCAAAGTTGATATAAAATCAATTTCAGATTAGTCTCATTATGGACCTGTTATGACGGATCAGATTCCACCCATCTAAGTGTTTAACATTCTAAGCCACTGGGGTTTTACAATGTTGCTTTTCACCTAAAAGCATGATTACATTATCAATTACGTAACAACACTGCTGTGTGCTAGTATACTTGGCACATGCAATGTTCTCAATTCAATTTGCCAAACTGTACATTCTTATAACTTTTTTTAGTAAGCACATTTTAAAAAATCCATACACACATCACTAAAAGAAGAAAAAAATAGCATATTGATACACTCTCAGACCAGTCTTAAGTTTGCGTAAGGTTTCCTTGGGGCTCAGTTGCACTGGTTTATGCCTTGCCGGCTACATAGCGATGAATGCAAGTTACATAAGGATCATGGCAATTCCTACTTGCCTACATGAGAGAAAGTACAATGTTGGGTTCATTGTGGCTGCACAGACTTACATGGAAAACTGTTGCACAGAACTCCTGAATATAGGAAAGGAAACTAAAGCAAATGGAAACACATATGTAATGGGAACTGTGCTTGCTAGCAGGAAAACGATTTGGACTTGTGATTTTGTAACTTGGAAATAAGCCCAGTTCAACTCATCTGGTCACAGATTCCCTATTCCTGAGGTATAGGATTGTAGCCTGGATGAATATATCCTGCATGTAAGATAACCCTTTGACAATAATAGGTGTTTGTATATAAGCAGAGCATTGAATGGGAGAGGGTAGGGGAAAATTTATTGGATGGACAATGCTGTACAATGTAGTAGCCAGCTACCAAATGGCTTCTCCATTTTCTGAGAGTCATACAGAAAGACAAATGTGAAAGCTAACGGAAGGTGGAGGCAGTTACTTTTGAAGGGAGTAGTTTTCCAGATGCAGGATTGACATTCCTTGACCAAATCACCAGTTCATTTTCTTGCTGTAAGTAGAAATGATAGCACTGTGTTTCGATGTACAGAGCACATGGTACATTCCGAGAGCTAGTGTAGCAAAGTGTTTCAGCTATGAACTACTGGCATGTCTCTGGTTCAAATTTCTCTTCAGCCATGAACTTACTAGGCGGACTCAGGAAAACCATTATATTGTGCCTCAATCCCTCATCAGTAAAATGGGAATAATGCTGATCTACATTACACAGTTTTGCTAAGAGTTACTGAGATCACATTCATGGCACTTTAAACAATATAAAATGTTTTGTAAGTGCTAATACATTCTACATTTAATTACTAGGTGTGAATACTGAGCTTGGGCAAACATGTTCACGTTTTGAATCTCTCAGGGATAAAAGGCTTCACCCTGAAATTTCCACACAATGTAAAATATTGGCACAGCTCTGTGCCCAAACCCAACAATAATCTGGTCTTCTCTATGAAATGAGATATACCTCCCCCCCCCCACAACCTGGAGCAGTTGTAGCATGGCTGAGCTTCCTGAGATCATGTATCTCAAAGTCACTGAGAACATTCAGTATAACTAAGTTTATGGCTTTAGCCTCCAGCACAGTAGCTATCTTTTTTCTTTTTTTTAATCTCTCCTTTTCCATGCTTCATATCTCAGACCATCTGTACACCTAAGTGACCTCTCAGTACAAAGCCATGACAGACTGCATTTCAGGAACCATACTGAATTGATATGGGACAAAAATGATAAAGTGAAAGAAGAAAATCTCAGTCATTTTGTATGTAGAATTGACACATAATTTGTGAACAGCTAATAGAAAAGAGCCCTACTGTAAACTAATGGGTACGATTTACATAAAGGCATTCTTAGGAATCCTGATTATGCACGACCTTAATCCTTTTGGTGTCAAGCATAGCGGCAAAGTGAAAGCACAGTGAAAGGGATGGAGCTTAGCTCAGTGGTTAGAGCACATGTAGCCCATGCAAAAGGTCCTAGGTTCCTGGCATGTGATGACCAAGATTTTCTTTGTAAATCGTTTTGACTTTTTTATTTATATATACACAATAAAGCAGTGTATAAATTGTCTGAAATAAGAATAAAATAAACTCTAGCCGGGCTGCGAAAGACATCTGTCTAAATCCTTGGAGAGCTGCTACTGCTCTGTGTAGTTAATACTGGGCTAGATGTACCAATGGTCTGACTCAGTATAGGACAGATTCCTGGGAGCCTTTTGACCTCGGACACTTCAAGGGCTTGCTTGTTAAATCTGTCTAAAAATTTAGCAAGCACCGGTTAAATATGTTTTGTATGAACTGAATTATAATTTGAAACATTTATCTATATATCACTGATTTATTATCACGCTGCATGACAAGTTCATTTTATGGTAGCCTGGTCCCTATCGTTACCAAAATTCTATTTTTTTTATGTATCTGTAGAATTAAAGCAAAGCAAAAAAAAAATGAAGAAAGGAATTTGGCTCCAGCTAACCTGCCAATTCAGTTGCTGTTGCTTTTTTTTAGTAGAGAGTTCAGGTGTAATGTTGTATCTTAGAAATAAGGACTAGTGTAGCACAGATGGCCTGGTACTGACTTGGCTACAGATTCCATGAAGGCTTCGGCAACTTGAACTAGATTCTCTAGACTTAGATTCCCATTGTAGCAACCAAGATACGCTGTAACATAATAGCATGAGTATGAGCTGGGCCGTAGCAAAGCACTCTTATCTTTTGGCTTTCCATTGGTGATAATAATCCTAGCCTACCTAACAGGATTACTGAGTTAATGTATATGAAACACTTTGTACCCCCAAAATGTGCTGTATTAATGCCATACATATTGTACACCAACTCTCTGAAGAAATGCTGTGGCAGGAACAGCCTCATCCATCCTTCAGGCTCTGCTACACTTATGTTCTCTACTTCGGCTCTGATCTTGGTCAAGGCCAAGGCCAAATCAGCCAGAATTGCCACAGACAATATCCCATTAAGACAGGAATAAGGGGATTCAATCTGCCGTCACGTCAACCATCTGAAGGAAAAAGCTTTGTGGCAGGTAGTTTGTCACCTGCTCTGCACCAGTACTGGTAAAAGGGGAAATTCTACCAGATGCTTCTGAATTACAATTCCCATCAGTCTCAGCAAGCATAGCCAATAGCCAGGGAAGACGTGAGTGTAGTTCAGCAACATCAGGCGGGCCAAAGGTTCCCCACGTCTGTTCTACCATATGCAATACTTCCATTGTATGCTGTATAGGGCACTTCCTAAGACTGGAGACAGAGGTGCTCAGCAGCAAATGAAGTCACAAAATAGAGGGGGGGGGACAACTGGCAGTGAATAAGTACATTGAGTTGCTGGTTACAGCAAATATAAAATAACTTCTACAAGCAGAAGGAAAATCAATATAGACACTAGAGATCTGCAGCCAAAGATTTGGCTTGTAACTTCAAATCAATAGGTGAAATTAAACCTATAATATCTGTTTAGTCTACCTTCCCCCTTGGTTTCCTGACCCACAGCTCCCCCCTTTCTCTTATCTTTCATGTATTTAGAGTATCTCCTGTCCATAATCTTACAAAAAACACAAAGATCCCCCTTCCTTATCCTTACATCCTGAGATACCCCATATACACAATATATCATTCTTATATTCTCTCTACAAATTGTTCTGGAAAACTACCATTCAATGGATTCATATAATTACACTACAAGGGTTAGGATGGCTTCAATAAGTATTCATTGAAAGGCTTTAAAAATCTACTTTTTTATTGCTCTTTAACAACCCTGATCTTCAGTACTGCAAAGTAATTAAACTGTGCAAAGAAGTTGCTAACCTTTATTAACAACCTTGAAAGTGTATCCTGAGGTTGCCCCACCAAACATACCTTTTGCTTTCCTATAGTATGATGAATCAGTTAAATTCAATATATTTAACTTTGTAATTTTTTGAATTAGTTTTAAAACATACAGCACAAATCTACAACTTCCTCCAACACCCATACAATGGGTCACCAGTATTAAGGTCAGAAATATATTTTCCTTCCCCACCCATCTACAATAATTCAAGGCAACATGTAAGCCAAGTCCAAGAGAATCCGATGGTGCACTAATTTGTCCATGCAGGTGGTCAATAATACAATTCAGATATACGAATCATGAAGACCAGATTTGTAAGGATGTAGCTGGCAGAGTGTTTTTCAGTTCTATGTCATTTATTGTATATATACAATAAATTCTCACCATACGGCTTAAAATTTTTGTGGTTTCTTTGGTTCCTTAGTATCCTCATCTCATGTGTTATCTTTTCCACTAAGACTATTTGCCAGACATTTTTACACCAAAGTGTGATACTTAAACCCTGAAACTCCTTCCATTTTTAGCAATAGGTAGCCTTGCCACCACTATCAAAAACCGTAATAATTAAGTCCTTAATTATAATATTCTCATTTGGCCCTTCAAATGTAGATAACAGGAATAGGATGTGATACATTCCCCTTTGTCTGCAGCAACAAAATGTGCACCCAGGGTTCATTTGTGATACCTAGGCAGGCATCCTATATCATCTATGCAGAACTTTAATTGTATCTCCCTTCATATAGGCAGGTATTGTTTTAACTGATTCATCACACCATAGGGATTTCCATTTTTGTTCCTATCTCTCACAGTCCAGATCAGTTTCCCATATACCTTTAAGTCCCTGCCAACATCCCAGACAGTTCTTTATAAACTCTTGATACCATTTCCTTATATTCTGTAAAAGGCAGTAAGTGCATTCTTTCCAACCATGTTATTGTTATCTCAGCTTGTCTTAACTTATGTATCTCATCTCTAGTAAAAGGCAAAAGATTTATACAATCTGAAGAGAAACCAGAGTATCAATCTATTTGATTCAGTGAGCATATTCATGACATCACAGCAGCTCAACCAATCTATTTAGAAGTTGAAGCTGGTTTTAACTTGGGGCATGCACTCTACCCATGAAAATGTATATTTTTAAAAGGAGATAAAAAAATCTGCTTAGACAACTGGTGGAGTAGCAGTAGTAATGTAGCCAGCACAGGACAGGAGACTTGCAGAGCTAGTCTGAGCTCACAGATGAATGGGAATGTTTCAGAAGAGAGGAAAGGGAAAATGGCACTTAAAAAAATTCCATCATTTGTAACCTTTCCCAGCTCTGTAAAGGTTCAGGGCTGACTGCCAGCTATATAGTAGGGAGGGAGGTTTCTGAAATGGAAGTGTCCTTTTTAAACACACACACACACACACACACACACACACACACACACACACCCTGCTCTAGCAACGGAGGGGAATTTGTGATCCTCCATATGTTGTTCAACTCTCATCAGCCTCAGTCAGCATGGCTAATGTTCAGGAATGGTGGGAGTTGTAATTCCACAACTCTGCTCTAGAGAATATGGAAGAAAGCTTTTTAATATAACGGCATATATATCTCCCAGCCCTAAATCATCCTTCCAAGATACTGTAAAATATAAGGGTAGGCCAATCCCCACCTACCAACACCTTCAATTTGCTGTGGCATAGTTGTCTTCAGTATTTGATAGATTATAGAAGGTCACTGAGAATAACTCTTTGTTTGGATTTTTTAAAATGTCTTTTAATTTCAAATTAATTTATTTCTGCATACCTAGGGAATTTCTTGAATATGCAGAAACCCTTCTTTTTGGGTGTTCCATTTCGGTACCAAGCTGATAAATCATCTATCATTCAATCTGATGTTAGAGGGAATAAGTAGGATCCCACTATAAAATGTTGCAGTATATCTTGGTGGGTGTGTATTACCTGAATCTGGGCTAAGAAGGCTTGTAGGCTCAGGTATGAAAAGATAGTATTCCCTCTGTGAAAGTATAGCATCTAAGGGCCTTATTGATCTTTGAAGGTTCTAGTCTCCTCAGAAGAGCTGCACTTTATTTATGATCCTTAATTGTATTGTCAACAAGTGCACTTACAGCAGAGCTTGTTCAGTTTTGAATTATCTTGCTTTTTGCCCTTTTTGTTTTTGTGACACATCTTAACTCTTCCATAGCTAATGCATAAGATCAAGACTCTTCATTTCTGAATCATTTCCATGCATTTACCAATCAAAATTTACCTTAGCAATTATCCAAGAAATCTGGTTTGGTGAGCCCTAGGTTCAAGTGATCAGTCTGATTGTGCCTTATATTGAGAGGCAGGCTGATGTAGTGGTGAGAGTGCTTAATTAAGGCCAGATAATCTTGGGTTCAAATCTCTAGTAAAGGTAAAGGAACCCCTGGATGTTAAGTCCAGTCAAAGGCGACTATGGGGTTGCAGCGCTCATCTCGCTTTCAGGCCGAGGGAGCCAGCGTTTGTCCACAGACAGCTTTCCAGGTCATGTGGCCAACATGGCTAAACTGCTTCTGGCACAATGGAACACTGTGATGGAAGCCAGAGTGTATGGAAACACCATTTACCTTCCCGCCACAGCGGTACCTATTTATCTAAATGGAAATGGGAAACCATGTATGTTGACATGAGAGCCCTTCACAAACAGCAGGAGAAAATGCAATGAACACAATAAAATATTATTATTATTATTATTATTATTAACAATAATTTATTATTTATACCCCCGCCCATCTGGCTGGGTTTCCCCAGCCACTCTGGGCAGCTTCCAACAAAATATTAAAATACAGTATGTCAAACATTAAAAGCTTCCCTAAACAGGACTGCCTTCAGATGTCTTCTAAAAGTCTTTAAAATAAGTGTGTGTGTGTGTGTGTGTGTGTGTGTGTGTGTGTGTTGGAAAGAATTCCGTATTTCCTCAGACTTCACAAAAGCAGATGAGTGCACAATTACTGCCTCTACTTGGAAATCATAGAATCATAGAGTTGAAAAGGATGTTAAGGGTCATCTAGTCCAACCCCCTGCAATGCAGGAATAACAGCTAAAGAATCCCTGGCAGATGGCCATCTAACCTCTTTAAAAACCTCCAATGAAAGAGACTCCACCACCTTCTGAGACAGTCTGTTCCACTGTCGAACAGCTCTTGCCACCATAAAGTTCTTCCTATTGTTTAGTCCATTTTCCCCCCTTGTCATTTGAATTCATTGGTACTTTGGCTCATATTTTGACATTTGAAGTTCAGATTGCATCATGCATTTTATACCTACTCTAATGAGAAATGCTTTCATATTTTAACGTATCACCATGTGACCATATTTTTAGGGCTGTAATGTTTTGTTTCTTGTGGTTCAGAAGGTTTAGAACACTTTTTCCTATTAGTATATTGCTGCTGTCTATGGTACTGAAATATTTTTGGACTTCTCATGCTCAATTTAAAAAATAAACAAATCTCCGGTGGTTAATATGATTTGCCGGTGTATGCTAAAGGATATCCCCAAAGAATATTCCTTGCATTTTTAGAAGCTTATGTGCCTGGAAGAGGCCAGCTTCCCAGCTATTAGGTATTCATATATAATTAATATAAACCACTGAATTAAAATGAACTGCTATTTTAAGTAGATTTGAATATCAATAAGCTCCTCCTTCAGCTGCCCAGGATGGTGGCGCTCTGTGACAATAAACTTCCCCATATAAACTTCAAGCTGAAATAAATTACCACTAATTTCCTCCTATTATTTCCCAATATGTCCCAGCTAATTAGCTGTTTAAGTCTCTTAATGTGAAGTATGGGCAAGGCCAATTGCGCAACTACTTGAAACATTCCAATTAAACTTTCCCACACAAATGATCTTGTTTTTATTAAAGCTCTTTGCATAGTTCCCCCACAATAGATTATTAGGACTTTGAAATTATGATTGCTTTCTTTGTATTCTTCAAAGTGCAGCAGTGCAATAGCTCTGTTTGAAAACCACGATTGCACAGTTTTGGACAAACGATGAGTGACCATTTTGTTCCATCAACCATATCCCGTATCCCTATGATGTCCTGACATGGCATAGCAAATCAAGTTGACTCCAAGCTAAATTGTTCCAAGCTGAACCATTTCTTAGAAACGTTAGATCTCTTAAGAGGCATTTATATATCCAGGACATAATTTGAATCAGAGCTCACTATGGCTCAGTCTTAACCTTCCTGTTCTTATTTTCAAAGCTAGAGAAATGTGCTGAATGCTATTTCTGAAGCATTAAAATATATGGTCAGATAGAGAGGTCTTCTGTGCAGCTGCAGTGCCTTACCTTCAGCACAGAGTAACCACAATCAGCCTCTACATATCCTTTTGACACCGTTCCACAAGAGTGTAGTTCCACAAGAGTGATATCACTGAGCTCATATCAATTGCCTTTAGGATAGATCTCCCTGTGGTGCAATTCCGTGTTGGAGAGTTCACATTTCAGCAATGCTGATGAGTCTGGCCCTGATTCTTAGGATCTACTGTGAACTTGTGTGGTTGCACCACAGGGGAAAGGGACTCCTGAAACAAGCCCAATTAGGAGAAGTGAAGGAACAGCAAAAACGATGACCAGAAGACCAGAGCCGGATTAAGACCTTTAGAGGCCCTAAGCACTTAAAAGATTTTGGTGCCCCCATATACAACCAATTCAAAATATAAACAACAATAAACCATAAAAAATGAAATAAAACCTATAATAAGATGGAAAATAATGTTTGTTTTTGTATACTTCCACTTTATTTATATTTTATTTCCCCCCCTGGAGTGCCCCCTCCCCTTGATGTCCTAAGCACGTGCTTATTTTGCTTAATGGTTAATCCAATCTTGCAGAAGACCAAGGTAGGATTGCATTCAGGTGGCACAGAATCTTTTCATCACTTTTCAGCTGTTTTCAGTCTATTGCTATTTTAACTTTTTTAAAGTTTTAAATTCTTGTTAACTTTTCTTACTGGTAATTTTAATGTTTTTTGGGGGGGGTTGTACACCGCCTTGAGGGTCGTTGCCGTTTCTACAATAAGCCGCGTACATATTTTATGAAATAAAGAAACATAATGCTGTCGCTCAAAGCCCTGAAAAATATGGGGGTGGGGAAGGGCAGCGGGAAATATTTGGGGAACATCCATTACACCTCTCTCCTCCTTGGAGCCACCCCAGGGTTGCAGTATTCGCACAAACACTCCTCAGTGGCACACGTGAGTGACGCCCACACCTGTGCGCGCGCGTGTTTGTGTGGGGAGCATTCTGATTGGCCCGGGTCAGACGTCGTTTGCTCAGGGCAGATGCCTCGATTCCCCTCAGGTCTGCCCCTCTCCAATTCCTCTCAAAAACAACTCTTGTGGGCGACCTCTCCCTGGCACGAGAGAGGGTTGCCTGTGAGGGACGCCTCGATCCCAGAGGGCTTGTTCCGCCTTCCCCGGAGGGAGAGAGAAGAGCTTCCCGAGTCGTGCGTCCGACGTGGGGCTGCCAGGACTCGTGTGTGGAAAGTGCTGCTGGACCCTTTGCCGTCAGGGCGGCGGCGGCGGCTTCATTGCGGCTCCTCCCCTTCAGGTGGAGGCGCAGAACTAGGCAACGAGCAACGGCGGCCGCAGCAGCAGCAGCAGCAGCTGAAGAAACGGGAGCTGCTCCCGTTTCCTCCCTCTTTGCTGGACCGCGCTTCGCTTTGGGCTCTTCTGGAAGGGCGCCGGGCGAGGAAGGCGGCTGAGGTGAGTTCTGAGGGGAGGCTGTCGAGGGGCAGGCGGGGTTCGGGAACGCCCTCGGCAGCCAGAGAGAGAGAAGCTCCCCTAAAGTCTGCTGGTGCTGAAGTCTCCTCAGCTCCGTGGTTTAGGGAAGGGCGGCAACGTGGGGCTCGGAGTAACTTTGACTCTATTCGCCCCGAAGGTGAAGCGTCCTGTTTATTTCTTGCATTTATATCCCACCTTTTCCTCCAAGGAGCTCAATGTGGCGGACACGGTTCTCCGACCCCCCCTTCCTCATTTAACCTCCACAACAACCCCGTGAGGTAGGTTAGACTGAGAAGCTGGCTCCAGGTTTCCCAGGCAGCTTCGTGGGGCTGTGGGGACTCCAAGCCTGTTCTCCCAGGCTCTAGCCCGACACACTAACCACTATACGACACTGTCCCTCTCTGCCGTTTCCCTGGTTTTGTAGGCTTGCTCCTTACTAGGGTGGGTGTGTGGAGAGTCGGTGGGAGGTGAACCCAGAAACTGAGGTATTTTCCCAGTCCCTGTTATGGCCAAGTGCCACTGGGTGTGGTGGAGAAGACGTTCTCAGGTTGAAAAGGATGGAGGAGGAACGGAGGACCCCATCCGTCAGGCGGGCAGTCGATTGCGTTTGGCTTGGAAGTGGTAAGGGACTCGCTCCATTTCCCCTCGCTGCGCGGCTCCGAACCCCCTCGAAACTTTCCCAACTTGCAATTTCCGAAGCAGTAAGGCAGTTCAGGGTGGCAGCGTGGGTGATGAAGGGGAGGGCGGACACAGCACCGCCAAAGTCGCCTAGAGGGGGAAAGTGAGGGACCTGAATTATGCTGAAATAGCGAGGCTTTTTGTCAAACCTCCAGCTTCTTCACAGCTCATTGAGGAACTCAGCGAGTGAGTTAATGGGGGTAAATGTGATTGTGAAAGGATTAAAACAAGGGCACACGCACCCTTTAATCCTCATCTGCTGCAAAATTGCATTATACGCACTCTTGAGGAGATGTCTTGAGCTTGGATGCAATAAAAGTCATAAAACAAGCCCCAGAATGTGCACCCAAAAATATATATTGTACTTGCTTTATATATCGTGGCAACCATCCAGGAGAGGTGCAGATGCTTTATCTTGCTGAAATTAATAGGCTTAAGCACAACTAACTCTGAGTTGGAATGTGGCCTGTGTGTTTGTGGCATTGCACAGATTTGCTACCAGTAGATAGTAGTGTACAATGCAAATTGCAATAAAGGATTTGGTTTCCTGGATCAATTCCAGCAGACTATCCAGTCAAAGTTGTTAGCAAACTATGTCCTGTGAACAGGATTCCTTCTTTTTTCTGTCACCATTGCAATGTGCCTTAACCTAAGGATGGGGAATATAAGGCTTAGCAAACAAATGTGGCCCTCCAGGCCATTCTGTCTGGCCCCCAGAACTCTCTCCAGGCCTCACTCCTCACTGGCCCTGCCCCACTCCCAACTGTTTTTGCCTAGCTGGAATGTGTCCTTGAACTAGATACAATCCCTATTGCTTGTCTGGATGAAGGATAAAGAAGGGTGTGTAGAAACTAGCCCACCGTACAGAGGCCAAATTTGTATTCATTGCTCTGCCTACTTTTGCCTCTGACTCCACCCACCACTGGCATGTGGCCCTCAGAAGGTTACCCAAAGGCCCTCAGGGTGAAAAATGTTCCCTCACTTGGGCCTTAACCCCTTGCTGTCACCCTCATAACTCTCAGGCTGCAGTCATATGCACATTTATGAGGGATTACAAACAATGAGACTTACTTATGAGTAACAATGCAGCAGACTGAACAACATCTCTATCTGTTCAACCATTTCCAATGATTTGGGGATTTTTAATACATTGCTGTTGTTATTTTGTGTAATGATAGAGTGAGTGGCTACAGTTATACCCAGCGGTCTGACTTTTTTGTCCTAGTTTGCATTTTATTAGAGTTTAGTAATACAGAAGTTACTTTTTAGTGCAAAGGCCCAATCCCACAATGCTTTGCTGTAACATAATCATGGAAATGTGCACACACACAAAAACATTCTTCCCAATGAGCAGAAGTCTTCTGGAGGAGATATGGAAATGACACTTATCTAAATACTGCTGTTTCTTCTGATGGTGATTTTATATGGAAGAATTCCAAATGGCTTATAAAAGAAGTAAACAGCTCTTCTTTTTTGCCAAGGCAATGGGGAAAGTTTGAGTCAAATTGAAGTACTCCGCCTTTGCCCAAAGTTACAGTTAAGACTAGCCTAAAACTGGTTATCCCGACTTGGTATCCAAGGCTGCAGTCACACTGCAGCAATAGATGGAAGGGTTTTCTCAGTTTCCAGCACTGTTTCATTGCATATACTTCCACTGTTAGGGAAAAGGAAGGAGTAGCAAATGAAGGACAGTAGGCCTGGTTTTACAGGGAAGCATGGAGAAACGTTTAAATGGATATGGGGAAATAGGTAGACAAGAACTTCAGTGTGTTCATATCCCAGAGTGAGGTGCAAGTGAAGGAATGAGAAGTAGAAGTGGAAACCAAAACTCATTGATGGACATGATGCTCAGTGCATCATTAGAAACCACATCAAATACTACAGCATGCAGGGTGGTTTAATTCTTCCCTCATGACTAAGCCAGTATCCCAGCAAAAACCACCCCTGCAGTGCTATTAGCCTTGGGTGGGAGGCTACCATTGGGAGCTTGGTTCCTAAGCACCATGGGAGACCATTGTTTGTTCGGATCATCGCTCCACAGACTGAGAAATATATGGGGGAATTGAAGTAGGGGTTTCCAGGCCCTAGATACAGTGTAGAAAAATTCTAATAGATTTTGATGATTCTGATAGCCAACGGGGATGTGCCATATTTCCCTCTCATAACATCACCGGAAGGATACTATGACATGAAGTCAGGTTATCTTAAGTGAGGCACTGTGAGAAAACATGGTATTGTTGCACCTCTGTCGCTGCTTATGAGTGCAATTAAGTTTAAGCATGACCAGGGAGAAAGCTACCATAAACTCCCCCACCCACAAAAAAATCCTAGAATTTCTCCACTGAAATGCCTCACCACTCTTGCAGTGTGAGAACAGGACGAGAAAAGAAGGAAATGTTGCTATCAATTGAGGACAAGGTGATAAATGGCTACTAGGCAGAACAGCTATATTCTACCTCCACAACACCAGTTTCTGGGAATCATAAGTGGGGAATCACTCCTGAGCTCAGGTTCCTCGTGCAGGTTCCCTATGAGCATCTGGTTGGTTACTATGAGAACAGGATGCTGGATTCTTCTTGTGTCCTTATGAGGAAGCATTTTTGTTTCAGTGCTAAGTAACACCCACTGAACTGTATGGGATTTTCTTCTGAGCAGACATGCGTAGCTGGACCTGTATTAGACACTATCCAAACTGTCTTACGCCATGGTCTAAAAAGGCACACGATGGAGCAGCCTTGCTGAAGCTGAGCAAGTCTGAGCCTGGTTAGTTATATGCACATGTCAGTTAAGAGCTCAATTCTTTGCAGGGCTTGGTACTACTATGCATTGGATGAGTTAGCAAGTAAAATAGGAGTGGGAAGAAAGTTTGCATATTTAGTTCTAATGACTTTGTTCTAATGCATAGGATTGGAAGAATAAATATTTCAAAATTATTGGGGAGGGGGACAGCTAGGGAGACCCATTATGTATATAAAAACCTATAGCTGAAGAACACAGCGTTGAGAAATGACTTTTGCACTCAACCTCCTGTCTATTACTATAGAATTTTATTGTTATGATTTATTGAGAGGATAAAACTTTCTAAAAGCGCACACGCACACTAGAAGTGGAACACTTGATGTCAACTTGAGGTGTAAAACTTGGCATCTCTCCTCATTTGTTGTACATCACAGTACTGCAGGCAATGAAACCATAGTAAGTTTTACAAGCTTATTTCCAGGTCAATTTAAAAAGAAAAGATGCAGCATTTCTTTTATGTGTGCTTGGTTTTAGTGTTTGTGTTGAAATGAAAGCTGGAACCAATACTGAAATGTTAAGCTATGAAATATGTAGTTTCATCTTACTACTTTATTTTTGACATTATATTTATGATTTTGAGACCCCTTTCCAAAACCCTGGAAATTGGTGTCAGTCATTGCTGACAGTACTAATGTACATAGACCAATGGTCTGACTCATACATTTCAAAAAGAATTCTGGAAACTAGTTTAGCCACACCAAACTACAATTCCCAACATCCATAACAAACTACAGTTCCCACGACTCTTGTGGGGGCGTGCGCATGCGCACACACACTTTAAATGTGTGGCATGTATGCATCCAGAGTGAGATTTCCTATTTTGGAGCTGCTTCTACAATGTCTGAGCAGGGAGCTTTCAGTGTACAGACAACGCACACATTTCTGCAGAGTGGAGAAAATGTAAGCTCCCATTTTCTGAATGTCAGGAGCTGTAGGGGCTAGATTGGGATGTGGAGACTCCATCAGCTCTGTGTGCAGCTATCCTGTATAGTAAGGCATTGGAGCATTTTGTTATGCAGTGAAGTGTTCCCATGCTCTGGACTGGTTCTGCACACTCAGACTAGTCATTTGGTGTTCAGAAAGGTTATAAAGGACTTCTGGTTTGGGCCAGAGCTTTGCCTAAGCAGCAGTGGTCTTCCTGGATCTGGTGCATTTTGGTCTGTACCTCAGTTCTGACTCCTTAGTGCAGGCATTCCCAAACTCGGCCCTCCAGATGTTTTGGGACTACAACTCCCACCATCCCTAGCTAACAGGACCAGTGGTCAGGGATGATGGGAATTGTAGTCCCCAAAACATCTGGAGGGCCAAGTTTGGGGATGCCTGCCTTAGTGCTACACCTTGTTTCTACCTCCTGACTGATCCACAGGCTCGTTGCTTACAGCAACATCAGGGAAGAAGTGTAGAAGCAGGAAACACAAGTCATGATCATCATTCAGTAGTTTTGGATGAAGAGTCATTAGTCAGCAGATGGTATTTACCTGTGCCTCTTGTTCACAATATGAACAAGAAATGCCACATCAAGTGATGGTTAGACACAGCATCACTTCAAGATATATTATTGAGGGAAAATATGTCATCCCCAGTGGATACTCTGAATGCAACGCCACAAGGCTGATGGGGGAGTGGGGCAACCTAGCCACCTCCTGAAGTGCCTGCAAATCTATTTCCTGTAGAAGAAAGAACCTCACCACCCACTTACCTTTAACATTCTGAGAAACCCCTCCAAGATTAAATGCTCTGAATGCTAAAAAAAGAAGTGTGTGCTAATTATTTAAGTTCAACACTGAAAGATCAAGAGGCATCAGTAGAGAGTGTGCTTGCCCATCTAAACCACCACTTTTCTTGATAATACACAGTGAAGAAAGGGCCTGATCCTTTCCTAATAACCATGCTAGGATTCTGCCAAGAGGCAATTTAAGTGATTTATATCCTGTGGATATGTCACTGCATAACATATTGTGGAGAAATGAAGGTTACAGGATTTTTATGGACTTTTGAGGTTTTGTACTTTGTCAACAGCGTAAATCCAGGCTAACCTGTCTCTTTGCCCATTAGAGTTACCTTAAATTAACCAAGATGGACAATAGTTAATTTAGCTTCATGTCATTAATTATATGTGTTGAGCACATCTGTTGCTTTTGCAAACCAAGGTTTATAGTGACTAAAGTAGTGCACTGACAATAGAATAAAAGAACTTGAACTGCATTTTATTATTTGGTGTCAAGATCATTTAGAACATTTCAAAGAGGTTTATGACCATTATGATTTGTGGCAATTATGGGAGGTGAAATCTTTGGTGGCACATTGCTCTTTCTTCTTGTCCTTCATTGTCCTTTTATTGATGCCAGGCCCAGTGCTGCACATATGTAGCTCTAAAGACGTGAGAGGTCACCAAGTCTTCCAGCAACTGAAGGCTTCTAATAAGGCTGTAAAATTGGAAATTACTATTTTCTTTAGACTATTTTTGAACGGGTGTCTGTCTTTCCAGCATGGTGAGCAATGGAAGGAAAGGTTTTCTGATGTCAGTTCCCTTGGAGCATACAGATCGTTCTGTGAAGTAACTGATCTGAGCTATCTCAGAAAATTGACATCAGATTTAACCTCTTGCCAGAGTTCAGCTCACTGCAACAGCTCAAAACTTCATCATCCCAGGGAGTCAAGTTGATGAAAACTTTGAGGACCTCTTACAGTAGTCAGATGAAAATGGTAAAAACTACTTCTGGTGGAGTTTCTTCAGCTGTTATTTGTAAAGGGAGTGGTTTCATCTGTTTGCACCTGAACTGGGATGGAGAATTATATACCTGATGAGATGTTCATCAAAGGCTTTGCAGTCATTTCTAAATATCAGGGATGGGAGTCTGTGACCTTCCTGGTTTACATAGAGTACAACTCCCATCAAAGCTGACCCCTGCTCATGCTTCCTGGGGCTGGTGAAAGTTGGAGTCCAACACCCATTCTCTGCTATGTGTGGATTCACTTCCTGAATTCTGTGTGGATAAGATCTAGAATAAATAAGCAAGGAAATGCAGCAATAATGAAATTGTGCAGATTTTAATGAGAGGAAAAGAACTAGCATTTTTGTTTTACCTACATTGGTCTTTTGAAGGTGAGATGTGGTGATAAAGCTAACAATAGTTTGACAAATGGATGACAGTGTTAATATTTCTATTAATACTAGTCAGTTAACAATGTATTATGGCAAGTGTAGACAACATGGTGCTTTCAAGATGTTGTTGGACACCAACTCTGATTATCCCAAGGCAGCATGGTTAGCAGCCAGGGATTTGGGAGTTGCCATCCAATAACATCTGGAAGGCATGACATTGACTACCACTGTGTTAAGGTGTGTCAAGGGTTATGTGCTAAGATTGTCTGGCCCTGCCTCCTTTGGGGTCTGGTCCCACCCATTACTGGAATGCAGCCCCTAGGAGTTTTTTACGCAGTTAATACAATCCTCAGGCTGAAAAAAGGCAGGTTTTTAGGATAATAGATTTTTCCATTGGTATGGAGCAGCTCTGTCATTGACAATGCTTTAAAGTAGCTTCTCTGTGTGAATCTGGAAATTACATAACCAGACAATGATATTGACTATCCATCTTTATATCTATATTTCCATTGCTCCCTCCTCCCATTCAAGCTTCTGTATTCTTTTCCACCTCCACCATTCAAGGCACTACAAAGGCATTACAAAGTTCTATGCATGTAAGAGGCATGAAGGCCTTGTGTGTTGCCTCAAACTTTCCACCCCAGCCTATGCATAAGTTCCAATAAAGCAACTGAACTACTGAATAACGATGCTTAAAACTATGCCATGCTGATTCTAGGGCAGATAGTGTTAGGATCAGTTAGTGCAACTTGCATCTGCAAGTTCAGCTATTCCGCATAAGATGTGAAATGTTTGGCTGAGACATTCTTAGCTGAAGGCTTGCCTATCAACACTTGTTTTTACACAGTGTTTTTAGAAAACACTGTGTGGACATATCTTACTAATAAAATGCTAGATAATGGTTTAATTGAGCATTATTATATATTGGACTTCAATCCTCAGAGCCTTTTCAGGCATTCTTAATGCCTAATGACTCTTCTTCTACACCCAGCACTGCATCAAAAGCAGCAAACATTAATCTTCACTGAAGTTGAATAATACAAGAAATGTTAAAGGAATAAGTAGCACAGAGCACTATGACACATTGTCACAGTGACTGATTTTAGCCCTTAAAAAACAACAACCCTAAGACCAAGGGCAGCATCTATATTGCATACTTTTAAAGTTCGTTACATAGTCTGGAGAATGCTGACAATTCTGTATTGGTTGTTCAACAGCATGGAATATCTCAAGATGCATCTACCTAGAAGCTGAGATATTTTATCTGTTCTTTGAAGAATTTGTCACTTGTCAGATTAGTTACCATACAGTTCAACTGCTTGTTTGATTTAGAGTCAGAAACTGAGGTTTGGGAGGTTGGGAATGGCATAATCTTCTTTGGTCTTGTTTAATGAGATTGGTTTTGTGGTGGTCTAACCAGAGAAACTTCTTAAAAGGCTTGAGGGAACAGGTGTGACTTGACTCTCATTTATTGGTGCTCAAAAATCCTAGCTTCGAGACACCAAAATCTTAACGGGCTTTTGTACTTGGAATCAGTGTCCCATGTAAGATGTACTGGATCAAAATCCAGTTTCATTTTATCCATCATAAAGTTATATATCAAAACAGTGGACTAGATGTTCAATGCAAAGTCTGAAAATAATAGAAAGGAGAAAGTGATCTGAAGTACTACATACCTCTGAGCCAAAATTTGAAAACAGGCATATTGAATATATTGCCATACAGCTACAGAAGGCAAATTTAACTCCTCCCAAAGCAGAGGAAATATATTTCTCAATACAGTGAGACAGACAACAGATTCCTTTGGCTATTCAGCCCCATTCAACATTCCTTAGGAATTTCTGGGTTATTACATAGAGCCAGCCCCATATGTGAAAAGAAATTCAAACCCACCCAGGCAAATATGGATCAATTTCCATGTTGTTCAAGTAACTTTGGGTTAATACTTGTCTACGTGGGTTTGAGTCTACTTGCATATATGGGGCTGACGCTTTGGAAGAACTTTGGAGACTGTGATCAGATAGTTCTTCTGATGGAAGGAAATACGATAATATAAGACAATAAAAGTTCCCCAAATCAACTGGCAGCTGGAGATTTTGACACCCAGTTGCTGGTATTCCTCAGTGCCCCATTTATGAAGTAAAATATGGTAACATAACATCTTGGGTTTTCCCATGGTTTCATAAACTAAAATGACTGAGCATCCTCTTTGACAGGATCTTCTTCATGAAGTCCTTGAAGAGTTCACTCATGCGTCAGTTTAAATGTGCATTTGAGGCAACTCCTTGATACATGCTTCAAGGGAGGCCATTGCTTGACTAACAGCTTCTGAGTTGGAACAGTGTAGTTCTTTTTTTATATAATGTTTCACCGGCTAATTGTTTTTTAAAAAATCTAATTAAAGTAAGTGGAAAGGCTTAGTTCTTGTGACTACACAGTTGCTCCACCTCCATGCCAAACACCACTCTGTTACCTAACAACACATATCTATAATGTTTGTGTGTTTTATTTGAGGATTTAAGAGAATCATGGGTCCCAATAGATAAGTTGCTGCTAATAAAAGGGTTATCATAAGGGACAAGAACATTCACCTTATGCAGCGCACTAGATATGTTTCCAGCCATTCTAACTTAAAATATACAGGACTCTAAGGCAGGTTCACTTGGAAATCTGGTGCAGAATACTTACTGTGCTAGTGAAAGAGTAAATGTATGCTGGTGTGCTGCTCAAACATTCAAATGAAACTTGGGGAAACAATGTTTCCATTGGGCTTCTGTGCCCTAGATGGGTCCAGTGTTTATGTCAACCTAAGCACGTAATCACTTGTTGCTCTAAAACATTGCTCTCACTGTATTCTTTGGGATGATAGTCTAAAGACATTAATTTTCTCTTGTCACATGCATTGTTTACATCAAAGTGTAAAATGCACAGCACAGATTAAATTTATGCAAATGATATATCTTGCATTGTAAGGTTTCCCCTTGTTTTTCTTAAAAGGACATTGCAAACTAAAGTGGTTTGTTTTGGGGGTGGTTGGGAAGAAAGCATTATCCTTCTTCAGTTCCCCTCATTTGTCAAAAAGAAGACATTAAGGGGGGGAAATATATTAACCTGATCTGATCACAGCAGCAAGAGTGACCCTTGCATCTATAAATTTTTATCAGGAAAATTGCCCCTGTAGGGAGTCAGATTAAAGGAGGAAGCTTAAATTCACACAGGATATATTGCATTTTCTTTACATTGATAATTGTACTGTTCAACGTGACATAGATTCCAACTGCTGAGTTAAGTGTGTGCCTGTTAGAAAAACCCATTAAAGCAGAATAGTAAAAAGCATGGGCACCAACCCTGTACACAGCGTGGCAGCCGTGCACTGCCAGCTGCTAGGAAAGCCCGCTGATTCTGCAGCTTGTCTGGACCTGGAAAGACAAGGGATCAAGTATGTGGATGCAAGGAAAAGCCAGGTACAGAAGCTGCTAGCTTGACAGATCTGCTGTGCCGGAATAGTTTGTTAGAGCACGTTCACTCAAAGCCATGTGCCATTTGTTTATACTACTTTGATTGATTAATGGTAGACTCGGGGGGGTGTCTTGAGCTTTATAAAATGCCTGAGTTTTTACAATTCTAAAGTGGGATGCTGTGCAGATAAGTATGGAGGAAAGCATCTTATGGTGGAAAATGCAGAAATTAAGAATGGTGAGCATAGCACTAAAACGGCATGTGGAAATTGTTTTATGCCTTGTTGCTTTAGGATGATTTCTTCCTCCGCAACTCATTACCTGCAGCTGTATGGCAGACCCATGGGAAGTGCAGCTTAACATGGGCAGGGCAGCATGTGGGGAGAAATTCCTCTCCCTGTGCACTACAAACTCTATCAGAATTGTTTTCCCTTCATATTTGCATTGCAAATTGGCTGCGGTGAAACATTTGAGAAGCCACAAGGAGAACCAAGTGAGTGGCAGGTGGCCCACATGTTGCCTACAGATTGCATGCAGTGGCTATATCCCCCACTCTCTGTACTCCCCACCACTGCCATCTGCACATTCAGCTGGGATGCAAAGGGGCCCTCTGTGCACACAGTAAAAATCCTTCAGATGTCAGCTGAATGCGTGGATGGCAGGAGTGTGTCTTCCATGTGTGGTGAGGGGAAGCTCATGGCCCCCCTCACATTTGAGGGCATTCATCTGAACCCCTTACTGATAGCATAAAAAAGAGTCTCCCTCTCACAAGTACTTAAACACACTTACATGCACACAATACCCAGAGCTGCATATGCGATGGGCTGATCCTACACTCATTAAAAAACACACAACTGCCTCTGCTCAATCTCCTCTTTGCATCTTGATCCTCAGAAGCTTTTGGGTGGAAGCAAAGAGACTGCAGTGTGGGAGGAGGCAATGGGGAATTCCTCTTCTGCAAGCATCCTTGCACTCATGCAGTATTGGATCCCACTCATGTTAGGCTCTTTTAGTCCCACTGTGGTCATTGGAATTTATGCAGGAGTTTCTTTTACTTCACTTGGAAGTCTGGGCACATTTATTCTAGTGTTATTCCCTCTACAGTATTTCCTTGTGAAGGACAGCGTCAAGGTCTTTTCAAAACAATGTAGTTAACATATACATTACCAGCTATCTTGTTTCCTGGCTTTTATTTTTTAAGTTTGCTTCTACTTTGTTGACAGTATTATGTTATGTTGATTGCCCTTCTAATATGCCTATTAATCATTGCAAATATTATGCTTAAAAAGCCAAAAAAGAAGACGTTATGTCTTTAGTGATGATGGCTGATACACAGTTTAGGACACTATTTCATGCACAGACTCCCCAGTTCACTTGTTTACAGTGTCTAATGGGTCATGAAAAATTTATCCTGCTCAGTTATTCTTTTCATCCCTTCATGTCATATTGACAGTAGTTGGTAGTCTGAAATTTTCATAGTGTATTGTTATGCGATTGATTATTGCAAATGATACCCTCCAAAAAGAGCCAGCATGGATGTGAACAGTTGTCAGATTTATTCTTATTTTTTAAAAAAATATATATATCAATGCACATATAGGCTGAAGAAGGATGTAATACAAAAATGGGATTTTGCTTACAGTATGTCCGCAGCACTGCGAGACAATGCTTACAACTTCACTCTCAGAAGAGCATACCAGGAAATAAAACTGTTCTTTTGCCTGTCTTGTCCAGTGTCTCCAATGGACTCCTGCTTCCCTTAGTAGGCTTGCATCCTTGCCATTATCACCACTGTCCATTCAGTTGCCCTCTCTCTCTGGGTGCAATCCACAGCACTGCCACTCACTTTTCTTGTTCTTTTCCCTGATCATATACCAAAGGCTTTACCTTTGCATCTGCTTTGCATTCAGGAGGTCTCAGGTTCAATCTCCAACATCTCCAGATAGGGCTGGAAGAGACCCTTGTCCAAAATCTCAGTGAGCTTCTGCCAGCCAGCATAGCCAGTTTGAACTAGATGAACCAGTTGTCTGACTCAGTAGAAGGCAGTTTCTTAGCTTCCTATCTGAGTGAACAAGCAGGATGGGCTTACACTGCAGCCTAAGAATGTGTCTTTGTTTTATCATATAGCTGTGTCAGATGAGTAGGCGCAGTTGGAGATCCTGGTTACCTTTCTATATCATTCTTGTTTTTTAAAATGTATGTGCCTTGAAAACTTTCGGGTTGGCGCCATTGGTAATGGCTGAATTCCTCTGACTAAGAGGAATTTGCTCTGTGAAAATCGGGTCTGGCCGCCACGGCGAAGGCGGAAACCCTCCAGAAATCACAGGCGGGTGAAGCCTGTGAACGCGGGATTCAGCAGGCACCCTCAGCGCCTCCCCTACTCGCGGGGAAACCTGTTCGCGGGGCTCCGTAGCGAAGTGGGGTGAGCAGCGCGGTGCTGTGAATCGACTGCTCTTTCCACGGAGTGAAGCCGCATAGCCGTTGCCGGAGAGCGCTGACTTTTTCCTGTGAACAATTGGACTTAAAAAGGCACTACCCGTGAGTAGAACAATTGGATCTCAAAGATACTATTTAAGAACAAAACAAATTGGAACTTTTAAAGGAAAAAACTTGTAATTTGGAACTGTAGCGGGGAGGCATAAACAGGAAGTCCGCCTTCCGCTTTTGTAGACAGAACAAAGCAAAGAGGCTGTAAGCTAGAGTCTTGGAGAGCCGACTGGAAAGGATTAAAATCTCAACTTCTAAAATAGAAAACTCCCCCCTGGAAGCAGGAGAAGAGGGGGGAGAAGTTTTGGACTTTTTATACCTGCGAGAGAGAGGGAAGGAAATTAAAACTCCACTGCTTCAGACCCTGGGAACGGGCTGAAAATTAGACAATAAGGCTGCTGTATTTGGAATGCACTCTGACTGTTAGTTGTCAAAAGAGAGATACATTGTGTTTAACTGTGTCTAACTGCCCCTCTGATTTTTAAGGGGGAGATAAAGTAACGGAAAACTGAAACTAAATTTCTTTCTTGAGTTACGTTTTAAAAGGAGTTATTTTGGATGAATATAAGTACAGATTGCAACTGTTTCCCCCTAGAGGTAGTTGTGGAAACTGTTGTAAGAGCCGGACCAGGGGAATTTTCCATTAGAAAGATAAAACTGCCTGACGGTGGGATTGACCTTGGACTTTTTGAGTGTTATGGCAAATGGGAAAGAGAAAGTAGATTTATCAACAACGAGATCTGGGAAGCCTTGGCAGCGAAGAGCGTCAGCATCTGGTCCTTCTGTACCATCTGCAGCTGCGCCAACTCAACCTAAACAAAGAGGAATGTCATCAGAAGAGGCTTTAGCGGCGGTGCTTGGTAAGATAAATGAATCTTTGGAAAAACTCAGCAGGAAAGTAGATGAGACAAATATAAAAGTCGATGCATCAAATGCGAAGGTGGATGCCGCAAATGCCAAAATTGACATAAACACAGAAAGTATAAATAGTCTGGGACAAAAGGTGAACACTAATATAGAAGCAATACAGAAACTGATACAGGAGTCTGCCTCGACCCGTCAAATTGCAGAGGAAGCTAAGGGAAAGGTGGACGCTGTGGAAGCCAAAGTAACACAACTGGAAACAAAGAGAGTCCCAGATATTCAGAGACAGGTTGAGGATCATAGGCTGATTCTTTCTATGATTGAGCTCAATGAAAAACAGACGAACTTGAGGATTAGAGCTGTACCTGAATTGGAGAAAGATAGTTTGATAGAATTTCTTACGCAGGAATTCGCAGAGTTTTGGAAGCTGGACTTGGAACAAGAAGGAGTGAAAATCGTGAGTGCCTTCAGGCTTGGAAGAGGAGGGAAGAAGAATAGAGTAAGAGACTGTCTGATTACCCTCCGATACAAAGAGGAGAGAGATAAAATTTTGGGCTGGCACTTTCAGAAGCCTTTGGGAATATTGCAGTCAAGAGTGGAAATATTTAAAGATATCCCGAAATATCTTTTGGACCTTAGGGCCAATTACGGAGATTTGGTTGCTCTGCTGAGAAGGAACAGTATCATCTTTAGGTGGGAATTTCCCCAAGGCCTATCCTTCAGCTTTAAAGGAAGGAAAATAAAAATAAGATCAGTTGAAGATAAAGAGAAATTTTTGAGCACCCACGAAGAGGATCTACAGAAGGGACTTGGAAAAGAACCAGGAGTATCGGACAGAAGATCACCAGACAGAGGACTAGAGCAAAGAGTACTGGACAAAAGATCACCCATACTGGACTTAGCAAAGCTAAATTTTGGATTGGACGACCCAGCGAAAGGGATACCAACACCACCATCAGAACAAGAACAAGCACTGGGCGCAGTTGGAGGTGACTTAAAGTAATTACATCATGGCACTGCAAATATTAAGCTGGAATATTAATGGGATGAATTCCCCCGAGAAAAGACGAAGAGTCTTTCATGTATTAAAAAAGGAACAATTGGACTTGATTTGCCTACAAGAAACACATGTGATAAGGCTACATAGGAAAATATTGCTAAATAAAAGATTGGAACAGGAATTTATTTCATCAGACAAAGTAAAAAAAAGAGGAGTAGTACTTTATGCAAAGGAGAGCCTATCACTGAAATTTCTTTTTAAAGATGATCAAGGAAGATTTGTAGCAATTGAAATCCAATCGCAAGGAGAGAAGTTTTTGATATTAGGTATTTATGCACCAAATGAGGGAAAATCAGAATTCTTTAAGAAGCTACATGAGACTCTGATGGACTATATGGACTACAATATGATTTTGATGGGGGATATGAATGGAGTAGCGTCTACAAATATGGACAAAGCACAGAGACAGGTAGTTACTAAGGATGGTAGATTGCCAAAGACTTTCTTTGATATGACTGACAATATGGACTTAGTTGATATTTGGAGAATTAAAAACCCTTTGGGAAGAGAGGGAACCTTCTTCTCTGAGGCCAAAATGACATGGACAAGAATTGACCAAATTTGGATAACTAGAGGGCTGGCTCCAAAGACTAGAAAGGCGGAAATATGCCCCAAAATGTGCTCCGACCATAATGCTGTAAAGATGGAATTGAAATTAACACCAACTGGTTCCTTCAGGTGGAGGATGAATGATACATTGTTTAGGAACAAAGAAGTGACCAAGAAGGCCCAAAAAACTTTGAGAGACTATTTTGAGATAAATATGAATACCACTGTAGAAAAAAGAATAATTTGGGACGCAAGTAAAGCGGTCATGAGAGGATTCTTGATACAACAGAATGCGATTCAAAAGAGAGTCCAAAATGAGAAAAAAGACAAGATCTTGGAGAAAATAAAGGAAGGAGAGAAGAAACTGAGAGCGAACCCAAAATCGCAGGAGATTTTGAAAGAGATAAAGTTACATCAAGTACAATATATGAAAATGATAAATCAAGAAATAGAATGGAAAATTAAACAGATGAGACAAAAGACATTTGAATCGGTAAACAAATGTGGGAAACTACTGGCTTGGCAAATGAAAAAAAAACAAACAGAAACTTAACACTATTACAAATTTGGATGTAGAAGGGAAAAACATACAGAATCCAGCGGAGATTAGAAAGTGTTTTCAGAGGTATTTTAAACAACTATATACACAGGAAACTCAGAAACAAATGGATATAGACAGTTTTTTGAAAATAAATGGACTACAAAAAATCAAGAAAACAAGTTAATGTTGAATTATAAAATAATGGAGCAAGAGATAGAAGGGGCCATCCAGAATATGCAATTGGGTAAATCCCCAGGACCGGATGGTTTGACTTCATATTACAGAACCTTGAAAGAATGGATAATACAGCCTTTAATGGAAGTGTGTAATGGAATACTGGAAGGGAAAAAGGCACCAGAGTCGTGGAAGGAAGCTTATATTACACTTATACCGAAAACAGAGTCTGAGAAGATACAGCTTAAGAATTACCGCCCCATATCTTTGCTTAATGTGGACTATAAAATCTTTGCAGACATCTTGGCTAAGAGACTAAAAAAGGTATTAGAAGAAGAAATCCATAAAGACCAAGCTGGCTTTCTCCCGGGTAGACACTTGTCTGATAACATGAGGAACATAATAAACATTTTAGAAAAGTTACAAGTGAATATTAATACCAAAGCAGTTTTGATATTTGTGGACACGGAGAAAGCTTTTGACAACATTTCTTGGAGTTTTATGAAGAAAAATTTACAGGGGATGGGGGTTGGTTGAGGTTTTGAAAATGGTATAGGTGCAATTTATTCAGAACAAAAGGCCAAATTAATTGTGAATAATGTGGTGACGGAAGAATTTAAGATAGAGAAAGGAACACGACAAGGTTGCCCAATCTCTCCATTGCTTTTTATATCGGTCCTGGAGGTTCTTCTAAACATGATCAGAGGGGACCAAACAGTTAAAGGTATACAAGTTGGAGCTAAACAGTACAAACTGAAAGCATTTGCTGACGATTTGGTATTGACACTACAGGAGCCAGAATCTAGTACTAAAAGAGTACTGGAATTAATTCAAGAATTTGGACAAGTAGCGGGATTTAAGTTGAGTAAGATGAAAACTAAAGTCTTAGAGAAAAATCTAACAGTGATGGAGAGAGAAAAGTTTCAGAAGGAGACAGGGTTAACATTGGTTAAGAAAGTGAAATCCTAGGGGTTAACATGACTGCCAAGAATGTGAATCTGTTTAAGGATAACTATGAAAAATGTTGGATGGAAGTGAAAAAGGATCTAGAAATATGGTCAAACCTGAAGTTATCATTGCTAGGCCGAATTGCTGCGATAAAGATGAATGTATTGCCAAGGATGTTGTTTTTGTTTCAAACATTGCAAATATTAGATAAAATGGAGTGTTTCAAGAAGTGGCAGAGAGATAGCTCTAGATTTGTCTGGCAGGGCAAGAAACCTCGAATAAAATTTAAGATATTAACTGACGCTAAGGAAAGAGGTGGATTTGCCCTGCCAGACTTAAAACTGTATTATGAATCAGCCGCTTTTTGCTGGCTGAGAGAATGGATGCTTCTTGAGAACACTGATGTGTTGGATTTAGAAGGTTTTAATAACGTTTTTGGGTGGCATGCATATTTGTGGTATGATAAGGTCAAAGCACATAAAGCATTTAAAAACCATATTGTCAGAAAAGCACTGTTTAATGTTTGGATAAGATACAAGGATCTGCTTGAAAATAAAACCCCAAGATGGTTGTCATCAATGGAAGCGAAGGCTCAGAAAATGCTCAGTATGGAGGCCAAATGGCCGAAATATTGGGAAATTTTGGAACAAGAAGGAGACAAATTGAAATTGCAGAGTTTTGAGAAATTAAAAAATAGAGTGCGAGATTGGCTTCACTATTATCAGATAATGGAGGCATACAATTTGGACAAAAAAATTGGCTTCCAGGTGGAAAAATCAAAATTGGAAACAGAACTGTTAGATCCCAAAACTAAGAACTTGTCAAGAATGTATAACTTGCTGTTGAAATGGAATATTCAGGATGAAACGGTGAAATCTGCTATGATTAAATGGGCACAAGATGTTGGACACAATATCATGATGGCTGACTGGGAACAGTTATGGACCACAGGTATGAAGTTCACGGCATGCAATGCCTTAAGAGAGAATATAATGAAAATGATATACAGGTGGTACATGACATCAGTCAAGCTTGCGAAAATTTATCATTTGCCCGATAATAAATGTTGGAAATGTAAAGAAACTGAAGGTACATTCTTTCACCTCTGGTGGACATGACCAAGGATTAAGGCTTTCTGGGAGACGATCTATAATGAAATGTAAAAGGTATTTAAATATACCTTTCTGAAGAAACCAGAGGCCTTTCTCCTGGGCATGGTTGGCCAATTGGTGCCAAAGAAGGATAGAACTTTCTTTATGTATGCTACAACAGCAGCAAGAATACTTATTGCAAAGTATTGGAAGACACAAGATCTAGCCACCCTGGAAGAATGGCAGATGAAGGTGATGGACTATATGGAACTGGCGGAAATGACTGGCAGAATCCGAGACCAGGGAGAAGAGTTGGTGGAAGAAGACTGGAAGAAATTTAAAGACTATTTACAGAAACACTGCAAAATTAATGAATGTTAGAATGATGTTGGAATGAATTTATGTGACTTTAGCAGAAATGTTATAAAGGTTTAGGAAAAAACAGACTGTTAATTGGTGAAAGGAGGGAAAGTAAATTTATATTAATATCAAGATAAATTTACAGGACAAAAATTTGAAAGGAGGGAAAGGATTTGCTGAAATGGGAAAGTGACCAAGAATACAAAAAAGGGAGGTGTGAGGAGGTCAAGGAAATAGGCTAATGAAAGAAAACAAATGGGAAGAGTTGCTGTATTTTTTTCCTTGACTTTTCCTTTTGTCTAATGGATGTTAATTCTCTGTGTTTTTTCTTTGTGATTTTTCTTTTTTCTTTTTTGTATTTCATCTTGTCTTGTTTAAAAGGATGGTTTTTTATGTTTCTTTTTGTACTTAAAAAAAAACTTTAATAAATATCTTATAAAAAAATAAAAAATAAAATGTATGTGCCTTTTTAGGTGGACATAACATTCCTGTATACAGTTCCATTCTTTTATGAGGTTGCATGCAAAAGGTGTATAGCCATTGTGTACTAACAGGGTAGGCAGAAAACAGAAAGGTTTAGAAAATTATTAATAATATTTTTATCCTGTTCAAATTGCTCAGGGCAGATTCCCCCTCTATTGTTGTTGTTTAGTCATTTAATCGTGTCCGACTCTTCGTGACCCCATGGACCAGAGCACGCCAGGCACTCCTGTCTTCCACTGCCTCCCGCAGTTTGGTCAAACTCATGCTGGTAGCTTCAAGAACACTGTCCAACCATCTCGTTCTCTGTCGTCCCCTTCTCCTTCTGCCCTCAATCTTTCCCAACATCAGGGTCTTTTCCAGGGAGTCTTCTCTTCTCATGACGTGGCCAAAGTATTGGAGCCTCAGCTTCAGGATCTGTCCTTCCAGTGAGCACTCAGGGCTGATTTCCTTAAGAATGGAGAGGTTTGATCTTCTTGCAGACCATGGGACTCTCAAGAGTCTCCTCCAGCACCATAATTCAAAAGCATCAATTCTTCAGCGATCAGGCTTCTATATGGTCCAGCTCTCACTTCCATACATCACTATTGGGAAAACCATAGCTTTAACTATACGGACCTTTGTCAGCAAGGTGATGTCCCTGCTTTTTAAGATGCTGTCTAGGTTTGTCATTGCTTTTCTCCCAAGAAGCAGGCATCTTTTAATTTTGTGTCTGCTGTTACCATCTGCAGTGATCAGAAGCCCAAGAAAGTAAAATCTCTCACTGCCTCCATTTCTTCCCCTTCTATTTGCCAGGAGGTGATGGGCCCAGTGGCTATGATCTTCGTTTTTTTGATGTTGAGCTTCAGACCATATTTTGTACTCTCCTCTTTCCTCTCCCTCATTAAAAGGTTCTTTAATTCCTCCTCACTTTCTGCCATCAAGGTTGTGTCATCTGCATATCTGAGGTTGTTGATATTTCTTCCGGCGATCTTAATTCCGGCTTTGGATTCATCCAGCCCAGCCTTTCGCATGATGAATTCTGCATATAAGTTAAATAAGCAGGGAGACAATATACAGCCTTGTCGTACTCCTTTCCCAATTTTGAACCAATCAGTTGTTCCATATCCAGTTCTAACTGTAGCTTCTTGTGCCACATAGAGATTTCTCCGGAGACAGATGAGGTGATCAGGCACTCCCATTTCTTTAACAACTTGCCATAGTTTGCTGTGGTTGACACAGTCAAAGGCTTTGCATAGTCAATGAAGCAGAAGTAGATGTCTTTCTGGAACTCTCTAGCTTTCTCCATAATCCAGCGCATGTTTGCAATTTGGTCTCTGGCTCCTCTGCCCCTTCAAAATCCAGCTTGCACTTCTGGGAGTTCTCGGTCCACATACTGCTTAAGCCTGCCTTGTAGAATTTTAAGCATAACCTTGTAGGTTAGGCTGATAGATAGCTACTAGGCTGAGGTTACCTAGTAGGTTTGGTGGCTTAGTGTATATTTGAGCCCTGGTTTTCCACTTTTAAGACTAGTATGCTAACTGCTACTTGGAATCTAACTTGGACCACAGTTGCAGGGAAATATAATGCAGATAACTTATAAAATGAATGCATAAGGCAGTCTTTACTAACCTAATGCCCTCCAGACGCTTTGGATTATAGTTAAAGCCTTATGTAAGTGTGGCTTTTACAATAAAAATAACACAGCCTTTTAAAGAAAAACTAAAAGACATACTGTGATTGTCCTGGACTTTTATGTGTAAGGCATTGATGAGGTATTGCCTTAAAGAAAATACTTCTTTTTATATCATGAAAGCTTCCTTGCTTCCCGATAAAGTGAAAATTGGAGTGACTGAAAGTATCAAATGCTTTATTTTGGTACCATGTATGATAACTTGGCAGTATTATTTGATTATAAGCCTGACTGCTGTCAACAAGAATTGATAGTGTAAGGAACACAAATCTGAAGAAACACAAAAGCCAATTTCCACTTAGGCTGAGTATTTTGTAACTTAGAATAGATGCCTTGGAAAGCACCAGGATAAGATACCTAGGAGAATATTCAGATACTGACAATGCTCATAAGCAATACTGATTCTGCTGGGAATAGTGTGCTATAAGGTCAGGGGCTTTGAGGGAAAGGATGATAATGATGAAAGCCTGAGAGTCCTCATGCCCCTGAGTGTGTGACTTAATCCCAGTCCACTGGCTGGTTAGTTTGCTCAAAGTCCCTGGGACCTCTGCCTGAAGCAAAATGCCAGTTTCGCCAGCAATATAAAGTCGCATCTCCAAACTGGAACACTACAAGTGGGGTCACTATGAAAAAGGTGAAAACATTCATCCAGCCAGTGTCAGTAGGAAGCTTAGCCGAAAATGTATTCCTGTCTCTGAAACCAGCAGCAGCCAGCCCAAGGATTTGTGAATTAGAAGTGTATCACAAGGATGAAAGTCAGTGAGGACTGAGGTCACGCAGAGCCATTAGGCAGATTGAAAGGAAGAATAGTTTCTCCTGATGTTTCCCCAGGATCTCGTACCTCCCCCTTCCCCAGCCAGGGCCACTTGAGGGCAAGGCAATTCTGTGCAATGTTAACAGCCATCCCTTCATTCCCAGAAAGCCCAGAAGGTTAGTCAAAGATGAGGGAAATCAGCCCAGCTGTTTCTCGCTTCTCCCCTGTGCAAGAAACTAAACTGCCACCAAACCAAATGTGTGACGCACTCATATACGGTAATTGTTGGCATCTGTCTGTCTCAAGAGACAATGTATAGTGTGCCTCTGGGAGTGAAGTCAGACTGCTGCATTAGCAGCACCAAAGTGACCTCACTGGGGCACAAGCCTGGGCAGTGTGTATAAAGGTCCTGGGCTGCCCAGATGACAAAGCCTCCCTCACAGCCTTGCTGATGTGGTCCAAAGGAAAGCAGAGCATTACATTTGGCACCAACTTTGTTGCAGAAGTTGCCGGAAAAAGGCATACAGAGTCACAACTGTCTTAGGGACTCCACTCTAGATCTGTGTAGAGTTTACTCCTTAGCCTTTTCTTCTCCTAAAGATACCCTACAAGGCAGCATGGGTTTAGGATCAAAGTTTTCCTTTCCAGGTAGATGGGCTACCTTTCCAGGTTGATGACCCCTATCTACCCCTCATTTCCCGCTACAGCATGTACAGAAGCAGCCTTCTTGACCATTGGATCTATTATTGGTCATGTCTGCTCAATCCACCAGAGCCTGCTTTGCATGCAGGGAAAGTCCTTAACTCATTGTTTGAGACCCATCGGCTTTCCTCACCTGGTTTAGCTGGCCAGTCAAAACCATTCCTGGGGTGTGGCTGCTATTGCATGCTGAAAGCTTCTAGGAGCCACAGGTAAGAGCTCAGTGCAGGACCAAAGGTGGGCAAACTATACCAGAAGGAGCATGGTGTCCGTCCCCCCACCAGAGGTACTACCCCTCCCCTAACACCCCAATCTTATATAACTAACTTCGGGAAAGTAGTAAAATGACACATTAAAGTTCTGTGTGGGCCGGGGCATTGCAAGGTACTTAAAAGGCTTGGGGGATAGGCCCATGATACATGCTAATATATATATTCAAGCTAACAATCAGGGTACAAATTCATAGAGGGGGAAAAGCTCCTCACTGTATGGGCTCACATTCAGCTGTGGGGTGCTAAGAGGGTTTTTTGAGCCCAGTATACTATGCCCTCCAGCCCACCTGCAATCTGTTGTCAAGACGCGCTGCTTGCATACAGAATGAAACTGAAAGAAATGCCTCTGGGCACAAATTAAGTAACTGGGTGGCTGAGGTTTTGCCTACACTGTGCTTTGTAACACACCCCGTAAGGAAAGTAAGTAACAGAAACAATTTTAAGTTTTAAAAAAGGAGAGGCTGGAGATCTTGAAAGACTTAGGGTTCAGTCCCCCCTGGGCCACCTCCTCTCAATGCCTCTGTGTGCAGGTGTTGCAAACTTAGGAAAAATGGTTTATTTGTCCTTCTGATGGAGTCTACTTACATTGATAAATGGTAATATATAACTTTTAGCAATGCATTAATAAAGAAACAAAAACAATGGTGTGTGATTCATTTCAGCCTTCTGTGTAATGAAAACCTACAGAAACAGAGGATAGTTGAAGATGTTCATGCCTTAAACATGATTTGAGGTTGGTTTTCTAAATAGTTGGTATTGGGAAAACTAATTTCCTCCCTGTTGGTAACACCCCTCCCCCGCGAAAAAGCCCTATTCTCTTCAATACCAAGTCAAAACTGCAATATGCATTTATGTGTTTCACTTTCATCCCCCCTTTCCTTATTCAGTTTGGAATTTATATTCTAGGCAGAAGCTTCTCTCTAACATTGACATTCCCTTAGGCACTGCTGCTCTCTGATCATGGTTAACCTTCAAAATGTTTTTAAAGATCTGATTTCATATTTCCTACTACTGTGTTGGTTTTTAATACTTGTGTCCAGAGGTGAAGCACAAATTTGTTTTAGGGTCACTTTAGGGGGGCAAAATTGATTAAGAAGTTGTTTCTGAGATTGTGTGAATTATTGGGCTTCATTGCAAAATATTAGTGCAATAGAAATAAAGAAGTTAAAAACAACCATCACCCTTCTGTCACATTAAACATTAAAACAGAAAAAATAGTTGCTCTTAAAACAAACTCTGTCAGCCAGCAACACTGCAATGAGGAAGACTCTAAGGCCTGAGTGAATAGATATATCTTTGACTTGTGTCAAAACCTCACTGATGAAAGGGTTTTATGCAACTCAAGGGACTGGGAGCTCCCAAGATGGGGGTACTATAGTTCTGTTCAGTTATTCTTGTCCTCAAGCAATGATGGGAAAAGCAGGGGCATACCCACTGGACCTCCTCCCTGTGTTACAGCCCAGTGACTTACCTCACCACCATGTAGTACCACAGAGAAGGTCTACAGACCTTTGCCCTCTTGTAGCACCCTGCTTGTGGTTAACGCTTAGCTGGAATGAAATATTCAATGCAGCAATAGAGAAATTAAAATAATAATTTATTTGTCAGACAAATAAATGATAGGCACAGTGGTATATGGTTACCAAAGCTCTGCCTATCCTCCAGCCCTGATGGCCAGCACTTATATTTCCTCAACCCAGCCCCCTTGCTCCTCCTTTGGCTGCCTCTGTCCAATCAGCCTGGTTGAAATTCCTATTGGCTGTTTGCTAGAACCAATCATAAAAGATACACCCATTTCCTATTACCTTTTATGGGAGACAAAGAGCTATATTTCCTTCTATCCATAAATGGCAGACAAGTAGCCATATATCTTATATTTGCCTCGACAAAGCACCTTAATTACCAGATCACCTTTTGCCCCTTTCCCCCTCCATTCCAAAACAGATGGCTGAAACAGATGGCTCATGGTATTAAATTTTTGTCTAAACAGAGATCTTGGGTTCACATTCTCACACACCATCAATGAAATAAGAATCTAACATAAAAATCTAACATATCTTACTTTCTAAATCCTTTGCATAATTACATTTAAGCCAACAAATCCCATACATTAACATAGATAGCTTTTTAGAAGAAAAGGCCTTTGCAAAGTAAAACTCTTCAGTTTACACCCCCCTTTCCCAGCCAGCTGCTTTTCCCATTAGCTCTTGCCCTTTAACCTTAGGAAAATGTGGCTAAAGTCTGGTGGGAGGCACATGGTATTATTTTCTGTTAAACAATAAATCTTACTATTTACCAACTATTAATTAGTGTTTTTGCAGCTTGATTGTATTCTGAAATATGTAGGGTCAGTATAACCTTTGCTCCCAGCCTGTAATTCCCTTTTACAACTTTGAGAATTTTGTCTCCTGCTATAAATCAGGGGGGCCCTTGTCCAGGAGGATAAACATCTGCCAAAGTACTTAGCCAGCTGCTTTTCTGCCTGGCATGAAACATTTGCAAATCTTTAAGCTCATTTTAAAATACAGGCCTTGATCAGATGCCTCACTCTGACATATGGGTCAGGCAGTGAGGCCGAAATGGATGGAAAAGGACCAGCACACCCACCCTTGCTCTCAGCCTCATGCAGTTCTAACGTCTGCATAGGGCTTTTGGCTCTGTTCACGCAACCCTCCAAAAGATTTGGAGAACTGGAAACAAACCATAGGTTTGCACACTCCCTCTTCTTTATGTGTGATTTCACTTTTATCTTGCAGTTTCCGTTCACCTCCATTGTCAAAATACAGTAGGTGCTTTCTCCTCCAACCAAAATGGGAAGCAATAGTTTGAAGCTGGTTTCCAGTTCTGGGTTTGAGTACAAGCTAATGTTAGCGTTAACAGAAGACTGAAAGTGAAGCTTAGTGAGAGGAAAGGACCTTTCAAATAATCCTCCACAGTTTGGAGGATTGGCTGAATTGAGCCACTGTATGCATATATTCATATACGCATAACATGTACTATGGAACCATGTTTCTGCTGTTGTGGGCAGTCACCTACTTCCTCTGTATAGCTGGTGTAGGCTCCTTTTTCTAGAAGACCATAGCCCATGCTATTTTGTTGCTGTCCCAGGGCAACAATAGAAAAACAGAGCTTAAGAGCACATGCTAAAATATGGATCTTTAAGAAAAGCAAAGGAGGTGTGGGTTTGTGGGTGTACACACACACACACACACACACACACACACCGAACAAGGAAGCAAACTAGATGATGCTTTGAAGGACTGTTTATAGCAGATCATTAACATTCCCATGTGAAAGATATGTTTGACAAAATCTAGACAGTGAATCCCATGTAGTTTTAATAATTAATTTTAATGAATTTGAGGTTTTGATATTTATAGAAAACTGGCAAGGATGTAGAGACAGCAATTTGGCATTTATGAAATATCAGCTTTAAGCAGATAAGGAGAAAATTGAAAATTATCTGTACCAGCGTTCATTAAAATCCCAACGTAGGTAAATAACTAATTGAACACCATCTGTCTGTTTATACTCCTCCTAATAAAAAAAAGTATCTGTCTGAAACAGATTAATGATCTGTTCTTATTTCTTTGAAACCAACAATTTTCTGAGAGTTTATTGACACTGTTAACATAGTGAGTTCAGTAATAGTGGCACTGAAAGACCACCTGTAACTAAAGACCACCTGGCCCGATTAAGAAAACAGGTTCTATAGACATGTTCTGGCATATCATGATCTAAATTCAGCTGTGCAATTCACTTTTGGTTGGCATTTTGAGAACTCTTATTGAGAAATTAAAGTCAGGTCAGTGTAACTCTCCAAGAAGGTGGAACTAGTTCTTCCTCCCACCCTTGACTTAACATGTGGCTCATTTTAAAGAGTTTCCGATAACTATTGGCCTAATTTAAGCCAAGGGAAATCAAACTTCTAAAACTCAAAGTGATCTTCTACAGAAACGAAAGCTCCAAACTGCAAAAGTTTACCTTCCATGAGTTGGAAGACTACCAGAACAGTGACAGGATATCTGTTATGCTCGGGGCATTACTATGCTCATCCCATTGTCCTCTCATATGTTTAACACTTATAGTCCTTTCCCTAGAATAGACCATAATAGAATAGAATAGACCACATCTTTACTGATAGAATTTCCATTTGAATGACAAAGAAGATACTGTGTGGAATGGGGGCTGGGGAAATGGATAGACACCATGTTGATCTGATGCCAGATTTCATGGAGAGAGAGGCAAAGCTGAAGAACCATGAACAGTTCCAAATGAGTAACTCGCTCCAACAAAGTTTGGAGCTCTCTGAGGCCTGTTAAGCCTCTGTCTCCAAACTATCTCCATACCCTCCAATGAAAATAGGGATGTCCTACTACTTAATTTATTATACCACACCCATCTGACTGGGTTGCCCCAACCACTATGGGTAGCTTCTAACATATATAAAAACATAATAGAAAATCAAACAGTAAATAAAAACTTCCTCATACAGTGCTGCTTTCAGATTTCTTATATAGTTGCTTATCTTCTTGGCTCGGAGATCACATAATTCCATACCCGCCAACATTTCTCCATTGAAAATAGGGATGTTCTAAGGAAATTTCATAGTATGAAATTTATGGCATGTAATGCCTTAAGAGAGAATATTATGAAAATGATATACAGGTGGTACATGACACCAGTCAAGCTTGCAAAAATCTATCATTTGCCCGATAATAAATGTTGGAAATGTAAAGAAAATGAAGGTACATTCTTTCACCTTTGGTGGACGTGCCCAAAGATTAAGGCTTTCTGGGAGATGATCTATAATGAAATGAAAAAGGTATTTAAATATACCTTCCTGAAGAAACCAGAGGCCTTCCTCCTGGGCATAGTCGGCCAATTGGTGCCAAAGAAGGATAGAACTTTCTTTATGTATGCAACAACAGCAGCAAGAATACTTATTGCAAAGTATTGGAAGACACAAGAGCTACCCACCCTGGAAGAGTGGCAGATGAAGGTGATGGACTATATGGAATTGGTGGAAATGACTGGCAGAATCCAAGACCTGGGAGAAGAGTTGGTGGAGGAAGACTGGAAGAAATTTAAAGACTATCTTCAGAAATATTGTAAAATTAATGAATGTTAAAATGATGTTGGATTGAAAATAAGTGGCATTAGCAACAAAGTAAATAAGAATGTGCAAAAATGAATTGATAATGGATGAAAATATAGAGTTATGATATGTTAAGATACAGAGTTAAGATAAACGAAAGAGGGTAAGGATTTGCTGATTTGATTATTTAAATGGGAATACAAAAAGGGGAGGTGTGAGGAGGCCAAGGAAATAAGTTAATGAGTTTAAAGTTACAAAGAACTGATTTGTTTTTAATTCTTTTTTAGTTATTTGTCTTTTGTATTTTGTATTTTTTTTCTTTTTTCTTTTTTATGCATTTTTCTATGTTCTCTTTTTTGTATCTTTTTCTTTTGATATGACCTTTTTTATTTTGTAAACCTATGTCTTTGTAAAACCTTAATAAATATCTTTTTTTTAAAAAAAGGATGTTCTAAGGAAAAGTGGGTCATTGCAGGATCAAATGAAGAGTGTTCTCTATAAGCTGGCATTGAGTCGCATCTGATCCAGGGCTTCAATTGGGTATATGGCACTCACATGCATAGCATTCTCATGCCAAAATAGATAGGCAAGAATAAGGAGCTGGGGTGTACACCTCAAAATATGCTTTGTGCCACCAGAAATGATATAATCTATATTTCCAACAGTGAGTTGTACTTCTATGTTTTGTTCCTCACAAAAGGAACGTTATTGGCACTGTGTCCAAACAAAGTATTGAAAATAAGAGTCCAGATTTTGAATTCCTCAGAGACTTAAACGGGAACATAATTTAATTATTATCTTATTCTTCCTGATAGTTATATACAATCTAAGAGAATGATATATCTGCTTTTTTCAAAACTTTTTTTTGTTTTTGTAACAATCTTAATGATAACACTTTGCCTTTATTTCTATTATTATTTTGTTCTAGGTATTGAAAAATCTTTTCAAATTACGGAAAAAAGGATGAACAAGCACCCCATACCATACCGTAACACAGACTGACATTTTGAAATAGATAGACAAATAGATGAACTCTAAGGATATAGTTTCTCCTTAAATGTATAATTTCTACATGGGTGTGATGATCAATTTGTGATGATTTCTTTTCTTTCTTGCCTCTGTAGAATCCAATAATGCAATGGCTGAAGAACAAGGGTGTTTCAGAGTAGCTGGATGGATGTCTTGGATTTTAATTGTAACTCTGACAATTTGGAGTGATCGTGGTAACGGACAAGGTCAAGGTAAATGGATGGATTTTATTATTGAGAGGAAATATGAATGTCGTTTGGCTTATTCCGCAGGTGTTCATTTTTAGTTTTGCTTGACTATGGATGAATTAGCAAATAGTTGTTTTAGCCTCTGTTTTGGTTCTTTTAGTCACACAGCTGTGGCCAGTGCAGTGCAGTGGTGCTGAACCACTGCTTCTTGACAGTGTTGTTATTGATGCTTACCAGAATGGTGAAGGGATGAGTGGGAGCAAGGGCAGGGTTCTGCAGATTGCTATATTGCCTCACTGGGGCACCCATACAGCCCCAACTTTGTTGCTTCACTGTCCTGCTAGGCTACAGTGCTACCACTGTGAGGAAAGTGGCACCGTGGCACCACCCTGCCACACCAGCCACTCCTGCTGGAAGTCTTTGAAATATTAAATGTTTGTGATGCTATTGAATGTGAAATGGTGTATAATTTAAAGTTGTAGAAGTCATTCATTATTATTTTTCTGGCTATATAAAGTATGCTTTGCATTCTCCATGTGATAACTCGGATGTGTGAAGGGAGGCATATGTTCTTTGAGGTTTTGCCGATTTTTCTTAATGACTGTCTGTGCAAGCTCAGTTACGTTTTCAAGAGACTGTTTTCATTTGAGGGATGTGCTGCCTTGCTTCTGTGCCTGGCTTTGATAGTTTTCAAAATCTCTGTATTGTTGTTGTTTGGGGGGGGGAAGGAGCAAGAGAAGAAATGGCTGAGTAGCATGTATATTCATAGCTTAAATCTGGGATGGGGAACTTGAGCCTCCCCCCAAAAATGTTCTTTACCTCCAAATCCCATCAGCTACAGCCAGCATGGCCAACAGTCAGCGATACTGCGTGTTGAAGTTCACAACCTTGGGGTAGTGGGGTTGCAGTTCCCCACCCCTGCCTTAAGCTATGAAAATAATAGAAAAGGAGAATTGAAGAAGTGCTTGAGAGTTTTGAGATAACTGGAGGTATGATTTTTAATTGATGGTTTATATGTTTGTTTAGGCACAAGTACATTGGTCAGATGATTGTATTTTGCATTGCTTAAAGGTACAAAAGGATTTGAATTGTGTTTGGCAATTTTGAAATGGTTTTTCCTGATGTTTGTTTCACATTTGTTGGATCATGATGCAGTTGTGTGTGACTTCAAAGCTGACTTTGCAACCCGTCTTACTGAACTATCAAACATCTATATAGTGTACAATATATATTTTCAAACTTCTGATAACCCTGAATTGGGTAAATCACTCATACTGTATACTCACTAAAAATCTCTGAAGTTGCAATTTCTATTTGTCAGCATTTATTCTGGTTATGTTTTTTATACCAAGTCTCGGCTCTGAAAAGAACCAGCACCCTTTCTCTAAGGTGAAGGAAATCAGTCTAAAAAGGATTCTCAAATCTTGTGCTAATCCTGAGTAATATAATTCTAGCTTCTGTTACAGCAATTATTATGAAAATTGCAGAATGTATAGTTGTGTGAAAGGGAAAGAAAGGAGAGAACCTAGATATATCATTTTAAAGTTCAGACTACATAACTGTTCCAGCTAAAAGCAATATATACTATGATTGTGAAGTAGGATCTACCAGAAGCCAAACTACGTAAGTTATCAGAACAGAGGCCACATTGGAATTACAATGACAAAAAATTCCACCTCCCTGAAATGCAAGCGGTACTGCTTTGCTCCCTTGTCTTGGGCAAGGAGGGGAAGGGTTGGGGGAAGGCTACTGCCGAATGTTCTTATGCCCATTACAAATTGCCTATTGAATTTTGTTTAGCACAGAGACTGAATTTCCTATATAGTGTACTATCACACAAGGCTTAATCATGACATTGGGGATGTACCTGTATGGGATTTCACATGGCTGGCACTAGGAATCTGTAACAAGTGATGGCATGAGACTTTGAGTGAACTTTAAATGCAAACTCTTCCAGTTCCAGTTCTTGTTTTGGACCGGGTCTTTGAGATGGGTCCAACTGGAAAGGTGCCTCATAGCTTGCTTCAGCTGCCAGTCTCTCCTATCTTTCTCCCCTGAGAAAGGGGGCAGGTAACAGGAGGCAGGGAGGGCTCTCATGTAAACAGGAGAGGTTTTACAACAGAGGTGGGAAACCTGTGGCCTTCCAGGCATTGTTGGACTCCAACCCATATTAGCATCTCAGGGATTATGGGAGTTATAGTTCAGTGGCATCTGGAAGACCACAGGTTCCTTATCCCTGCTTTACAAGGTCACTTGTGAGCTGCAAATGACATACAGAGCTAGAGGTCATGCGGCCTAGCATGCCACCTAGGCAGCATCATAGCAGGCATACTAACTGCATGCTGATGATCTAGTATAAAAGTGAACCAGTCACATGGAATTCCACATGGTTGTGGATTTTTAAAAAATCAAGCCTTGTGTCACATTTAAATTCGGTCTAAATATAGCTCCTATCATTGCAAATGTAGCCATGGGAAGTTAAGAAGAAGCCTGCCTAGCAACCAGCTGATCATTCTAAACAACCCATTTTGTTCTTTCAGATCCAAAAGTGAAAGCCTGCTATGTTGTCATACTGTTTACTTCATTGAAACTCCTCTGAAATACCTCCACTCATTTAATTAAAGTATTGGAAAGGGCAACTTTCACAACTTATTGTCCGAGGGTGGTTTCAGATGACACAGTGGCTTGTGCCAGCTGTGCTCATGTTGGGGCTGGTTGACTGGACATATGGACAAACAAATCATAAGCACCATGTGTTACATCATGGAAATGTGGGAGCTATGGACCCATGGTAGGGGTGGCTTCATGACCTGACTAGTTGATTAGCTCCCATGTGGATACAGCACAAGGCACATTACTTGCCTTTTCTTTTTTTACCAATGTCTTTATGAAATTTGCTTAAAGATTAAGGGCACACACAGCCCAAATGAAACATACCTTAAATAAAGATGCATGTTTTCCTTTCTTCCCTAACTGATGCAGTTCCATTTCTCCTTTATGCAAGCAATTTCATACAATCTCTTACATTTGTACTGACTTCACTTAGAAAATGTTTAATATTCTGCAGATTATTCATCTTCTGAATTGAAGGCAAGTAGAAGGGAATTCAAATAGGCCTTTAACGTGTCAATTCAGATTCGTAAACCTAAACTGCTGATTTAGTAAATAATGTGTTCTCTTTCAGGCACCACTCCATTGTGCTTAGGTACAACTTCAGTTGTGGGCCAGTGCTGTATATATAAAAAACTAAATTATCCTGTATTTACATGAAAGTATATTCTGTTAACTGCCTTAGAAGGGCTTTGCTCTGAAAAACTGCATATAAGTATTAAGAATGTATAAGGAAATATTGTATCCAATTTGTAACAGTACCATCCAATACTGTTTACCACAAAACAGCAGCTACAACATGTCTCATTGCAAATGTTTAGTTTTTGAAATTAAACTTTCACAAATATTTTTTGCTGTAGAATAGGTGTTGCAAGCCCCTGTTGTGTGCCTAAGACTACACTCCTATGTGTACACTTACCTGGGAGGAAGCCCCTGCAGCAGAAACACACACACTGTTCTTGTCACATGGAACACATTGAGGGATGTTTCCTTCTTAATTCAGCCACTGTCATTATCTTGTTAACTCTCCTAAATATAGGATCTAGATTTGGGGAAGGCAGAAGGTCTGTTAGCAGATTGCCTTTAATTCTCCTTAAATGTTCTGAGCATGGTCAAAATGCTAATGCAAGTGAGTAGGACAATCCTGTAGCTGGACAGAATCAACTGCAGGCTTTTGATTTGAAATATTTTTTTTATTGAAGGCTTCAGGGAAGTGAACAGATAAATAGCAGGTTGCCTTAAAATAAACAGCAATAATTTCAATCACTAACTGATCCTAGATTGATATAGTTTCTAAGGAACATCCAGGAATTTACAAGCAAAATACATTTAGCTTCACCCAGCATGGGAGTTGTCTGTAAGGAATGGCAAAGACCCCAAATTTATGGTGTATTCTTTGAAGAGCAGCAAAAAGGTGTCTGCTGTTAGACTGAATCCCACAGAGATGGGTGCTTAGCACTTGCTGTTCATGGAAATCAAGGAGAGAGAGCTATAAATTGGGGAGGATCTCCTTTTGGTTCTTGTGAGACCTTGTATATATGCTTAGGACTCTGGAGGAAAGGAAAGAGAATTGAGATGTCATATACCTTCCCAGAACTAGTCAACTTCAGCACCACGTTTCACTTTTATATATTATAACTGGAATGTGCTTTGCCTGTTTCTATCTGATAAGGAAGAGAATCTGAAGGAGGCAAAATATTGGGGGTTTGGCTTTTATCATAGAGACACTGAAATACATTGACAAATTACCTTTTGATTTCTGAGATGGCAATTCTTCAGTCCTTTTTTTTAAAAAAAGAAAATTTAAAAGCTTTGAATTCTTCTATTCTACTGTTCAAGGGCTGACTTTGATCAGCAAAAAGTTCTGCATAGTTTATAAATCTCATATTTCCATATTAGAGCATTGCAGAAACACTATCCATTTAATTCCAGATTAGTATATGAAAATGCTCTTATTCAGTGCTTTTTTTCTATGAAAAATGTTTAGGGGTACTCTCATTTTCCTACTCATATTGAAATACTGCCCCTCAATGAGACCGAACTTAGATTCACAAAATGTTTAGGGGTATGTGTACCCCTGCATCCCCCCAGAAAAAAAGCACTGCTCTTATTGATTCTTGTTGTATGCTTCCTCAAGCTATGGAACTGAAAGCTATGGAAATGAACAGATTAAACTGTGGTAAAGAAGGTATGATGGATGGCTGTGAAAATTTAGGGGGTGCTTGTTAGACTGTTGTCTGTCATATAGTTACCGGCCAAGCAAAAGACTTAATCTTCAAATACATATAATACTAAAAAAAAGTTTAATGTTAATACAAAAATGTTTGTTGAACATATAATTAAAATAATGTTTCTCAGAAGAAACCTTCCCTTCCCCTTTAAAATATGGCACATTCAAAGGGAACAAAATAGATGAGTCTCTTCAGACATATTTTTGGCAGCCGTATTGGTATTAATCAGGAAAACTTCATAGAAGAAATAAAAAGAATTGGCAATGGAGAGAATGATACACTGATGCATAAAATGTAACAACTTTTAATCTTGGAGTCCATACAAGATCTAAGTGTGCTAATGTACATTTCTTGAAATACTGCTTGACATTTCATGTATATTTTACAAATCAGCTCAATTCAGAAATGAATGTAGCCTGTTTTGTTTACATATATCTTTTCCCCCATTTTGCATGAATTTAATGGAATCATGAAATTTTAAAGCAACTGAACATATTTGATATTCTGTATTTAGTTACAAATATTTTTGAGGCTGAACAACTCTTCAAAGCCAACTTATTCCCATTGAGTGACATTCCATGATGCCTACTCTGTTGTGCAATTCACTTCCATTGGCACAGTGGGGGTATCCTTTCATGTCTCCTAGCCTTCTGGAGCAGATTTTCAGGGTATGGGAGGTGGTACAGGGTGGGAGGTGGTACAGGAAAGAAAGGAAAAGTCCCATTGTGCAAGAAGTAGTATGCTAATCAAACACTGGATGTGTGAGTGTGTGTGTGTGTGTGTGAGAGAGAGAGAGAGAGAGAGTTTTTATTTCTTTATCTGAAAAATATATAGTCCACTTTTATACAGTTGTTTTCCAAGTGGTTTCCAATGAAAAGGTGATGGTGGTGGTCATTCTCCAGCTTTAAAATAACCCAAGGTCCTACCCTAGTGCTTAGATTTGAGGGCTGAAACTGGAAATCTCACAATCCTTAGAATGCTATTTACTAAACATGTTTGCTTCTAGTTCTCATAGGTGAAGGCCTTCCTTAATAACTGTGGAAACAATATTCCACCAACTAAGCACATGTAATTTTAAAAGTAAGCTTTTAATGGACAAGGTCAAGGAGTTAACAGAGTTAGAGAGTTAGAGAGCCAGTGTGGTGTAGTGGTTAAGAGCGGTAGTCTCGTAATTTGGGGAACCGGGTTCGCGTCTCCGCTCCTCCACATGCAGCTGCTGGGTGACCTTGGGCCAGTCACACTTCTTTGAAGTCTCTCAGCCCCACTCACCTCACAGAGTGTTTGTTGTGGGGGAGGAAGGGAAAACAGAATGTTAGCCGCTTTGAGACTCCTGAAGGGGAGTGAAAGGCGGGATATCAAATCCAAACTCTTCTTCTTCTTCTTCTTCTTCTTCTTCTTCTTCTTCTTCTTCTTCTTAGCAGTGATAGCAGAATGTCTGGCTAAACTTCTGTAATAACTAGTGCACATGTCAGGTCTGTGGGATCTACTTAAAACAACAACAAGAATCCTGAGATCTATTAAGTGGAACCAGGTGCAAAAGGCACATACTTAGAATGAAAGAATTCAGAGCTAAGGAACTAAACTAAGCTCTCAGTGCTTTCACACACGCAAAAACACTCTTGATTACAAACTGTCCCAAAATGTATTCATTTCAGAAGTATAATTTACAGGTGGGGAGGGAGAGTAATTTTGTTGCCATTGTTGAACTTTAAAGCATCCAAGATCTACCAGTAAATCCCAATGTGTTTTCTGCCAAACTGCTGTAACTCATGCAGTACCTCATCAAGAATACAGGATTACAGAATACAGAATACAGAATTCCAACCTACATTACTAGGTTGTTGTATTACTGAGTTTACATGTAAAAAGTGCTTTGAACATTGCTTAAATACAAATTTCCACATAATCAAGGAACACCACTCTTGATTTTTATGTTATTTAGAATAAACACAATGCCTAAATTATTTGGGGGTAATTAAAAAGGATGAGTTTAATAATTTCTTTTACAATTGTCAGTGGCTTCAAAAATGTTTGCAAACCCAGCCAGAAAATACTGTCAATGATGACTGTGAAATATGCATTTGCTATTTAGATTGCAATGATTTACTGTTAAATAACAGTAAAATGTTCACACAAAGGATTTTTGGGGATAGGGAGGTAAGAAGAGAGACCAAGAAATACAGATTGCAAGCCCACTGAATGAAATGAAAAGAAGTAAATTAACGGTCTCAGAATGAGGTCAAACTCAATCACAGAGATGATAATACTAAGGTTAATTATGTCATCATTTTCCATTGAAATTCAGCTGATTATTTTCAAAGAATTTAACATGAGATCAAATCATTTCCATGGAAAGGGAGAAGAGGAAGAACTTAAGCCAGAAGGATTTGAAATTAATCTGTTTGAGGTATCAAATTGCAGGATATGTAGTATGTTTCCAGTAGTCACTTAAAACTGCACTTGTATTTATTAAATTACTTCATGCATAAATGCATTTAATCACTCAAGAAATGGAACTTTTTCCTATTGTATAGTCCAAAACCAGAATCACATTATATCCTCCAAATAGGCTACTTCTGTTACAAGAAGTTGCTATGCCAAATCAAGTCTATGGTATGATGATTCAGTGAGAGATATTAAAATAGTGAATGCAGTATTCAAGAAAGACAAGATTATATTAAGTTTTTTTCTACTACCCTTGCAAAGGTGTCTGTACAATCACTTAAATCCCCTCCCCATATCTAATTGGTTAATAATGACTCAGTTGTGGGGGGGGGGGGCAATGACACCTGTTAGATCTGTTTAGACTGCTGTTGTGAAGTGCATTAGTGGCAGATTATGCAAAGTGGAGAAAGAAATTTTGGCAAAATAGCTGTTACTTGACTGGACTTAATGCAGGAAAAGCAAAGGTATAGTTTGATTGCCTGTGATTGGTCCCACTGATCTGAGTATATGTAAAAGCTTTTATTCTTACATCTTTTCCCTATAGCTTGTCTAGCCAGTCATTTTAATAATTATTTTGTATTGTTTCCATGGTGGTTTATGTTTTGTTGTATATATTGTACACCACCTTTATATTTTACATGAGTTGGCGGCATAGAAATCCTTTTATAGATTAAAAAAATAAATAAAATAAGGCAGATGTTGCTGCTCTAGCTTCTATCAGCTTCAGCCATCCTGGCAAGTGGTCCTTGGATTATAGGAGTTGAAATCCAACAACATCTGGAGGGGACTGTGTTGACTGCCACAGATTTAAGGCATTGATTGTCTTGGCAAAGAAGCTATAGTATTTAGTTAAGGACAGACCAGACCTGATTCCTAAAGCATCATCTAAGAGGACCACAGTTATGGCCTTCTAGTCCATGGAAAGAAGAAGGGGTGTGTGGGTCACCAAAACGCATAGGTGTTCTCTAAGCATGATCCTCAATCTAGCCTGTAATGAGAAGCAGTTGCTCTTTCAGCTGACCTTGCCTTGTTCCTCACTTCTATTACTTCCTATACTGACTCCCCCTGTGGTGGTTGTGGTGAATAATCTGGTGTCATCGTTAGGGTTTCCTGTTCTGTTGTAAAACACATGTGCGAATCAGCTGCTGGGGAGTCTAGAGAGGCTCATTTGTTTCTTTCCTGTTTGCTGCATGGATAAAATGTATATTCAGCACATTACAGATTAAATGGGATATCCTAATCCTTCATCACATGAACGCAGACCATCTTAAAAACAGAATTAGCATTTAATTCATAATGCATGAAGTACATTTTTGAAAAGTAGTTGCTTAGAGTTGAAGGCCTGCTGTATCAATTTATGTTTGGAAGGTAGGCAGGGAGAGCCTCAGCTTCAAGTGTTTTGGCATGGGCCCAGTTGAGCATTACTGTCACATTTGATTCTTTATTGGGCTGAATAAATGCATGCTGGAAATCTGAGAAAATAAGATCTGCCCTAAGTGCTAGTGCAATATATGCATGGTAAATAGGTTTATACCACATTTTGGCTTGTTTAGCTTCAGCTAGACACCATGTAATGTAAAATAATGCATCGTTAATGCATTCTGATGACCTGTGCGGATAGTATCTGCTGCACATTAATTAATGTAAATGGTGGTAATTGTACAAACAACTTAATTTATTTGAGTTTGCCTTGGCAGAATGTTCTAACTCAGAGAGCATGCCTTGATTGTCCCATGGTTGATTTTGCTCTACTTCTGCAAGTTCAAAAACAACACATTATTTGACATTCAGTACTAATTTGCAGTAAGCAACAATTAACTTCCATGGCTTAACTTGAGCCAGGCATCAGAACAATCACAGCTCCGTAAACTGATATAGATGCCGGCATCCAGCTAGAGAAGATCTGAAGGAGTTCCTTTGGTTCTGTTCACAACGTGCACAAATATTTTTCCTTCTTCTACTGACACACCTAATCCACACATTTTGGAGACTAAGGAGAAGGGTGTCCTTCCTTTTCAGACTAAGGGGTGGAGTATGAAGTTCAGACAGACTTAATTTTATAATTAAGCATTGCAAGGTGCTCCTGGAGAAGAACAGCTTACTAACATGTTTTGTGAGAGTAAAAAAACTCATTGCTCTTTTTTTAAATAGAAAACATAGCTAATAAAATATATTTGTCTTTTTCAACATCTTCATGACCTTGAAATAACCTTGAAACAATGGTGGGCCACACAGAATGATGAAAAGGCAGTGTTCTGTTGAAGGGTCCATTGCTCAATGATTCTCATTCATGAAACAAAAGAAACAGGGCTATCAATACTCACCACAATTGTTAGGAAAGAGGGAAAACCTGCTCCCCCTCACCAAGCAAGCCATCAGGGATATTAACAGGAAGGTTACCTCTTAGCTCAGTGATGTTCCTGCACACATCCAGTTATTGTTCCCCATACAAGTGAATGGTTCCCCATACAACTGAATACACATACATTTGCTGGTAAAATGTAAATTGTTGTAATTAACTTGAGCACACCAATATAATATGAACACAAATATAGTTCCTGACCTTAGTTAAGTGTGTCTTTGTTTTTTTTTTCCTTTTTTTATTAAATATTTATTAGCATTTTCAAATAACACGCAACAAACAAAAACAAAAAATAAATGAAACAAAAAACACAAAAATACATAACATTCAAGACTAAACAAAAAAAAATAGAAAAAACACATACAGTTTCTAATACTTATTATTCTTAACCTTATTTCTCAGACTTCCTCACACCTCCCCTTCTTGTATTCCAATTTAAATTGTCAGTTCAGCAAGTCCTTAACTTATTTCTTTACCTTAGCTTAAACATTTGTTCCAACATACTATTGCTTTACTTTACTTCTTTTTTCCCATTTCTTCAATTTATTTTTAACAGCCTTATTTTCAATTAATTTAAAAAGAAAAGAAACCAATTTTACCTTATTAAAGTTACACATCAATACTTATACCTCATTGATTATTCTTAAACCTTTTTCCTAAAGTCGACCAAAATTTCCCTTCCACGATTTACCCAATTTCCTTACCACTAACAAAAAATATAAAAAGCAAATTATCCTTATGTACCCTTTGGATTCCCAACCTCCACCCACCCTTTTCCCGGTTCCAGTCCCCAACCAATATCCATCAGTCTTTATATTATTTTTTTTTAGCCTGGAGATCTCACATCCGAGGCCCTTATATCTCTCTCAGTTCCTTTCTGCCGGTCTCTTTGATAGTCCTTGATGTTAAACCCCCAGTCTCGGAGGGGCTCCGGCCCAACAGAATCCATGTCGCTTCCAGCCAGTCCTCCATACTTAAAGGCAAAGCCTATGGGGTACTCCAACTCTTGTTTCAAATTTCTTTCAAATCCAGATGTCCCCAAAGCTCCAGCTTTCACCAACAAATTTGTAATCCTCAGGTCTTCAGATCTCCTCCAAAAGGGATCTCTCCATTTTCCAGACTCCCATTCAGACCAGGCTTTCCACATCCACTTTTTATTATCCTTTTTTATCATCATGTCAGGCCTCATATTGTAACTCTCCTTTGACTCCTGCAAATCTCCTGCTCCTCCTTCATTTTCTTCAAAAACAACATATTGCTCCATCGTGTCTACACTTTCAGTTTCATTTATTTGTTCAGTTGAGTGGGCTTCCTGTTTCAAGTCCTTATCAGGCTCAAAACTGTTGTTTACTGTCCAGTGTAGTAGTGATACCTTTGTAGACAAAGCATTGTACTCATCTTGCAAGTTTCCCAGGAGAACGAGTGCTCTGTCCAATTCTGCTTGGATTTTACATACTCCAGCCATTTTTGTGATGTAGTGTCCCTATTACCCCTCTAGGGGGATTTTAGTTCCTTGTTGTTCCTTTCAGCTCAAAACCAAAAGTCCAGTTATTTTGTATCAGCCCTCCTTATTTTCAACAAGTTATACCAAGTAAACCAGCAAAAACAGCAGAAACAATGTTCTCTTTTTCCAGCTGACAGCTAGCTGACTAGCAGCTCACTTGACAGCTGTCAAAATCTTCAATGCAACAGGCTTTCTCATAGGACGTTCCCGGGTCTCGGGGGAGGGGGGTGAAATTTCAGCTCCCAAAATTCTTTTTATCCTCCAGTAAATCTTCTTATAGTATCAAAACCGTGAAGTCAGGATCTTTCATTAAAAAACAAAAAACAGATTCTCTCGACCTTAGCTGCCCAGTCCTTTGCTTTAGATTGTTTACAAAGGGGGGGGGTGAACTTCCTTTTTAGCCCCTTCCCGCTCGTTCCAAATCCAAAATTAAAAATTTTTAAAGTTCCAATCTCCGTATTACTCACGGGTTTATATTTTAGAGTCCAATCGGTCTTGGAAGAAGTTGGCGCTCTCTGTCAATGGCTTGCGGCTTCACTCCGTAGGCGAGGGAGTACTCTCAGCACCACGCCTCACCCTGCCTCCGTTCCGAAGCCTTTAAAAAGGCTCCGTCGCGGATTGGGGGGGCGCAAATGGTGCCCGCCGAGTCTCTGTGTTCACAGGCATCCGCGCCTGTGATTTTAAGGGTCCCCGCTTCGCCGCAGCGGCCAGACCCAGACGCTACGGAGCCGATTCCCTCCGGAGCTCGGAGGGAATCCGCCATTAAACAATGGCGCCAACCCGGAAGTCAGTTAAGTGTGTCTTTGTGTGTGTGCACGAGTTTGTGCATTTGGGTCTATGTACAATTTAACCTTTACTCATAGCTCACAGAGACCTGCGCAGTATATGAATTTTCTCTCTGTTCATCATGACAATGGACAATTGTCTTAGAATTGTATAATACCTATATTTGCTTCCTATATGTTCTATGACAACCAAGAGCTGCAAGGAGTTTCAGTGATTACTTTTAGCATGCAGATTGAATAAAAAAATCTAACTGACTTAGCAAGTCACAGTACTACTGGTAAAGTTCATTGTAATCAATGGACTGTCTACCTATGTTCCTTAAATCATGTATTTTATGTATTGTAATGGGATTAATTTTAGTAATTACAACAGTCATTTTCCAAGGTTTTCTTTCAAGAAAGATTTATTGAAACAAAAAAAATGGTATTTGATTTGCAGTTAATTCTATCAAAGCTTGATTGGTAGCTCATCAAAGTAATAATGTGCTTGCTAAATTATAGATGACATTTGATGTAAATTACTTTACATATATAATTTGAGGGGGGTGTTGCAAAAGTATTCATATATTATAAAAATAAATTTTGAGACAATTAAAGATTAAGCCATAATAGGAAAGTGTCCATGTCAGATTTATATATGATTCATTTTGAGTGCTCAGTGTTTGTACAGAGCATGGAATGTTTATTATTGAACACAACTATGTAAAGCTAGGGTATTATCCTGCATAAAAGATGTTGTTGTGGATTAAACAGTTTAGGCACAATCCATCCTCTCATGCATGTGGGAGGGGAATCTGTATCTATCACCTTTCTTTCTTCCTCCTCCTGGCTGTGCCAGCTTGCCATGTGTTTTGCCTTTTGCATCTGACGGGCCATCAATATGAAGTTTTCTGGTTCAACTGACATGCTATGTGCAAGCTGAAAGACTCCCTCTTCTGCCATTCACAGCCTGTGTGTTGTGTTGCTCTACACAGGAAGCTGCCTTATACCAAGGTTATTTCTCCATCTTGCTCTGTATCATCTGTGCTGACTGGCAGTCTTTAGTATTTCAGAAAGGAGTCTCTACAAGTCATATCTGGAGATGCCAGGAATTGAATCTGGGACCTTCTGCATGCAAGTCAGATCTTCTGCCACTGAGCTATGGCCCTTCCCCAAGAGAGGGCCTCTTTGCTGCCATCACTTTTATTTCATTCTTTCCATGGGTGGGTTGCTCCATGCTTGCCCCTGGTTATGAGGTCCTCCAGCTTTTCATGCAGTTGAGTAAACAGCCTTGAGTCTTTACAAAGCCACAGCTGAGCAGACAGCCAGGAAACTAGATCAAGAAACTAAATTGAGTGGCCATGCATTCTCCACAGAGGGGTACATTGCACTGACGGCATTGGAGCCTGCTAATTTGTTTTGGAAATCCCTGAAGCAAGACTTAGAATCATGAACATGTATTTCTCTCTTTGCTACTTAGTCCCCTCCCAGCCACAACTGAATGCCATGAATAATTCAGAGAATCACAATTTTCAGACTTTTCTGGCATGTATTTACCCACTTACTTACCTTTCAGCGCTCTCAAAAATCCAATCAGGTTAAGAGCATTTTAATGCACCCATAATATGTCCATTGCTCCAGACTCTGGATTAAAGGAATAAAGAGTTCTTGTAATGGTTTGGAGGGATGTTGAGGTTACTCCAGCAATAGAAGCAAAATTTGTTTCATTTACCATGCATTTGATTTTGAAATACTTTTTAATTTAAACTGAATATCTTCCAGAGTACTTTGCACACTGGAAAGGTTATATGAAGTACATTTCAGACGGGCAATAGTCTCGGCTCAACCACACAAAATTAGTTTGCCATCAATAATCATGCAAATTGGTTCACCCTTTCTGAACATCATCCAAATTTATAACCAAGGCTTCAATAATTGCTATAAATAGCAGCTTGCTTTCAAATACATCACTGTTCTTATCTTAAGGGACTCTGTCAGTGTTATGGTTTTTGTGTTAGCAGCACAGAACTTGTTCCTTGCCACAGTGGCGTAGCATGGGGGGTGCAGGGGGGGCCGGCCGCACCGGGCGCAACATTGGGGGGGGGGCGCTCACACTCACAGCTCTCTGCCCCTACCGGGTTAGGGGGCGCAAATTACTTGCCTTGCCCTGGGTGCTGAGAACCCACGCTACGCCACTGCCTTGCCAAACCTTTCATGGAATTCTTGCATGGCTTCGTTAAAATTGGTAAAGCAGGTTAGTGTAAAGGCATTGTGCATGCCACTGACTCTATTGACCCTTTTTCAAGTTTTGCCTTCTTTCATAGGAGCATAGGGGAAGATAGGAAGCTGTCTTAGGACTGGCAACAGCTTTCTAGGGTTTCAGAGGGTTTCTCCAGCCCTGTGTGGACATGATGAAGGTGAAACTCTGGACCTTTCATATTCAAAGCAGATGCTCTACTGCTGAGTTACGGTTTGCAGACCGGTGTTTGCAGGGCTGGCCCAAGACATGGTGTGGCCTGAGTGCAACTGACATCCTGTCTCCCCCACTTCCAAGCCAAGGTGCACAATATCCAAGCCCCACTCCCCCAAGCTATTGTGACACATAAGGCAACAAATCTCATAAGAACCTATCCCCCCCCCCCGCTAATAAAATGCAGTAACTTAAAATTAAATAACTAACAATTTGCTGCCATTTTTTGATGCTTCAACTCTGCTGCCTGAATTGATTGGTCCCTTGCTCTGCCCAATTATAGGGTCAGCCCTGCGGAATTACAGTCTAGGAACAACTTTTGGATGTCTCCAAGGACAGAAAACTGAATTGTCAAACGGCTGCTGCTCTCGTTTGATAGGAAATGCAGCAGTGTTGCTGCTGATAGCCTCCAGTCTATTTCTGGCAGGCAGGAGTGACCATTTCAGGAGTGGCACTGCCACCACCTCAGGACAAAAGTATTTGGGAAAGGAAAGCACTGCTTCTCCCTTCCCTTGCTTCTGAGGTGGCGGTAATGATACCCTTCACAGCATGACCAAGAAAGAAAGTAAAGTCACTTAGGGAGAAGATCATCTTTTGTGTGAAAGCAGCCAATTACAAGCATTTTGTTAAATACGTAACTGCAGAGGTTGGGTGGGATAGAGGTGCCACGCTAGCTTCCAGGTAGGTAGGTCACTGCTGCTTACTGGGAGAGGGGAGGAAGGAAGGTTGATGTGGTGAAAAGGCACCAGCAGGAGCATAGGATTGGCTCCACCAGTGCATTTGCACCAACACTGCCTTGTTCTCTCCCTCCCAGTAAGCAATGACAACCCACCTGCTAGGAAGGTAGCATAGTAGTTGCACCCCACCCATAGCTGAAGAGATTCTACCACTATCCCTGGTATAAAAAGAGCTCAGTTGCTTTAGTAATGGAAATGAGACAAAGTACGTCAGTCGGCTTTTCTGATGTCTGACAATGTTCAGTTAAAGCAGAAGCCCCATTCCCTACTGGGATTCTGCTATCTATTAACTGTGGGGGGGGTGGGGGGGGGAGGCCAGCAAGAAAAACCTCTGATAATTAAGTTAGGATGACTGCCAAGATGTAATGGTTTTCCTGTGTATGAAAAGCGTCATGGGCAAGGAGTTATTTTTCCTAATTGTAAGCATTGGTGTACATATTTCATGAATTAGAACAAGCATTATATTGATTAAAACCTTTAAATCTTACTATCAGAGCAAAATAAATATTTAAAATGACAACAGTTCCTCTGGGGATTGGTACATTTTTCATTGTGTTATAGATTTATAGAATAATATGTTGCAAATAGATATCCACCACTGGATAGTGTGTGTGTGTGTGCATGGTGGGAGGGGATTCTTAATTTTGAAAGGCTGCACTTTGTTTATCGCTGAAATGGCCATAATGAATGTACAAAATAGTTTGAATTAGCCAAATGTCTGTATCACATGCTTTTACTAAATCATTTCCAAGCAAAGCTGAATTTGCGACTCATTCAAAATGCATGATTTACTACATTACGTTTGAAATTCTCTGTAGAGATTTAAAAGCTTTATGTACTTTTTCCCCAGGATAATTTCTAGCTATGAATAAGAGAGAAGACGGAAGGGGAGCTAGAGGCATTTAACATTTTCTGTAGCATATCTGTATCCAGTGTGTTTACTGCCTGTCACACAGTCAACACCATAATGTTTGAAGGGCAATAGGTGTCAGTAAACACACGCAGAAGAAACTTGTTCCGGCAACTGTACTTATCTTGGGCATTGTGGCTTTAGAGTCTGGGCTTTCTCTAAATGATACGTGGGACTCTCAACATTTCATAGTCTGCTTTGCATTCTCTTTTCTTGGTGGAAATTAAAAAAATAAAAATAAAAAATCTGATGGAGCTCTTCCATGCTTATGCCTCAGAAGTGTGGCCCCACCATGTGGTGAAATAGAGAGTGAAAAACAGTGATATACCCAGCATCTTCACATGAAAGCATATTTCTGCATTTAAAATCATATAAGTTTTAATTCAAACATTTTCATATATAAAACTGACCTGGGCAAATCTAGAAGTTTGCCATTATGCTTTAAGATAAGGATCCAGCAATTGAGTTGGTCTTGGATTTATCGGCGATAACTTTAAAAGTTGAGGGGAATTTAATTAGCAAGCAGTTTCTGCAGTGTGGGCTTTATTCTGTGTGCTGTGGAGATCAGTGCACCAGTGTTTTCCCTGCTTTTGTTACTGTTCAAGGTAGGACAGTGATTTGTGGGCAGATGCAAGCTTTAGTAGGTATAAAACATCAAGGTGAACATTTACAGCAAAATGCTTAGTTCATCTGTATTTGGAACAGGGTTCATAAAAGATATGTGTACATAAGACAGCTGTCCACATGTCAAACTGCTTTTAAAACTGCTGACAGTCAACAGTATTTTATTTTCATTTTCTTGATTTGCAGCATTTAGGACCCTGACCAGTGATCCCAAGGTGGTGCACATCCATAAATCAGTAGCACCTTCACAGTGAACAGGCCTTCAGATGTCTTCTGCTGCCAGGGGAGGACACCTCCTCCTTACCCTTTCTGCTGCCTCTTTAAGGGCAAGACTAGGCAATACATTAAACATATGGATGCACATTATGAGTCTTCCTTTTTTCTTTAAAAATAGCACCTGGAAAGAGTTCACTAAGGATCAGGAGGACTATGGTGCACACAGAAGCATTTTAAAACACCTGTTATCCTCCACCATCCCTGCTCTTCCCTGCCCAAGGAAAGAAGCAATAGCTCCTGCAGAGGATTCTTGACAGGGACCACTGAGCAAGAGGAGAGGTTAAACCTAAATTCTTGCCCTGGTCCTGATCAGATTCTCCCACAGCTGCTTTTTTTAAAAAATAAAATAAAAAATAAAAAAATCAGGCACAATAAATGGAGTCACACTTTCTGTGCATATTACAATTTGACCACAATACTGTTGCCATTCTTTGGCTTAGGTTAACCCACCACACGGTCCTCTACTGGTCATAGAATAGTGAGAGAGACAGAGACGACAAGAATTAAAAATGTCAGTGAAAAGGCAAAAGAAATGGCATGTCAGCAATTCACAGGGCAGCAGAAGAGACTTTTACTGATATCATTTATCAGTTCCCTTTCCATGGGAAATAAGTTCCCTTTCCATTTACAAATAAGTAAAGTTCCTAAATATACAATTATAAAAAACCATTAAAACCACAGAGACTGAAATAAGTAAGCAAAAAACTTTAAAACAACAACTACGTGAAACAATTTAATTCGTTAATTAATAACATATTTTTGGGGAGGTGGGGGTTTTGTGTGCTTTATATGGCTGATATCCAGCTGACTCAGAGAAAACCCATTGAAATCAATGGACAAATTAATTAAATCCTTCAGTGGGTCTACTCCCTGCATGTTTAACAACGGATATCACGGTATACTTTATATGGGCATTTGTCTCAGAAAAGGGCATTTTTTGGTTAGCAAGTGTTTGAACTGGCACAGATTCTGATCAGCATTAGGTAGGAAAATTATAGCCCTCAGATTGATGGAGGAAGAAACACTTGTCCAATAACATGGTGAGTAGGAAATTGGATTTTGGAAACATATAATATAGAGAGCTTTGCTTTCTGCAATACCCAACCAACATGAAATTTACACTTTCAAAGCTGCTTTCTTTCTTTAGTTCCACTTGCCAGTGAGCAGACATGACAAGGCTAGGAGGTCCAGGAATGTTCATGTTCTTATGAGTTTAACTGAACTTAATAACCTGGAATAGGATAAGCAGGAGCTGTTGCTGTCATAGAAAGGTTGATCAGAACAGCTGAAAGTGTTAAGAGCATCTAATATTTATGAATACCAGTTGTTAAGCTGCTGACACTACATTAAAATATGGAGCGAGTTACTTGTGCCTTTAAAATGCTGTGCCACAGGAATGCTTTGTAGTTCACCTTGACTGAGAAATTCCCAAGCAAGCAAGTCAGCAAATTTCTTTTTCTTTTTATTCGGTGTCCCAGTTTGGTTGTGTTCTATAACAGGGCTTCGTACCAGCCTTTCAACTGGGTGCCAAATTTGACCTAACAAGGTTTCTTTGCCATCAGAACACTGTTAGCAGTAGGCACTGTTAGCTGACTGAAATGTGCTATGAGACTGGGAGAAGTTAAATTAATCTCCCAGTTCTGACATTCAGCAGCAATGTCCAATTAATAGGATTGGATTATTAATCCATCTGGTACGCAGGCTGAGACCCTATCTGCCCGTGGACTGTCTCGCCAGAGTGGTGCATGGTTAGCTCTCACTTGGACTACTGCAATGCGCTCTATGCAATGTGCTCTACCTTTGAAGGTGACCCGGAAACTACAACTAATCCAGATTGCGGCAGCTAGATTGGTGACTGGGAGCGGCTGCCGAGACCACTTAACACCGGTCTTGAAAGACCTACATTGGGTGCTAGTACGTTTCCGAGAACAATTCAAAGTGTTGGTGCTGACTTTTAAAGCCCTAAACGGCCTCGGTCCAGGATACCTGAAGGAGCGTCTCCACCCCCATCGTTCTGCCTGGACATGGAGGTCCAGCACCGAGGGCCTTCTGGCGGTTCCCTCACTGCGAGAAGCCAAGTTCCAGGGAACCAGGCAGAGGGCCTTCTCAGTCGTGGCACCCAGCCTGTGGAACGCCCTTCCACCAGATGTCAAAGAGAACAACTACCAGACTTTTAGAAGACATCTGAAGGTAGCCCTGTTTAGGGAAGCTTTTAATGCTTGACGGACTACTGTATTTTAATATTTTGTTGGAAGCAGCCCAGAGTGGCTGGGGAAACCCAGCCAGATGGATGGGGTATAAATAAATTATTATTATTATTATTAGGGAGGGAGGAGAAATTAATTTGATTTGCATTATAAAGCACACTGACCTAATTTGCCAGTCCTGGATTTGGATGTAGATCAGAACACAGGTATTACTCATATTATGAACCTCTCTGAATTTTGTGATGCAGCTTTGTGTTCCAAAAAATGCACAACAATTGGTATTTTATAGGAAAAAATGCAAACAAAACACATATTTTGAGGGAAGAATATGCCCTTGTTTTCAACACCTGATATACATATTTTCAGGATCCAACCTTTTTTGTGCTTAAAAACTTAAAATTTAAGAAAATGAAACTATTTTAAACTACATTTTAAATTGTCATAACCTGCCCTGGGACCTTAGAATGAAGGGCAGGTTGTTAACAAGAAGAAGAAGAAGAAGAAGAAGAAGAAGAAGAAGAAGAAGAAGAGCTGTGTATAATTTAAATACAATTTTAATGCTACCTTTTAAAAATGCAAAAGACTAGCATTGTCTGTGATATAAATACTGGCCACAATTCAGTAAATCAGAGGTGAGCAGAAAGTACATCAGGATCTACCTATAGATCTTGGAGTAGTTTGCAGTAGATCAGCAAGGATGTCTGACTCTTTTCCTTAGAAAAGGATGCTGTGATTACTAAGACCCAAGTCATGCTTGACGGTTTTCATTTCTTTCTCTTTTTGTACAGAGTTACAAGTTGGTGGATTAGGAGAATGCTGAGGTCATAGTGTGTCTTGATTTCAGCAAGGCTTTTGACAAAGTCCCCCATGATAAGTGTATACATACATGCCAATCTTCCGATCAGTAAGGCTAAGAGGCTCAGTGGTTTAGACCACCTGCGCCTGCCACCCATTCAAATATGCACGATGAGGTGAGCTCCCGTTGCTCTGTCCCAGCTTCTGCCAACCTAGCAGTTCAAAAGCACACCAATGCAAGTAGAAAAATAGCTACCACTGTGGCGGGAAGGTATACGGTGTTTTCGTGCACTCTGGCTTTTGTCACAGGGTCCGGTTGTGCCAGAAGTAGCTTAGTCATGTTGGCCACATGACCTGGAAAGCTGTTTGTGGAGAAATGCCTGTTCCCTCGGCCTGAAAGCAAGATGAGCGCCACACTCCATAGTAGCCTTTGACTGGACTTAACCGTCCAGGGGTCATTTGCCTTTACATTTTACCTACATACATGCACATATTTGTATGTCTATGTTATACATATTTTTATATAGATAGAGGAATGCTATTTAAATGTTCAGAACAAGGATGATATTGCAGTCAGTAAAATGACTCAAGCAAGCAAATGTCTTTGTTTGGAGCATTCCCTGTTCTTTTGCTGTGAGATCTACTTGGGCCAGTAGATGGCACCATTTCATTTTGCTTTTTGCAATCTTGCAATTTAGAGTCCGATACATGACTGAATCAACATATACTTACATTGGGGGGGAAAAGAAACCAAAAGCCAGAATCGTAAACACAGTTACTTGGGCATTAATTTCATTGAACTCAGTAGTCCCTTTAACTGAGTTGAAATTCATAAGATAACACTATTTTAATTATTATGAGGCATTTCTTTTAGCAGTCATTTATAATCACTCATGAGGAAGGCCCTGGTATTATTAATATTTTTTAAGTGCATGGAAATGATTTTTCGCCCTCCCTAGCACCCCCCCCCCCATTGTGAAGCATGATCACTAACACTTGTAGCATTTTCTCTACCAGCTTTAGATATTTCCTGGGATTTGCTTTTGAAAGATGTGTGCACAAATGCACACACACACACACACACACACACACACACAGGCCATAGAAATACCGGCATACTTGGACAGAAAGGAAAAGGGTTTTGGAATACAGGGGAGGAGTGTTTGAGGAGTGGGAGACAAACAAACACCCCAGATTCATTACAGCTATCTCTGCCCATCCAGGTAGTGGCAAGCAGTGCAATAGCAATGAATATCCATGACTGCAAATAATGGAAATGTGCAGAAGCTGTTCTGCCAAATGTGCTGTCACAGTAAAACTTGTTCTATGTTACCTGTTTGTGACATGAGGCCCTTGTCTAAAACAACATAAAATATAATGAATGCTGATGTGTTAGCAAAGCTTCTGAAGAATCTGTCTCTGGAGCAGGGGGCAGGAGTAGGAGGAGATATGAAACTACCATTTAACACAGGAGACTGCCATTGAAAGAGTTATTGCTTCCTTCTGTAAAAACTCACTGCAGACTCAAAACTAGAACACCCAAAAGAGAACTAAACTAGGTCTCACCTTTGAAATGCTAGTTTTGAAGTGAGAGGGGAGGTGTTAATGTTTTTTATTTTTATAAAACCGGGACAAACCTCCAAACGTTTGGTGAGACAGCAGGAAGAACAAAGAATTTGAACCAGCTATAGATGCATGCATGGCATGGGGCTACTGCTCATGTATAAAGTTTGGAGATGGGAGGAAAAGGAAAGCCAGGACTGAGTGAACACAGGGAGGGAGGATGGATAAAAGAGGAGAGAAAGAACAAACAAATAAGTGGTGAATGATAAGAATAGAAAACTGGACAAGAGTGGCATGGCCAACCCTACCATTAGGGAAACAGAGGTGTTAGATACTGGGGGTGCGGGTAGAAGCAGAGCCCTCATTCTCCCTGAGCTCCCTAAGTTCCCTATGCTAAATCTATGCTAATTAGATGAGAAAAAGGATGCTGTCCCTTTACTAGTACAACTGTCAGCCTGATTGGATTCTGCATATAGAATCGTAGAGTTGGAAGGGACCCTGAGGTTCATCTAGTCCAACACTGTGCAATGCCGAAATCCATCCCACAGCAATCCCTGGGTGGGCTTGAACCAGCAACCTTCTGGTAAACAGCCAGATGCACTGACCCATCACACCACAGAGGCCCTGGGAGAGGTGCCACCATCTTGACTTTTGCTTCAGGGCCAACAATCTGCCTTGGGTACATTATATATGTGGCACCCATGGCTCTTCTCCCCAACAGAGGAGAGGGGATCAGGAGGAATGGCAGGGGGATCAGAATGGCCAGGGGATAAGGAGGAATGGCAGGAGGTTCTGCCATTGCTGCTCCCTAGCATCTGCTTCCTGGGGCCATTGAATCACTCAGTCTAATGGTAGGGCCAGCCCAATGAAAATAATTCCTAGGATGGGAACACTAAGAGTGGTACCTCGGGTTAAGAACTTAATTTGTCCTGGAGGTCCGTTCTTAACCTGAAACTGTTCTTAACCTGAGGTACCACTTTAGCTAATGGGGCCTCCCGCTGCTGCCATGCTGCCGCTGCACGATTTCTGTTCTCTTCCTGAAGCAAAGTTCTTAACCTGAGGTACTATTTCTGGGTTAGTGGAGTCTGTAACCTGAAGCGTCTGTAACCCGAGGTGCCACTGTATATTTGGATTTGTTGGTGGGGCTTCGAAGACACTGAAAAGAGTGGGTGGAGGGACATCAAGAACACTGGATTTCAGCAGATAAAAATTTGGTGGAATGTGTGATGTGTTGGATGGAATTGAATAGGCGGAAGTGATGTGGGAAAAGAATACTGAGGGCAATGGAAAGTTTTCAAAGATAAATTAAATGCCGTGCACAGCCAGGTTATGCATGTCAGATGGCAATAAATATAGCAGAAGTGAGGAGAGAGGCCAAGGTGGAGAACAAGTACGTACAAAATGCAATCACGGATAAGAAAGGGAATATGAGGAGTATAAAACATCAGGTACAGAGAAGGGCTGATAAGAATACAGAATGAAGCAGAGGGAGTGTAAAAAATTGATAAGAAAAACAAAGAGGGGGAATGAAAAGAAAATGGCACAAAAGGTAAGATAAAATAAGTTGGTTTTTTGTTGTTAGCAGAAAAGGGAGCAGACAACAGTTGTTTGACACAGTAAAAATAATTTATTGGGAGGCAATGGAAATATTTCTCAAACAGTTGCATTTTTGGCCTTGGTACTCAGGAAGAAAGATGGAACAGGGATGCCAGAAACATCTATAAATGTGCCAGGGAGTGAGTGGAGAGAGGGTAAGAGAAATAAGATTGTTCCAGAGGAGGTGGCTGCAAATTAATATGGATGAAGAGTTGCAAAAGTTCAGGACCATAAGGGATTTGTCAAGAGTTTTAAATGAAGCTGCGGATGAGTTTGGTAACAACTTAGCACAGTGATGGAGGCAGCCAGCCTGCCCTGTTTCCTTACAGGGATTTTGTATTTTAAAAGGGAATGCTCCTTGGAAAGGAGATTGAAGCAGAATTGGAAGCTTCACCACTTGAAAATAGCCAGGACTCTCTCTGCCTTTGATGGTTTTTCCCAGGTAAAAATAAACAAACAGAATCTCAACCACACATGAATTCCCCCCCCCCATAGAAAATCTAACAGGAAGTTACTCATCTTGTTGAGGCACAAAGATTATCTGCAGTTTCTACAACAATCTGTTTCATTGATGGAGCCCTTTAAGAATATGACAATACAAAATGATTATATGGGCCTGGAAACCTATTAAGATTGTGCCTTTTAGCTTTTATTTTATTTATTTATTTATAAAAAATATATACTGCTGCATCAGAAAGATATATCACAGTGGTTTACAACAATATAAAAACATAAAACCAGACAAAATCATAAAAAGTTAAAAACAAGTTAAAAACAAAAGGAAATTTAAAACAAACATCAATAGATCCTTGTGGAGGTGTACTCAGTGCTTCCCCCCCAGGGGGTACTCAAGGGTACGCAATACCAGCACCTCTTGGGTTGTTGTTAAAAAGTGTGGCATTTACTGTAACAACTTCATGGTGAGTACTGGCACCTATTTTCTTGGGGGGGGGGAGCACTGGGTGTACTCTTAATTGCTTGCATAGGCCTGATGGAATAGAAAAGTTTTCAGCATACATTTAAAATTTGGCACCAAAGGTGCCCACTGAATCTCTGTTGGCAGAGTGTTCCACAGGACTAGGCCAATGGCAATAAAGAATCAGTTTCTCATTGTGTCCAATGAGCTTCACCAACTCGGGGAATGATGAAAGATGCTCCTGCAGATGATCTTAGTGATCAAGCAGGAATATAAGGGTTCAGGTGATTCCTGAGGTCACCAATGCATGGACTAGTGGACAGGCTGTCCCTGTCAAGGAATTGCCATAGTTGGTGAACTATACAAAGCTGGTGAAAGGCACCCCTAGATGCAGAGGACACATGGGCCTCTAGCAACAAGGATGTGTCTAGGAGTACCCCCAAAATACACACCTGCTCCTTCAGAGGGAGTGCAACTCCATCCAAGACAGTTAACGCCAATTTCCTGATCATGGGAAGCACCCACCCAAAGAGCTTCCATCTTCCCTGGATTCAAACACAGCTTACTGGCATCCATTGCATCCAGACACCCGTCTAAAGTGTTCTCAGTATCTCCTGATTCAGATGTTATGGAGAAGTAGAGCTGTGTGTCATCAGCATACTGGTGACGCCTCATTCCAAAACTCTGAATGACCACACCCAATGGCTTCATATTAAATAGCACTGTACCCTTTGGAAACCCATAGCACAAATACCAGGAGGCAAGTAACACTCACCCTCTCTGGGCAAGAGCCTGAAGATATGTAATACAGTGCATTCAATACCAATCTCACTAAGTCTATCCAGGAGAATACCATGGTTGTTGGCACCAAATTTTCATTTTATCTTCAGAATGCATTTAAAAAGCTTGGCTAGCCCCCCTGGATGCTGAATGCAGTTCCTTTTCCAACCCATTCCCCAATTTCCTCGGAAATTGATCTTGGCAGACCTTTCCAAACCAGGCTGTATCCATAGGATCATCAAGACATGATCATATCTTTCATTTCTCCTTCTGAGTATTTTAAATAGAATTTTTGAGAGTTGCATATTCCATGTTTGCAGCTACATTAATTTTTCCAAAGCTTGGGAAACTATGTGTGCTTTAAAAGGAAAGCCAAAGGTATATTCTTCATGCTTCAGCCTATGAGACTGCTCTTGCTTTTCAGAGATGATTTCTTTTGACAAGGGCAGACAGCTAGATTTGTGAATATTCTACATCTTCTAGACCTTGCTGCATTTTTCTCTGGGAATCTGACCCTGAATTCACAGACATCCAATCTCCTGGTAAGCCATTGCCGTAGACTGATGAACAGGAACATTTCCACAATTTATTCTGAAGTTAAACCGAACTGTTAAAGGCACTCTATGCATTTACTATCATATAATACCCCCTAGGATGGTCAAGATGGCCAGAAAACAGTTGAAGATAAACAGATTCCTAGAAAACCACATGCACTGCTCCTTTTATCTACCTGAAAGGGCTGGGTATCTTTTTGTCTAGGAAATTCATATACAAATAAAGCACAGAATTAGTACTATACATTTAGGGCCCTATTATGAAACTTTGCAGGCACACACAGAAACAATGAGAACCATTGCACTGAAAAAGTTGAATTGCAATTTTATATGGCAAAACCAGTTTGTGTTGTTGGTAGAAAAGAGCAAATGAGACTGCAGTGCACATCCACATATCATAGATTGGAACATGATGTTCGTCTTCACATTCTCATATTCTTAATTCAAATCTATATATAATAAAGAAATATATCAGAACAAAGAATAGTGCAATATTTTCAAACGAACCTGATGAGCTGCTATTGTTAACACAACTTCCTAATAATAGTGCTTTTATATTGTGGCATCTAGTCCTTTTTGTTTGTAGAGGGCAGGCTTCTTCAAACTTGGCCCTCCAGATGTTTTGAGACTACAATTCCCATCACCCCTGACCACTGGTCCTGCTAGCTAGGGATCATGGGAGTTGTAGGCCCAAAACATCTGGAGGGCCGAGTTTGAGGAAGCCTGGTGGAAGGACTCATAGCAGAATCCACAGTGCTGGTTCTGCTTCAGAGGGCAGCATCGGAAAAGAAGATTAAATGAAGATTTAAAGTAGGGGTATCCAACATGGTGCCCTCCTGCTGTTACTGGACTATGACTCCCATAAGCTTCAGCCAGCTTGGCCAATGGTCAGGAATGATGGGAGCTGTACACTTCCCAATGGAGGAAATGGGGGACAAGCGGTGCTTTTTTTCAGGGGGTATTTAAGGGTGCTGTGTACAAGCACCTCTTTTGTTGTTAAAAAGTATGACACTTACTGTAACAACTTCAGGGTGAGTACCAGCACCTCTTTTTTCTAGAAAAAAAGCACTGGGGACAAGTACATGGGGTGCGGCTTGCACCCCACTGTCCTCTTCATGCATTCACTTTAAATGTATGAAAAGGCCTGCTGCAATATCTGAATTGCCTTCCCTTCCCTTTTGGAACCAGATCATAGGAGTTAATGCTGTAGGATATCTGGGAAGATGAATAAATGTGGTTGTGGGGAGACTATTGCCTCTTCTGCTGTTTATGTTTAGTGTTTTACATATGCATCAAGATGCTATACCTAAATAAAAATGCAGATGTCTTCCCATAACCATTTATTTTTCAGAGACCGAACTTATGACCTTGCAAACCATAAACATATTTCAGACCCACCATGCTTCTGAATGTGATTAAAGGAGAGTCATCATGTCACTAGCCCATAATGATGAGAGTCACAATGCAGACAGAGATTAATCGGCATACAGGGATGAAAAACGGGAATACAGCCCCAAATGCTGGCTAATTATTTGTGTGCATGTCTTAGCTATGCCTTACAGCAAAGTTGTTTTGCTTTACTTCATCTTGATATGCTGCGGCTTATTTACTAGCAAACCAAAGGAAAGCAGATGAAGAGTCTTAATAACAAGGCAAATCAAGTGCCAAATTTAAAATGCATAATTTCTCTTTAGGAATTCATTTTAGGAATATGTGATGTAGGCTAATCCTAAATTAAGTCATAGGTCACATTGAGACTATTGTGACATTTAGAATAGCTCTCACCGTGGCAAGCTTACAGGGTGACATTTAGATGGAACTTTTTAGAAATATATCACGGTCTACAGAAAGTACTGCAGAGGGAAGAAGATTTATAGAGCAGTGAGCCTATTATGCAGAACTGTAGATCTCTGCTGTCTACCAATGAGATGAGCTTTTTTGCTAATATTCACCAAGTGTCCTTTTGTCTTCCCCCTCTCCTTGTTGAAGTAACAATTCAACTTGATGGGGTCTTTTTTAATAGTTTGAGGGGAATACTAACATTCCCCTTTTAATCATGTTTTGCAGCTATTTGATGGTTAGAAAGTCATAGTTCCATTTTTGCTGCAAGCTGCGGATTTGTACCAGAGACTGTTGAAGCAGCACACTCCTAACTATAATAATGTAGTTAAGAACTGAATAAGACACCCCGGTATACATTTACCATATGCTTGCATAGTGTATTTACACAGGAGGAAGGACAAAATAAATCAATGCAAAGTAATTTCAGGAGTGTGATATTACTCCTTCGAGTGCACTGTTATCCAGAGACAAATCTACTCTTTGGAAAGTGGAAAACATAAAAAGAAATGTATCAAATGCTTGCAGTTAACTTGTGTGTGTGTCAGGCTCTGTGAAATGACTATTATAAAACATTTACATGGTGCTGTAAATTTGCATGGCATTTTATGTAATGTAGATAGCAAAGCTTCCTTGAACTGTTACAACTTGAGGATCCTGTATAAGTGCCTGTCATGCTGTAATAAATTTGTGGAAACCTAGAACTTCTCACTTCTTGAGAGCATGCACATCGTGTTCTTTTCAAAATATTTCAAAGACTATGCTGCACACAGCTTCGTTCAATTTTCTTCTTCTGAAGTATCAAATAATGGCTTTTGAATGTAATATTTTTTGGCAAGTGCCTTAAATACCAAACCCAGCAAAATACTTGAAGCTTTCAAACAAAGCAACAGCAGTCAGCACCAAGGATAGAGCAGTGTCACTGATTTAACCAACCAGTCCCATTTATATGATTTTTATTTTGGTATTAGGGACCATTTCCAGATACACTCTCAACAGAAAACATACTTTCCTCCATTTCCCACCAATTCTAACCAAGATGGCACAAGGCAGGTACCAATGCTTTAAATAGTGTCTGAAAGCAGTTAAGATTGCATACTATTTAAATAATATACAATACTTTGCTAGAAATATATTCTGTGTGGAGGGTCTTAATCTATCAGTACCAATATTGGGGGAAAGGAGCTCGATGAACATAGGATACTGCCTTATAATGCAGAGGTTTTCAACCTGTTTTAGTCCACGGCTTCCTTGACCAACTACATTCTTTCTGTGGCACTCCTGTGGGGCTCAGATGCCCAGTTATGCCACCCCTTGCCTGCAGAGCTGGCAGCCTCTCTTTTTTCAAACCTTCATATATACACCAATAAGTAGATGCGCTAAGGCTGACATATAATGACTTGATTATTTCTGCTGAATTCACTCATCTCTCACTGTGTTTGGAAGTTGGTATATTGTAATGAGTGCATAAGCAGAAGCACCAACCACTATGCAGCGCTGTTCCATATCCTTAGTGCTTAGCTAAAGTTCCGTGTTTTGTACAGTAGTCATTGTTTGTTACCTTGGAAACATTACTATAGGAAGCAGTTCTGCTTTGGAGGCCTGCCCTGCAAGTTCCACTGCCAGATCTCTAAAACTGTTTTATTCCAGGCCAGTATTGCATACACATGGGAGGCAGGAAGAATTAATTGAACTTTGAAATGAGAAGAAGTGTAGAGTACCATATGTGAAAAATATTTGCCATTTGCGTAAACAGTGCAAAATGGCCTGTTAACAGAATATTTTTTCAGGGCTGTGACTGAATGAAAAGTGGTCATCCATGTGTTGTGGCCCCAGACAAACTTCACTTGCCACACATCCTATTATTCTTTTAAGAAGCACAGGGCTGGGTTCAACTAACTGGTTCCACCAGTAGAAGCCCACACAAGCACATCCTCTAGAACAAAAGGACTTTCCCCACTCTCCTCCCACTGTGTGCTACCTCACCCAAATTAGCTTGGAGGGTTGGAAGAACCCCTCAGAGCATCATGTAGGGGAGGGTAGATTGTTCCATCAGGCAAACAAATGCTTGCACCGATAGAGCAATCTGCTTAGCGTTATGTTTAATTCTCCCACAGACTTGACTGCTAATAATGCATTTAGCTTCCCATCTAGTTTCGCCCTCAGGGAGCTATCCAACCTGAGCCAGTCTTGGCTAGCTCCTCAAGAGTACTGAATAAGCCTCAAACCAAGCCACACCATTGCCTGTGTAGCACATAATATTAGGTGTGTTCTCTGTTCATTCATGGAATCAGCAGGAGTGATACAATTTGGTCAGCTTAATCAGGAAAACTTCTCTTTTAATATTTGGAAAGTTCCAATTACTCAATTTGTCACTTGGCTTTTACACAAATGTGTCACAACCTCATTAAATTTCTGCCACTGGACTTTATTGCTTTAATAATCTGTTGTAATATTTATGAAATGCTTTGATGGATCTTATTGGAGCCATCATGTTATCCATCACAAAATACATTATATTACAAAACAATAAATCAATCACTTTGAAAAAGGCTAAAACAATGAAACTAAAATTTGAGATGCATATATCATTAATATGAAAAAGATTTTAGCTGGCTTGCAATGAAGGGTTTTTTCTTTTTCTTTTGGTTCCTGATGCCAATCTAACACCTTTTGTTGTCATAAAAAGCAATCTAACTTTCTTTGTCTTTACAAATACCTGTTTTTCAAAGCCATAAAATTATGTGATATAAGACTACTCAGGAAGGGATAAATAGAATTAATTGTTGTTTGGTTAAAGCTATGTTCCATCTTTCTTCCATCGTTGAACTCAAAGCAGCACAAACAGAGTTTACTAGACTGCCTGCCATCCAGATATTAGCAGATCCACACCTGCTTATTTTCAGCAAACCTGCTGCCTTCAGATCGCACTCATAAATATATTTCCACCACCCTATCTACACCTTGGGAATGACTTCAACTGGCTGTCTAAACTAGGTGATGATAGCCCGTGGGTCTCAACCCCTCAGTGAGTTAGGGACTTTCCCTGCATGCAATGACAGGCTCTGGCAGATTGAGCAGATGAGGCTAATACTGGGTCCAGTGGTCAAGAAGGTAATTGATGCCTGCACATGCTGTAGAGGAAAGTGAAGGGCAGGTGGGACTTATCAACCTGAAAATGTAGTCTATGTAGGAGAAGGAAAACTGATGCTAAACTTCCTCAGATGACATCAGGGAAGCATACATGATATTCTCCCTCCCACCCACCCTGATATTTTAAGCAGGTAGGTTAGGCTGGGAGATAGTGATTAGCCCAAGGTGATTCAATGACCTTCATGACCTAGTGGGAATTTAAGCCCTGGTCTGCCTGGTCACACTAACCATCCAGAACACATCAGCTCTAATACTGAATACTGAAATGTAGTGATCTGGCACAGTATGTTATTTCCAATATGACAGCTAATCGCATATGTAATTACTAACTAGGTGGTTCTAAAATGATTGAAACTGGTTGAGACTCAGACTAGTTTTTATATAACACTGAAATTAAGCCTATTATGCTAATCAAATTATTTCATTTTCTTGGCATAACTTTCTAAGAGTTAGGAAAAACAGTTGATGTTCAATAATTGAAATAAGTAATACCAGCTGTAGAACTTGAAATAATATGAAACAGAAAGCTCCAGTTCCTATCCTAATTATCGCAAGAGAAGCACATTCTATAGTTGTAAGTAATAAGAGGGTTCATGGCATGAGCAGTAAAATAGGTGAAATAAAAGGTTTAAATGAATGTCAAAAGCAGTCATAGGTTAACTTTTATTACTGCAGACTATTAATTTTAGTACTGAAACTGTGTGCTATAGCTTAGGATTTCCCCCCACCTCCACTTTCAATACGATTGGAGGGATAAATATGTTCTAACTTTGTCAGTAGGTATGGGGGATAAATTCAGTTTGTTTTTCATTTTAATGTGAACCTACTGAATTTATGTCACCCAAAAATACATAAACTAAAACATAACTGTTCTTCACAGTTTGCACTTCTCTAAATTTTGTGGTGCAGTTCTCCAGAAATTTATACCAACCTGTGTATTTTAGGAGAAAGTGTTAATAAAAATGCCTATATTTAAACATTTCTGTTTCACCAAGCTTTTGCTCTTAATTATCTGTGGCCTTCTTGGATGGGTGAGATGTTTTAATCATGCCTTTTAAAAATAGGATTGACCTTTATATAATTCTTTAGGAGGGGGTTCTGCTGATTTTAATGTATGTGTTTGTTGTTTATATTGTCAGCCGCTTTGAGGGGTGGTTTTTTTATTTTTTGTGTGAAAAGCAACCAAAATAATTAATAATGATATTAGTGAAAATCATATACAAATATGCATTGCACCAGGCAAAACTGTTTGCTGAAATTTGTATAGGCAATATTACCAAAAAGAAAATGTAGGCATTTGGAGAAATGCTCCCTAAAATGCTGGCAGATTTTCACAGGAACTTTTTAAAAACAATACTAATAACAGATTGATGCAGAAATGTGGTGAATGGAATTCAAGATTTAAAAAGGGGGTGGGGACAGAGAAACTAAGAGAAATTGAAATTGGTGGGGGTGGGGTTTTTTTGCCCATCCTACTTGTCAAAAAAGTCTGGGGAGAAGGCCAGCAGTTTGCAGCAGTTTTGTACTTCATGCTACACCTCTGCAGACATTTTCTCTGCATATCCCCTGTTAAACAAAACACTGCATTTTCTTGAAGATGGCCATATGCTTTTCCAAGTTGGCTTCAACTACTGTTCTTTTGGCCAGGGACATGTTGCACATAACCTTTGGGAAATATACACTGTTGATATCCAGCATGCTCCTGTGGCCATTCTCCTCTAGACTTGGCCAAATGCATGTTGTGCAAACACAATTCTTAAAAACATATCAGGGAGCAGGCATATCACACAAAGCTCTTTGTTAAAGCTTTCTATTGGGCCCTCAACTGAATTCCTGTTCAAGCCGTGACAATAAATTACAGTGTTGCTTTATGGCACACACATACTTTTTTAAAAAGAAAAATGGACCATATTTATGTTTTCAACCGAACAAAATGTGGTGAATCATATTGAGCACGCAATCCTCATGAGTACTAGGCCATACCAGTGCTTTTATTAAACTTATTGCATTCTACATAACAAGCTAAGACCTCACATTGGAGTGTTTGTTTTTCACTGAAATTACTTTTTCAGATTAAGAAGCAATAACCAAGACGAAGAAGAAACCCAGAAATGAGGAAGGTTGACAGCTGGGACAATAGCTGTAAAGAATAGAGATGGAAATGCAGCATTTTTCAGTTAATGCCTGTATTGGATAGCAAAGTTTAAACTGTAATCCAATGGAAAAGAATTGTTGAAACTTCATCATTTTGCAGCTTGGTTGGGCTCAGCTGCCAAGCTGTCTTACCTGGTTCTGTAACTTACAGCTGTTCCTTGGTGTCTCATGCAAGTCTCCACATATGGCCTACATTAATCATCAAGACAGATTATGGAATTCATGTACAGATATTAGAAAAGCCAATACTTCTGTCAGGTCCAATCTGCACACCTGTTTGCTGCAATTTGTTATCACTGTTATGTGATGATTAATAACACATTTAAATTGCTTTGATAAAATGTCTAAATTCATAAATCACCTGAAACAATGGCAATGGGGAATTAACAACAGAACTCGTTAATGATGTGATCTATGGTGTGAATCCTTTCCAAACCTATATATTAAAAGGGAGTCAGGAATAAGACAGAAAGATCTCTGGTGACACCCTGACAGAGGGCATTGTTTCATTGGGCAAGCTGCAATGCTTGCACAATTCTAGCCCATAAATTGAAACTAAAAGGTAGATTTTTAAGTTAAGCCATTCTATAATGAAAATATATGAGATTTCTTACATATTTCATCAGTGACCACATCCAGATGTTTCACAGTATATATAACAGAACTAGATAATCACATTGGGTTGAATTCAGACCAAGTTAGTTGAACTTGTTCCCACTGAAATGAATGGGACTTAAAGGAAGCCATGACTAACCCAACCAAGTGGGTAGAAACCTAGGTCATCCTACCTAAATGCTGTCAATATTCTTACCAGAGGACTCAGGTGACTCTTAACTGGATTTTTGCATAATGGAAGATCATCACCATACTTTCTCCCAACACAGAGGTGATGCCACACATGAGTCACGCACACCACACCAACACTGGATCATGTAATTGCCCAATTCAATAATTTCTTTCCAAGAAAACTTGGTTTAAGTGGCATATTATCTGTGAAGTAAAGAGGAACATAGAAAGCAGGTATATACCGAGTCAGGCCATTGGTTTATCTAGTCTACACTGGCGATGATGGTTTCAGACATGAATTTCTCTCCCAGATTATTATGCATTTACTTTCAACATTTCTAACTTTCACTAACCAACTGGTCCCAGGATGGAAGTGCAACAATAAAACAACTGAACTTGGTACCTTTTGCATGCAAAAAGTGTGTTCTGCCACTGAGCTATATGGCCTTTCCCCATGGAATGAGATAAGGAAATGCACTGCTTCCCCCCTGCATAAGAAACAAATGAACTAGTGTTCAGACTTGAGCCTAATGTTGTTCAACCACTAGAAGATGCTCCTTGTGGACAAAAGCCTGACCACTGACATATCATATAAATATTCATTTGTAACCATTTTGTGGGCATGTTCAGGGTGGGTTAAGGAAAAGTAAACTCAGAGGTGTCCCTAATTTGAGTGCAGTCTGTTTTACCTCTCACTGTGTCACACAGATCCGACTTATCAGCCCCACCCCCTTTCAGGTTGGCTCTATCAGATTATGTAAATCTCTTGTGATGCAAACTAGACGTTTTTCAGAAGCCTGATCTTTGAAAGCACTTTGAGATGGGAGGGTCTGTCCTGTGTATAGGAATGTTGCCTTGGTGTTATTGGATATTTCTGTTCTCCAAATGCCATCTGAGCTTTTTGACATTTTGGCTGCAATCTATTCAGAAACAATTAGCCATGGAATGGAGACTCTGGGTTTTAGCTAAAGGCATCATTAACCGCTCTGAAGGCAGTAATGCAGCAGTACTTCACTGACTTTTAAATTACCCTGTGAGCAGCTATGAAGATGTCTGAGATAGCATTTTTCCTAAACTAATTTCCTGCAGACACTCCTTTCACTGTCTCATTTCACTCCATCACTTCCCCTTTCATTATCAAATGGGTTGAACCAGGCTTGAAATACAAACTACCAGAAGACAGATAAGTGCTGTGGGAACTGCTGAAGTCTACATGGGGAAAACACATTACAGCATTGATTTTGCAGATTTCAAAGGGCATGTGGAGTCAGCAGGTTTAATTTCATCCTATAAACATATTAGTGACAAGACTAGGAGTATTTAGTGTTCTGTTCAGAACACCAAGGACTTTATTTCTTGGGGATGTGAAGCTTCTACTCAGTAAACTCTGAGAGACAAATAATTTATTTTTTTCTCCTTTTACAGTAAGCCATTAAAGCATTGTCTGTGAGAGGCCTCATGTCACATTACAATTAGGAATGAGAGGATTTCCTCCTGTTCTGTTCATTTACTGTTCCTCTAGGTCACTGGGTCCTGCATTCATTCCTTCTGAATTCTTGTTTAACTAGAAAAATTTCTAGCTAAATAATTGCTATAATTGGGCCATAAGCAGTTTACCACATTGTTACCGCATGCTCTCTATTACACGCCCCTCTCTGTTGCCAGGGTCCATATCTGCTTTGTGATGTGATCGTATATCTGGTTGCATCAATATTTTTCTGTTTGTCTGGGGTTTCACTGAGGGGGGAAATGTACTCCTGCACACTAATAAGATAAAGAGAGGTTTGATCAAAGTATGCACAATCACCTCAAGAGTTCTTCTCATAGTGTGTTGCGTGTGAAGACCCCTAAACCCCCTCCAAAATAAATCGCACAGGACACAGAATATTTGTTTAAGATTTTGGGCATTAATTTGGCCACTACTTTATCAATTACAGCATGTGAGTGGTTGCTTAGGCATTGGTTCGGACTACCAGGAACAGGGCTGACAACTGGAACCTCCAGAGGTCAGTAAGGGAAAACATACTGGGAGAGCACAGAGGTGGATTTCCACCTCTTAGTTCACCCCAGATGCTCCCAGGAACTCTGGCATGGCCCTACCCCTGAAAGGGGATCGGACAGAGCAAATCGAGCCCCTGGATTCCTTTAACGGAATTCCCTAGCAGCTGCAACAAAAATGAGGGGCAGGCACAGCCAATCCATACGTAATCCCCTCCACCAAAGAATGAACCAATGCCTAACTGCCAACTTTACAAAGTTATGATGATTTGCTACATAGTAGGCAAAAACCAAATGGCAGCCAAGTGGCAAAATTCCTACCGGGCCCCTGCTCCAAAAACAGACAACCGCTAGACAGGCATAGCAAGGTCAAAACCCACAACCTTAAACTATAGGGAGTTAGGGCGGGAGATCCACTACACGATGCAAAAGAGAAAGTACTTTGCCTCGTGCAGCCCCTTAAATAGCCCCTTAGTTGCCAATCAAACCCCAGCCGACAGAAAATTTTCCCCAGTAGCAAAAAGGCAACCAATGAGGTGCGGAGGTCATCCAAACTGGCCCGCCCCAGCAACAAGAAGGCAGTTTGGTGATCTCACCGCAACACATGGCTCTCCATGATTTGGAAGACACGATTTATCAATGCACACAAACGCAAATGTGCATTGAGAAAACACCTGGCTACAATTGTTCTAGTAACAGAAGATTTAGGGAAGCTGCCTTACACCAAGTCAGGCCATTGGCCCACCTGGCTCATTGCTACTGCACTAACTTGCAGTGGTTCTCCATGATTTCAGATGGGGACATTCTGGTTTTACATTGAGGTGGTGGGGCTTAAAGAGGGGACCTTCTGCATGCAAAGCACAAGCACTTCCACTGAACTACAGTTCTTCTGATCCTTGTGAACACATCTGAATGGTCTTTCCGTGTGTTTTAACAATGTGGTAATGTAGGAAGAGAAAGAAGCACAGCAACTGAAAGAACTCATTGATTCCACTTTGGAAACAAGAGCAGATAATTTGGAGCTCCAAACTCCAGGGGGAAATTTGGAACTGGGGAATTTTGTAAGCATCCCCCAATACTATGTAATTTGTATCTCTTACAAAATGGTGGAAAGGGGTCAAGCAGGTGTTTGATAGACCACCAAATGTAGGTGTTTGATAGTCCTTTGTATGTACAGTATGCACATCATACTTCACTATGGTTATCTTGATGCTGAACAGACATACTGCATTGTGTATTACACTTTCTCAACAAGACCATCTGAAAAAAGCTGTTGGAGGTTAAGTTGAGGCTTGAACTTGAATAGTAGAATTCTATCCTGAGTAGTTTGGCCTTAATGATGGATTTTCCAAGGCTGGATACTTAGAATCATAGAGTTGGAAGGTATTCCAGCCCTCTACTCAGTGCAGGACCTGTGATGCAGATACAGCTGCTGTTTCCTTGATAAAAAGCTGCCTAGCCCCTGATTGAATACATCTAGCAAGGGAGAACCCACCACTCTTGCTATGAGGATGTATTTCTCAATGCTTCTCTGAAAACTGCTTTCCTGCAATTTCTAGATATTAGTTCTAGCTATGCCCTCTGGAGCAACAGAGAACAAGTCCACTCCATCTTCTGCAATAGAGAGAAAATGTCACATTTTTAAAAAGCATACTGGCTCCTTCAGAAGAAAAAACAGCTGCAGGACTCTGATCTGGATCAGGGAGCCACACCACCAGTTTCCTGCTGACCATTTGCATCAGCTACTGTTTGTGGTAGACTCTACAGCATCTTTCAGGGCCAAATAGCTGGTTGGCGGGAAAGGGCATCTAGTAGGAAACTAAAACAGGTACCCAATCCAGACTAGGATTGCTTTCTGGCTCAGGATCCCAATGGTTGCTTTTCCTTCAAAGTAAAAGTGGTATGTTTAAGCATTCTTTCCCCCTCCCTTTAAGCGCATATAATGTACGATGTGCTTTGGCTCATAGTACAAAGGAGGCAGCTTTTACACCTGCTTCTTTGGTCTTCCACGCTTATGGAGACATGGTGATGTTCTCTCAATCAGTTTAATTTTTTTCCTTTGTGATTCTGATTTGTTAGGGCTCAGAATGTTGTTCTGGATGGTTTCCCTTCAGACTTACTTGGAGATTAACTTACTATCTTCCCAGTGTTTCCTTACTATTATTTAAAGGTAAAGGGACCCCTGACCGTCAGGTCTAGTCACAGACGACTCTGGGGTTGCGGTGCTCATCTTGCTCTATAGGTCAAGGGAGCCGGCGTTTGTCTGCAGACAGCTTCTGGGTCATGTGCCCAGCATGACTAAGCTGCTTCTGGCGAACCAGAACAGTGCACCGAAACATCATTTACCTTCTCATCAGAGCAGTACCTATTTATCTGCTTGCACTTTGACATGCTTTTGAACTGCTAGGTTGGCAGGAGCAGGGACCGAGTAACGGGAGCTCACCCCGTCATGGGGATTGGAACCGCCGACCTTCTGATCGACAAGCCCTATTATTTACTTCATTTTAAATAAGTTTTAACATTTTAGATCAGCCATCTGTTGCCTAGAGGCTGCAATCCTGTAAATATTTGCCTGTGAGTAAATCTCTTTAAATTCAGTGGGGCTTATTTCTGAGTAGGCAAGCATAATATTAGTCCTGCTTCTAATGAAAGTAGTACTGTATAGGTTTGCACCATTCTGGTTTCTGTATAACACTGAACTAATAAGCAATGTTTACAGAGTTAATATGCCAAAAGGGGCCCGTGTTTTGCAAAATATTTGAAAATAAGAGACACCCATAGCAAAGAAAAACTTTATGACACAGAGTTCTTAAAACTGATTTAAACACCCCTTGATAAACTGTAGCCTCACTTAAGCTAGTTTATTTCTATAGGGGGAGCCTGTACTCCATCTGATGAAACAAGCCCTGTTGTGCACTGAATTTAAAAGAAATATGTTCACTCCTACTGGCATGACAACCTGAACCCCCTGGGTGACATCCAAACTTATGTAATTGCAAGACCTCGATGACATTAATCATTCAACCACAAATTGAGTTTCAAACTTAAGAAGTATTTGTCTTCCTTTCAACAAATATAGCACTCCTGAATACATAATGACCTCAGATGTTTGCTGGGCTTTGTCAGAAGGGGGAGCTATGTGGAAAAGGAAGAAGGAATACTCTGAAAATAATTCATGGCAGTAGGATAGCTCCTTGTAACATAAACATTCATTTCACTGAATTAAAACATTGTGATTTTTGGTGAGGCAGCTAGGTCACTTTTCTGATGTAGGTTTTACATGTTTCCAGTTAAAAGGGTAGCAAACCTGTATGTTAGGAAAAATGGGTTGCTGAACACACAGTATTCCAAAGATAATTGAAAGGAATCCTTTTGCATTACAAAATATGTATGTACCTTAAGAGCATGCATATGACTCATGAATGAGAAATCTTCTCTGAGAAACATATGGCGGCTGATAGACTTCTGATAAATGGTCCCATTCTGAAATAAAGATCTCTTGGGTGCAATTCAAAATTAGTTTAGGAAACAGACGTGGTTCTTGACGTAAATCTATTTTCTGCATCGTGAGAGATTATCAAGATGTATGTAGGAATTTCGATGTGTCTTCCAAAATGTTAACAGCCTCCTAGGGGAATTATTCAGGTACAATGAATAGTATTCTTCAGATGAAATTCTGAACCAGGAAATGATAACCTGCATATTGTGCTGATTTTGTGGCTGGCTATTTTCTCCAGTATCAACACAACCCTTTCATTCGGAAATTCCTGAGAATACAATACAGACAATGTTCATTTCTGTATGTTCTCCATTGCTGTCCTATATTTTTAAATACAGCCATACCTTGGGTTACAGATGCTTTAGGTTGCTTGATTTAGGGTTGTGCACCGCGCCAAACCCGGAAGTACAGGAACGGGTTACTTCTGGGTTTCGGCGCTTGTGCATGCGCAGAAGCGCTGAATTGCGACCCGCGCATGCGCAGACGCGGCACTGTGTGTTGAGAACGTGCCTCCCGCACAGATCACGTTCACAACCCAAGTGTCCACTGTATAGCATAATATTTAAGCTTTAATTGCATTACAACCCTTCCATGTATGAATTCACTATTAGCACCATCGTCTCCTACAGTTGAGCCATGGGCAGTGGTGATTGTGCTATCTAGTCCTCTCAAGTCCTAGTGGAACTTGTTGCCCCAATACTTTTCTCCTCCTTCTTTTCAGGCAATGCAGTAGGGGAAAGACTTGTAAAAAATATATGATGCATCTTTATTAGAGCTTCCTCTTTGTTTTAGAACATAAGAACTCATTGGAAAAATTTAAATGCATACACTAGCACACAAAACAAAGAAACATTTTCCTTAGAGAAACAAGGAAGCATGATCTCATAAGCTTCTTTGGCGATCACTCATAGCCGAGTAAGATTGTCTTCCATAAACACAGTTGGGTTGGGTTGGGTTTTTGGAAGACGCCTGTGCATGAATTTGTTTTATGTGTGTAGATCAGTGCACGCTGACCATATGTACAGTCTTCGCAGTAGGGCTGTGTTCCGATGGCATGAAGTAGTCACGACAAACCTGTAGATCCCTATCTGCTGCAGCCTTCATCCGCCTTCATAGCCGTTGTAACATACCGCTTGTTATCATCCGCCTGTTCTGCCATTGAGGCCTTCTTGGATCATTCTTTGTCTAGCTCCTTCCCTTTGACCTTACCGCCTTGGGTGACCCTGCTGGGAGTACGAGATTCCCGACAGCTTCGCTCACAAGGGTCATAGGAACATGCAGGGCCACTCACCTCGACAAGGTGATGATCCAGCCAGTGGGATCTCATAAGCAACATGAAAAGCTGTCTTACACTGACTGAGACCATTGGTTCATGTAGCTCAGTATTGTCTACACTGACTGGCAGCAGTTCTCCAGAGTTTCAGAAAACACTCAGCCATACCTAGAGATGCCTGGGATTGAAACTAGGATCTTTTTGCATGCAAAATATGAAAATCCCTAAGTGGGTGCATCTATATAAAACCATCATTTTTAAGACACCATAGTCATTGAGAATTAATGTATGTTTTCTAATTTGTGAGATACTTTTCTTTCCTTCTTTCTACTAAAATAAGCATCATCATTTGAGATTGCTGCTTGAAATGCCAGTGCTGTAACTTAATTATTCCTTTGCACATTAAATAATGATTTTAATAAAAGTGTAGAGATCATGTTCCCTTCTGAAAGCTATTACCTTTCAACTGTTGGCATATACCTCTTTATCTTCAAGGGAAAGTGAACAACATCTCATATTTTTCTTAGACGTTATATGAAAGCATTAATTTCCTTCTGCTGCCTTGACAGGACTCCAGTGCTATGGGGCAACTTAATGCAAAATGATCACATTTTCACTCATAATCAATACAGCAGTGCGGCGGTGGGCATCTATTTTTCAATCCAGCACTCAGTAAAGGCAGAGATGGCAGTGGGTTTTCTGCATATGTTTTGAATGCATATATGGATCTATCAAGTGACTGACTGACTGACTGACTGACTGACTGACCCAGTGATTACTCCAGCCCTGTGGGGGCACTCACAGATTGGAGCACACCAGATATTTGGGTTTTTTTTCCCTTGCACGTCCCAATGGGATAATTTGGCAATCTGTCAATTTACTTAAAAAGCAAGCCATGTAACATACACAGCAGGTTTGCCTGTGATATTCAGTTCTTGTAATCTCTCTCTCCTGTGGCTTCACCTTCCAAAATACCCATGGCATTAAAACATAAGCAATATAGGCTGGATAGGGTAGTAGGATGAAAAATGTGTACATTTTAAAGGCTAGCTTTCTGATCTCATAATAGCATTCATTCATTCATTCATTCATTCATTCATTCAAGAGATTTCTGACCTGCTGTTCACCGTAAGGTCCCAGGGTGGCTTAACAGTCATATGGTCATATATACTATTAAAATCTAATTAAAAAAGCAGTATGTACATCAAACAGCAGAGGTGGCCCAACAAAAATCTCACAAATCCATAGCATTTGAATGAATTCTAGAGGAAGATTTTGCCTTCTTTTAAGATACCACTGATTATTTGCAAGTCACCATCTCTAGTCAGGACAGAAAGGTAAGATCTGGAGACAAAAAAAAGACCACGTTAAAACAACAGCCACAGTCTATGACAAAAGTTCAGAGATTAGCAAAACTGGGAAGATGGGAGCAGGATTACAGAGGAATAGGGAGAGAATGAGAGAGAGAGAGAGAGAGAGAGAGAGAGGTGAGGAGAGGGACAGATGGGGCAGAGAAAAAACAAGAGGCCCTTCAAGGCAGTGTTTTTAGCGTGCAGTTATGAGGATTTGTGCTTCTAGTGGTACTGGGATGTTACATGCAACCCTGCTTCCTCCATTGTTTCCGTTTGCAACTGTTTTGGGGCAGACATACTGCTTTATTTCCAGTTATTACGTGTCCAGTAATTTTCTGCTGAAATTTATGTACCCCAAATCTTCCAGGGTTTTTTTTTATCTCACTTTTTGTGTTAATAAAGCACTTTTAGTGCTAATAAAGCAGAATGATGTGGGGAGAATCCAGTATAAATCTACAACTAAAGTGCTATTATTGCATCAGTCACATGTTGCAGAGTATACTTGTGAAGGAAAAAAAAACCTCACCAGCAGTCTAGAGGAGCACACAAAGAGATTGGCTCCATTGGTACCCATAGATGATTCCCTTGAAATGCAAATAGCCTTGGAGAGGTGGGCTCTGTTGGGACTGTGATGGCAGAGAGAGAAAGAGTTAAACTCCTTTCTCTGCTTCCCAAGGTCCCAAGACTGCTCACACTGTTATTTCAACTTTGAGACTATTCACTCTTTGAAAATTAAGTTCAAAATGGCTTTGGCTTTTCTTCAGAAATACTACAATTGAGCATGGAATGTCTCCATAGAAGGAATGTCTTTTTTCTCTCTTACTAATTGCTTCGTCAAAATAAAGAGGAAACAAATACTTCAACATTTCCTGTTAAGAAGAAGCATGGTGTTTATGCCTTCTGGATATAGGGCCAACGACTGCAGCCTAACTTTTTGTGAAGTAAGTTAATTTCTGTAGTTGAATTCAACTGTCTGCTCTTGTAAAACTGTCAAAGTTCCCTCTTCTAGACATTTGCAGTCTAGTAACCAATAGCAGGTATATATCCCAGAATAGTTTGGTCAAGTTAGATAATAATTTTGCTGATTTTATGCCCAGCAAAACCTGCTGGATAACTTTTGTCTTGCAGTTCTCTTTTCCAATATTCTGTAGAAAATCTGGCACAGTTATCACAAGAATGCAAATAGCTTGGCTCAAAAAGTTGAAATATCAGAAGAGTGCAGATAGAAGCCTGTTTGTGTGTGTTGACTTATGAACAAATTTGTCAAAAGCAAAGCCAGTTTAGGGATGTCTGCCAAATCTTTTTGATTCGGATTCAGAAGTGACAAAGCTGCAATTAAAGGTGGTCCAAGTTCAGTTCTTTTTTATTTTATCATTACAGGGCTGGATCCAGTCTTGCAATCTTTTTCTTTGTTTATAGGAAGGTCACTACTGTTGGAAACAGTATGCTCCAGTTTCTGGGCATTGCAGTGGGGAGAGTGCAGTTGTGCTCATATTCTGCTTGTGGACTTCCCAAAGGCATGTGGTTGGCCATTGTGAAAACAGAACGCTGGACTACATGAGTCTTTGGCTTGATCCAGCAGTGCTCTTCTTATGTGCTAGAGAGCCGTCCAATAGTTAAATTGTGAGCAATAGACATTTCAATAGAAATAGCATATTTTTGCTGTTGCATTTGGATCAGCACCATACATTTAAAGCACTCCAAACACACATTTAAAGACTATGACTGCCCCTAAATAATCATTGGAACTGTAGTTTGATGAGGGGAAACTATACTTCGCAGGAGTCTTTATGAATCTTTATGAGGCAAGTGTAGAGTTCTCGACCCCAGGAATGCCTTGAAATGCCAATACAGGAATGGTGTGGGGGAATAAACTGCAGAACCAAATCTGTAAGTGAAAGGAATTTATTTCATCTGCAAGCTTGCCCTTCCCTAGCTAGGATTTTTGGTTCGTTTTCCCCCTCTTAGATATACCTGAGAGTGGAAATAAACCTGGGAGGGTTTTTAAAAAAATCTTAAACACAAGTACAGTGTATGTCAATGTAGCATTTCCTCTCATCGCATAACATGACCACCAAAGTCTTCAGGACATATTCTGAAATAAAAGGCAGTGTGTTTTTAAAAAGTCATGAATCACAGAATCGTAGAGTTGGAAGGGATCCCAAGGGATAAGGAAGATAAGGTTAGTTCTGGAGGAACAAGTAAAGTAGCAATGCTAGAAGATTGTTGTTGTGTCTGAAATAACAGGTTGAGAAATTCCCTTTGGATGTTTGCCAGTTAACAGAGAGGATTAATATTTCCTATTTATTTAACTTGATCTTTGTAATATAAACCAGGTGAGGGGAACCCTTTTCAGACTGAGGACAAGCTTCCAGGAGCCACATGCCAGTCGTAGGTGGGGCCAGAGCAAAAATGGGTGGAGCCATGAATGTAAATTTCCCCCTTTTTATGGTAGGGTTTCTACATGCACCCCTCTATCCCCTTTCCTCTCTCTCCTCCATCCAGGTAAGCAAGAGACATTATTGGAGTTCAAGGCAAAAACATGCAAGGAGTGTGCAAAGCAGGGCCACTAAAGAAGCATTAATCCCCTGAATTCCACTTGCTAGGAATCACATTTAGATTGCAAAAATGCAAGCATTAATTTTGATTTTATATATATATTTTTGTAATAAAATATACTGTCAGGTTTTGAGCTTTTATTCTCTTTTCTCCATGTTTTTATGGTGTATGGTAGGGACTAGATTGGATTGTTTTTAATGTAGGGCATGCAGACAGACAAGAGATGTCAGGAAAAATCACCAGGGGCCCTTTCATGAGCAAGAATGCCTTTGGTTCCAACAAACTGTTTTTATTCATGTAAAATGGTTTTTAAAGTTTACTACCTGAAATCAAATAAAAATTGAAAAGAGAACAATGCAATTTATTTGTCATTTCTCCTCCTGCTGCAAAACATTTCTAAAAACCTTTTACAGCTGGAGATCTAGTGCTTTTTTCTCTCCTTAAAAATTGTTTAGGGGTACTCTCATTTTGACTCAAGAAAATCACCATTGTATAGTTCAAATTGGGAAAAATAAATACAGTAAATGGACAAAAGTACAAAGATTCACAGAATGTTTAGGGGTATGCGTACCCCCAGAAAAAAGCACTGTGGAGATCCATCCCGTGCCATTCTGCAGTGTTAGTCACTGAGCTTACATGAAAAAACTTTTTAGTGTCCTATTCATTTTGTAGAAGTTATTTTTGTGTCACATCTAAAATTGCCTCCTGTCATTAATGTGGACTAAAGGTGGAGAAATAGTTTTATTTATTTCCATTTTTTCCAACTCCATTTACTTTCCTTCAAACAGTACAGGTTAAATACTTTACTTTCTTATTCTTTCTTTCAACTTCTGTGAATAATTAGGTTTTCTATCTGCAAAGAAATGGCATCCTTAACTTCTTTGTGTTTCAGGAGTGTAAATTGCAGATTTTTATTCATAACTAACCCAGAATCTGTCTCATATTCTGTGCCTTACTGTGCATGATTACTAAATCTATATATAAGGGCATCAATCAATTTTTGACTTACAAAGCGTATGTCATGGCATATGAAAATATATCTGTTCCTAATCTTATTTTGAAGGTGACCTCAAATATTGTAATTGCAGTTATAGCAAAACAGAAATAATGGTCTAACATGGTTATTGATGAAGGAATGTGTGTGTGTCTGTCTGTGTGTGTGTGTGTGTGTGTGAGAGAGAGAGAGAGAGAGAGAGAGAGAGAGAGAGAGAGAGAGATATGATGGACTGTTTTACATATATGATATTGACAGTATGGTTCCTGGCTGTTTTAAATTGAGTAAGTGTTCTAAATATTTCCCATGGATATTGCTGCCACCTGCTGGACACAACAAAGGGTTGCAAACATTCACAAAACAAAGATGCCTCTTAAAAAAAGAAAAGAAAAGTGGTTTATTTGGGCAGCAAAGACAGTTTCCAGGACTGGCCATGCACAAGTAACATAACTTGCAGCATAGTCCTAGGCATGCTTACTCAAAATTAATTCTCATTAAATTCAGTGGAACTTACTCTCATGAAAGTGTGCTTAGGTTTGCAGCCTCATACGGATGTTTTTATTTGGAACTGTAACATGAAAGGTCAAGACAACTTTGAATTCAAATACTGCCATCTATCAAACATTTGATAATTATATCTCTCCCTCCTCCCCTCTCTCTAAGTGTGTGTGTGTGTGTGTGTGTGTGTGTGTGTGTATATATATATATATATGAGATAATCCCATATATTTCATTTTGGCATTTCTGGAACTCCACTGCAACATTGTTTGGGGGGTGGGAGATATATTTATCCACCCTATTCAAACCAGTAACATGATCCAATCATCTCTTTTTTATCATCTATCAGTCAAGACTATGTTGATTAGTGTATCTGGGGACAGAAATGGACAACATCCAAACAAATGGAGAAGGCAGGGGCAAAGCATTGCAAAGCATTTGAGCACCTGTATGGGAATTCCAGAATAACATGCAGTCTCCTTTCATCACCCATGTCATTCTCAATATTGTGGAACCCCTTGATGATCTCAGGAAGGCAGGATATGACATGGGTGAAAACCCAACCCCAATCTCAATTAATTGTTATTTTTATAAATTAATTATTGTTATAATTTGGCTATTATTGGGGGCATATTGGAAAACTAATAATAAAAAAATATTTTAAAAAGCCCTAACCCCAATCTCTTATATTACAAAGTAAAGGTCCCTCCCTTATAGCATCATGAATGAATAAGGAACCAGGGATAACATTAGCATCTCTGTCTAGTCTGCAAGTGTACATAAATTCAATGAATATGGATGACATTGTTCATTGATGGCTTCTGGCATCATCTAATTGACAAAATGGTCATCTGAGATAGCATTTGCAATGAAAACAACACAGCACTTGTATTCTTCTGTCTGGATATTTGCATCAGCTTTTTTTAAAAAAAAACCAACAACAACCACAATTATACAAATGTGGCGGTTCTCATTTACTCAAAGAAAAGGGAAAAAATGTTAAGAATTCCTTTCAACTTTCAATGTGTGAGAGGCATATATGAGGAGGAGGAGAAGATGAAGATGAAGATGAAGAAGAAGAAGAAGAAGAAGAAGAAGAAGAAGAAGAAGAAGAAACATCCAAAATATAATATGAATGTTGCTCTCTGACAGTCCTACAACCAGGAAAGGAATGACTAATGCTTAATTGTTGATATGCAAAGACAGAGATAAAGGAATAAGAGCAGCCAGCGGTTTGGATATATTTGTCTTGAAGGAAAAGCAAGACCTGTTATTAGAGGAAAGGGTTTCCCTACTCTCCCAAATACCACTTGGGTTGTCAAATATCTTGACATGTTGGTGAAAGCATAAATAGACAAGAAGGGATCATGGATCGGCATGTATCACAGTATACCTCTGCATAATGAGGTCCCTTCTGGAAAACAGATGCTTAACTGTGGCCTCATTTATCATGAGGATAATGACATCCAACAATTCTCTAGCTTCTTTGGAGACTATTTAAACAAAAACATGGAGTCAGAGGAACCAATTAGGAGGGAGTGGTCCCTTTTGGCCCTCTGACCTCTAGCCTTTTGAACAAACAAAGTTTTAAAAAATGTGAGACAGGCGAAGAATAGGTTGTGCTATATAGGGTGATGCTCTGCCACGGAAGCTGAGCGCTATTAATTGGCTTCACTTATTAGGGTTATAAACTACTGAAATAACCACTAACCATTAAAAAATAATCATGAATGGCTGCTAATATTTCAGAATTCAAAGTAGGGTTTTAAATTACGTTTGGTGTGCTCTTTGTATTGAAAAGTGTCACCTTGGGCAGCCAACCAGATAATGCAATAATGTTTCCATGAAATTAGTGAGGAACTTGTCCCCTCCAGAGGCTGTAGAACTACATCTCCCATCATTCCTGACCATTGCTCATGCTGGAGAACAACAACATATAATGTCTGATTCTATGAGTTCTTTGAATACCACAGGTTAGCCATTCCTGGTGTAACCAATTGTTTCGGTTATCTCATATGGCATTTTAATGTGTGTTTTTTAAATTATACAAAGCTGTATAATTTAATTTCTAGATGCTCCAGTGTAACATATCTTTCTAAACCAGTTTTTTAAGCTAATTTTCAAGTACTTCTGTGAGGCACATCAAGACATGAGCACTAACATATCTGCCTTTGTTTCCCACTATGTTGGAAATTTCTGCTTCAGTTCCTGTTAAAAAATGAGATTAAGGATTGCTAGAAGATACATTGAAAAGCTGGTGCCAGTTAGTTTGCATTAGAGTAGGTAGATCAATGATATACTTTGCCTTTTATCTGTTTAGATGAGAAGGCTCTGGTTAGGGAAGTTGGGCAGGATGAGAGCCCTGAATGGGCAAACATCTGGTCAGTTCCAGCCAAGAAGCTAAACAGACAACACTTCAAGATTGTTGGAGATATTCCCTAATAGTTATACATTGGTACCTCGGGTTAAGTACTTAATTCGTTCCGGCGGTCCGTTCTTAACCTGAAACTGTTCTTAACCTGAAGCACCACTTTAGCTAATGGGACCTCCTGCTGCTGCCATGCCGCCAGAGCACGATTTCTGTTCTCATTCTGAAGTAAAGTTCTTAACCCGAGGTACTATTTCTGGGTTAGCAGAGTCTGCAACCTGAAGCATATGTAACCTGAAGTGTATGTAACTCTAGGTACCACTGTGTAAACCTCATTGTAAGGTTGTACAGTAGTCCCAAAAATTATTGCATTTATTTTAAACATTGCCTTTAAAAATTATTAATTATGGCATAGGTTCATCTATCACTTTGACAGAAAATGCTTTTCCTGGATTTAATCCCATATCACATCCTGCTATTCTGCTGTAATTTTATGGGATCTACACCACCCATTAACCACATACCCCTTTTCAATAACAGTTGCAGATATTCTGTCTGACTGAGTTCCTCTAGTTGCTATTTCATTTATCCTGTGGTGTGCATAATTGACTAATAATGCCTGTAATCTGCCTCTGTGATTAACTCATTTGAAGCGATAAAATATTCCAGATCACATTATGCTAAAAGGAAAGAGAAGCACTTTTTTATCTGTGTGCTGATTTCTTGATTTCAGAGGTAGCCAAGTGCATCTTTCTGTATTAAACCAAAAATATTCCAGAATTAAAAATAAAAGAGCCCTCAAAACAATACAGCTTAATTAGCAAAAAAAGAGAAAAGTACCTAGATTAGCTAGGTTCCTTCAAGTTGGTGCAGTTGTTGTTTTTATAGAGGAAGCGAAAATCAGGTAATCATGTCACATAATGAGGACTGGGGTACAAAGAAGATAGGGCAGCTTTGCCTTATATTTCTTCCAGCTTTTTGTATTTTTAATTTTAGAAATATTTAGTAACATCTAAGCACTCATAAAAACCTTTGACAAGAGAAAGGTGGAAACCCTCAAATGGGAGTTTAATGTCCACTGTAGATCCTATGATTATGAAGTAATATAATAGTTGCAGATATAATTAGCAGGACATATTTTCCACATGTTTGTATATTACAGAGAGCTAGTATTTATATAATTAGAAGCACATGGAAGATTTGAACAGAGTCTAGTATCAACCCTATCCTGTTCATGTCAAGAGTAAACTGCCATGTGAAAGCAGCCTTAGTGGGGGGGGGCATTTTCCAAGGGGTTCAGATAGGCCATTAACAGAAAAGTTGATAGAAAGCAAGTCTTGATATGTTTATGAAATGGTAAATAATTTATACATACATACATTCTAACTTGAGATAATTCTATGGTAATTTGGCAACTGGGAGTGGTACCCAATGCGCTCATTCTGTAAGTGCAAAGTTTTCAATTTCCTCAATGGAACTTCCCTTCTCCTCTCCTTCCCATGCACAACTTGCACCCTCTCAAAATCTAATCCAAAGTGTTAGGGGAACCCACAGAACAGATTTAGGGTGTGTGTAGGGAGAGGAGAGGGGCAGAAAGTTCCATTGTGCAACACACATCCTTGTGCTGGCAGAACAAATGGATTGGGCTGTGATTTCGTATAATGGGTTAGTCTTTATGCCTATGCTTGTTGTTAACTATATTACATAACTACCTAGTCATAATTACCTGGTTACAGCAGTGACCAGAGGAGGAATGACCATGGGGAGGGACGCAAAGAGAAGAAATGCCATGGTACACCTGCAACAGCAAAACAGGATGCCTTCATCTGCCCTACCTGGGGAAAAACAAACATGACTCTCCCATATAAGTTTCAACAACCCCAGCAGGGGTTATAACTCTCCACCAGTTTGACTTAACCCCCAATGGCACACTTTTCTGTTGTCTTCCAAGGCAGATGAATAAATTCAATAAATCAGTATTAACCCATCTTTTAATACTAATGGAAAAAACAGAGGGGAACTCATAATGCTGTTGTTGAACAGCATCTATTGGCATGTTCAGACCCAGAGACCTCCCCCCTAAATAAAAACACATTTGACTCAAATTTTAGTTTGGTTTTTGGCAGAATTTAGGCCACAACTTTATTGATTACAGAAAGTAAGTGGTTGCATAGGCTCTGGTTCAACTAGCTCCCTGCACCCTTGCAGGTAGCGCTGACCCAGAGCTCTATCATAGATCAGCCAAGGGTGAACACCTGAGGTAGGTAGAAAGCCCAGGTACAGCCTATGTCCACTCCCCAGATGCTCCCCTGGACTCAGGCACAGGCACAACCCCCTCCCAGGGGTTGACCAAACCAAGTTGAGTCCCTAGATTCCTTTAATGGAATACCCTTCACATAGGGATGGCAAGACCGTTCCCCCATCCCTATCACCTGAACCAGTGCCTATCCACAACTTTACAAGTTGTGACAATTTGCTACATGGCAGGCGAAACCCAAATGGCAAAAGCCAATCAGCTAAGTGGGGAAAATTCCTGCTGTGCCCCTGCCCCAATGACAGACGACACATGACGGCATAGCAAGGCCAATCACAAAATGCCCTAAATATAGGGAGAGGTGGGCTGCACAAGCCAAAAGAGAAAGCTCTGGGTCATGTGCATAGGTATTTATAGGTCTCTCGATCCATTGAGACATCACCCCATTGGCCAGATTAAACACAGCAACGAGGGACCTACCGGTCGGGTGTTGTGGCTGTCCAATATACCCACCCACAAAAAGAAAGTCAGTCTCCAGATCTCACCGTGACACGTGCCCTCTTTTAGGGATGACACTCTTTTTAGATAGCCCATTGACATTAGGTGGAAGGCCTGTTGGGTTGCAGTCTAACCGGCATAAGCTTGATGTGGGGACCCACTGGCATTGTTTAAAATGGCCACTTTAAGTATAAAATGAGATTTTATAGCCCGTTTTGGCTGTTCAGTCTGATGGAATGTTTTTTCTTTCCTAGATGACATTGCTGAGTGAAGGGCAAGCTGAGAAAATGCTTGTTTAATTTGCAATGAGGCAGCTTGCTGATGGAAAGACTAGTAGAAGCAGTTCAGTGTCATGTACTCATAACTTGTTAAGTCTGATATCTTCAATAGTTATGTTCTGAACAAGCCAAGAATTTATGCTACAGTCTGTAAATTGTTCCAGGCTAATTACGATTGGCATGAAACTTTTAGGGTGAGATTCAAAGTTCTACCCAGGCCATTAACTGTATGACACCATTGTGATGGAAACACAACATTATGACAGAAGAATTACGACCCTAATTGGCACTGCATTTACGGAGCTTAATATTGACTCTTCATGAATTCATTGTTCCTGTACCAGTTATGTGACAAGCCTTATGATGAATAGATTTGTTATTCAGAATTGTCAGATACAACTTTGTTTAATTTAATGGCTGTTTAACATGCTAGCTTAAGTGAAGCACAAAAGGGTTAGTTCAACAATATCCTCTGGAAAAACAAAGCAGAGTCTGAAAATGTCTTGGAAAGAGGAAAGAGCCTGATAAATATTCATACTTCTGTGTGTTTACTGATAAGGAAAGCATGCACATTGTATTTTCACCCAGATGCATCTTATGCATTGGCAACAAATATTGCCTGTTAAAATTTTAGCAGTTATTGTCCTACAATAAATATATTTATACAGCAAAGTATTAATTCCTTTGTATGATTCTTAGGTCCTCTTAGGAGGTGGCACAGAGAAGTAAGCTCTTTAGCAAATGTTTCTTTCGCATGGTAGGAGAAGTAAATACTTAAATAAATTCTCTAAATTGCTCAACTTGCCAATGTCAATGAGAAATTGTGTGTGCACATTTGAGGCTTCAAGTCCATCTGTGGCTCTTATTTAATCACATGCTCAACACTCAGGAATCCCATATTCTCTTAAAAGAAAGGTTCACTTCATACCCAGAAATGCCCAGGTATGATTGACAAAAAGCATTTTACTTGCCAGCTTTTATTTATCTTGATGTCATGCAGTTTCATCTCTGTTAAAAAGTGTGGAAGACATATTAATGTGATACTGTGATACTTGCTCTTTCCATAAATGCCTTCCTCTTCTCTTTTGTGGCTTGCTTGGGTGCTTAGGAAGTCAGTGAGCAGACCGGGGAAGAATAGATGCCATAGGTGCAGGTTGTGCAGTGCTGCGGGCAAGCCCACCTGACATGAGTTTTGCTGTTGGTTACCGGGATGGTACAGGGATGAGGCAATGAGGTGGAGAGGTCAAGGCTGCACAGTGTTCTAGTATATGCTAGAACACAGCTGGCCTGCACCAGTAAGTGACAGTGACACTAGTATCTGTAATGAGAGAGCTGCTTCACAGCACCACCCCATCCCCTACCCCTGGCTGCTCTTGGGCAGGCAGGGAATCAAATCTGACTCAAAAACAGCCTTCTAATTGTCGGAAATGTCCCTAAATACCCCAAAAGGCTAAACTAGTGCTTTAGCAGGGACAGGTAATAAATAACAGGGATTATCCCTGATAAATAGGGAATTGGAGCATGTGTTGGGAACACTGCCCACATCTAGAAAATGCAGAGCATTTCATACTTTTGCAGTGGTTGGTGTTTCACATCAATCAACATGCATTATGTCTTCAAAATAAATATTCATTATAATGGGTCATAGCTGAATTTTAGTATGCAGTTCTATAATTCAGAATGGCTAGACAGGGTTTCACATTTACTCTGTGCTTGCTTCTGTCACCGTTTCTGTAACATTTGGATGCTCAGAGGCAGACTTGCATTTCTCCCCATACTTTTATTTTTATATTTTGCCTAAGCAATGATTACAAGTCTAGCAAAACATCTGCTGAGGGGGAAAATGTTATTGGGATTGAGGCTAATGAAGAAGAAATAACCTGGAGGTGATAAATAATATGAAAGGTGAGAGATTTAAAAACCACAATATTACTGAATAGCCCTGCATCCATATTTCAGATAAAATCGCACCCTTTGGTATAACAGCTAGCACCAGTGCTATCTGCTCTTCTGATTTTAGTTTTGGATTGCCTCTTTCATTTTCCATGTCTATTTAAGTTCTAATATAATCTATTTTAGACATGTTCCATAATCTGCATTTGATGTAACCAGGCATGAAAACTGTGTAAGTCCAATGTTTAAATGCAAACTTCAGGGACTATTTTACATTTAACAATGTTTCTTTAAATCTTTTGTGGAACAAAAATGGGTAGATATGTTTGTTTTGCTTCATTCCTCCCTTACCTCTCCAAGGGGTATCTAGGTTATAAGCAAAATTACAAGGTTGACCTATATATAGTTGGTGCACACTTCTTCAGATACACTGAAACAGAAGTCACCAGACCCTGAAATTCTTTTGTAATAATTACCCTGTGTCCGAGTGTCATCATATGTGTTTTCCACTTTCTACTACACACTACTGACTGCTGCTAGAGGATATCATACAACATAGAGTAAGTGAGCATCCATGGTACAATAGAAAGGAGGGAATTTGACCCAATGGCACCATTTTGGGTGACTGACATCTCCATGGTGCGCATAACCTGTAGTTCTGTCTCAAAATATCACATTTTAATCACTTCATAAAGCCATCCTGAATGAGTTTGAAACACTGGCCCTTTATTCAACTTTTCTTATGTCTAATTATACTTGGGTTTGCTATTACAGAACCACCAGAAAGTGTTATAAAACTGTTAAAATCAGGATATACCGTATTTTTCGCTCTATAAGATGCACCAGACCACAAGACGCACCTAGTTTTTGGAGGAGGAAAACAAGAAAAAAAATATTCTGAATCTCAGAAGCTAGAACAGCAAGAGGGATCACTGCGCAGTGAAAGCAGCAATCCCTCTTGCTGTTCTGGCTTCTGGGATAGCTGCACAACCTGCATTCGCTCCATAAGACGCACACACATTTTCCCTTACTTTTTAGGAGGGAAAAAGTGAGTCTTATAGAGCAAAAAATACGGTACTTTATACAATTGTTTGTTAACCTGTTAAATAAGGAAACAGAACTATTTACTTGTTATGTAGGTATTTAATTAGTTAATTACTATGCTACTTTGAAATATGGTTTATATCCTAGAGGGTGGACTTTGTAAATGAAATTCCATCCCCCTTTGCACACTCTCACATACTCTTAATTTCCAGACGGTAACTGGTGTAAACTGAATCGTGAGAGACAAATAAAGATCTATGCCGGGCTGTATTCACTGGAGAGGACAGATAAATCTTTACCCTCAGCCTCTTGACATCATCTCAATTCTATATAAACAAATTTTCAATTTCAGAAATTTCCCCTGGGAAACTTTGGACAAATTCATTCTCTTGGCTTCATAGGGGGTCAAAAACACCAAGATCTTGTGCTTAATGAATGATGATTTAGATACCTGTTCTTTCAGAGAAAGTTGCATTTACAAATGTAAACTTACTATTTGAAACAAAATTCCTTTCTGAAGCATTCCTGAAGATACATTGATAAAAGTCTCTTTTTTAGGGATTTCCAAAAAAGGAGAATAAATTTTCAAAACAGGTTTTTAAATATATATGTTTGATAATGCTTACATAATGATAAGAGGTGATTAATAAATACCAAGGACATTTTATAGACCAAATGATAATAACCAGTAGCAGTTTTATGAAACCTTTTAGAAAACAGCAGTTGAATATCCTGGAGGAGATATTATTATTGTAAGACATACGGATAACATTTAAAAATCCAACTAATACAACACCAATAAAAATAAATGTTTTGAGAGAACATTAGTGTTGCCATTCCACTTGTGTGTGATAGGAGCGTGCATTGACTGGATGAGAATTAACACATTAACACCCAATCAAAACAAAATGGAAATGATGATGCTGGAAGGATCAGTGGACGTGTTGGAAGAAGAAGGTCTGCACTGAGAGGAGTTGCATTTTCCCTGAAAGTTCTCATAGCCTGGGGATTCTTCTGATCCTAGATATAATCTGGGATTCTCAAGTGATAGCTGTGGCCTTTTGTTGGAGCTGAGCTTAAAATGCCCGACCCAAATAGTGACCCATTTGCTAGCTGTAGACAGTGTTTTCACTATTTCTAATGGAGGTGAGAGAAGTTCACCATATTTTGGGGGGTGAGGGCTTAACCTCTTACTTTCTTTTTTTTTTTAAGTGTCGCCAAACAGCTCGTTCCTATTCCCGAAAAACATTTCTATTTGGTTCAGTTTCATCTAATTATTGCCATAATGGCAAACAGCAGTAGCACAAATCTGAAGTACTTTGCCAGTTTTTGTTAACCTGGTACTTTTCATATATTTTGGACAGTTAGAGTCCCTGACCATTAGCCATGCTGTCTGCTTGTGATGAGAGTCCAAAATGTCTGGAGGGCACCAGATTGGTGAAGACAGTGCTTCCCAAAGTAGGAATTATATAAATATTTATTTTATTTATTTTATTAAGTGTCATACTATCTGGAGTTGGATAATACACTCTGTAGTATTGAAAAGTCTAGCTATTTATTTATTTATTGCATTTATATCCTACTTTTTTCTCCAAATGGCTCAATGTGCCATATGTCAGGGTCTCCCCTTCCTAATTTAATCCCCACAAAAACCCTGTAAAGCAGGTTATGCTGAGAGGCAATGACTGACCCAAGGTCACCCAGTGAACTTTATGGCTCAGTGGAGATTTGAACCCTGGTCTCTCAGGTCCTAGTCCAACACTCTGACTACTACACCACACTGGTTCTCTATTGAGGATAGATTTGTTATTTGTTTTTAAGGATTATAAATAGGTCTATAGCATACATCTTTTTTGCCATGAGAAAAAACTGGTTTGGTTGCATTATTCCAACACGCACAGAAAATAATAAATCATTTACTCATGCCAATAAGTTTCATTCCAACTACATATTGGCTGGGGATCTGAAAAACGAAGTCTTATCACTGCCTATGACTTTTCTCTGTACAGTATAATTTAGGAGCTGGCTTGTAACCATGTATCAGAAGGTTTATGTTATTTTGAAGCCTAGTTCATATATCATAAGCCTATATTTTGAACCTTGCCATATTTGCATCATACTCATATTCCTGTCAGCAGCACACCCTGCAAATGTAAAAATTATAAGGGTTTTGTGATTAAGGTTTTCTAAAATGCATTCTTTTTCAAATTACTTTAATTTCAGTGTCTGGCTCTTTAAAATAATGAATCCATAATTTTAATAGACAACACAGCCTTTAGACCTCCCACATATCAAAAGCTTATAATTCAAGCTGTTGGCCAGAAAGACAATCAGACTATGCATCTAAAAGAGTTTGTACAGAAATCTAGTGAAATAAGGTGTACCAGAGGGATTTTTTAATTGACAAATAGTACTTCCCTTATTTCACCTGGGTAAAGAGCTTTACTTATTCAGCTGGAATTAGCACCACACATAAACCACAAGAGAATGTTTTGGCAAGCAATGAGGCTTGTCGTCTGATTTCCAGTAAAGATTTGAGATGAAACAGTGTGTGATCACTTAATCTTGTTAAATGTAGCACAAAACACTAAGTGTATTAGAGCGTGTATTTAAATGATAACAAACCCTGCTGTTAAAGCTAATAGGAAACAGCTCTTTCCCCAATTCACCTGCCATTCTCTGAAAGAGTTCCTTCCTTCCTGTATTTGAGCTATTCACTTTTTGCAGTTGACTAACATTGTGCTTTAAGATAAGTTCTTTAATTGTTTGGCTTCTTTTTTCATTGTTAGGTAACAACACCCCTCTTTTTTTAATCATAAAAATTGAGAGTATTGCTGTGCATTAAAATAACGCTTGATTGTATCATGGAGGGACTATCTCTATTGGTATATTGATTTAAATCTCAGAGGGCTATATTTTATACAATACTGGAGACAAATGTCATAATTTGCAAAGCAGGTAATTTTACTGGGTCGGGTGAGGTAAAGAGCACCATTGTAAAACTGATAAGTCAAATGTGCAGTTAGGACTCTTTTTTATGTAATTAACAAATATAAAAATTAATTGGAATTTGCATTTATTTTTTGACAAAAATTTGAAATGAAAGGAGCCCTTCAGTTCATTTGTTCCTATTAAATTAATAAATGCTAGCGTTTTAGTTCTTCATTAGCTATGAAATGCATGTCATGCCATCACCTGGAACTCACTTTAAAAGATATTTTTAGCTTGCTTTTTCACCTAGCAGCCAGAATATCTGATATGGGAAGCAGGTGGAAGGGTAGGGACAGGACAATTGTCCAGTAGTCAGCTCAAACACATTTTAGAGAAGTGTTTCATGTACTGTTAGGGATTCTTTCTGTACAGAACCTTAGAATTACAACGGCAGGGGAAGAATTTGTGAAAATCTATAAAACAGGGAGTCAAATGCTTGTTTTTTTGTAGGTCACCCTTTGACCCTCCTGTGAATGTCTAAACTTCCTGGAGAGAGAGAGAGAGTAGTTTTATAAGGGGAAAAACCAATTATTTGATTTTTAAACTTTTTTGTTTTTCCACTTTTTTGTATTATATCACATTTCTTTTTCCATTTCACACTTAAATACATTTAAAACAATTTGATGGATTATGCCTTAGATTCGCAAGCTAATGCAACAGGTCAACCTTACAGTGAAATGTTTTGTACCTTTCATGTTAGGCAAGTAATTAGTTGCACTTTAGTTCATTACTTCATAGGTGATAAATTATTTCATGGAAAAGAGCTTTAATATATTTGGCACCTCCAATTAATTTATTAAAATTTTGACTCTAGCAGATATTTGGGAAAGAGCTTTCTTTGTTTCAAGGGTAGTTAAAGTACAAATGGAGACATGAAATATGTGTCAAATACAGAGACTGCCGCAATATTTTCAATTAATATGTAAGGTACTTAAACCCTGTAAGTGTCTCAAGTCTCTAGTTTTAGTAAAAACCTATTGGCTTTACTGACCGAGACTGCTCTAGGTAAGTGATTTGTTCTGAAAAAGCAGAAAAATCATATAACTTGCCTAAAATCCTGCAGGATGTTTCTAACAGAATAGTGTACGAACCTGAAACATACTTCCCAGGGTTTGTTTTTGTTACATAATTCAGATAAACGTAAAACATCATTGAGTAATCTCTTTCAGTGAAACTGGACATTATATGAATGACCCATTGAAGAAAACATGAAAACTACACATCTGTATGTGTTTTCGTTTTGGTAATAAATTAAAAATATTACAAAAAATGCAATTGATACATACTTAGTGCTACATAGGATACACACAGTGAAATAAATGGGGCCTAATTGACTTCAACAGAACTACTACTTAAGCATCACTAAATCTGGATCCAACCTAATGGTTCTTCTCATTGATTTGTAAATCTGGATCCAACCCAATGGTTCTTGTCATTGATTTGTATATTGCAGTAAATCACTGGTGGCAGGGGAGTAGAAAAGTTGATCAGTGAAGATTCAGTAATAGCTCATGTTTTGGGGAAAACTTCCTTATTTCAAGGGCCTAGTTCCCACATGGACAAACTTCTAAGAGCCAGATGCAAAAGTGGCTGGAACAACCTATGTGACTCCTTTGCACAGTTGACTGCATTCCAGCCACACAATGCCCTCTACATTCTATACCCATATCTGTCTCCATCCTTCATCCAAGCAAGTGAGGGGTGTTGGCCCTATCAGTACCATACATTTAAAGCAGTATCATACCACTTTATCATACTAGTCAAAGCTTCCCCCAAAGTATCCTGAGAACTGTAGTTTGTTAAGGGTGCTGAGAGTTTTTAGGGATGCTGAGACCTCACAGAACTACAATTCCTAGAGTTCCCTGGGAAGATGGATTGACTGTTAAACTACTCTAATAACTATAGCTCTGTGAGGGTATATGGATGATCTGACAACTCTCTGTACTCGTAACAACCAGGATTATTTTGGGGAAGCCATGGCTGTTTAAAGTGGGATGATACTGCTATAAACAGGGTTTTTTGTTTGTGTGTGTGTGTGTGTGTGTGTGTGTGTGACATTACTTACCAATACAGAGTATTGGCACCTTTATATTTTTAGCTGCCAATGGCAGTCGTTTTGTACTCTTACTCAACATCACTTTTATCAGTATATGTGTACCAGCTCCTCATTTTTAAATTCTTTTTAACCAAAGAATGCACTTACGCTAAATATTGTTACTCCAATTACAACTTTAAAATTAAGGCATATATATATATGTGGTACATTTTCAATACATATCTTATATGGCAACAGTAGACTGCATAGTACTAGTTTTGGGCAAAATTAGACACTTTGTCTTCATTAGTGCTATCAGCCCCCTTCACATTTTGGTTGCATCGTAGCATTACCTTTGGAGCTGAAAAGCAATTAATTTTACGTGCTTAGCATTGCATATGATTAATTAATTGGTTCAATTAGTCTAGTTGTACTACTATAGAGACTTTACTAATGACTAATTTTTTTTCTTGCTGCCCTTTGCTTTCCTTTGAACCCAGAGGGCCTTTGGAAAATGATTTAGCTGGAAAGGCAGTCTAAGGAGGATAGTTTTAAATCCAACTTCCCTCAAGTAGGAGTTGCTCAACCTTGAACTTTGGAATTTGTAACCCATTATCTATCAATTTATTTGCCAAATTTATATGCCACCAAATAACATAGTTATCTCTGACTTGTGGAATGGCAGTTTTTATTATTAAACAGGGTGCTTCTAGAACTTGTGGTTTATAAGAAATGCTTGAAAGTACAGTCGTACCTTGTTTTGCGACCGGGATCCGTTCTGGGGCCCCAGCCACTAGCTGAAAAGGACGCAGGGCAAAGTGCCGCATATGCGCACGAGTGAAGCGTGATTTAGCACTTCCACGCATGCATGAGCAGCAAACCTGGAAGTAACCCGTTCCAGTACTTCTGGGTTTGCCACAGACGTTCACCGGAATGGACGCTAGACAAGTAGGACGTTCACGGAGGTATTACTGTATCTGATATGCTCAGTCAGGATCTGAATACTTTAAATGGTCAGTGATCACAGACATTTTTCATCATTGTGGATACACCCACATCCCAAAAAGTACTATGAGAAAAATGGCAAAGTAGCTTTTGCTTCATGAAATTGCTTTTGACAATTTTAGCATTTCAGCTACTTAGATTTTTAAAATAAGAAAGCTAAATAAAGCCTTAAGGTTTGCTCTTCCTGAGAAGAGTCCAGTTTCTCCTGAATATTCTCATGTACAACTGGAAATGGTATTTACGTAATAGGTGAACACTTGAAGGAGCTGACAACAACATACAATTCAACCAGTTATATAGTTGGCTGGCATGTGTATGCCTCGGGAGACAATGGAAAAGTGCACCTTTAGGGATGAATTCAAACCACTGGAGAGTTACAGCGCTTCTGTGGCTGAGGAGATCATTACAGGAGAGACATATTTTGTTGCATCTGGGACAGATGAAGGTGCCTGATGTTGCTGATGCAGATATATGGACTATCTTGTAAATGGGATAGATATGGTATCACTTGCCAGAATCTCCATGGCAGCAATCTTGTTTCATTGGAGTCAACAGCAAACTTCTTGTTGATTTTAATAAAGGACAATTTGAGGCCGAAGGAGGGAAGGGGAAGAAATTCAATACACTAATGAAAAATAGTTCCATTTTTTTAGAAAGAGGTATTATTGCTTGAAATGGGTGGGGTGGTGATGTATATATTCAGATTAAAGTTTGGGTTACTTGGAGTTAATCTGTTGATTTTAAGAAACATTTGAAAAATACAATGCGATCGCATTTAATATCAGTTACATTAGAAGCTGGAGAAGTGGACTCTCAACTGTGCCTTATGCCTTGATGTCAGGACAAAAATCCCATTTGAGCACACTTGTTTTCAAAAGTCCAGAGGGAATGCAGCTAGGGACCACTTCTAAAACTGAGAAAGGATTTAAGTCTTCATTGTCCTTCTGCTCAGATTATCACCAAGGGTATAGATTGTAACTTTTATGTGGTCCCATCAGAGAAAAGCAACTCATTCTACATAGTCTACTGAACAGTCACCAGAAGGTAAACAACACTCAATTGTTACTAATTTGGCATCATTCAGACTATCTGCCTGCTGGTGAAAAACTCTGTAGTTTGCTACTAATCCCCTAAGCCATCACATGGCACACTAAACTTCTGTACAGCAATTAGCTACCAAGTCAGGGTTGGTTGGTTGGTTGGTTTTGGGACTCTACTGTGCTTTGGCCAATGAGAATATTGACATGCTTTAGCCAATTATGCACCAAATTTAAGTGGATTAAAAAGTGACAAGATCCTTGGTGTCTACTTCATGCTGAAATGCTGAGCCACCCCAAAACTACCTCTAATGATTGAATGAGATTGCTTTACAAAGAAAGTGATTCTTGTATTCTCTAGCTGTCTTACATGTCAGCTCTATTCTTTGCTGGGTTTTTTGTTGTTGTTGTTTATTGAATTTTACACTGAGTTATCAATACTACAAAATTACAATAAAAGGCAAGAGAGGTGGTCGCTGACTTTCCCTTTATAAAAGGGCCCTCGTATCTATGGGACCGCCTCTCCTGGTATGCCCCACAGAGGACCGTACGGTCCGCAAATAATAACATCTTGGAGGTCTCGAGCCTCAAGGAGATTAGACTGGCTTCAACCAGGACCAAGGCCTTTTCGGCCGTGGTCCCAGCCTGGTGGAACGCTCTGTCACAAGAGACCAGGGCCCTATGGGATTTGACATCTTTCTGCGGGGCCTGCAAGATGGAGCTGTTCTGCCAGGCCTTTGGTCGAGGTTCATTCTGACTCCTCCTCCCCTTTCATAAGAACTTGCATGAAAGTGCCTTCCCAATTTTTGTCACAGGTTCATATAAGTTCAGCACAAACAGTTGGGTCTGGTGAGCATTTATGGTCCCCAACCCTAATATGCGGGTTGCCATCTGATTGGATTTTATTCTGATCCTGAACTGATTTTAGGATCTGTATTTTAATTCATTGCCTGATTTTATGTTAATGTGTTATACGTTTGATGTTAGCCGCTCTGAGCCCAGTTTTGGCCGGGGAGGGCGGGGTATAAATAAAAATTATTCTTAATATTCTTATTATTAAAACAAGCATGGGCCACATGAAAATAGGAAAGGCCTTGCCTCCTAGTGAGACATGGTGATTGCAAAATTATCCAGATGACATTGGCTGCTGTTTTGTTCCATGTACAGTCCAGAATACCTATGTATAGGAATAGGGTAATGTATGAAGGCAATATAGGGCCATATTTCCTCTGATGTTTACTTTGTAGATTGCCTTTTAGAGTAAGCACTTTTTCTTCTTCTCAAAAACAGCATGGGTCCAAAACATTTATTTTTAGGGGCAAGCTTGCACTCAAAGACAGGTTGTGAAGTAGAACTCACATGAGGTTTACATTGTGCTTACGGTTTAGAGGAAAAGGTTTAAAACACACAGAAACATCATAGGCACCAACCAATGTGCTTTCTTCTTCTGGTCAGCATTTTAGTAGGGTGGGTTCAGTTGGATCTGCCATTTTATTCATGTTATTGGTGAGCATTTTAAGTTTCTTGGTCTTTTTATACTTGTTTTTAATGTTTGTTTCTGTAAGTCACTTTTAGTCACTTTTGTGGGGGGAGACAGAAACTAATAATATGAATAACAGCAACAACAAATTACAACAACAACAAAGGATGAAAGAAGTTACATTTTCCTGCAGGCACTGGTGGAGGAAATGGGGTGTGGTGGGTGCAGCCTGCCCCAGGTGTCATCTGGGGGGTGACATCGCTGCCCCGCCCCCCTGGGATGCTCACTGCGGACGTCCCCCTGGGATGTTCACCCCACCCCCACAGGGTGCGGGGGGCACTGCTCCAGGTGTTATCCCTGAGGGGGGGTGACATTTGGTGCTCCGCCCACCCACGACTCAGACTCACACACGCCACTTTGCCAATTCCTTCCTCTCCCCTTCCCGCTCGCCTGCCTCCTTTCCATCCTCTCCCCTGCCTGCCTGCCTCCTTCAGCTGGGAGCGCGGCACAGCAGGTCCCCCCTTCCCCTGATGGCTGGTGGTAGACACAGGAGTCACGGGCAGGCGGTGTGCGGTTGCCCCATTCTCCTGGTTGGAGGAGGCAGGCAAGCAGGGGAGAGGACGGGAAGGAGGCAGGCGAGTGGGAAGGGGAGATGCAGGAAGTGGGATTGGTGCCCCTGGGGCATGCGCCTGCCCTGGGCAGTGTGGGCATATGCTCCGCTACTGGCCCCGCCCCCGAGTGCACAGTATGTGCACTGCGCCACTCCGTGTGCCAGAGCAGCTAGCTCTGCCTCTGCCTGCAGATGGCTATTTCAGACTGTAAAAAGCTTCCACTTGGTCAATCTGAGCCAAATATATCCTGTGCTGTGGGATAGGAGTAGTATAACTGTTGGAATGTGGTAAGCATTCAATGCAATTTACCCACAATTGTGCAAAAAAAAGCTCCTAGGAAGATAGGAAGCTGCCTTAGATTGATCCATCTACTGTGCCATTATCCACACATTTTGAATGACTGCTAGTGGCCAATAAGGCAGGGGTGGGGATCCAGAGCCCTCCAGATGTTGTTGGATTCCAACTCCCATAAGCCCCAGAGAGCATTGTCAATGGGCTGGGATAATGGGTGTTGTAGTCCAGCGGCACTGGGTGGGGGGAGCTGTAGGTTTCCTGCCCCTAACCTAAGGTTTCAGTCAGGGGCCTTCTAAAGCCTACATAGAAATTCTAGGGATGCAAGCAGTGACCATCTGTATGCAAAACGTGTTCTGCTACTAAGCTGAGGCCCATATATTGCTGGGGTGTAGTACACAATACGTGTCTGTAGCTTTTTAACTTTGAAAAATGGTTTTATTGTTTTTCATGTAAGGTAATTCATTTATTGTATGTTAAGTGAATGGTGTGAACTATGGTTGTGCATTTTTTATAGGCTTCAATTCATATAGACCTATAGACCTAGAAATATATACAGATGTTTCAGCTATAATGGCATATTATGTATCTTATCAAAATCATCTAGGGTGCAGGGAGTTATTGAAACCATTAAAATTTGAGTAAGCAATGTAAATTCACTAAGAAATGCTATTCCTTCTTGGTCAGTGACTGACTAATCCAAACTTACAATTTCCAGTATAAAATTTAATAACCCAGAGACTGACCAAAAAGTATATGTCATATATGGAAGCTTTTAATAGCTAAGCAACAGCCTTTAACCTACTTAGGACTCCTTATCTTCCTTTCCATGCCCTGAGTTAAAGCTCAGATTTGTGTAACATATTTTTCAAAGGTTGTTTTTACTGCCCTTCTATAGTGTTCACCCCCCAAAAATTAACATCAATTTTGATACACGTCTGGTGCAATTTTAGCAATTTTATGTAGTCATGTTAAAACATTGTTCAGTGTTTAAGAGTCACAATATTTCTTACTAGCGTTCCCCAAAATGATCTAAGTTACTAGAAATGTGAAAACAGAATTATGCAGTTTTATCATTCTTTGCAGTAAATGATATCACTGGCTTTTCATATTTCCACTTTCAAAGGATGAGAGGTTTCAAGTCTTATGAACAGGGCAAGTTTTTCTTTTTCCATCCATTAAGTCAGAAGGTCGCAAAGATTAAAAGCTAGCCAGACTGAATGAGAATGCTAATAAAAGTCAGATACAGCTTTTAACCTTTTCTAAATGCAGCTGCCTAATCTTTACTAATTTCTCTTTCAAATTAATATTATAGAAGAACAGAAAACATCTAAAAAGTAGTTGGGAAATATAATGATAAAAACTTCAAAAATTATTAATGTAATAATTACAAAATCTAATATAAATCTAATCATTACAACCCCCCTCAAATATAAGCATAGAGCAACTCAGTGAAAAATGTATCTAAGATTACTTGTAAAACTACTTCAGTTGGTTTACCAACCAGGTCCTTTCCTGGACAGGTGTAGTAGAGCATTGGTAACTGTATGTCTGGGTTATTGTAATGACCTCTGTCTGGGACTTACTTGAGACTGGTCCAGAAGCTGCAGCTCGTGCAGAAAGTGAGGCAGCTGACCATACATTCATTATACCTGTGCTGAAGGAACTACACTGACTGCCTATTAGCATGATCAAGGTCTTGCTGTTAACATACAAAGCCCTGTACAACTCAGGACCAAGTTACAGTACCTGAAATTCTGCATTACCCTTTGTAATTATCACTCTTTGTGATTATCACTAAGATAACCAGATGGGGCTGAATTAGTGATACTATGAGACTGGCATAGGATCCAGAGGATTATAGGCCGGTTGAGTTCTACCTCCACCCTGCCGTTGAGACACCTTGTTTCAGTGGTTTCTGCTGGGCTCCACTGTAGGTAGCACATTGACTGTGCTTGTTGTGAAGTCAGGTAACCTGGCAGAATGCAAATCTGCATTCCACAGTCCAAATGTATTGGAAAGGTGGATTGCAGCCTTAGAAATGCAAATTTTGGGTGGGAAAACATTCAAATATATATACAGTGGTACCTCGGTTTAAGAACTTAATTCGTTCTGGAGGTCTGTTCTTAACCTGAAACTGTTCTTAACCTGAGGTACCACTTTAGCTAATGGGGCCTCCTGCTGCTGCCATGCCACTGCCACGCAATTTCTGTTCTCATCCTGAGGTAAAGTTCTCAACCCGAGGTACTACTTCCGGCTTAGCGGAGTCTGTAACCTGAAGTGTTTGTAACCTGAGGTACCACTGTATGGAAATGTGATTTTGTTCCCTGCAGATCCTTTTTTAAAACGTAAAGATCTGCAGATCCAAGTGGGAAAAGGGTAGAACAGGCTTATGGATCTAAAAAACATAAAACAAAACAAAAGGCAAATAATATTTTTTTCAGGTTCAACCTGAAGGTTGTATTTATAGCCTGCGGTGGAATTAAACTGACAGCTTTGCTTTCCTCATATTAAAATGCCCCCTCTTAACATTTCAAGGTTGTTCCTAAATTCCTAATATCCATGGACTTTAAAAATTGTTCCCTCCAGTTGTCTCTTCTCTCCCTCCCCCAGTCACCTGAACTGGCAGCCACAGCATGATCTCTTAAGTGCCGTATGGCTGTAGGTGCAGGAGCTGTCTCTTGTGGGATTATTTGCCACATTGCAAAGAAATGATGAAATCTAATTTTGAGATTATGGGCTGGTCGGAAATGCCCAGCATTCACAGCAAAATAACTGTTATAGAATCCTCCTGATTCTATAGCCAAATTATAGCCAAATTTCCTTAAAAACAACACCATATTCTTTTACTAGATAGATGTGGTAGGCATTCAGGATGTGGGAATTTGGTCTGCGGCCTTTTAGTAGGCATTTCTAGGTCATTCTAGAATCCTACCATTGCATCCAAAAGAAGAAATCTGCTAGATTAGATCAACGGTCCATCTAATTCAGCATCCTGTTTTCACAGTGGCCAGCTAGACACCTGTGCGAAGTCCAGAAGCACAACAGCAATGGGTTTTCAAAGCCACACTGGCTCTGATACTGGAGGCTAGTAGCCATTGATAGTCATCATTAATTTGGATAAACTCATTTTAAAGCCATCTAAGTTATCGCTATATCTTGTGGTAGTGAATTCCATAGTTTAAATTGGCCACTGTGTGATTAAGTAGTTCCTTTCATCTGTCCTGAATCATGAACGTTCAGCGTCATTGGATGGCTTCAAGTTCTAGTATTATGACAGACAAACCAAAGACTACTTTACGCACTTTCTTTACACCTTGTACAATTTTATTAGTTTTATACACCTCTGTCATGCCTCCCCCCCACCATTTTCTATAACTCCAACAGTCTAAAATGACTCAACCTTTACTCATAGCTGAGTTGTCCAGTCCTTTGATAATTTTGGTTGCCCTTTTCTGAAGCCTTTTGAGCTCTGTGATATCATTTTTTAAGCCCAGCAACCGGAACTGAACACCGTATTCCAAGTGCAGTCATATGCCATAGATTCAGTACTGAGTTAGGATCAGCACACTTGATGGGCCTGCTCAAGCACTACAAGAGCTACAGCCAATGATGGATTGGTTCAATATACCAATTTGTGTGCTGTTGTCAAATTTAAGCATGCCAAAGAGAGCCAGTGCCAATTGAAAGTCCAGAATACCATCTGCTATTGGGGTTCCAGGTTTGAAACACAAATAGTGATATATACATGAACCGGCTTTATTTGGAAACCAATTATACAACCCAAGAGAAATAGGCCACTATAGTCAGGGCCATTATTTTCTTTTTTTATGACATTTTTATTCCACTTCAAGGAATGCTGGATAATTGGAGACAATTTTATTACCACAACAAACCTGTAAAGAATATAAGAAAACTTCTTTTTCAAGTTTCAGAAGTAAACATTTAAGCATTGTACTGTGTTGCATTTTTTATTTTCCCCAACCCCTTGTTCTTAGTGTTTTTTAAGGTCTTGCTTGATCCATTTGATTTTTAAAACTTTATTTGTAAATGTACTTTTAAAAACCCCCACATTAAAACAATTTAAAAACAAGGCATAAAATAAATGTAGATAGCAAAAATAATTCAATTGAAGCCTATACATAAAATAAACAAGAAACAAAATCTATTTCAGAGAAATTGGGAAGGAAGCAAAGAAAAATCAGTGGAAGGCAGAGAACAGTGCATTGGTGCTTTCCAGGCTCGTCCCTCTCAATAGCCTCCAGTGCCTTCTCCTCCCACCTGCCGCTGGAGGAATCCCGTGGACAGCATGAGATTTAGCATGTAGGCAGTGTTGCAACTGATGGCAAAATCAGAAGAATTCATCAGGGCTGCTTTGCACAAGCAAAAGTCTTTTCCACCCACACAAGATACCTTCAGATCCAAGCCAATAAAACCAATGCCATACATGTAACTAAATAATGTGATGGATAGTTGTGGCACTGTATACAGTGTTGCTTTGAGCATTGTTAAGAGAGAAGTGACTCACGTTTTTAAAATATAAATAAACAAATGTAGCATTTGTTTTCTTCCAGACTTTCCCCCTCTCCATTCCTATACATTACTGTTGGCTTTGCTTTCATTCTTAAGTTCTGGCCAACAACATTCCTTACTACTGTAAGATTTTGTATCAAATATATATCCCATATATTCTGTGTTGCAATAGTTTTCTGAATATAATTTAGACATGTAACATGCAAGCATTGGGAGGTGTAGAGAATAAAATTGATACATTTATAGTGAATCAATCTTTTTAGTATTGTATTTATTCTGGCAATTTTCAAATGATTATTTAACTAATTCAGTCCTTCCGTGAGAAGTGTTTCAGTTTGCTAAAAGATTTTCAACTTATGCTTAGTTTTGATATATCTACCAGACCTTTTTCATTTTGGCTAGAGAGAAAGAACTGTGTGTCCTCTTCATCCTATAACGGAATTAATTTATTCTATTAAAATTATTTCACTTCTTCTTCACACTTCTTATTAGACAATGGCTTTTATATTCTCTGTTCCTGAGGATAAGTTTCCCTAAAGTTCTGCTTCTGTTTGGACAGATCTTGCACAACAGGGAATGATCAAAACTCAAAGTCATTCCATAAGAAATAGCACAACAAAGTAGAAATGTGCCAAATTGCCCAGAAACAATTTGGATAGCTGGCAAGCCGGGCTGCCTGCTGGTTTGTGAACAGTGTAGGTAATTTGCCACTCAACTCTCTCCTATTTGCTTCAATAAATTGTAGGGTACTTAGTATCCTTCTATCTGTTATCCATCTGTCTGTATTTCTTTGCACTGTCAGTGTCTGACAGTAGGTCTGTCATCTTAACTATGTCTGGGTTTCACACCATTGAATCTAGGAGCCATACAAAATGGGGCATACTATTTTGGGGCTGTAAGTTACATGGCGCACACAGACAACAGTGTGTCTATGTAGTCTAATAATAATTTTTAAAAAGGTGTAGATGCTAATGAAAATGGCATGGTAAATTTATTGTATCTAAGTGTTCACCTCAGTAACATGGTAAGGATAAATTGTGATAAGCTTTCACAGCAGGAGCACCTCAAGCGCTTAAGATACATAACATTCAATAAAGAGCTTGCCATCCAAACAAAGTCCCAGCAGTACTTGAACTGCACTGTTCATTAGGTCTGAATGCCAACTTTCATTCAAGCAGGATTCATGTCTATTTGATCGGGATGATGGTAAAGTGTAAAGGAATGGGAGCTTTTTTTCATTGATTGCAAATTGTAAAATCTGTCTTTTAAAACTAGAGATATGCAGAAATATTGTTATGCAGCTAGTAGCAGCATCTAACATAATTATTATGCACCTGTGTTTGCTATCATCATCATCATCATCATCATCATCATTTTCACTTACATCATCCTTTTATCCGCCAGGTGGAATCAAAGCAGTTCACGAGCAGCTTAACAACATGTCAACAGTATGAACAGAAACAAAATAAAAATAAATTGATAAAAACTGCATAATCAAACAACAAATGTAAGAAAACTGAAAGCTAATCCACATAAGGGAAGATATATCAGACTAAAAACATTAATTGAAATGCCTCCTTAAAACAGCCAAGTTTTAGTCAAATACCTAAAGGTCTAAAATATCAGGGTGTTATGGATCTTCACTTAGAAGGCAGTTCCATGGGGTAGGTGCCACTACCAAAAAGTTTCTGCTCCTTTCTCAACACCAATGGGCAAGGCCTCAAACAGGGAGGAACATTTGGAAGAAGATACCCAACCAGCATGGGGGCCCACTGGCAACCAATGTAGCATGAACCACATATGTGTAGCAGATCAGTCAACAAACTGGCTGTAGCATTTCATACCAGCTAACATTTCTAGACTAAACCACATTACATTGTAGAAAGTACCATAGGTCATAGGAAGCTGCATTTGCCCATCTACCTCAGGACACATAGTGCTGAGTATGTGAGACAGGAGACTAAGGATGTGCACATTTTCCCTATTCTATCCCTCTGTTGGCCTCACCGCAAAGCTGCCTTGGGAGCACCTGCACATTTGCAGTGGGACAGCTGTCTCTGTGAGCTGGAACCCAGAACACTCTTAAGAATACTGAGGTTTTAATGATTTGAACAGGTATAAATGGAAGTAGGCAATCTATCAATTAACCCAGTTCTCAGCTTTTATGGCTGTTAAGCCATCCTTTGAATTGGGTCCAGAAATGGACTGGAAGCCAGTGCAGCTGACGAAACAGCTGATACCTACAATTTTCCATTAATAATCTTGCGGCCAGTTTTCAAGCAGCTGATGTTTCTGGATCTTTTTCAGAGGCACTCCCGTGTATTGCATGCTTAACCCTCATGTGATACTGCTGCTGTACAGAAAACCCAGAAGGGCACTGCTTAGAAACAGAACTCCTCCTGCCTCCCCCACCCATGTCTAATGAATGGAAAACAGTTCAGGCCCTTTATCCACAATTAAATCATATTTATTACTGCTTAGCAGTATATATAATATAATATAATATAATATAATATAATATAATATAATATAATAATATAATAATGTACTATCACTACTATTAGGTCAAAATCTATAAATGTAGCCGACATACGGTAGTGATAAGCTCCAGTAATCACTTGTGGTCACTGATAATTCTGGAAACTGATAAATTCTGTAACAGTTCAAACTTCTAGACAGCCACCCAGTCCAACCCCATATGCAGTGCATAGCAGTAATCAAGCCTTTAAATTTTTAAGGGGTAAATGTCAGGTAACAATGGAAGATTTAATTATTGCAGGCATTCACCTAGGTTAAATTGAACAGGCACAAGTCCCCTGAATTTTGGAAATGGCCTACATATGAACAATAATGTAACAGCTTCCCTGAGTTGAAGGGCTAATTGTTCAAGGACGCTCTTGACGTTCATGAACCTCTCTTAAATAAACATTGACATGCCAATTTGAACAGTAATAAAATCTACCTTTCTAGAGTATGCCGCCATAAAAATAAAGTGTATATTTTTCAGTAATACTTTAATAGCTAGAACTGAAACTAAAAACAGTAGATTGTTAGATTTTAGTAGCATTTTAAATTATATCACTCAGCAATTATTGGCAATGTGGAGCCCATGCCTGCAATTATCTAGTGCTTTAAATTATATGAAATCAATATAGAGATAACTTTATGCCCTGTAATGGTATCCATTTAATCTGGATTCTACACATTTCCTGCAGATGACACCACACATTTAATTGTCTTGTAAATGCAGCTATTTAGGAGACATTTAACAGTATTCCCATGATCTGATATTTGAGTATAACCAACTGGCGAAAATATCATTGTTTCAATTGAACGACACTGGTTTAATGCTGTGGTTAAGCAGCCATTTCTCAGTGTTATGTTATTCAGAGGGGAAATTTGTGATATAAAAATAATGGAAACACAATGGGTTGTATCTAATGGTGTCTGCACATGAGCTGAATGGGACTTCTTGTGCAATGGGACTTCCTCTCCCTCTCCCCCAAATCTGCTCTAGATTGTTGGGGGATCCTATAGAGCAGATTTGGGGAACACAGGAGAAGGCAAGAGTGAAGTTCTATTTGGCAACTGCAAGTCCACTTGCACAATGTTGGATTCTAACCTATAACCTTCCATGTCCCCCAATGAATGACACTTGTGGAAATGTTCTTTCAACAAAGAGAAAGTGGACAGTTTATGCATGCAGTGTTTGGGTGTTGCTTTATTTAAGAAATATTGATCAGGCATAAGTTTCATACTTAGGTTTGTACTTAGGTTGGCACAAATAGTGTTTGTGATTGCAGATAAAGGGAAGAAGAGATCAGCAAACTGAAACAAAGGGGATCAAATTATTACTGGCATGATGCAGACAGGAATGCTAAGATGCATTTTGGGCAGAAAGTGCTTTTTGCTCGCCATACGAAATGAACAGAGCACAGTTTCTTACCCTTTTGGAAATTCTTACAGTAATTTTGTATATCTTCAGCTATAATAAAGTAATCAGTTTTTGAAATCAATTTTGCTGCTAACGCATTTTGGTATTTAAATGATATTTCTCATCTCACTGCCATAGCAGATTTCTCCTGTATTGTGAGCAAACTGAGGCATTTGATATAAAGGGTTGCTCGCCCCTTTCTCGGGTGAGTGGCAGTTGCAGCTCCTCACCCTCAACCACCATCTCCAGCAGCCAGAACCCACGGGTTTGTTGGCCATTTTGGACGATTGAATGGATGTTTGATATTTTTTCAAAGAAAGCATTTGAAATAGCCTTTTTAAAAAATAAAAAACCCAACCACTGTATTTCCTTTTGCACCAATCCTTTATCGCCTATGGGATTATATTTTGTAAAATATTTTTAAAATAAAAATTTGAAAATAAAATTATTGGCCTTACCTTTCCAAATTGTGTCTATTCCAAAGTGCTGTGTGTCCTCTGAGTGTACATTAAATAATGATCTAGCTGGAAGTAACTGCTTTTAAAATATTTTTTCTGCTGTAGCAATCTTTAACTGAGCAGTTAACTCTCCATTTAGTATGGCCAAGAGAGTAAGAAATAATCATCTGCTTTTATCTGAGTGAAACCCCAGAGGAAGATCCCATTGCTGATGGCCTATCAGCATGGGCTAGATGACACTAAATGGCAGAAAATGTGAATGGATCAGTAAAATTTAAATTTTTATGGTCACTCTGAAAATACAGTGATCCTATTTGGGTTATTGCACTCTCCATCTGTTAATTTTATGCTGTTGCAATCTGCATATCTAGATTAAACAGATGGCCATCAATTGCAGTAGGTGTTTGCAGTTTAGGACTGTGATTTTAAATGCTAAATCAGAAGAGGCTAAAGACCAGGGTGATGTAGAAAGTTCAACTTCTTTTGTTGAAACCATTCTCAAACTCAGTAGAGGCCTACAGACTGCTACACTCACTTACACTTCTAACATGAATGTCATGGAGCCTGCATCCCTCTTCTCTTCCTCCCAGAGTTCTAGCTGTATCTCTCCTTAATGATCAAAACATACTAATATCAATAAATGCGAAGCTTAAGGCAGACTCTTTATGCTTTTTAAACAAAGAGGTGTACTACTTTGTAAAATCAGCAGATACAATATTTTCAAAAACTCAGAATTATATGAATTTGGTCACTTTGGAGCTTTATTAATAATGGTTTATAACTAATTTAATAAAAATAAAATGCAGACAAAGAGCTAGAGAGAGAGAGAGAAATCAACTGCTCACATTACTACTAGCAGTAATGGCTAGTACCCAACACTGCCAACCTCTGATGACATTCCTTCTTAACTGAGTGGTAGTTCTGGTGGATCACGGTTATCCCTTGAAATATTGAGGCTGACGTATGATCATACCAGAAATGTGTGCTTTGTCCTGGAGGTGAAAGATGATGCCCTAGTTTAGGCATACCATTCTTCCTTCCCTTCCTTCCTATTCTATCCTTTGAACTCATACATGTACAATAAAAATAAAATAAAAGCAAACACTTAAAATGAGCTTTCCCACTGCAGTGATTTACTTGCAGCAGCCTGCTCCAAAACCAGGACTCTCCCAGGGAGAAGAGAAGAACATGTAATGAGATACAAAGACAAACTTTTTTCTAGCTGTACTCAGAACATCTCTGCCGACAGAGTTTTAGGATTTTCTGAATGACATTGGAACACAACACATGTAATTGGTAGAATAATTATTAAAATAACTGCCTAGCAAAATAAAATAAAATGTGAAGAGGTCATGGATATAATGACACTATTAAAATTATTAGGATTTAATAAGTAGCATTGTTAAGCCAACAGGGAATTGATTAGCTGAACTTTCAGAAATCAGATGAAACAATAATTGCTAAGCAGCATTATGTTAGTCTGATTTGGAAATTACTGAATGGGGGAATATGCTGTTGATGATTATAATAATTATATGCCATTTATAGAGAGCCATCACTGTTCATATTATTTTACAATGAGACAGGTCTACGATACGTAGGAGGCTAAAGCCTAAAGTTTGACAAGTAGGCCAAAGGAAGTTTGTTTCACTGAGTTACCATACACAGATGATGAAAACAAGAAGAGGAACGAGTCTGAGAAACAGTTGCCAAAGGGACTCACATACACTTTCCAATCTGCCTGAGCTCCTCAGTTTATACAGCAGGCTTCATTTGATACTAAGGCACCTTGAACTCCTTTATTTAATTAGAGAGCTTCTTTATCAATCCTCCAAGAACAGTCTCATGAAATGTTTGCTAGGCCCGTCACTCCATAAGCTACTAGAAGGGTTTCTTATTACTGCTAGAGTACAATTGGCTCAACTTGTTTCTCTCCAAGGATCAACACATGACTTCAGGATTGTTAGAGATCAGGAAACTTGATAATATGTATTCAGATACTCCAAAGCTCTGGATAAACTGGGCATGGATGCAAAGGAGAAAAGGAGTGGAAAGAGGAAAGTCAACTGGTCAGGAGGACGGTGGAGTGGAAAGTAACAAAAAGTTTCCTCCCTTTTGACCTCATCCCCCTTATACATTTCTGGAGGTCCCCAAGTGTTGATATATTTTATCATTTTAGATGGAAATCTTTCCTTAATAATAGCCTGAAGAGTTGTGGAAAGTTTAGATTCAAGCACTAGCAAATAAAACATAGAAGCAAATGGTCATCTTGTAGAAGGAAAAACAAGGAAATATGATCCCATAAGCATAAGGAACATATGACACTGCCTTCTACTCAGACCATTGCTTCATCTAGCTCAATACTTTCCATGCTAAGTGGCAGAGGCTCTCCAGGATTTTAGGCAAGGCTCTCTCCTAGTTCAACTAGAAGATGCTTAAAATTGAATCCTGGACTTTCTTTATGCAAAGCAGTACACTACCACTGAGCTATGGTCCTTTCCCAGATAGTAAACTGTCTTATACAAAGTCAGACCATTGGCTCATCTAGCACAGTATTGCCTACACTGACTGGTAGCCACTCTCCAGCGTTTCAGTTCCAACTGTACATGGAGATGCTATGAACTGACCCTGGGACCTTTTCCATGCAGGTGTTCTACCACTGCTTTGACTGAGAAATTCTAGTTTTGAGGGAAGGTTTTGATTCAGACCATTTTATAAGCAGAGTTTAAACAAAATGAAAACTGCTGGAACTTTCATCACCATTGCTTATGGATTTAACCATATGCTTGTACTTGATCTTTCCCCATGAAAGCCTACATGTTCTTTTCTGAGTGTGTTTGCGTGAACTGACAAAAAGTTTTATATTGGATCACCCCATAATACTTTTAAGTCTGACAAGATGTTTTCATCTCATATGGCAGGAGATCCACCTGCTTTCTTGCTTGTGGCTGCATGGATGGTGTATCTGTGCTTGATGTCACCAATAGCTTGTATTGCATCTGTTACACCCATGTGCTGTCATATTTCTTCATTTTATATACCGTCACTAAGAGAGATATTTCACATGTGTCATTTCATAGCTCTTTGTATAACACCTAATTTTTCTTCATCAGTTAATGTTGTCAGCCAGTACTCCACACTGTATATCATAGCAGACATGTTGGTTGAGCTCTAAAGCTGGCAGTTCATTATCAGGTAATGATGGCTTTATTTTGTCCTATGCTGCTCTTCCTTTCTTGTTTTTCTTTTTGCTGCAGCATTAATGCCCCCCCCCAAAAGTATGGATGTTAGTCATGTGTTGGCCAAAGGTGGGCATAACTCTCCACTTCTCTTATTACTTCGCCACTGATTTGAACTGGACAATACTCGAAATTGAGTGGTTTCTAGCTGTAATGATATAAAGGAACATAGATGGGAAAATAAGGGTTTGAAAAATAAGGTAATGTTATAAGCTGTAATGCTTTAAATGAAAGATTTGCTGAACAAATAACCTTAATTGGGATACAAGGAGGAGAAGTATGAGGAGGTCTGAGAAATTTGTTATTTAAAAGTATGATTTATGAACTTCATGTCTTTTTTAATGTTTTTGTTTGTTCTGTTTTTGTTTGTTTGTTTAAAAAATTGGAAAATCTAATAAATATTCTTTAAAAAAAATGAACTGGACAATACTCATTCAGTAGCCATTTCATGTTGCTCCTGTTTTGCATTATTTTTGTTCCAGCTAACTTCCCTCTCTAATTCGTATGTATCATTAGCAAATATTATACAGTCATCAGCAAAAAGTAAATGCTTTAGCTGTTCCCTGTCAATGTTTATTTCACACTCCCAGAGGACTTGATTGAAAAGCAATTTTAGAACTGTAGTGAACAATTTTAGAGAATTTGTGTGACATTCTGTCTTGTGAAACATCCAGTGTTTTGGAAACTTAGGGTAGTCCATACTTTTGCTTGTCCTGTATCTAGAAAGCACAGGGTCTGAGTGGTTTTAAGGGGAAAGAGGTAGGACAAATAGAAGTCTGGATAAGTGCTTGGATGCAAGACAGAAATTAGAAAAAGGAGAAGTCAGCATGAATGAGAATAGCTGTGAAATCCTATGCATGTCTACTCCAGTGGAGCATGTATGCTCCACTTAGTTTACTGAGACTATCTTTCTAGTAGGCAAGTTAAAGATTGCAGCCTAATAGAGATTTGCAACTCAACCTCATACTTCCTATGATCTGCTCACCTAATTGAGCAGGGTCTTTTGTAGTATGAAAATAGTTATGGGGAAATCTTCACCAGTTGACATTCTTTCTGTTAGACATCTTATTGTGTGTGCCCCTGATTTACTTTGGTGCTCTTCTCCACCTTCTGCAAAGGGGGCACAAATTTGCATATGACAAAATATCTGCAACTTTTGTCTCTCTTTGTGTGAAGTCAAGAACTGAATCCACTGTGTGTATGTGTGCTAATGTTTTCCTAGACTTCTTAAGTATATTTTAGACTTCAGCAGCTGAATGATGTGGGTTTTTTGCTGTTTTATTAGCTTTTTTGTTTTATTAGCTTTTTTAAAAACTGGATTTGAAGCTAGTTTCTTTTTGTACAGGATGAACTTGAACTAGTTCCTTTTTAAGATAAATTTTCCAAGCACTTATATTTCATCTGTAGCAATACAAAAGGTCACAATATTCTACTATCATAACATTTGGCATGATACCAACCTAACATGGACACAACTGTTATTCTAAAATTATAAAGTACCTCCCTATTCATTACAGTGTTTTGTTATTTTTAATATATGGTGACATGAAAAGAATTACCCTCAAGCTTGTGAGGTGATCCTACAAGAAAGGAGATAGTGGAAATAAAATTCTATTTGTTTATCCAGGTTTTTGTTCTATTGGCAATCTTATTGGGGGATAAAATAGAATATTGTAAATGATCAGCAGGATTTGTTTGCTTTTGTTGATGTAGCACCATTTCCATTTTCTTATATTAGTCACTATGTAACAGACATGGTCACTGTCTTAATACTCTCACTTTGAAGTCCAGAAATGTCAGTACAAATGGTAGCCCCTGGTTATATATAAAGTATGAAAAGTGAAAGAGGAAAGCAGAAAAATACTAGAAAGTATCTTTGTTCTTAGATGTAATACTTTCTTTTGAAGTCTTTATTTAAACATAATAGCTGACACCCTGGCATTGCTTTCACAATGAAGCTTGTGTTGTATATCTGCTAAGAGCTGGATAGATACTGGACCAAAACAGCCTTGGCCCTTTCAAACATTCACACATACCCCTACTAAGCTAAGCCCCAACTTTCTTACAAGCATTGTGTATTTTCCTGGGAATAAGTTCCAGTGTTGTTTACTTCTGACTAGATAGGTTCAAATTATAATAATACTGGGTTTTAACAAAATACATTCAGCCATCTAAAATACAATCTTTATTTGTAATCCCTCTTTTAAACTAATCTTGAAAAGAAAGGGGAGAGAAAGAGGTGCAGTTTGAAATAATGCAACAAGGAGAGTTCTTCAATGTTCAGTCTTTGCTTGAGATCAGGAACTTAGGCAGAGACTTGAAAACGTCTATGTGAGCCCATTTGAATTCCCAATCTCACTTTGATTTCTCTCCCATCTTTAATTTTGGCTCATCTGTGATGAATGTAGAATAAATCGTGCTGCCCAGACTGTACGATCCTATACTGTGCTGGGAATGGGATCACACAGCCAACACAGGATTAATTCCCCGCCCCCTCCTGCCCATTAGCTGACATCATCAGTCAGCTGCTGGATGGGTGGGCATGGTTTGGGGGGAAACCCTGGTGAGCAAAGTTTGGCCCATGGGCTGTAGGTTCCCCATCACTGGTTTAATTAATATATACTGAATTTATATTGTCTATGGCACCAAATAACTGACTGAAACTGATCTATGTCTATACTGACTCTGCTGTTGTCAACTTCGTATTTTTAATTATTCTTTTGTGCTTTGGTTTTCCATTTAAGTTTTGATAGTTTATTGATTTTTAGTATGAGTTACGCATAGCAAATTACTATTATTATGATTTATTATTATGCTGGTTACCAAATCTTAGAATGAATAAATAAACTGAAAATCTGCTTCTTGCTGTTTTTTAACTGCATTATAAAATAATTTTTTTTAAAAAAATATTTTCTACCAAATTCCTTCCAATGATCCTTTGCTCAGTACATCTTGGATAATGTTTCTACATATCTTTTGTTTTGATTATGAGAAGAGTTGAATAACAGTAAGTGATCTGAGGATCTAATCTTTCTCGAAGCATGGATATCTAAATCTTTGTTTAATCAAACCTTTAATTAATTTTTGTTTTGTTAACTAATGAACATTGACAGAAAGGATTATTTGTGTAAATAATGGGCTGGAGACTTCAATGCAACAATACAGTCATTTCTAAAAGAGTGGGGGGGGGGAGGATGTATTTATCTAAGTCTGTTCAGTTTAGAATTTTTTTAGTAATTTGCATAGTATTTTATGTCCAGATTGTATTTAAAGTCCCAGTCTCGTCTTCATTCGAAGAGCTCACACCACTTATCAGGAAAATTAAATAAAGCAAAGACCAAAGGAAGATTATTTCGCAGAGATTATATTCAAGCCTGGCACTGGGAGAATATGCAGAACCATTAGTTTGCAGTATTTGCAAGCTTTGTTCTTTTTAAAGATATGCAAAGCACCATTGAGGAAGTAGTTTGTGCATTTGTTAACATCCAGATTATCCTGTATCTTGTGTTCCTGCCTTTATTATAACGTTCAGTGCAGACAGGGCTGCCACAAGACATTGCACCTCCTGAGGCCCTGTTGCATCCCCTCCCCTCTCTCCCCCCACATGCTTACTTTCTTCCCTTTTACCACTGTGTTACCAGTAGCAACACTGGGTCTCCCACAACTTCCTCCCTTGTTCTAGAAAGGACTAAATGAAAATGATGCATTCTGGGTGAGGTGGTTTGCAGAGTGGTTGTGCTGCTTCAGTTTGCCACAGTGAGTGGAAATGCTCTTTAAACTGGGGGGGTAGAGGCTTAATGTTATTTGGTATTTTAATCTTCCCCCCTAAATTTAAAGAGCATTCCAAGCCACATGGCAAACCGCAATACAGGCACTCTCCTTGGCACATCACACACAATTTATCACTCCGAGAAATGGCCTCCTTGCCGCCCAGAAGGAGGGAGGGGACAAAAGGGGTTCTTACTGAAGCAGCGGGGTTGGCAGACAAGGAAATCAAGCAGGGTCCTGGGAAAGGGCAAGTTGCTAATCCATCATGCCCACCCCAATAGTCTTACCTTGCTCCATGAGGCACTGCAAGCTGGCCTCCAAAGTACTGAAGTATGGACCTACAGTATCTAGTGCCAAGCTCCTGCAGTTACTTTACTTTACCCGCCCCCCCCCAGTAATATTTGCAGTGCAATCTTATGCATGCTTACTCAGTAGTAAGTCCTACTTTTAGTCCATTTAATTCAACAGTTGTGTAGAACCTTTGGCCATCTAGATTTTGCTGAATGACAAGTCCATCATTCTGGTCCATTGGCCATGCTTCCTGGGGCTGGTAGTTCAGAAATCTCTGGTGCAATCTCTGTAGTTCAGCACTCACTTGTAAGACAGTGAGGCTTACTTCCCTAGTAGGAATGGTTGAGGAATTCAGTTCAGTTCACATTTAAAGGCAGAACTACTGAAATTAATATGCAAAGCAAAACACAGCTGTGCAAGTAGATAAATAGGTACCGCTCCGGTGGGAAGGTAAATGGCATTTCCGTGAGCTGTTCTGGTTCGCCAGAAGTGGCTTAGTCATGCTGGCCACATGACCCAGAAAAACTGTCTGCAGAAGCAGACAAACGCCGGCTCCCTCAGTCTGTAGAGCGAGATGAGCGCCGCAACCCCAGAGTCGTTCGCGACTGAACTTAAATGTCAGGGGTCCTTTACCTTTTTTAATGTGGACAAAACAGCATATACTAGGACTTCCGGGTTAGCGCCATCGGCGAAATGGCGGAATTCCTCCGATCGGAGGAACTGGCTCCGTGGAAACTGGGTCAACCCGCCACGGCGAAGGTGGGGACCTGCTAGAAATCCCAGGTGGAAGAAGCCTGGGAACGTGGGGTTCGGCAGAGCACCAGGAGCACCTCCCCTACTAGGGCAGTGTGTGCATGAAATGCATGTATTAGTGAAAACAACAGAAATGTTAGGGGAAACTGCTTTGCAAAAATGTGCATACTGTATTAGGCAAAATTGCATTCAAGTGGCTATATTAGGAGAAATTTATATGAGAATGCTGATGAATTTTCATGAGGACTTTAAAGAAACATTTGCAAATTGATATGGAAATGTGGAAAACTGAACTTAAAACTGGAAATATGAAAATGTGAGAGATACCAAAACTGGCGGGTTAACTTATCCTTAAAGGTAAAGGGACCCCTGACCGTTAGGTCCAGTCGCGGATGACTCTGGGGTTGCAGCACTCATCTCTGGCTTTACTGGCCAAGGAAGCCGGCGTTTGTCCAAAGACAGCTTCCGGGTCATGTGGCTAGCATGACTAAACCGCTTCTGGCGAACCAGAGCAGCACATGGAAACGCCGTTTACCATCCCCCCAGAATAGTACCTATTTATCTACTTGCACTTGGACATGCTTTCGAACTGCTAGGTTGGCAGGAGCAGGGACCGAGCAATGGAAACTCACCCCGCCGTGGGGATTCGAACCGCCAACCTTCTGATCGGCAAGCCCTAGGCTCTGTGGTTTAGACCACAGCACCACCTATCCTTACTCCTTAGCAAATTCATTTACAATTGCAGACTTTAGTTTGGGGTTTGAGCATGGAGACCTAGAAATATTATTTGTGTTTTAGCTAATGTATTTTTAAAAAATAAATCTGCAATTTCTGTTTTGTTAGGGATAATTCCCTTGTGGCACAATCTTGTACATGTTTACTCAGAAGAACCTCCCATTAACTTTACTGAGACATATTTTCATGTCGGTGGGCACAGTGCAATCCTTTACTCAAAAGAGAGTCATGTTGAATGAAATGGGGCTTACTCTCATGTAAGAGGATAGAGGATTGCAGGCATTGTTGCCATTGTACAAAGACAGTTTAGATATTTTTTCCTTCTTTAATATATTCTTAGAAGAACTGTGCAGAGACAGTTAACAATTGTGAAGCCTCATTAATAAAGTTAATGAATTGATTTTGCTGTTAAGGCGTTCAATATTCCCTGCAACTAACATCATGAATATTTAATCAAACATTGATCTCAATCACTGTCTTCAAACATCAGTCAATCAGGCATGATCAATGCTGTTCATTTAATTTGGCTGTTACTTTTTTTCTGTTGTTGAATCCAATAAAGCTATACTATTATTTCATTATAGGAACTTCTAATACCAGACTTACTGGAATTTCCTTTATTTTACACTAAAAAATATTCGGCTTTGCTTTATTATGTTACCTGCTTCGTGAGCCAAGTAGCCCCCGCTGCTAGAAAGAGAATTTCATTGTGAAATCCTCTGCATAGTTACTCAGGTGTAAAGTCCATAGAGTTTGTGTGCATTGTCTATACCAGGGGTCCTCAAACTTTTTTAACAGGGCCGGTTCACTGTCCCTCAAACACTGTCGGAGGCCGGACTATAGTTTTTAAAAATATGAATGAATTCCTATGCACACTGCACATATTTTATTTGTAGTGCACAAAAAAAAGGACATAACCATTCTGACATTTTCATTTTTATTATTTTAAATGTGATGGATCTATGCTTTTAATGATCTTAATGAACGAGGTAGGAGAGATATGAAGCCACAGGCTTCCAAGAAAAGGTGGCTGAAGTTCCTGGAGCTCCTTCGCCCATGCCATCCTGCCCCAGCCATGCCCTTTAAAAAAATAAAAGCTGACTGCTAAATCTCCAAACCATAACTGTCAGCCTGTACTTGCGAAATGTGTATTTACATGGAAGTCGCTCCCCTATTTTTTACTCAATCGTAAACCCATTGACATGAGTGGCCATGCCTAAACCTGGAGGAGAAGCAGCAGGAGCAGCAATGGCAGGGGAGGAGGAAGAGGCATTGGATGAGCAGGCCGAGGGGAAGCCAGGGGCCCTTGCCAAGTGTGCACCGTTGCCATGGGGAAAGCCTTGCTCAGGTGCTGGGGGTGGCAGCACCGCCTCCGCTCTGCTCCACGCCGTCGCCTCCCCTGCGCAGAAATCCAAACATCACGGCTTTGGATTGGCTGCAGGAGCTTCCTGCAGCCAATCCGAAGCTGCGCCAGTGTTGCGGAAGTCAGTCCCCATGTGGCGAGGCTTCCACAGCTTCTTCTGAAGGAAACACCACGCTACGCCGGCTTAGCTCAGCATGTGGGGACTGACTGAGTGGGTGGCAGGGTCCACAGGTCGGATTTATGAGCCTGGTGGACCAGATCCAGCCTGCGAGCCTTAGTTTGCCAACCCTGTGGGAAAGGAACATGCTTTGATAAGAAATGCTGAGAAGACATTAAGACTTTGAAAGATTATGAAAAAGCGTCAATAAAATTTCATGAAAAAAGCTAAGATTTGTGTTGCCAGTTCTCCAATCTACAGCATCTTGAATGAATAATGATTATTATTATGCATCATGATAAACACTCTCATAAAATCTACTGACAATCAGCATTGACTAGTTATCAAATATAAAGCATGCAAAAGTATGTGTTAAGCAACCTTCTGTCGTAGCATATTCTTCAATGATAATAAAACAATGGGTTTGATCCAGGCTTTAATCTTGCTTAGAGTAGATTCATTGAAAACAACAGACCCAGTTAATCTCAACCAAGTTACAGTGCATTGATTCTACTTGGTCTGCACAAAGAATGACTAGGTCCAGACCCAATGCATTGTGAATAGTTCAAAATAAATGTTGCAGTATTGCCACATTTTGAGGTTTTATATTTACTTGTTTATTGTTATTGAGTTTAATAATGTGCCAAGATGAAACCTGCCTATCTTCCACTGAACACCAACAATTTGCTGAATTCCTGAACACACGCATCTAAGGAAACGGGAATGACAGACAAGTTTATAGTAATATAGCCTCTTCTGCATCACTGCAGTGAAATACTATTTGAGGTTCATGATGGAACCTGGATTTAGGAAGAGAAATCAGTTCCTAAATAAATCAAAATTTGCTTTCATTTGGAAAACCTTTGAAACGGAAAAGCTGATCTGCCACTGGGGGCAGAAACACTTTCTGAAAAAAGGAAACCTGTAAGTACTGACTGACAATTGCATTTTAAAATTACCATTAAAGAAAGAAACAATTCATACTTAAGCTTGAAACTAAGAAAAATGAAGTTTGGTTCTTTCATTAAGATTTGAGGTTCATATATTATTATCTAGGGTTTCCATATCTTAAAAGCAAAAAAGAAGACAGACTGAGCTGCTGCCAGCCCAAGTTGGGGAAAGAGGTGAGCGGGTGCACCCACATGGGGCTGCCGCCGTGCCTGTGTACCTCTTTCCACAGCTTGGGCCGCCAGCAGTCTTGATGTTCAGAGCAGCCTAAGCCCAAGCCTAAGCCTAAACCTAAAAAACACCTAAAACCCAGACATTTCCTTTAAAATGTAAAAGAAATCACCTGGATGGGCATGTTGGCCCCCAAAGGAGGACATGTCCGGGTTTTCCTGGACATATGACAACTCTATATCTTACAGTGCAATCCTATGCACTGAATATCATGAGAGTTGTATTTCAACTACTAGTTTGGTGGCATGCATGTTCACACACCAGTGGCATAGTGGTAAATTTTGATGTGTAGGAAATCATTTTGTCATCCCCCAGGCATGCCTCCAATAAGGTCCAAAAATGCACAGCTGTGGATCTATATACATGTGTGTATAGCTTTATTGATACATACCAGAGAGCAGTAGTATACAGCACTTGTAATTCATTAGGAGCACTTGCGTAAGAGAATAGTGAGCTGAGAAAGCATAGTATAGTATCCTTTACACTGTGGTAGGCAGAAGGATGGGCTTTGTTTGGGGAGAGATGGTTTACAGCCCTGATCGGCTAAGAAATTCACTGAGTAATATTCAGCCAGTCTCAGTCTGAGCTGAACCTACCTAACAAACAGGGCCGTCTTAAGTACAGTGGTACCTCAGGTTAAGTATTTAATTTGTTCCGGAAGTCTGTTCTTAACCTGAAACTGTTCTTATCCTGAAGCACCACTTTAGCTAATGGGGCCTCCTGCTGCCACTGCGCCACCGGAGCACAATTTCTGTTCTCATCCTGAAGCAAAGTTCTTAACCTGAAGCACTATTTCTGGGTTAGCGGAGTCTGTAACCTGAAGCGTATGTAACCTGAGGTACCACTGTATATCCGGCGCCGTGGTGCAAAGATCGCTCAGGCGGGCCTCCCCCCCCCATTTCCCAGAGTTGTCCACCTTTTTATGGCGTTGCCAGCAGCTTTGTGGGGCTGGAGGAGGCAGGCAGGGGCTGGAGGGTGGCTCCTCCGGCGGAGAAGAGGCGGAGGCTCCGGGGCACGGCGCTGCTTCAGCAAGGCGGGCGAGGACAGTGAGCTGATGCTGAGAGGCGCCTCATCCAGCCTCTGCCTCTTCCCTGATACCCTCCAGAACTTGGCGCCCTATGCCACTTGCCTCTATGGGCAAGACGCCCCTGCTAACAATGTATTATTTACTAGGCTTGTCCCCTCCCTCTGAAAAAGGTACTGGGATACTAGATGAAGTGGCTACAGAGCTTATAGGTAGAACATGCACTTTTATGCAAAAGGCCCCCACACTGTTGCTCCACTATGCCTCTGTGTGTGTGTGTGTGTGTGTGAGAGAGAGAGAGAGAGAGAGAGAGAGCACAAACAAAGCAGGTAGTTTGACTGCAAGCTGTGCCACCCACCCAGAAGCTGACAGCCAAAAATTAGAAATTTATTCTTCTTTTTGTCTACATAATCACTCAATCTTCTCAAAACATCCCTAATCATACCTCTGGTAACCTGATTGCAGGAGGCAAGGGCTCTGGAAACATAATAATCTTTGAAGGTAATCTTACTAGCTAGGCATGTAAATGTGGGAGCAAATAGTCATTAAGATACCTAGTTCTATAAAAGGCTTTAAAGGACCACACTAGTAGCAGATGAGACGCCTTGATTTTAAAATGTTTTCTTTTAATTCACAAATAATTCTAATTCTTGTTTTAATAATGGTGTGGATGTGGCCTACTTCCTGTCAGACTCTTTCTTTCCTGAACTGCATCAACAGATCAAACTGACCCTGAAAAAGGTGTAAATGACACCATTTTATACGGTCTCAGCCAGGATCCTCTGGCCAGTGACCTTACCTTTAATCTCTTCTTCGTCTAATGTTCGCTTCTGTGGTGGAGCATAGCCGTGAAGCCATTTCCCCACCATTGGTATAGCAGCAGCTTACAGAGATGGGGCAGGGCGGTCAGGTCAGGACTCTGCTGGTGCACTGGTGGGAACACTGGATTGGAAGCATTTAACTACTCTATTGCCTTATATTTAATAGCCAATGAGAGCCAACAGAATGTTCATTAATTTACCTATCAAAACTTGACCTTTTGGATTCTTCTATTTAGTATGCAAGCTGACAGGTCAAGCTGGGACCCAGTAAGGGCGCTAGAAGTTTCTGTTGTAACTGTAGAACTTGAAATGTTACCTGCAGGTGTATAAGCTAAATTAAATATAAATTAGAGATAAGCTTTTCACCTCTCACTGTAACACACCTACAACAATACTATATTCACAGCTATTCCTATATCTATGTAAAGAAAACAACAATATTTTATCTCAGATTTTACTAAAATAAAAACTCCTAAATCATCAAAAAAGATATTTTAGTCCAGATCAGGATAACTTTAAATTTAGCTTCAGGTGCACAAAGATATGAAAATAGATTATTTTATCCAGTGAAAGAATAGTCAATTTAAACAAAACAAAACAAAATACACTTTGCTTTGGTAATTTTCGAATAAAAATGAAAGTTGATAAAGACTTACATAAGCAACAAACTCATCCATGATTTATTACTTGAATCACTATATCCTTACTGCACATTTTGTTTTAGAATTCTAATGTTGTTCTTTTGGACCTCATCATTCATTTTTCACACCGAGCCATAAGGGATATAACTTTTAGAACTGATTAACAGAAGACAGAACAATTTTGGCCCATATGGCATGAGAAATGCTTCCTAAAGAAGAAAGCAATGTTAGCCACAGCTGTACCCTTCCTATTTTTTTCTTTCCTTTTCCTTTTTTTGGGGCGTATGGAATTATTGGGTTACTTTTTCCTCTTAAAATATACAGCTTTGCAATTAATTTGACCTCTTTTCCATTTTCAGCAAATGAATGACTTCAGCTGAGGAAAGCAGAACTCTTCCATGAAAAATGTTGCCATTAAAAGCAGGAGAGCAAACTGCATAAATTACAAATGAACTGCTGCTGCAGCAGCAATATACAAGCATGTTGCCTGATTATACATGCGTGTTTTCTTTGCCATTAATCCAAGAAAATAGCATGGCAATGCATGAACCTCATTGCGATCCAGATCTCTTTGTAAAGAAACACCAATTTTAAATTAGCTATGAATTTATGGGCTTTACATAACGATGTAAAGTTATAATGCTAATTTAATAGACACATTTATTTGGTCCTTTGCTTTTGACGTGCCTAACACTGGCCTTTAATACTAATAGAATGCAAATAAGCCAATCCAATGAAGGCAAAATGTCCCAGGCAGTAGGTGAACATTTGCTGCTTCTTTTTTTTCACTGCCTGCAAATATTCACATAAATGCTTCTTTGCACTTATCTGGATTCAGCAGAACATACTGGAATGAGAATGTTTTGTTTTTTGAAAGTTTTATTTCTAAAATTGCTACAAGGGCTAGAGGAAAACAGCAGCAGTAAGCCATTTGTAGTTTTTAAAAGGTCTGTCTGCAGGAAAAGAAATACGGTTCAGTGATTGGAGTAGGGTCCCATCAAAATGTGGAGGCCATCCAGCTCCATTTCTCTTTCACATCAGGAATATCTGTGGATACCCTAGACAGGTGCTTCAAATTAGTAAGGGCAGGATGAGGGCTATAAACTGAAGGCCAATGGTCTACCAACCCAAGGAAGTGATATTCAAGATGGGGTCATCCTCCAGCTTGGGGTACTGCATTGCTGCTAGGTGCCCATTTGCCCTTCATCAGGCTATGATTCCAGCATGGGTTAGAAAACCTAATAAAACTACAATAAAATATGCAAACTTTAAGCAGAATAATTAAAACATCCATTAAAATTCAATTCACTTGTTTGCAGAGCAGACGAACTGATAGACAACTACATATCCTCCAACATTCCTCCAGTCAAATTAAGGCCATTCTGTTCTACACCAGGAAGCTTCTCCCATGTTTGATCTCACCGCACACATGTATTTCATATACACACACAGTTGTACCTCTTGTTACATCAGTCTCCGGTTCTGTTTTTTCAGGATACGAATGCGGCAAACCTGGAAGTGTATACTTCCGGGTTTCGCCACGTGCACATGTGCAGAAGCGCTCTGTGCGTCTTGTGCATGCACAGAAGTGCTCTGCGCACCTCGCCCAAGCTTCATTCAGGTGGTCCATGGTATGTTGTGGATTTGTGGTTGAAGATAGCACATCCACCATATTACATATTCATATTGATTTTAATTATATTTTATTGCTTCTTTCATTTATCATATTGTATTTTATTGTACTACAATTTGAATTCTATGGAAATGCAATGCTGCAACTGGCAGAAAAATCATTAAATTGTGCACTGAAACACTCAGCAATTTTCAAATGGTCTTGTGGGGGAAAGTTTGGAAACCACTGATTTGGAACTTACAACTAATAATTGTGTTGAAGGACAGCTTACTAGCATATGTCCTTTGCTTAGGACTTTCCTGGCTGTAACTTTGGAAAAAATATTCCCTCTCTCTTCTTTTCACTATTATTAAAGATATATTATCTCAAATTTATATGATTGGTAAATATTACATGCTATTTTTATTAATAAAATTAATCTTTAATGCATTGAGTTTGGATTCCCCTAGGGTAAGCTGATAAGATATTGTGTGCATCATTTAAGTAGATATTGGAATTGCAATTCTGTCATTTAAAATTTAATACTGTATCATTCATCTAAAACTGCATTAAAGAAGAACAGAAATTAAAAATAACATTTATAACATTTTAAATCTTGCACAGGTTCAAAGGTGGCAAATTCTAAGGAAGCTCCTTAATTGAAGAATTCATTATGTATGCCTGTTTGTAGTAAATTAATTAAACTTTTATTCCAGATGTAAGCAAAAAGCTAATTTCTGGCTAACTGATGTAAGGAATATGGAGTCTGACATAGGCAATGTACACTAATCCATCACTGAAACAGTAGTAATGCATAATTAAAAGTGTATCCAACAGTATAAACATAGATAATAGGATGATAGTATGGTATCATGAAATTTGCTCATTTCCATGTAATTTTAAAGAAATATTTTACTTGGTAGTCTAATCCCACTAATAGTTTGGATTTTGCAAAGGTAGCGGCTATATACCTAACTTTAGTTGGACAAAGCTAATTATCTAGAAACATTTCAGTCTGGCTTCAGACTTGGTTTTCGCACTGAACTGGCTTTGGTCACTCTGATTGGTGACTTGTTTGGTGAGAATGACAGCAGGAATGCAACCCTATCTAGTCTTCTTGTTCTCTCAGTGGCCTTTGATACTTTTGGTCATAGTAACCTTCTGAATCAACTTGGTGGGTTGAAGATCAGATGGATGATGTTATGATGGTTTCACTCCTACCTACAGGAATGCTCCCAGAGGGTAGTACTGCTTGACACCATGGTAGTTGTGCTGTGGGGCTCTACATTGTTCCATATTATTCTCTTAATATCTGTTTAATATTTAGCCATTGGCATTTCAATCTATGGATGGTTGGAAAGCTAAGCCATTTCTGGGCAGGAATAAGCTGGCCGCTGTGATCCATGACATTGTAAGATAGCATTTAGACTGCCCTGGAGATGGTTTGAGATTTCGGGTACTGCAAACCACAGATTCCAAAGTTTTGGTGGGTTTGATTATTAGAGCCAAAATATATCTCCATTGGCTAGTGAGCCAATTTCAAGGTTGTGGTTCTGGCATACTTAGAGATATCCCACCTAACATCATTGCTTCTTGGTACAAATGCTCTGTACTGTATCCTGAAAAAGTCATCACAGTCTCTGAAGAGGCATTAATCAAAGCACCCAAGGATCAGAGTTTTAGGAGTCAGTCTTCTGAAAGTCTGTTAGAAGGCAACACCTGAACTTTGAGGGCACAATCTCAGCTGCATTACCAGTCTGTCTAGGGATGCTCGAGCCGTTCAGTCTTCACAAATTCCAGTATGAAATAACATTATATACACCTTCTGGGTGAATGTGCAGATCAGAACTAAGTTATCTGCTAGCTTTCATGCTTGCCAATTGCTCTTTTGCAGTTCTTGGGTGGGAGGGAAGAGCTAAATGAGCTAGAAGAACTAGAAGAAAGATAGATGCAGCCTTTAGCCAAACAGTCCCTCTCTCTGCTCTAGGCAATGGTCCCAATGTTTTCAATGAGAAGGTTCAGTTGACCTCACTGAAATGAAGACACTGCCTTCCACAATATAGAATTATTTAAAATTATCCAAATGTGAGTTCACAAAAACTGAATCAGGTGACAACTTGCATTTTCTGTATATGAGATCAGAGGCAGGGGTTCAAACACCTGGGAGGTAGCAAATAACATTGACTGTTGCTGTGTCATTTAGTTTCTAGTAATGTCAAACACCTGTGAAGTGCTGGACATGATGTGTGACACAATCCAGTTTTACTTTTCCTTGCAATCCTGGGAAATGGAGACAAAACAGAGTATAATGGAAACATAAAGTGATTACTGTAACATTTCAAAACTAGTTCTAACAGCTCCATCGCAAGATAATGCCTCAATGTTCTGTTTTGTTTTTAATCTTTGACCAAATGTGTATACTGCTGGTGTTAAACAATTTAGCTGTGGCTTTATTGAATTTTCCTTTGGTAGTCTGTTATGAATTTGGTTACTTAAATGGTAACAGGGTTATAGAAATCACTTTAACATTGCTTTGCCTTTGATATGGCAGCCAGGTGTTCTTCATATGTGACTACGTGTTCAGTTTGTACTCAAAGGTTTCATATGCTTGGTAATAATGGTATGTCTGTGATGTATGTTTGTATATAGCAAAGTTGGACAAGTTGATGAACCTATAGTATTAATAGCTTCTAAGAGTGCAGAATCAGACTGTATGGTATATAAGAATCATGGAATTGTAAGAGCCAGTCATCCATTAACCCAGCAAATAGAACCTTTGTTCAGATTCTCTTTCTTTCAAGGTAAAGGCCAAAACAAACGAACAAGTAAATAAAAACTTACTGCAGCAGAGGATTTTCCAGATAAAATCATTTCCCTTTTAGTTTCTAAAGCTTTCAGTGAATTTCTTTTTTTGTTGCCTGCCTTTTTCGCTGCTTTCCTATGTAATGAGAATTTTCCTTTTTTGGGTCATCTCAGGTTGCTGAGCTATCCCTCAAAGGAAGCTGGTAAGCTTTGTGCTGTTTGTCATCCTCCTATAGCAAACTTGTAAAATGAACCTTTAAATCATGCAGAGTCTCTGATGATCGAAATAAGCAAACAACGACATTGCCGCCTTACCTTCAATGTTGCATTCCCACACAACCAAGAACCAATAAAAGAAGGAAGTAGAGAGTAGATTCACCTGGGTATGCACGTCAATATTTGAATTGGGGAGAGTAGAAAAGAGGACAGCAAGGAAGGGCATCAGCTCTAAGGCATACTAATGTTGTTCATGAGTAACAGCAGCAATTTCTTACACAATAGCTGTCCATACACAATTCATTGTTCTAGAAATTGAAGAGATGTCATTTTCTCCTAAGACTGGAGCACTTTACAAGCAACCACTCTCATATCTCACTGCATTCAAGAATCCAAGCTATCACAACATAATTATATTACATGCTATACAAAGCCATCGTAACTTATTTTTAACACATAAATATGTGAAAAGCAATTTGAAATCTTTTATGGATTGTCACTGAAGAACAGTAGCATATATTCCTACTGTAATTTAAAGTTTTACATATAAAATTATGTCTTGTGCATAGATACTTCTTCACATTCTTTGGTATTCAGCTGCTTATGTATAGGAATTCTATATTTTGTTCATTCTTTTGTTTGCAAGGCAAAATTGGGTAACTTACGTTGCAATCATAACCATTTTTACTTAGCAGCAAGTCCTATTGAATTCAATGGAGATTACCCCAGGGAAGTGGAATATTGCAGCCTTAGATTTATTTATTTGTCATGAATCACTCTGAGATCTACAGGTATAGGGCAGTATACAAATTTAATGACAAAATAAAAATAAATGGTTTCATATTCATTTCAAAATCCTATGTGAACTCTATCTGCTCGTGAGCTGCTGCCACTGGTAGAAAGGGAACACACCTACATAGTTGAATCAGCCTTATATTAAGTAATTGGTTCAGCAAGTTCAATATTGTTTCCATCTGCACTGACTGGTAGCTGCTCTCCAGGGGTCATACAGGAGTCTCTGAGGCAGGTTCTACCTGGAGATGCCAGGAACTGGAGCCTGGGAACCTTTCGCATGAAAAACATGTGCTCTGCCACTGAGCTATTCAGCCCTTCCCTTTCTCATAGTTAAAATGGTTTGGGAATTTTCATGTGTGGACGTGCTTATTTATTTAGAGAATAAATACAAAGGAGGAGAATATATATAAATATATAGGGTGAGAACCTATTCCAGTAGGCTTATTGACTGAATTCTGATTGTATAATTGTAACTGGTTTTTATTTTCATTGTACTGTACTGAGTTTCTTGTACACAGTTTAGAGATGGCCATAGTTAAGAGGTACATAATTTGTCAAAATAACCATGCACACCATCTTGAGCCCCTTGAAGAAAATGCGGGATACAAATGTAATAAGAATTAAGTATTTTTTTAAAAAAAATCAGCATGATGGTCTCCAAACACAGTAGAACTGGCTAACTACATTTTGAATTAAGACATATTACTGGCAATAGAGCCCTCACTTTAAGACCATTAAACCCTTGTTACATTAAAAATACTTTTAAAGCACATGGTTTTCCCCATATAATTCTGGGAACTGTAGTTTGTTAAGGGTGCTTGGAATTGTACCTCACTGAAGGGTAAACTCCAGGCTGCTTTAGGAGAAGCCATGTGCTTTAAATGTATGATGTGAAAGAATCATAAATTTATAAACTATACCAGTACTATAACATCCACACACACAAAAAGATTCCAGGAAGATTCCTTAGGGAATGTGTTGTGGAATGGTACAGACCATGGAAACTGGTTACTGGCAATTATAGAGATAGGAATTCACTGAAACCTCAGTCTCTCTTCCCTGATAAGGTCCACGTGCCTATGCTACTCCTACAATATCATTTTCAGGTTGTTCCTAGAGATCTTCCTCTTCTGGGAAAATGTGTTGTGTCAATTGTGAGTGAAAGGATCTGTGAAGATTCTGAGTTATTCTCTGCCATGTTGGAATCTTGCAAAAATTCTCCACTGTTCAGAGTTCATTAGATGGTAGTTACTGTGCTCACATTACAGTGTGGGAAAAGGTCATATGCCTGTTAGAGTACAGTAACCATAATTACTCCAGAATCATTATATGGTGGGATTTGCAGGACAGGGTTTCAATTTGCCTGCTGTACTTGTGCCAAGAAATGTAGAGGGAATTGTGATTCACATGAAAGGATTTTTTTTCTTTTTAGGGGAAGAGGCTGCTCTTTCAAGTCACTCCCCCCACCCTTGTAACTTCTTGTTCTGTAATTAAGCTGGATCATTTATAAGAATTCTGCAAATGGGTTTTATCTTTTGTAATCAATCATTAACACTTGGAGGCAGCGACGCTTCTGAATATCACTAGCTGGAAACCACAGGAGGGGAGTGTGCTCTTGCACTCATGTCCAGCTTGTGGGTTTCCCACAAGCATCTGCTTTGCCACTGTGAGAACAGAATGCTGGACTAGATGGGCCATTTGCCTGGTCCTTAGTGTGTCTCCATGGAGGAACCAGAGATACTGGTTTGAAATCCATGTCCCCTGCCACTTAGATGGTGACACAGGAAACAGTTCTGTCCATTCTTTGAGTCTTGAGAAGGCAAATGAGTTTAAATCATGATTTCTTCCTTCATCGTCAGATCTTTGAGCTCATGTCCATGGCAGACTGACTGAGGATTCACTTTGAGCTTAACATGAAGTAAAGACATCTATGAGAGTTCAATTTATAAAAATGCAAATTTTTTAGCCTGGATTTATTTTTCTAAAAGGATTGCAAATCCTAGATGTCAAACTATGCACTAGGCATTTAAATAGTTCAAACCGGAAAGCTTTTCGTAATCTTGAGAACAAAAGCTGCGCATTAAATTTAGTACTTCCGAAGTTCAGCAGCATTACTTTTAAATGTTTAGCATGAATTTCTTATAAAAAGCTAATGTCCAATCTCTTATTGTGTGCATGGGTGTATCCATAGCACATTAATTAGCACAAGCAGTTTGTGATCTGTATACAGAGAACAAGGGATGGATCCAAAACCTAATCTAGGATATGTGTTTTAGTTGAACTTTTCTTTGACAGAAGAGCTACAAGGTGCCCAATTCAATGCTCTATTAGGCCAAATATCTTTGCCCATATATTCAAATGAACCACAGAGGTTATTAACTTGCCCTTGGCAAAAAGATTTAGTTTTCTAGGGCAAATGCTTTTATAAATTCTACATGTGACAGTTTTATTACATATTGTAAATAGAATAGCTTGCCAGATTTTTATGACAGCCATCACTAAGTCATTCAGACCTTATTACTTTTCAACCCTTCATGTACCTTGAATGTTCTTTTAAAAAAGAAAGTGGGGTGGGGGGGGAGAGACATTTTTAGCATGTTTGATTTTTTAACGTTGCAGTTTTTGCATATTGGAGGGTAGTTATGCTTGCATGCATGATTATTTAGATAGTTTTAGATTATAGTCGACTCATACATCTTTTTGCCAAAAGGCTACACGATAATGATGCAGACAGACATTAATTTACGTGTTCTACATTTATAGCCATAGACTCATTTAAGCTTGTACAGTTACTGATAGCATTTATTTTAATGGTGTCTGTACCCAGCTGCATACCTCTGCTGAGTCTTCCAAGCTGTAACCAGTGGGTGTTCTTGTACCTATTGCAGTTGGTGGTTTAACTTCAGTGGTTCATATTTCATAATAATGTACAGGTTTTATTACACTAAAAAGAAGGGCTTGCCCAGTTTTCATATTAACCATCATAGAGCCATATATCAACTAGATGTTTATTCCAGGTTGTTTTTTCCCCTCTCTTTCTTCCAGGTTTACTCTCAGATATCTAAAAGTTAATTTTTTAAAAATGCATCACCATTTAATTTTGCATTGAATTAACCTTTTCATTTTTTTATCAAAACATGTTACATTATGCTGCTATGCTCAGTGCCTTTCACACCTGAAAGTGAAAGATACCAGCAAGCTTTCCAGCAGCAGGCAAAATTCTGCTCACATTGCTAATATTATTTTCATTATCCATGTTCCTCTAGAAGTTACTAACAAAGATTAAAATAGTCCTGACAGGTTTTCAAATATACCTTGTATGATGTGCACTATTTACGGTACTTTTCTGAACAACTCATGATGTCATATATGAGATAAAACTTAGAATGGTTTGAAATGAACCCTGGGCTGAATCTTTTGCAAAGTAAAACTGACCTGCATTATTTTCATAAAAAGCTTATACCAAGTCAGACCATTGGTCCTCTAGCTCAGCCTTTGCCAACCTGGTGGCTTTCAAATCCTGTGAGTCCCAGCCAGCCCCCACTTGGTAGAGGCAGCTTCAGGTCAATACAGTATATAACTTAAATTGTATTGTTTTACTACTTGGTTGGAATGAATGAATTTTATTATCTACAGTGATTGTTAGTGGTACTCTCGCATTTCAGACAGGGATCTTTCCTAGTCCTACCTGGGATCTTCTGCATGCAAAGCATGTGGTCTACCACTGAGCCACACTTCTACTCCATGATAGTTTCTATAACATGGACTTGTTTCCACTGCAGTGGCATTCATATGAATAATGTGATGCAGGAACAGAGCCAGTCAAGTTGGAACCTCATCTTGGTGGGCTGCCAAATCATGGCAAATACCTGTGTAATCACCCATGTAATCTCATTACACACCACATGGAAGTGGTAATCCCTTGGGTCTTATTCTGATCAGAGGTAGCTCCTGTGAAGCACTTTCTTACTTGTTTATTTATTATGACATTTATATAGCACCCAATAGAGGTGCTATATAAATAGAGGCTAAAATCAATTAAATACAAAAATAAGACCATAAACATGTAAAATCGAATGCAGCATAACACTAATACATCATAAATTCTATAGCAGAAGATGAATACAACAAAGCTCACTGCAGCACCAAATATTCACAGATCTTAGTACTCCACAAGTATCCGAAAGGTCGATAAATCATTAAAAAGAATGAAAAGCCGGGGGTGGGGAGATAAAGTTTTCAGTTGGTACTGAAAGGATGACAACATGGATACCAGGTGAGCATCTCTGGGGAGGCCATTCCATAACAAGGGTGCCACTAGTTGTCACCTGCTTCCATTTATTTGCTGTAGACATCTGAAGAAGGGACTCAGAAAATGGCTTTAACTCCACATAACTTTGAAAGAGATGATACTTCTGAAAATCTGGTCAAAACCCGTTTAGAAATATAATGGTTATTAATAATATTTTGAATTAGGCCTGGAAATGGGCTGGAATTGGATCTGGAAATCATCTGAATGACACAGCACTGGCACAATATGATTTTACCCATGACAGCCATTTTGTATTATGCCATGCCTCCTCCCTCAATGGCGACCATTTTGTGACTGGTGCCTCCAGCATTCTCTCAAAATTCAAATGTGCCCATTGGTGGCCTCTGCCTGAAGGCATTCACAGGCTAGGGTCCTCTCATCTTTATTACAATGGAAGGATCTTAAGGATGGGTAACCTGTGGTAATACATTTTTTAAAATAATATTTGGAATTTTTACATGTTTTTTGTAATTAATTTTAATGTGTAATGTTTTATTCTAATATTTAAGAGGATTACTTATTTAGCTGTTAATTGTGTCCAATAATTGGGAATTTATTTGTGGTGTTTTTGTTTTTTATCTTTATTTATGATATTTTTAGAGATGTTGGCGATCTCTCCCTAAAACATAAGCAATTGTCTAAATAAATTTTTTAAAAATGTGGTATTTTATCTGCGGGACCATGGCATATGCAAAAACACAAAAGGAGTCTTCTGGCACCTGGAAGACTAACAAATGTTATTAAGGCATCAACTTTTGTGGTTAAGATTTCATCAAGTGGTCTACAAAAGCTTGTGCCATAATGTGTTGGTTTTTAATCTGCTGCATGACTCTTTGTTGTTTCTTGCTGCAGCACAGACTAATACAGCTTCCCCTTTGTACATTGTTGAACATACAGCAGGAGATCTCAAGTGATGAACATATATGTTCAAGCTGGCTTACACTATGCTGTGCTGGTTAATAGAAGCATGGAATACATACAGTGGACATTTGAAAAATTCAGGAGCCTCAGGCAGAAATACATAATGTGAGATACAGCCCATCCCTACTGTTATTTTTATGCTGTGGAGATGTGCTACAAAACAAACCTAATTCATGATTGCTATTGGAAGTGGTTTGCAATTATTCTTTTCAGGCAAAAAACATTACCTTGGGGGACTTAGCTTTCTCATACATCAACATGTTATTGCATTTGTGAGAGTATTTCCTTCCCGCCACACCTCACTTTTTGACTGACACAGCTAATTAGAACAGTTCTTGAACTTAATGTGATTTTCTGGCTGACAATGACCATTCCAAAAGGGGCATGAATAGAACAACCTGGCTTTAGGAGATACTGGGTTTTTAATTGGCAGCTTCCTTTTCTGCAGCATAAAATCAAAACATATTTTGGCACAACATAGTATTTCATATAATACCTTGAAAGCAAGCCCAGAAGGTGTGGTTATCCTGAGATAATCACCCTCAGGGGGGATTAGAAGCAATCTGCTCATAAAAACACATCAACAAATGGAAAGGTCTGCAAAGAAGAAGTGGGAGGGCAATGAGAAAGAGTCTATGTCCATGGGAGCTGTTGACTGTAATTACAAATAATTCATTGGTAGCTTAATTCCAGCTACTGATGTCATGGGTAGATAAAAATGTAGTTTTCAAATTGCCGTTTTCTTCCATTGTTTTTCTGGGAGTGCAGTCATTATGCAATGTATGAAACAGAGTACCAAGCTGGAGCATATCATGGGATTTCTTTCACAATGTCATTCCATCTTACCACCGTTCCCTTGTCATGGTCAGAACACCTCTCAGTGAGATTTAGGTTGTCAGTTGTCTTTCCCCACCCCACCCCACCCCGCCCACAAAAGTGGGGGACCTATTAGGGTGATATACCCTTAGAATAGGTTTCCAGATAGCTCTGGGTTTTTTTCCAGCAGACAGGTTTGGTCTGCCATGATCACCACTGTATGCCCTTTTCCACTTTGCCAGGCCCAGGTGGTGTATTGATATACACTGAAGCTAAGGAAAATGTATCAGGTTGGAAGATGGCTGGAGTAGAAGTGGTCAAAAACTCCTAATGAATGCAATCAAGTATAAATGTGTGCTCATTCTCAAGCCTAGTTTGTGGCATTGAAGGCAGTGAAGAAAAGTTACTTCACTGCCTCCATTGCATCTTTGGTGTCTCATTTAGTGGAGCTTTATAGTGTGGCGTGGAGATTCTGGTCCAAAGAACATGGAGAAATTGACCTGCTATAATAGAGTGTAGGTCCCTACAGATACAAGTGATTTTATCTTCAAAACGTGGTTCAGCCACAGAAGGCTACTGAGGGTTCCATCACATCCTCTGGGCCATAATGAGGATTTTCAAGATAAATTTCAATCAGTGTTTATGCCCAGTTTTAACACTGAGACCACCTTGGTCATCCTATATTATGACTTATGTTGGGAAAGGGTTAGAGGTAGTGTGTCCCTTTTGATTCTTCTTGACATCTCAGTGGCTTTTGATACCATCCATCATGGTATGCCTCTGGGGAGTCTGAGCTTAGCGTAGGGGGTAGGGAGTATTGTTTTGCAGTGATTCCACTCATACTCAGATGGTTATCTCCAGAAGGTGGCACTTGTAGGATGTTGCTCAGCTCCTTGGAATCTCCAATGTGATTTGGGCATCCAAGCTGTTTAACTTCTACATTAAATGACTGAGTGGGATCATCCCCCCATAATGTTATGTGATTTTATTATTGTATTGTTTATTTTGATTGTAAATCACTTTGGGACTCCTCAGTGGGAAGTGATGTAAATCTAATAAACCTAAATGTAAACACTTCTTCACATCATGTTTGGTTGGGGGTAGCTTTGTCCTTGGCCTATTGTGTAGTCTGTCAGCAAATGTAATTCTGTGGTGTAGCCATGGTTCAATTTTTTTTAATCAGATCATACAGATTTTGAATTTTGAACATGGGAGACTTTGGCAGAGTGGAATCATTTAAAAAACAACATGTCACCTAGTTATTCAGTTAAACAACATACTTTAGTCAAACTATGCCTGTTGCAGATCTGGTAGGATGGTCCAGGGTGTGGATTGGTAGCTGGCTAAGTAATTGAATTTGTCACCATGACGGGTGACGTGGGCAAGGGTAGTTTAGCTGTCATAGTGAACACTAAGGGGCACCAACTTAGTGAAGAGATGTTCCCCCAACGTACTATTCATTGCCAACCAGCTTGAGAGGAAATTGTGAGGCAGCACAGAACCGAGTGCCTGGATATTTCTCTGAACGATGTGCCACTACATGCAGATCTCAGATGTTGTCCTGGTCTCATCTTTAAGGTGAGAAGGAGAGGATGGACACAAGTCAGCTGAAACCCTGAAATGGTGCTCAAAGCTGGAGTCGTGTTGTTCAGGTACCCAGAGCAGAAGTTTCTCTTAAGCCTTTCCTTGGTTTTAATGAAGTTGCGACTTCGTTACATGTCTCAAATATGTATCATGTTTTCATTCCTTGCTACTGTATAGTATTTTATATGAATGGTATAAAAGACTAAATAGGAGATGTGTTTTCCCAGCAAATTATCTTTCTTGCACACATTGTAGATTAGATGTGTCCAGGTTCATATAACTTCTTATCAAAATAAATATTTCAAAATGTATTTTCTAAAAAATCCAATACATTCTCAATCTGGCATCAGCTTGAGGCTTTTTCAATCTTTCTCATGTTCATAAAGAAGCTGAAATATATAATTAATGTTGCTTGTTGCTGCATGCTAAAATATATGAAGAGCTTATATAGTATTCTGATCAGATACTACTACTACCATGATACCCTATTACTGAATACCATTTAGAGAGAAAAGTCATCTACTTGAACAGTAGGGTTTTCGGTCCATACTCTGTCTAGTGTGCCTACACCATCATTTTTCAAGTATTGCATTTATAGCTTATGAAAATTGATCTTTATATGTAGGAACAGTACATTTAAAATGACATATTTATGAGAAATGATGGCATACTTTGATAAAAAAAGCATTGTTCAGAAACATGGTATATGAACATGGTAGTAACTTGCCAAGTCTGGATGTGCTGAACAGATCTGTGAGTACAATTATTTGTGACCCCCATAAATGACTTCTTCATTATTGCCATCCAAGGAAGTAGTGGCTGGGTTTTGCATGCTGAAATGCATGCTTGACTTCAAGCATTTAAGCAGTAATCTTTGGAACTTATTAAAGAGCAATGCAGATTTAACAACATCCTCTTTCTGAAAACGGCCACTCTCTGATTTATTTGTCTTCAGCATACTGTATTTATCTCATGAACGAATAAGGTTTATTTAAGGAGAGAGATATACAGTAGCCAAATCCATACAATTACACCAAAATTTTCTTTTCTCAAAAGACAGTTGTCAATGATGTTTTCAGATTTGTTGATGTGTCCATATGTACCTCCATTTTTTAAAAAAAGAAAATTATAAATGTACAAAGCTCCTGCTCATGATTAATGATGCCTGGCAGATCTGTGATCTTGAATGAAAAACTATATGCAGTGGGCTAATGAATCCTATAGATATGAATCTTCTGGCTTCAAGGTCCACCCCCATCCACTGCACCCAAGCTGCCCTCAGCTTTGGAGATTGCAGGAGGCGGGGAGACAGAAAAGTGTTATGGGAGTGGGGGAACACCTTTGTTTTTACACTATTCCCTTCCATTGGATGGAAACACTAGTTGCTTCCATGGGATAGATTCCCACTGTGCTTGTGGGTGTCTGAGGTGAGCTAGGAATCAGTGTAGTTGTCCTCTTCCCCATCCTTGTTGCCACACAGAACAAAAGTTGTTGGGTGGCTAGAAGGAAAATTAATCATGTGGGCTCCAAGTCTGGCGTATTGTCTCTCCCTTACCAAGGTATGTCAGAGGAATGGGAAGTTATTGGATCCTGTGGATACAGTGGATCCAAACATGTTCCCTTTCCCTCCCTGCTGCCATTGGAATGCTGATGACAGAAGTAAGTCAAACATGGAAGTTTCTGTGGGTAGAAAAAGGAAGCCTCCGGGAGTGTACTCCTCCCTATCCATGGCCCCTCTTTTCCATCCTCAGAGGGGAAGATCTGCAATGGCCCCTAAAACACTCTACAAGGGACCATAGGATTATACCCTTATCCTTTACACTGTACTGTTAAACCAGAGTGATGGATATTACATTATTTTGATACATCATGTTTTAGGCAGTTTTTAAAAATGAGTATGGCTGTACCCTTCACCCAGATATCCAACCTATGCAAGGCATTTGATATATCTATGTAAACAATTACGGAGTGAGTATAGTGTGAGAGTGTCTTTTAAGTAGTAAAGAGTATTGTAATGTGATTATTCAGTTTATGGCTGTGATCCAGAGAAGCTGCTGCCAGGTGACAAGAGGTCTGCATTTGCAGACAAATTGCTTATGAGAATGTAAATTGCCACGTGCAATATTCTTCATAGCGATGATCTCAGGCATTTACAGGGCTCACAGCCATCATCCACATTGTGCCAAATTGTACACTTATAGAGGTGTAGCACTTTGCATAACTATTTGGTTAAGTGTGGCGAGGAACAGCCTGCCAATTATATACCGCCTTTATTTACCTTGGTGTAGCTCCTGATCTCTAAAGAATAAATGGATTTCAGGCCTGGTGAATCTTGAACCAGAAACCTGCTCTTTATGTACTACTACAGTAGTGCCCTCTCAGTTGCCTTCTGATATCTTATTTTCAAAGTATCTCCACTCATCAAGCTGCTTCAAGCTGATTGAAATTTTAACCTTACTGTCTTCTGTGAGCTACAAATGTTCATGCTGCAGGAAAGAGCAGTGCATGGCAGGAAAAGAAGGAAACACAGAGAGAAGCAAGTGGAATGAAACAGGCCATAACTTTAATAGATACATACAACTTCAGGAAAGTATTGGTGCACCATGCAGGATCTGGACTGATGCAATCTGGCTGTTATCTGAAATGCATCAGCCACCCAGGCAGCCTGCTTAGGGGGATATGGAAGAAGAATGGTGCAGGTCTTCTGTCTTCTCCTGGTGGGCTTGATCCTTCTGGAAAAGCAAGTTGGGCAGTCATCAAGAGCTGGTAGGAAGAGGAAGAGGCCAACAGTGTATGCAGCCACTTAACAGGTCAGCATGACCAATGACAAAGGATAATGGGAGTTGTAGTCTCTTAGACTGTGACTGCTCCTTGAAGGCTCCACCCCCATATATGGTTCCTTCAACTAACTGAGCAACCCTCCACCCCATAGCTGGAGAATAGGGATTTTTAAAGGAGCAGCCCTTTGACCCGAAGCACAGCAATTCATTCTCTCTCTTATGTCTGGAGCTTTTTAGTTTAGCAAGAAAAATGAGTAAGAGGTGACGTTATAGAAGACTATAAAATTATGCATGGGGGAAAAAACCCACTTAGCATAGAAAGTCCATTAGAGAGTCTGCTCCATAACATTCTAGTTTTCTGTTTTCATGAATTATTTTTGCACTGGGCAGCATTTGCTTATATATAGACTACAACCACCTTCAGCCTCAAGTAGTACAGCCCAGTCTTGAATTTACCACCTCAATGAGAACTTGGCCATTCCTGGATGGTATTTCTGGTAATTATCAGTACTTGCACTTAGTTAAATTCCTTTGCCTGTTCTGCTGTTGATGCTGCAAACACTTCAGTTGTGTTATGCCAACCCACTCCTCAGTAGCAGATGCTCAATTCTCAAGCTACAATAGCCTCCCTCTGTTGTTAATGTACAAGGCAGATCAAAATACATTTAACCTATATGTGATGCTTTTTGGCTCTGGCCCACTGCCTGGAGCAAATTGTATCAAAGCAATGATTTCTTCAATAATGCCAGTTGATATGTTGAAAACTGACATGTAGTAATGGTTGTCACATTAAGTGGTACCTTTGGTACAGAAGTCCAGTGCACTGAAGAAAAAACTATCAAGAAAAAGAAAGAACTGTTTTGAATACCTGAATATTAGCTCAATCAGCATGTTCAGAGTTATTCAATAACTTTAAAATCCCACTGAAAACATAAACTCCACTGTAGCAGGGATGTGTTTTATTATATTTGTTTAGTATAAATCTGTAGAGTATTTGCAATGGATATTACTTCCATATGAAAACTTTGGCTTTCTGCTTCAAGGAGACTAGATATTTATAATAAAAAAGAAACAATAGTGTGTGTATGGAGTGCTGGATTCTATGAACCAAGGGTGAGAGAAACAGTGACACTTTGTATGTTGTTGAACTCCAGCCACATGGACAATGGTCAGAGATGATGGAAATTCATAGAACCATAGAATTGTAGAGCTGGAAGGGACTCCAAGGGTCATCTAGGTCATCCCCCTTAAATGCAGGAGCATGAAGCATTCATAACAGATGGCCATCCAATCTCTGATTTAAAAACTCCAATGAAATAAAGTGCAGCACCCTCCAATGGAATCTATTGCACTGTCAAACACCTCTTACTCAAAACTTAGAAAGTTTATCCTGATGTTTAGTTGGAATCTCCTTTCTTGTAAATTGAAGCCCTTGGTTCAAGCCATACCCTCCGGAGCAGGAGAAAACAAGCTTGCTCCATCTTCTACATGACAGCCCTTTAGATATTTGAAGATGGCTGCCATAGCTCCTGTCAGTCTTCTCTTTCCCAGGCTAAACATACTCAGCTCCTTCAACTGTTTCTCATAAGGCTTGGTTTCCAGACCCTTGATCACCTTGATTACCCTCATCTGCACACGTTCCAGCTGGTCGACATCCTTCTTAAATAGTGGTGAATTGCCACATACCAAATCACATGTCATTGACTAGATCATATGTCTCATGGTCAGAATGACTTTACATTTTTTTGTTGTGAATTCCTAGAAGCCTTTAAAAAGACACCTTAACTAGAATGAAACTTGGTGCATTTTCATTCTAGATGGTTGTTGCTGTTGCCCACTTGATCTTATCACTGTTAAACATGCTTGGTAACTTATTCACTGGAGTACTGCACTGCGCTCTATAAATTGCTCCAGTTACCAATTTTGCTTTACCTGTACTTCTGATTTTTTCCAAGGCCAATTAAAGATGTTGGTTATCTTTAAAGGATAACCTGACAGTTAAGTCCAGTCACAAATGACTCTGGGGTTGAGGTGCTCATCTTGCTTTACTGGAGACAGTTTTTCTGGGTCATGTGGCCAGCATGACTAAGCCGCTTCTGGCGAAACCAGAGCAGCTCACGGAAACTCCATTTACCTTCCCGCTGGAACAGTACCTATTTATCAACTTGCACTTTGACATGCTTTCAAACTGCTAGGTTGGCAGGAACGGGGACCAAGCAATGGGAGCTCACCCCATCACAGGGATTAGAACTGCCGACCTTCTGATCAGCAAGCCCTAGGCTCAGTGGTTTAGACCACAGCGCCACCCGCATCCCAATTTTAAAATATTAGAATTTAAATAGTGGCTGTAAAAGGCAAGTTTGGAATTTCATCTGTAAGACTGTTTATAATGTGGTTACTCCACTCATGGTACTCCTGCATTAGTATTGATAGTTCAGTTGTTTAGAGCATGGTGCTGATAATGCCAAGGCTGCAGGTTTGATCCCTGTATGAGACTACTACATATTCCTGCATGGGGTTGGTCCCTTCCAACTCTGTGATTCTATGATATAGAGCCTTCAGCTGAAACAAATATGTCTCTCCAATATTGGTCTCTATAGCCACAACAGACACTATAACTCTCCAACAATTTGACTTCACCCCCAAAGGCACATTCTTCCATTGTCTCCCGAGACAGATGGATGCTAACTAGCTCCGCTCAACACAGACGTATCAGTTAAGTCAAAATTCTGTATTTCAATAGCATGAATGAAAACAATTCATGAAAATGGTTACAAATAATTACACATATAAAATAAGAATTAATATCCAATTCAAAAAATAACAAACAGAACTACCAGCGAATCAAATCTAATGACAACAGAAGCTTACATTGAAGGTACCCTGGTATCTGAGCCATTTAGCAGGGGTGTGCATTTGGCTGAGGCAAATCTTGTGTCCCAAGCCAAATTGGGCAGATTTTGAAAGATTCAGAGCTGAATCAAGCTGCTTCTGATTTCTCAGGTTTGCCTTGGAACTTTGGAGATCCCAGCAAACTCAGACAGACTCAGACTGTATAGGACTGCAGCCTTAATAAATTCCAGTGATGTTTTCTTCCATAAAAGAATTTGGATTTAAGTGTGTGTATTTCAAACAGCACAGTAGCTTATGCACTTCCAAATAACATATGAACTAGATTTGCTGTTTCGAACCTGAATTATGCTTTGCATTTCCCAGATGTAATGAAAGAAATAATCCACACTGAAGGGATTATAGTTATAGCAGAGTGGGGTGGCGATTTAAGGAGGGTGGTGTGACACTGATTCAAAACCAGCTCAATTACTACACAGAAAATTCTTAGAATAACTAAAGTTCCATCGTCAGTCTTTGACAAGCCATATAAATTTCATTTGTTGCACTTTCCTGAAACATTGTGCCATAAACAGAATAAAATTGCAGGCATATAAGATTTCCGACTTGGACAGCCAAATTCAGTTTACAATGCATGTATGGTGGCTGTCAAGGAGCTCAACCTGTTTTATTTGCTGCCTGCCTGTGACAGCACACAGTTGTCCAGCACTTGGAATGTCACAATACGAGGCTGCTTGGGGGTGGTGCAGGTCACAAGCAATGCAGGCCTGTTTTTGAAATTGAGTTGTCACTGCCAGTGCTGAAACCTGAAATGCTTGAAAGCCACTCAAACTCAAAGTTGCATTTCTTTAAAGAAATAGTTACCTTTTTATAATAATAAAAAACCAGTTGAGTATAGTTCTGTTCCAGAAGATGAACAAAAAAATTATTTATCTATACATTCAATATATTTATATTCCACCCTTCCTCCCAAAAGATCCCAGGGCAGCAAACAACAAGTGATGAGCCAATGAAAAACGTCTTTAAAGCATTTCACATATTCATTCAAAAATAATGACCAGTTGCCCTTAGATATTCTTTTCAGTTACTAGTGAGCAAATTCATTGGAAGTATATCAAATTCAGTGTGTGTGTGTGTTTGTGTGTGTATAGGTAACTTGCATCTTACACTTATTAAACATACACTCTCACAGCTTTACGTGCGTTTCTGAAAAAGAATAATAGTTGTTTTTTTAAAAAAATGCCACAAAAATGGCTTGCATGGGGGGGGGATAGAAAATGGGGTGCAAACTATAAGCATGGCGGCAAGGGGGTGGAAGGAGAGCATGATAAAATGGCCAGCAATCCCAGCAGCCTTCATAAGAGTGTTTGGGTGTGGATAAGGTGGTTGGAGACAGTGAGCAGAGGAGGCCAGAGAGACTTGCAGAGGGGTTTGGAGAGACATCAGTAGAGGCTGGAGTGTGGAAGAGGTGGTTGGAGAGAGTGATCAAAGGAAGCCAGAAAAACATCAAAGGGGTTTGTAGTGTGGAACAGGTGGTTGGCAGAGCTTCAGACTGCAGAATGGCCCCAAAATGCAAGGCAAGTACAGCTGCTGAGAAAACAAAGAAGCGGAGGGTGGGGTGGCTGAAACGAGTCCAGCATCCATGCCATCAAGGTGTGTGAGAAGGCGATCCATGGGACTGTGGCAGCAAGCACACCACTGACTACAACGTTGACCAGCCAAGTGTGGAAGAAGGCTTTGGTGAAGATGAATAAGGTATTGAACTTGGGCTGGAAGGAAGATATGAACTAGAAATCTGTTTCTGTGGGTGGCAGCATCTTCGGCCAGAAAGGCTCTGAGCTTCTATGTCCACTTTAAATTTTCCATCACAGATGGGGACCAGTCTGCCAAAGAATTTAAAGCCAGCTCAAAATGACTGAATTACAGGGGAGGTTGCATCTATAGACAAAGAGGCTACAAACATGTACCCTGCCCAACTGAAGTGGCTGCTGGACAATAAGGCGTATCTTCTAGAGCAAGTCTTCAGTGCAGAAAAGATGGGGCATTTCTGGAATAAAATGGCTGAGCAGATTTAACATTGCCAAAGTTGAAAAGCATGCTCCCCGCTTCAAAGCTGCCAAGGATCAAGTGATTGTACTGATCTGTGGCAATGTGGTCGGACACTTAATAAACACAGGCTTGTTGTACAGATCTCCAACTCCCATGCCCTAAAAGGAAAATATAAAGTGATGCTGCTTGCGGACACTGCTCCGGGGCATCCTGAGGGATTCCACATTGCACACAGGGAGGTAGAGATTGACTTTCTCCCCTCCCCAATACATCTTCCCTCATCCAACCTCTGGATAAAGGTGTTATTCAGTGCTTCAATACTGCTTACATGACACTCTCTTCTGTATGATCTACATCAGGGATGTCCAACAGGTAGATCGCGATCTTCTGGTAGATCTCTGCGATGTTTTTGTCAATCACGGTCGATCGCTGGCCCCCTTCTGGCCCCATCCTGCCCCGCCCTACATTGTTGGAGAACGGAAGACGGAGTTTACAAACAGAGGCTGTCCCCCCCCCAAAGCAATTCTTTTGTGATTTGCTGTTTCTCTTCAACATTGCTCATTGCATCATTTATATCAAACTGGCAGTGGATGCACACTGGCGTAACTTGTAGAAGGGATGTGTGCATGATTTCAAGGGATTTCCAAGCATTGCCACTGAAGTTGAGGACACTGTGAAGATGATCAGGTAAGTGGGTGGTGATGGCTTTGTTGACCTCATCCAAGAAGTGGAATAGCTAATTGAGGGCCAATAGGTATTGAAGAACTGGAAGAACTGGTCAGATCAAGTTCAGAATGTGAAGAAGAGGATGAAGATGGCACATGAGCCAGCAAGCTGGAACCTGCAGAAATTTTCTCAACTCTTCCACATCACAAAGCATGCAAATGGTCTGATTGTAGAGGTTGACCCCTCCATGGAATGCAGCCTCAGAATAATCCATGGGATTAGAGACACTCTGAGGCCATATGACATGTTTGATGAGCTCAAGACACAACAGCAGCAGCTTCCAACCACCATGTTCCTCACAAAGAAACCAGCAGCAGCACCAAATGCTCTGGCTACTGGTCAACCCCCCTGGTCCTCACATCATCTGTAGCATCACCCAGCAAGGGAGAGGAGGAAGAAGACTAAGCATCCCATTTCCCCTGATGGACCAGCTTCTATTGTATCTTTTACATTCCCTCATCATATATCAGAAAAGGAAACCCGGGGTGGTGGTGTCCTAAGCATTTATAATTCCCAACTTTATATGATTAATTTGCCCTACCTGACAGTACAAGTAGGCTAACAATTATATGCTGTAGTATAGAAAATATTTTCAAAAGTTACCATAAATGAGTCAAATTGATGGCAGTCCTCAGAGACAGGAATGTAATTATGACTGTCAAAGTTGTATTCGCTTCACTGTCAATCACTGTGATGGAGCAGTACTTGGCCCTTGAGGATGCTTGAAATGCAAAATGAGCCATGAATTGGCCAAAAATCATCTGGAGGTTGCACCTGTCATTTCATGACCTTAAAAATAGATGAGAAGCTTTAGAGGAATATTAGGGTTAGGAACTTGATACCACCACCTCTTCCACCAAATAATTTGGCAATTAAGAGTTAATCAGAAGACTTGATGTACCCATTTTAGGATAAATAATTTGAGATTGCAAAAAAGTGGTCCACCCCTGCAGATATTAGGGACTCAGCATTGGTAGAAAATTGCATTTCCCAGGATTCCTTCCTTCTGGAACGCTGCTGTAGCAGAAGCCCAGGTGGAAGAGGGAGTAGGAAGCAGAAGCCTTAAAAGGAGACACAGAGGTCTAAGACCTTTCTGCCATGATTGCCAGTTTTGGAAAAAGAGAATGAAATAATGAAGAAAGGACTAGAAACTGGTGGTAGTGGGTGAAATTCCACTATGAATCAATACAAGACAACATGAGCACAAGCCCAAATTTAGAAGGCCCTAGACTCAACTTGAATTATGGAGAAGCATTTTCCTTGGTGAATTTTTTTTTCTGAACTCTCTGAATTCAAACATTGACTTCATCATGACCAAGAACCTGTTGGATAATGGAGCCCCTGACAGATATAAATTTAAATTAACAAGTATGATTATCCTTTCTCAGTTCGCATATGTTATAATCCAAGGCCAATCCACACCAGAACAGTCAAACTAAAATTCTGTTTGGCTTCAGCCAGGATTATGGGGTTCTGGATCTCTTTAAAGGTTAAGGCATGTTACTGTTTTAGTGTACATAATTTTATGTACATAATTTTAGTGTACATAAAATGCTGTATTTGAATGCATTGTATCTGAAATGTTGTAAAGGGAAGTTTACCTTAGCCAAGAAGTTCCACTCTGGCAAAAGCATCAGTGAAGGCTAGTATAGAAACATGAGCTTCAGGAAGCTGAAACTTGAAAAGCCAGTGTATGCTTGTTGGAGATGGCTAGCAGCAGCAGCAGCAGCAGCAGCAGCAGTTGCAGAGTAGATCCACAATGATGCACAAGCTTAGGATCTCCCTCTGAGAACAGAGAGAGGGAAGTTTATTGAACTGCATAATGGACTGAACATCATTGCTTGTTTTCAATCAGTTACTTTGTTACTTTGTGTTTATCTTATTGTAACTAGTATTTAAGAATGTTCTGCAGTAAAGTTTTGAAACACATTTTTGTGGTAGAGAGAATTCATTTCTATGCAAGGCCCTGATCAGGGATCCCGCTGAACAAGTCTAACAATTAGTGCATACTTTACTGACAACAGGATTAGATAGTAAATGGCAGTCAGAGGGAAATAAATGCTCTAATAATTGTTAAGAAATTCACCTTCTGTAATATATTTTTCATTGCTTAGAATTCCTGATCTTTTAACTAAAAAAATTAGTGTCATACCATGCATCAGTAGTAATATACTAATGCAATAAATATAGAAAATCTCAGATAATATAATGATTAGGGTCCATTGCATCCGTGTGATAGCTAGCTATATCTAACCCAGAGATGGCATATTGCTTTCAGGAAACTGAGCTTAAGAAAATACAGGAGGTAAATGCTGGGAAATGACCCCTTTATGTAATCTGTTATATGCCTGGAAGAAGGACAGGAGAACAGAATGTGCAAAAGTCTGTAAAAGAAAGTAATTGTAGGCCTTTGTGGGTCATTGAATTTTAGAAGAGAGTTTTATAACTTACAGCATCCTTCTTGACTGAAGAAAGGTTATGCAGTATGCAAGGGCAGAAAAGAAGACATGAAGCGAAAAAACCCAAACAGGCAAACAAACTGCCAGGCACAAAGCTGCTTATAAGGTTGCTCTTGTAGGTGAATCGGGGGGAGGGGATCATGAAATCTGTTTCAGTATCCCCAAATTTCTTACCCTACAAAGGTTGTTGGCCAACACCTTGCATCAGCTCCAGCCATTGTGGCCAATGGTTAGGGATGATGGGAGCCGCATTCTGAAACCTGTAGAGAGCATGAGGTTGGGGAAGTCTGGCCTGTTGCTTTGGGACATATATTTCATAGCATGCAGATACTATCAATGGAAATGGAAATGGGGATCAGAATACATATATAGGGCTGTGTCTAACATTCTTTGTCCGAGGATTCTTGGGCTAGCTAGGTTTTCACATGCAACAGAGAAATGAACCCATTGCATCAGCTGTGCTAATGGAAACTCGCTGCACAACAGATTGTGGAATCTTTGGTGCAACAAAGTTACCAGCAACCACTTTATCCATCCTCTTGTGCAACAATGTTCTGCCGATGGAAAGCATTTTGCCTGTAGAACAAGCACACCACTTTTTCACAACAGTCGATGACCATTTTTGTGTGGGAGTTCCGTTTCTGATTACCACACACAGTGGTGGAGGATGTATGTGCACCCCACCCCATTCTATCCTTTTAGTGGCATGCTTTGTGGTGTCTTCTGTCACTTCTGGGTTCAGTGCTGGGCGTGTGTGCACGATTGCGCATCTTTTGGAGTCCTTTTGGACTATGAGGTCTCCTTGTCTGCAAGTATTATATTTTGGACGAACATTGAATCTAACTTGAGATCTGTCTTTATGAAGAACCATCTCAAATTAATTATTGGCTAGTGGGTTGTAAATAGGCATTCAGATGCTACTATGTGCACCTCACCTTTGGTTCCTAGTCACAATAATTTACTGTCTGTTTAAAGTGGAATTGAAGACTACACAATTTAGTTCACATTTAGATTACCTCTCAAGCACTATATGTCCTAAACCTGATTGATAGCCTGGACATCCAAACTGCTGGATCTTGCTGAATTTCAAGTACACAGGATAAATCATATCCATTTTGTTTTTTACTATCTATTTTACTTTAAAGGGGTAGCCAAAGACCTAGAGTGAGATTCAACACAGTGCAAGGAGGCACCTGCTCATGCACTGGGGCATCTTCTTCCTCTCCTGCTAGCCTGCAGCCCACCTGGCACCACCGAAACCTTTTCTGGAGAACTGGGGCTCCTTCTGGACCAGTTTTTGGCAGTGTGTGTTTGTAGGGTGCAGAGGAGAAAGCAGAAGTCCCATTACATAAGCAGATTCTGCAAGTGAGTAGACATCTTTGGATTTTGACCCTACTTTATAAGCAGGATCCCCAGGTTTGTATTAAGAATTATATGAGCGAAATCCATTCCTGAGGGTTACAAAAACTCTCCAGAAGAGCATGTACTGTAATACACATACAGCATGCTTACTGTGTAGCTTGGAACAACTAAACTCACAGGACAGGAGAAACACCCTGAATTATTTACCTGACTTCCTTGCATTTTGCTTTTGGTTTTGGTCCATTTCCCCCCTTGAATTACCAGTAATTGTAGTTCTTGAAATCATTGCCACAGTATGGATGCTTCTTAAAAAGATATTTTGTGGGTGCATCATTCAAAAAGAGTGGAGAGCCTTTGATCTTCCTGTTAAAAAGGAAAGAGCTGCCCAGGAAACATGCTCCATCAGTGCAAGAAATATGAAAGTAAAATGAAGATCAAAAAGGTAGAGTGCAAATTTGTAATAACATCTACTTGTAGCATTCAATACTTTTTTCCTTCCAAGGTTTTCAGTTACTTTACAAGTGTTAGTGTTAATTAACAATAATCTCATGTGCATGTATTAATTCCATAAGCAGGTGAAGTCTTTTACAATGGCCACCTAAGATGGGGTTGTTAGGTTTATTGCTAAATAATGTTTCCCTAGATCAGATAGCTGACAAAAAGAGCACAGTTGAATCCACCAGCAAAGCAAGCAAAGCCTTCCAAGCAACAGACTGCTCAAAGAGCCCAAGTTCAGAGAAACCCATTGATCAATGGGACATTCTTATTGCAGTTTGTATATTAACGGTTATTACTTATTCAGACTTGAAGGCTTTTTTTTTTTTGCTAAGTACAGATAAGAGTTCCTTTGTTTTCACCTAGAAATTCAGCAGCTGGTAGGTTGAAATGAAAATACTGATGGCAGACAATCTGATATAGAAATTGGGGTGTTAGTGTTTTTCCCCCCGTACTCCTATTCAGATACGTTTTATCTGCATGCTATATTCAATATGAATATTTAATCAGAGATATAGCGTATAAAATCTCAATGCACTAGAAAAGTGGAACTTACATACCCATGGGGTTTGTACCTGAATGGGCATGACCTGAGTAATCTCAAATGAAAATCTTTAAATATTCTTCATTGCTGCTACTTGGTTTTGTTGCTCTTCTAGTATTCATACTTGTGGTGTTCCCCATATAAGTACAAAAACCACAAGGTGGCACTGTACAGGGAGGTTTGACTACTTAAGAAAGAAAATAAAGTTTTGTTCTTGCATAGCATAGAAGTTTGGGCCCTTTAAAAATTCAAAATGGTGTTAGATAGTGTAAAGAAATGGCAGCTTCTATGGGTTGAGTGAATGGAACATTGGGCTGAATTGGAGGTTAAGGTTGAGTTAGAGGCTGCATTCACGCTGCAGTTTATTCCATTCTCCTGACATTTTCCTACTTGTTGTTTTGTGCATTATATTTGAGCATTCACAAGGTATAAAAGCCACTTCTGGAAAACTATTGGAATGGAATGGAATGTAGCACAAGTTTAGCACCCTTTTCTGTGTTATTTGATTCTGGGCGGGGGGCTGGGGGAATCCCCTTAACTCAGAAAATTGTAGGAACTTTGTATGACAATTTTCCTGCCTTTGTCACACGTTGATGCACTGGTGGAGGAAGAGGAGCACGGAGGGAGCACACCACCCCAGCAGCGTGATCCTGGTGCGGTGCCATCGTGGCTGCTCCCCCCACTGGGTGCCATGCCCCTGCAGGCGACGTGCCATGCCCCCAGGATGTGTGTCACACCCCTGTGGGCGGCACGCCAGCCTTGCCCCTGACTGCTCGCTGCCCCCCCGGTGCTGGAGCATGAAGCTCCGCCACTGGGTTGATGCCACAGTTGCTCAAATGATAAGCTGTGAGGCAGTATACTGGCTTGCCCTGCCTCCCTACCTATTTCAATGCTCATTAGGAAAAGGTAAAGCCTATGTTGGAACTCTGACAATGTAGAGGATAGAAAGAAAGCAACTGGAAGCAATTGGAAGGGGAAAATGACAGGTGAGAGAAAATTATGCACCATCATCCTACCCACTGTAGGGATGGAAGAGAGTTTAAGGCAAACCAACCAAATTCACAGTTCTTGATCATATATGCAGCTCAGAATGCAATCATTGGATTATTCAAAAAGGGATATTTCACAAGGGTTTTATAGCTAAATGCATAGAAAAGCATACATAAATGTTTTGGGGAGAATGCATACAAAATTAATATTTTAGGGGATGTGCATCCAAATGGATGTATTTTACTGTAAAAATGCATATAAATCAAATGCATTTTTTTGTAGTAAATCTCCACAGAAAATTAGATGGCATAAGTGGAAACTGGACAAAGAACAGAAGCAGCCTGTTCTTTAGTCCACTTGCAGAAAAAAACTACACTTTCCCAACACTGGTTTGCAGAAATGTTGTCCAGATACAATGCTGTTCCAGAGGCTGGATTATCTGCATTCAGTTCTAAGAGTTGGATAGTGAGTCTGAAACTTGTGTGTGGCTTGTGTGCTTAGGAATCTCATTGGTTTTACTTAGCATCATAAGTAGATTCTGGATTGGGGCCAAAAATATATCTTTGGGAAAGACTCAGATCCTTTTTGTATTACACATTACTCAAACTGAAGGCACTATTTATTTTAATTGAGGCCAAGGCCACAGGTAGCCCTAAATCAAGATGTGGCCAACCTCATGAAAAAGTAATGTTGCCTTCCCCTTCCTTCATTCATTGTGGCCACATTGCCACAACAGGTGAAATGAAGGTGATTGTCCTGAAATCACAGTGATTAGAAGAAATACAAACTATCCAAAGAATGTAGGAAGTGATGAATTATAGGACCAAGTGTAGGTTCAAAACTGAGGGGTGCTTGATGATCAAAATGTTAGCGGAGGAAAACCTACAAGCATCCAGGAACTTGCAAGTTTTCATTCACAAACTTAAGATCACATACTTATATGCTAAAAACACAAGAAAATGATTCTTTATTAATCCACTGGGAGATGTCACCAGGAGTCTGGGAGTGAGGTTTCTCTACCCAGCTCAGAATTCCACCCACAGTGAGGTGTGTCTGTCTTTACAGACATCTCTTTACAGATTTCATCAGTTGCTGAAGATGCCCCTCTTTACCCTGGCCTTTGAAAACTGAAGAATTGATTTTGGTGTCTTCCCTGTAATGTGTTGTATGAATTATTGATTTTGGATTATGGATGGGATTATTGTTTTCATTGTGGTTTTATATGCTATAACCTACCCTTGGACCTTCTATTGAAGGCTTAACAACAACAACAACAACAACAACAACAACAACAACAACAACAACAACAATAACTACAGCAACATCAGCAAATACACACTCACCACACATGCCACACACATATGCAGACACATTCAGACAAACACAGCCACACATATTCAGACACACATATGGTTTTCTGGGGTGGGAAATTAAGGAAGGGAAGCTCTCTTCTTATCTTTTAAAAGGGCCTCTACTCCCTTATTGGGCACTAACACTCCAAGAAGACCTTTGCAAACAGGAAACAGACTTCCCACCTGTTTCCTGAGCTCTAAAACCTTGCAGTGCTGCTATTACTGCAGGAACCTCTTCTTTCTGTTTCCTGAGCTACCTGGGAGGCAAAAAGGCCCCATTTACAAATAAAAAGTGGCACTCAACTTGAGGACTGAAAACATTTTGGAAATCTAGAAATACCAGAAAACCTATTTGGGAGGTCTTGGAGGACCACATAGAAATACTTTGGGGGACAGATATAGGCAATGGGTAGGGTTAAAGGTAAAGGTACCCCTGCCCGTACGGGCCAGTCGTGTCCGACTCTAGGGTTGTGCGCCCATCTCACTTAAGAGGCCGGGGGCCAGCGCTGTCCGGAGACACTTCCGGGTCATGTGGCCAGCGTGACAAAGCTGTTCTGGCGAGCCAGCACCAGCGCAGCACACGGAAACGCCGTTTACCTTCCTGCTATAAAGCGGTACCTATTTATCTACTTGCACTTAAGGGTGCTTTCGAACTGCTAGGTGGGCAGGAGCTGGGACCGAAAGACGGGAGCTCACCCCGCCGCGGGGATTCGAACCGCCGACCTTGCGATCGGCAAGTCCTAGGCACTGAGGTTTTACCCACAGCACCACCCGCGTCCCTAAATGGGTAGGGTTAGCCACCCCTAATCTAGGTAGAAAAATGTAAGCTGAAGATAACGTCCTAGATCTGAAAAAGTTGATGGCTGTAATGCAATATTAGAAGTAATGTCCTTGGTGGAAGAGAGAAGTCTTTCTGTTCCACTTCAAGACTTGGTTAAAAGCTGACCACATAATTTTAGATGCATGACTTGGATATTTTAAACTATTATCCCATTCTCTATTCAATGACATGACATTTTTATTTCCCCAATTTACATCCATAGGATTTTTTTCTAATGGAATTGACATACATATGCATCTTCCTATATATATAAAAATGTAAGTCTGTTGTCATGCAGCAGTTTGTGTGGCCACCAATAGGTGGCTACACCAACTCCAGTGTGATGGCAAGCAGCATGAGCAGCAGGTAATCTAGGCAAGGTGTTTAACATGAGGGGAGGCACTTCACAAAGCAGTATGGCAAACTGCTCTATGTGTAGCACCTCACCCCCTATTAAACATGGTTTTAATTTTACATGCACAGAGACACACTCTACCTGCTTTAAATATGTAATTTTATATCCAACCCTATCCACTAGTTCCTTCTAGGGTGTCATGAAGAACCACATAGCTGTATTTTCAAGCCTTCAACTACTTATCCCCAAAAGTGCGACCAAGGAACATGAACTTGAAAATATCTACTCTACATACACACATTTGGGAAGGAAACATCTTTTATGAAAAGTTCAAGTTCTTTGAACTTTTTCCCACTGGAAAGCTTTGGAGTTGGGGGGTAGGCTAAGTTCAAACAAGATTATTACTTAATTAACTAGGAGCGATTATTTGGCCACAAATGGGGAAGGAATCTTTTGTGGGGGTTTTGCTACAAATTCTCCCTAAATATATGGATGCAGACTGTGTTTTCACCTCACAACCTGTTTTATAAAAGCATAGGGACAAGCAATATCAAAACATAAAACAAACAGACCAAAATATTAGTAGCTGTATAGCTATAACAGGTCAGATTGTGTGTGTGTGTGTGTTCTTTACTTTCTTTTAAAAAATCCAGAAGCCTGTACTTTTCCATCTCATAAATATTTCAGATAAATCTATGAATAATTAGTGCAACAAAGATTAAACCTTCTTCTAAAGATGCACGGTGAATGAAGTAAAGCACTGCTAACATGCAGCTAAGTCTTGAGCATTTAGACAGTCTGAAGCAGGAAATTTCTCGCACACAATAGAGATTAAACACACTCGGTGCATACAGTATTCTCCTCAGCATTCTGAATTGGGACTATGGCGTAGCAGTTGTTGTCTTGAGCAGGTTTTTCTTGGTGATTTTCAAGCCTGGTGTTACCTACCCAAGTGGCAGTGACACCAGCTTTCACCGAAGCCTTATTACTCTTAAAAGAGCAATTTGGTTGGTTGCACGGCTATTAGGATCAGACAGCCAAGCTTAAAGCTGTCAGTACAACTGCTTCTCATCTGTTCTCTTTCTCTCTCTTTTTTTTCTTTCTCTCACCCCCCACAATCCTGACATCTTTTCTCTGTTCTGCTGGACACCGGCATTACTGTTTTTATCATTTTCAATCACGCTCACACTGAAAGCTGACGAATATATTCCCACTGAAGCCAAAGTGAGGAGCACGAAATTCTTTTATAGCTCCTATAGTAGCAGCAGCAACAGCAGCAGCAGCAGCAGCACTAGCTGCATGTTGTGTGTGGGAAAAGCTGGATCACAGAGAGATGTGGCGTTCCTCAGGGCTACTTCACTAGATATTACTTCAGAATGGCAAAGCCGCTCCGTGTACTGATTTTTCAATGATTAATGACTCCTTTCCAAGCAAAGACTGAATGGAGAAAGTGAGGGGAAAGATGTAAGGGGTGGGGGAAGAGAAGACCTGTGGAAAATAACTTGCGGAAATGTTATCATCAGAGAGACAGAGGGAAATTACAATGCTTGAACTTCTTTTTATTTTGATGCTGCTCTTCTCTGGACCAACTCTAAGCAAGCTAAGTAGGACTAAATCAGGCAAACACTGGAAGGGTGGTAAGTGATAAAAGTTTTATAAGGAATGTCAATCGGAAACCCTGAAAAGCAAACAGGGCTCATATTTGATTTCTTGTTAATAAATATATTTTTTGGAAATGGTTGAGATTTTAATTAGTGTCTAGATTTCAGATAAATTCTGAATGGAATATAGAATTGAATCTAATGTGTTGCTTGTACATTTTCCTGTGTAAAGCCTTTCCTTCCAAAAGGGAAGTATGGACTTAAATAAGCATGAATGCATAAGAGATCTTGGCATATCTGGATAAAGCTTTTGCCATGTACATATTCTAAACAGGTGATTTAGAAATTGGTGTACTTGTGATTGTGATAGCATTGTTTGCTTGTTTCAGAATGGATATGGGAGAGGGGGAAGGGAGAGAGGGTACAGATGCTTGAGTCTATGTTGCCTGTAAAGGCACTGTAGGCTCCCGAGATTCACCTGTTTTATATATATAGGTACTTTATTCTGTTCAATGTACACATTATTAGTACACATTATGAAATTGTTGGGCAGACATTTTTTCAGAACATGACTGTTACGGAAATGCAGTGCCAGCATCACTAATGGACTGGCTGAATGTATCAGTGTTGATGTGTTAATAATGAATAATTGCATTAACTTTATTGAATTTATTTTATTGTGCTAAGAAAAAAAAACACCTCTTACAGCTTTTGAAGGCTGCAATCTATTTCTTTCCATACTCATAAACTCAGGAGGATATGTATGCTATTTGTGCTGTTACAGCTCACTAAATATTAATTTTGCTAAAGTTTGCTTTGTTTTGCTTCTGGAAAGTAATAAATTGATATCTATGGGAAAACATGGAATAAAAATAGTTGATAATCAAATAGTAAATAAATATCAATGATTTGGGGGAAAAAGTGGTTGTAGCAGATGCTAGACAGTATTCACCTTCTCTTTCACCCCAGATGTTTCTTGATATTGTTGATTGGAAGCACCCCAGGACTTGTGCACCTCTCCAGTTGATCACTGCTTCAATAGCACTTTCTGGTTTTTTTATACTGTCAGTGTTGTGATCTGAGGTTAAAGAGTAACATCAACATTAAGAAGAAGTTTTAATAATTCATCACAACATCTCAGCAGGAGACTCTCATCCCATCCCTCCCTCCCCCCCCCCATCTCTCATTGCATGAAAGACTTTACAAACCATCCACGTGCTGTATCTTCAAGGGAAAAGTTCCAGCAGGAAATTAGCCTGAAATGTGTAAAGCACAAGGTAGCCAACAGATTATGAATCTGTCTTCTTTTGCTTTTGCTTTATTTCATTGAAAGTTGTGGCAGGTGAACATGACTGGCTTGCTTATGACATGTTTTATTTTTCTTCTTATGTGTACTTGATACCCGTGCAGAAGAACTTGCTGTACTTCCTGCCTGCCAGTGTCAACGGAGGCAGGGAATGTGGTTCATGAAATGCAGATGGTGTGAAGCTGAGTTGTGACAAAGGCCTACAGTGAATTTGCAAACTAATCATGTTAGCTTAATAGATAAGATCCCTGCCTTCTCTGGTAGCTATAGGTTTCTCCACACAGGCACATCATCACATCACCTCCACTACATGAAACAGACTTTCTCTCATGGTCACTCAATAATGATATGGTTGATAAATGAGCAGAAATGCCTAAGTTGCCCCTTGATGGTTGTGGCAAGGTAGAAAGCAGAGTGCACACCCCTGCTTGGTTTATAAAAGCTTGTGTCCTTATTAGTTGTTTCTTGATTGTGTGCAAAAGGTCAACTGACTGTTTTGCTGTGAATAAAGTTTCCAATTTCACAAGCCACCACTCAAGGTATTTTGTGGATGTTTCTGGCAATATCTGACAATGGCAAGTTAGGCATTGGATAAATGCCTTGTATCTCATTAGTAGGAGAAGCTGAGATGAGCATAGGGAAATAAGAGGCTGCCATAAGCAGAGTACTTGTGCATGAACGGATCCTTAGGTATGAAACTGAAGTGCTTTGCTTTGGCTATACAAACATTTGGTAACAAACGTGTACTGTACAGTTTTCAGAAGTTATATGGACCCTATACAGAGGGAATGCAATGACGGAACAGATTACATTAGATTCATTAGATTCAATGACGTTAGATTCAATGACGGAACAGATTACATTAGATTCATTAGACAGGATAGAGAAGAGGGAAGAAAGAATATTCAAAACTGACATATCCGTTTGGGAAATATATTTCTCTATATTCTCCCCCACTTCCACTTTGGCTCTAGAAATCTGGAAAAACCATGAGCACATGGGTTTTGTAAACATTTGTACTTGCACAAACATGTTCAGATACTGAAAGTTCCACAGGTGACAAAGAACCTGTCAGGCTTTTTCTTTGTTGGCTCACATCTTATCTGTGGTTTTGTTGTTGGTTCTCTATCTCCCAACAAGGTACTGATTTTTCCAGTAGTATCAGGGGACAACATGTTTACTACTCATAGTTTGTTTCTTGTTCTGAATACATGGTAAGTAGCAACTGTTCTGAATGCTCAACATTTTGTTGTCAGTTACTGTTGTTGAAAGAGGTGCCTTAGTTCTTCTAATAGTTCTTTCCCGCAGTTAGTACCGAGAAGAATTACACTTGCACAAAACAATATAGGTATGATAAAATATTGTTTTATTTGAAGTCTGGCTTGATGAATAAGGATCTGCCAGCAGCATAAGTAAGAGCTGCTGCAGCATGTGTTTCCTCCACATCTTTCCAGTAATGTTAGAAGGTCCAAGGCACCTGGGAACAGACCATAAAAGGATTCCTTCACACATAATTATTGTCCTATATTGTAGGATAAGGACGCGGGTAGCGCTGTGGTCTAAGCTACTGAGCTTCTTGGGCTTGCTGATCAGAAGGTCAGCGGTTCGAATCCCCATGATGGGGTGAGTTCCCATTGCTCGGTCCCTGCTCCTGCCAACCTAGCAGTTCGAAAGCATGCCCAAAAGTGCAAGTAGATAAATAGGTACCACTCTGGCGGGAAGGTAAACAGCATTTCTGTGCGCTGCTCTGGTTTTGGTGTTCCATTGCACCAGAAGCAGCTTAGTCATGCTGGCCACATGACCTGGAAAAACTGTCTGCGGACAAAGGCCGGCTCCCCCTGCCTGTAAAGCGAGATGAGTGCCGCAACCCCAGAGTCATCTGCGACTGAACTTAACTATCAGGGGTCCTTTACCTTTACCTTTATTGTAGGATAGGGAGTTCTGGCACTGAAAGGAGCCACAGGTGCTGCCAAATTACCTGGCTTCTAAGGTACTTTGGGCCCTAAACAACATGGGCCCAAAGGCTTGTATTCAATGCAGCACTAAGTAACCATCCCATTAGTGCAAGGATTTTCACTTGTCAGCACTCCCCCCACTCTCCTCTTCCTGTGCTTCCCCAAATCTGGGAGTTCTTACAACCCCATGGAGCAGATTTGGGGACATAGATGTGCATAGCACACTTCCTCAGTGTGTGAAGCCAGGGAATTTGTCTTTGTGGAAGAGGAGATGACAGTGCTATGGGGAAATTACCTTGGCCCCACTTGGAGGGCTCATGCTGTTGCCTGAGGTTTTGCAACAATGCAGGGCCCCCATGTTCGCACACCACAAAAGCATTCCCTCACCATCACAGATCTCTCTCCGCAAAAGGTGGCAAGCAGTAGGCTCTTTGCAAACAAACTAAAACACACTCCCACCATTGCAGGAACATCTATCCCATCCTCCTACAGCCTCTTCACTGTGCTAGCACACATGGCTTGGATGGAGGTGGGCACCATAACCTGCTTGAGGTTGTTGGACACATCTCATTGGAAGATACAGAGAAGCAACCTGGTTGCGATGGTGTAGCTAGTACTCTACTACAGCTGAAAAAAGGTCAGGGACTCACAAAGCCACATTTTAAAAAGACATTAATGTGTGTCTGGGCACACCTGGCACACCCTGTACACATGCTTATATTTGGAGAGTGCATGGGGCAAGTGTGGAGAAGGGGAAGAAGTCCATATGTGCAAGTGGAATTCATTTTCATGGTTCCCCCATGCCCCAGAGGTTCAGTTCACCTTTACTAGGGCCTGAGTCTTTAGTGTTGCAAGCCTTGTGTCTGGAAGGAAACATCCCCGCTTTCTTTTGGGTGCTTTTTAAAAACAAAAACAATACCCTAGACAGTTCAGACAGGCCTCTGTTGAACTGGATTGTTTTTGTGAACCAACCATTTTTTATCAACGTGTTACTAATGCTTTTAACCAATGCTATTGTCGTTAGATTACATTTTTCTGTTGTGTACCACTTTGCTGTATTTCCTGTGAGAGCCTGGTTTATAAATATTTAAATAAATAAATAGTGCTGAAGGAGCCAGGTGATGGGGAAGGAACCACACTGCAGCATCTCCCCTCTTGCTAAGATAATGTTGGAAAGGGCCTTTAAACACAATGGTGTTTTTGGGGGACCAGAGGCGGGCAGGTGTGGAGGATTCCCTGGTCCTGAATGGGGTAACTGTGCCCCTGAAGGACCAGGTGCGCAGCCTGGGAGTCATTTTGGACTCACAGCTGTCCATGGAGGCACAGGTCAAATCTGTGTCCAGGGCAGCTGTTTACCAGCTCCATCTGGTACGTAGGCTGAGACCCTATCTGCCTGCGGACTGTCTCGCCAGAGTGGTGCATGCTCTGGTTATCTCCCGCTTGGACTACTGCAATGCGCTCTACGTGGGGCTACCTTTGAAGGTGACTCGGAAACTACAACTAATCCAGAATGCGGCAGCTAGACTGGTGACTGGGGGCGGCCGCCGAGACCATATAACACCGGTCTTGAAAGACCTACATTGGCTCCCAGTACGTTTCCGAGCACAATTCAAAGTGTTGGTGCTGACCTTTAAAGCCCTAAACGGCCTCGGTCCAGTATACCTGAAGGAGCGTCTCCACCCCCATCATTCTGCCCGGACGCTGAGGTCCAGCGCCGAGGGCCTTCTGGCGGTTCCCTCATTGCGAGAAGCAAAGCTACAGGGAACCAGGCAGAGGGCCTTCTCGGTAGTGGCGCCCGCCCTGTGGAACGCCCTTCCAGCAGATGTCAAAGAGATAGACAACTACCTGACATTCAGAAGACATCTTAAGGCAGCCCTGTTCAGGGAAGTTTTTAACGTGTGATATTTTACTGTATTTTTGGTTTTTATGGAAGCCACCCAGAGTGGCTGGGGAGGCCCAGCCAGATGGGCGGGGTATAAATAATAAATTATTATTATTATTATTATGAACTGTGATAATAAATACCTTCTACAAAATCACCAGTGTGCCTATTGTGCAACATCTTAAGGACCTTGAACGTAGTAACTGTTCACTACGTTTACAAAGCAGTTGCCCTGAACATTGTCTGGATGCTGCAGTTGTAAAGAATTCAAACTGTTCCTTCTTAAATTATATGTATGAATATTCAGTTATGTAGCGGACATATCCAAGGATGTTGTGTATTGGCCCCAAATCTTTTTTCTGAGTGCCCTGGGTGTTTCTGGATAGGTAGTGAATTCAAGGGAAATAGAACTGTGATGTCCTTTTGGATTCCAGGTAGGCTATTAGAAAAATTGATTGATTGATTGATTGATTATTTATTTATTATTTTATTTAGAGGTCACTTGGAAAGTAATAAATGGGGGCAATTAAAGAGAAAAGTGAATTTATTTGGAACAGGATCTCTTGGGAAATTGATTGAGATAAATGAAGTGAAAAGCATTTAGGGTGATCTAGAATGGAGTGCTAATTAATTCAGGGCTTGTGCCCTGCATCTTTTAAGTACACTGCTAGGTATATCTGATCTTGAGATTCATCATAATAATCTATGGAAATCACATCTACTTCTTTCATATTGTCAAATCTTTTCTCAATATGCACAGAAAGATTTGATGCGGGTTGGAAATGGATACAGTGGATTTACATGTATATAAAGAGAAGATGTGAAAGCCAAATTGGCCAAATGCCATGAGAAAATTGGGCATCTATTGACAACTAGTAGGCCATTGAGAATATCAGGTAGGTATTACTGAGGAAAGTGGTAGTCTTTACTTTTGTTCAGCATACACAATTAATAATTTGTTAGAGGGAAAACTGAAGTTGTTCCTGCTGACTCCACCCTCAGCCTCCACACAAGTATATTGCGTAGGCTTCCTATACATTATCCAAGGCTTCAAAAATTCGAAGGTACAGATTGCACCAGGAAGATTTGTCAGATACTAAACAGTGGCTAGGAACATTACAACTTCTTTCCATCTATAATTTTTTCCACCTACAAATCCAGGTGGAAATCCAGCAAGTCATTAGACATTTAAAAGAGAAATGTTGCTGTACTAATAGTTACCCTGTGAAAAAGTAGCAGTTTACTTCCACAAAGGCCACAATGCTATTCATCAGAATTGATGTGTAGTTAGCATGACTTATTTTAAAGAGAGAGCTTCATATCAGGAAGCATCATTATTATTTATCAGAGAAAATCATACCTGCTACTGGTTTATCACCAGATAGTTATCCATAATATATCTGCAGTAAAAAATACTTGGGCCACAGTTTTCGGTACATGTGTGAGTTAAAGGAGTACCATTTGTCCAAGTTGCAATATTTGTGTAAAGTTTATACAGCAACTGATGGGCAAACTGCTTTTCCAGTTAACAGTGCTTACATTTTTACTCTTTTCTTGGCTCCTTTTAGTACAACTCCTCCAGCTGGAACCCAACCTCTTCTATACCAAAGTATATCTAGGATTGTGTGGCCTTGATTCCCATTTTTGATCCTGTCCATTCTTTCCATTGGTTTTTCTTTCTGGGTATAGAATGTTGCCCTTTACAATGCAGTACAATTCATAGGTCCCAATGTCTGTTGTCCATTATCTTATTTGCAATGCCACCTTCATTTGAATTCCTCATTGTATTTGCTTGCAGTGGTTGCTGTTAAAAAAACCCCACACATCCCCCAAAATTACTTGTCAGAAAGTAGATTTGTAATTCTGAAGAGAAGATTCTTAAATTAGAAGCTGAGCAAATTCATTATGGGAAAATAGATGTGAGGAAAGAAGCTTTGGAACAGTTGTGAAGTATTGTCAACATTAGAGAATCAGCAGGCAAAACCAAAGTTTCTTAATTAGCACTACAAATAGAATGAACCCATGGAAATTGCCTGTTAAATGTTCTAAGAGATCAGATATTCAGAGATATTAAAATGCTGGCTCTTTTTTGGGGGGGGGGGAATCTGGTTTTCGTTTTGATTTTACGTAAGAGATTTTTAATGTGAACCGCCCTGAGACCTTCAGATATAGGGCGATATAGGAATAAAATAAATAAATAAATAATCATAATATTCCAAATGATGAACTACCCCACATACATATTGAGGTGCCTAAGAAAGCTATGTGGGTATTTTGGCTTTCCCCGTTTTAGTAATTTTTTAAAAGGCAGTTACATTAACTGCTAAATACCATTGATTTTAGACTCTTAACAACTCAAAGAATTTTCTGATAAATACTCAAGGACCACATTATAGCTTTTAAAAGCCATTTGTAAACACCTCTAGGAATTCTTCGGAAGAAGGGAGTGAAACTTTGGTTTCATGGTTTAATCTTTAAAACCATTTTTTTAAAAAAGAGAAACAAATCGTTAGTAATGCTAACCTTTTTGTTATTCCATCATTACTCTTCCGAATGCCATGCAAATCTTTTTACCCACAAGCCCATTATAAAATGCTTTTTCTAAGTATTAGGCATCTTTCAGACAGTTTCTGTAGATCAGGTGTGGGGAATTTTGGTCCTCCAAATACTTCATGAACTACAGCTACTGCCAGTCCTAGGAATCATGGCCCCAGATTATGGGATATATCAGCAACATCTGGAAGGCCAAAGGTTTCCACACTTGCTGTAGATACTTTGTATGAGCTGTCTGGAAAAGAACCTGATGTTGGGAAAGATTGAGGGCACAAGGAGAAGAGGGTGACAGAGGACGAGATGGTTGGACAGTGTTCTCAAAGCTGCTAACATGAGTTTGACCAAACTGCGGGAGGGAGTGGAAGACAGGAGTTCCTGGCATGCTCTGGTCCATGGGGTCATGAAGAGTCAGACACGACTAAACTACCAAACAACAACAAGCATGCCATGATAAGCGGGCAGGAAATTGTGTTGTTCTCACTAAATCCATAGCAGAGGAGCTGCCAAAGTAATGACTCAAGAAACATCTAAATCAGGCATGGCCAAACTTGGCCCTCCAGCTCTTTTGGGACTGCAACTCCCATCATCCCTAGCTAACAGGACCAGTGGTCAGGTATGATGAGAATTGTAGTCCCAAAACATCTGGAGGGCCAAATTTGCCCATGTCTGGTCTAAATAAAGAAACAATGGGAAGATCTGGGAGACACTATTCCTAGTTCAAGATGAAAACTTTAAAAATTGCTAGAATACAGCATCAGACTACAAGCAAATTCTGATGGATTCCACCTCCCCCATAAACCTGTAAAATAAATCTCAAGCCATGGGAATCACATTTTACAAGTTTTACAAATTTAGGTTCTGCTATGCAAACCTGCAGGCAAAAGTATTCTTACATTTTTTGAAGGCATTTGGACTATATTTAGCACCATGGTGGAAAATGAGTGATTGGTGAATAAAAGTGTGCTGAAGGGTCTGAGCGCAGAATGTCTGAAAGGAGAAACTAGGATGTTACTGGTAGCATTCAGATTCCATGGTTCTGCTCCTCCAAACTAGAAACTAGTTGTGTGTTTATATCCTCCTTACTAACTAATGTTGCCTAATAAATGACTTCCTGGGTTAATCAAACCATAGTTTGTCATTCTGTGGTTTCAGCAAGCCCTCACACCCCAGATAGCAACCACAGTTTGATCCTGGTATGTTTTCCAGCTTTTATTTGCTCATTCAAACCATATCTTGTCAGTTAAGACAGACTATAGTTGGATTATGTTAGCAAATTTTTACTAAGCCACACATGAGGAGAGATTGCTTGGCTCATTTCCAAAATATGTCTGAATGTAGCCACAATGTTAAAATGGAAAAAGATGTATATGTTGCATATGCTTTCAGCCATGCAAAATACAGTGGTTAATGTTGAATCTGTGCTAGGTTTTAGCAGAGAATGATATTTTGTGAAGAATGATATTATTTGCAAAATAAAAGAGTAATCTTTACTATGCCTATGTAATTTAGCATATGAATTTACAACACTGAATTTTTTTTGGGGGGGGAGAGATGTGTGATTTTTTTTATTTTTACTGTGAAACATTTAAAGCAACATGCTAGCAAAAAGCAGCTCTGTGGCTTTTCAATATGTAGTTATAGATTGTCTGTGGTAGGGAAAGCTCAGACATCCCAAATCAGCTGACTTCACTGTGGTAATGAATATTTGTGCAAAGCCACCTTACTCTGAAGACTTATTTGAGGTCTGAATGCTTGAGACAGAGTTACTGCCACTTTGATTGCCTTTATGTAGAAATTAATTTGCTAAGCATGTCTCAAAATCAGGTTATTCTAATTGGCTAAATTTTCTTTTTAAAGATTTCTTTTATTATAGTTCTGTGTTTGAATATGCTTCCTTTTCTGATTGTCTGATTAAATTCTGAATCCTTTTCTATGTACACGTGAGGAAGATGTGACCAAGAGGCTAATTCTTCCTGCTTAATGGTAATGAGCTTTGACCCTATAAGCTTTGAATTCAGAATTATAATTTGGAAAGTTATGGCGTGTGTTTGCAGAAACTTTAGTAAATATGCTGTGCGCAAAAGCCTCAAAAGCTCAACGTGCAAGTAATCAAGATTTTTGAAGGTTTATACATGAGTTTTTGTTCAGAGTAATCTGGAAGTGTAAATGATTTCACAATATGGAATGCATATGATTCACTAATTAGGAAGGTTTGTAGGACCTGGATTTGTATTGAATAGGGTTTCTGATGGCTAGCTTTAAATTGAAGCATTTGACTGAACTTCCAGGCTTCTTCTTTTTCAATCTTGGCTTCAGTGGTTGTCAGTTGACAATGGGATTCAGTGTGGCATTTGTGAGAATTTAAATGTACTAACACATGAAAGCAAAGAGTGGTTCTCCTTCATAACAGTGGTGATTTTTGTAAAAAGTGAATGTCACACAGCAGAAGAGGACAAATGGACTTTGTCTTTCTGGAACTAACATGACGCTTGTCTGTTCACTTTATAATCCATTCTATCCTGTCAGCATATCCTTATGCATGCATTTAAAGCCCCACACAATTATAACGATGTGAGGTTTGAGTAGAAATATGGTAGCTGCCTTCTCTGTCACATCCCCATTGCCTATCTCCACTGCCCTTCACTTGTTAGAAGGCAAAGGTCTGCGGCAGGAGGCCTGCTTTACTCAGGTCCCTAGCTTGTGTAAATTAGATTCCTGCAGAGACACACCGCATTTTTACTGATAGCATCAGTGTATCATCATTAACACTCTAAACACGCTAGTTAAAGCACCAGACCTGCTCTGTAAGAGCTATTCCACTCAGGGGGAACTCCTCACAAGTACACTAATTTGTTCAAAACACCTTTTTAAGTGTGACCATTTCTGCATGATAAAAAAATGGCTGAGTTCTGGTTCCACCAGCTTCTGCTTCATTTTCTTGACCACCCACGCTTTAAGGACAAAGATAAATACAGGCATTTGAGTAATATGAAACTAAGGGTTTATAAAGGGTTTATAAAGGCTCCTTAGATTGAATAAGGGACTTAATGAAAGGCAGATAAAGGGTTGTTGTTGTTGTTGTTTTGGGGTTGTTTGGTGGGGGTTGTTGTGCATGCACGTGCTGCGATAGAGCACTCCTGTGCATGCACGAAGTGTGCAGATCGCTCCTGCACGCTTCTGGATTTGCCGCATTCATAAGCAGAAAAAACGCAACATGAAGCAAACGCAACTCAAGCCCAAGCCAAGTGCTTCCCACACTCTAGTTGTCTAGGTCCCTAGATCTTAGGGATTTTCTTTTATTTCTTTTATTTTTATTTCTTTTATTTTTTTCAACCCAACGTCCTCAAATGCATTTCCACCTTAAGCCATCCTTCTGAGCACTCTAAGAGCCTGGAAGGGGATTTGTGCTGAACCCCAGATACTTTGGGGTGGATCCAATAGATCACTTCTTTCAAAGGAAGGATTCTTCATTTGATGGAGAAAGTATTTTTCTACTGGATGAAGTTAAGTTTTGTTCCAATACTTTCTCTGAGTGCAGATTATTATCTATAATTACTCTTAAGATTTAAAGACCAATGATACACCATATAGACTATCCCCTTGCCTGGCAGGCACCAGTTGGAAAGTACTATGGATCACATCCTCAAAGCTGAAAGGCCAGCAGTGGTATGTTAACCATGATTCAATAACTGTCCTTTGTGCAATCCAACAACATGCTGACAATTGCTTTTAATTTGCAGCACTAGTGAAATTCTTGGCTGTGGGGGTTAGAGCACTCTCCAGGTGATAGAAAAAGTGTGCTGAATTAACCTACATATAGATTCCATAAAGAGTCCATTTGAAGAACTATACTACCATGGTGCTTTTGATGGCAGGGAAAATATTATTCTCCACTGCCATTGTTTGTACTCAGTGATGTTTAGTGGAATTGTTCCTGTTGCAAAATGCCTTATTGCATCTCAGTTCCGCTCATCTGAAGGAATATATGTTGGTATCTTTCTGCAGTTTCAGTGGAAAACATTTTGTAGTGGCTTTTCTTTTCCTTTCCTTTCCTTTACTAAAAAAGCATTTTGACTGATTTTGCTTCAAATGGGTCACAAACCATTCCATTCCAAACTGGAGAGAGGCAACTGCCTTCTGAGCCAGCATTGTCCAGGCTCAGATAGGTTGAGGGAAAGCCCCAGGTGAGCTGGGCCAACCCAATATCTACCTCAAACTCACTTTGTCTCAGCAGGTCTTGGATCTGGATTGCACCTTTCTGAAGGGGAAAAATATTGGTTAAATCCTGGTTAAATAATTTCAAACTTTATTTATTTTGTACACAAATTTCAATTCTGGTAATTCAAAGAAAAAGATAAACATTAAATGGGTGTACATAGTAAAATCAACATAATAGAATGACAGGTAAAAACATAAAAATACAAACATCAGAAAACCATAGAACTATGCCACTATTTATTTATTTATTTATTTATAAGTAAATAAATAAATTTCTGTACCTGCAAACCAAGGTATTTGATTCTGCCCAACTTGCCAGTGTTAGGTAAATAGTATGGTTCCAGCTCAGCAGCAGGCATTCCTGTGTAAGTCAGACGTTTGGGCTTCTAGCCTGACTTTGATACTACAGCAACTTTGAATAAGTTGAATGGACTAGTTCTCAGTGAATTAGTTATTGGTATTGAGCATGTTGTGGAGATGTTTTTAAACAGGATAGCGTATTGAACTTAGATGGTCTCTAAGGTGCTACTGGACAAAATTTTTATTTTTATTTATTTATTTCGACTGCGTCAGACCAACACGGCATCCTACCTGAATCTAGAGCCAGTTCCTGTCTTTCTTGTCTTGTTAGTCCCACAGTATTAAGTGGTTTAAAATTATTTTTATTTCCAATTCCATTGAAGTTATCCTAGGAAGTTCCATAACCTTTCATTTTATCACTGCTATTGTTTAATAGCAATATAAAACCACTGGAGGTGATTGTCCTGTGATTAGCAGTATTAAAATATGCTGAATAACACCATACAGTACTCTGGTCTAGAAGTAATGCTTTGGGAGGCTGAATTGGGGTTTGTATTTGACTAAATGAGAGCCACAGTGAATCTAAACAACATAAGATGGAGGTTGTGGCTCATGTAACTGAGAGAGGATTTCCTTTCTAGAGATAAGTCGTAGCCTTTTGAAATAACATAAGCAAAAGGAAATGGATTATTGATTCAGTCTAAAATTAACAGAGTGAAGGAGGGGTCTTTCTGCCTTTAGAATACCAAAGAATGTGGTATGTTTTCTCTATATCATATTTAGTGCTGGTATCCAGTTTATAAATTCACTTTTACAGCCAACACTGAATTGTCTCCCTTGGAAATGCTTACCTGTACTATAAAAAGCAAGGCTCTTGCAGAATAAGCTACATGCACTGCGAATATGAGATAATATCATGTATTATTCATGCAGATTTACAGTATCTGTATTACTCTTTCCCATCCCTTTCCCAAACAATGAACACAGTAATTCCACTTTGCACGTAATGTAATATACAAAGTTGTTTTTGTTTTAAAGTGTGTTGTAAAAGTCAATTTTCTCAACATGCTTTGGTCCATCTGCAAAATCAAAGAAATATGATTGTATTTTTTCAAGAGCAATTTTAGTGATAAGTTAAATTTACAACATCCATACATGAATGTACAAAGCAGAAAGCCAGGTTTGACATATCTTTTGGTTTAGGATGTGAGTTCAGGGCGGGTGGGGAAGGATTTAGAAGACCTACTGGTACTTTATGACAAGACCTGGATGTCGGGTTACTAAAAAAGTGGGCTTGATGCAAGACCCATGCACTCTGCCAAGCTGCTCCTTCTGAACATCACCCAATCACCCAAAACTTCAATCACCCAAAACTATTCTTACTTGCTTTGCCATGGAAACCCTACCTATCAGCTATATTAGCTTATAGAACCTCCATGCTCAGAGTCAGTATACCTCTACTGGGAGCAAGCAGAAGAAGAATATGGTTGTCTACATGCTGTGCTGGGTTGGCTGCTGTTGGAAAGACAAGGTTTAGATTAGAGAGAAACAAGTGCCTTAAGAAAAAAACCACAAATTGAATACAGTACAGGGGATGAGTCTGAGCTCCAAACACTGAGCCACGCCTTTAATTTAACATTTGTTCCTGCAAAATGTATTTAAGGTAGTCAAATTAGTGAGGCCTCTGAGATCAGTGCTTTGTCAAGGTGCTTTGTCCAAGGTGACAAACAGAATACAAGGCAGAGGAAGGGCCAGGTATACCAGATGCAAGATACCTTTAATGCTTTTTTTTTGTCAGCTTCAAAAAGCATCTGGCTCATCACTGTTGGCAGTATAATGCTGGGCTAGATCCAGCCACCCATACTGATGATCTGATCTACTAGAACTTCTACTACTTCTACTACTACTACCCTTGCTGCACAAACAAGAAGAGTTCATATTTCTCCTATGCTCCACTGTTGTATTGAGGGACAGGCAGAGATAGACTCTGGGGATCCTTGGTGCACCTGCAGCAGAATACTGTGCTGGATCTTTAGAACCCCCTTCTGCCCCCCCCCAATTCAAAAGAATATAATAGTCCTGTTTGTTTGGACCAAATGACTATCTAGGTCAGGATCCTGTTTCACACAGTTGCAATCCAAATGCCTATGGGAAGCCAACAAGTAGGGAATAAGCCATTTGCCATTGTTCCACATACAAGTGTGTAAGTGTGTAAGACTGCATCAGTGGGGGTTCCAGCCTGGGAAGTCTAACTGCTGTGTACACTCACTGAATTAAACTTGCAATTAGACTTCATTATGGTCTGGGCAGATTAGCTTGGGGAGCTGTATATGAGATGGAAAGATTGATCATGTGTTTATGCTTCTGCAGCTCAACTTACATACGGCACTCACCAGCCAAACCAAAGGTACTTTTTCCCTTCAAGGAGTGAAGGGAAATATTCCTATTCAGAAGAATTCATAGGCTTAATAGCAATAATGGTCAGATACAGAGCTGATTTATGTACTATTGGAGTACCACAGGTGCTGATCCACATACTTCTGCCCACTTGGCTAGAGCAGATTATGTGGTTGCACACAATGCTAGAGAAAAAAGGATTTATATTTCTTATCCTGCTATACACTCCTCAATCATGGGAAATAGATGTGGTCATTACCCAGTGTGGAAGAAGATGAATTATGGAGGTGGCAAGAATAATACCACTATAGCTACCATGTTAAATGGTATCCCACTTTCAAAACATTTGACAGAGTAGAAACTTTGAACATAGGAGCCTATATACTGAGTAGCATATGGAACCATACCTACTGCATGGGCTAAATTCAGAAATAATGCTTTCCTAGAATTGAATATATCTAATCACGTCTGTCTTTCTGTCAGGACGATGATGCTAAAATGGTCTTAAAACAACATCCCCTCACTTTGCATTAAAGCTCTGAGACCAGCACTCAGCTCTGTGCATTTTGAACTCTGTGCAATAAAAGTTTTAAGAGATAAGAAGCTTTTTCTATTTCAGGGTTGCCATTAGTCTGAATAATGCATAAACAAGGGGAAAGGTTTGAAGTACTACTGAGGATCACAGTATAGCTTCAATTAAATTATACATCATTATCACAGCTGCCAAGACTGATGTGGGATTTTGGCCTCGTATATCACTAAATGTTCTATGTAGCTGTCTTGTCTAATTCTTTATTTCAAAGCAACCAACAACTCTCTTAGCAAAAGGGGGGAAATGAAGTTAAAAACCCAGTTTCAGAAACATGCAGGACATGGCATGGTTAATTATGATGGTATTTTGATGTGTCAACAATCAAGCACTAAGCGGGGGAAAGTTCAACCCTCTAGCATCAAAATAAAACACAAGGGAGAAATCAAACACTACTGAGTCGTGACATATTAGTTCTTGATTAAACAAAACACTGCATGCTGTCTCAGTCAGTGGAGCAGTATGCTTTATATCAGATAAGCAAGCCCTTTGTTAAACTCATGGTTATTATTCCATAATGTGCATTTTTCAAATTGCTCCTGCTTTGTCCAACACCATCCAGAACTACAAATTCAAGTGTTTATGATTAGTTGATAAAATTAGATAGGAGGAATTGTTGATGATTAAATGGACAAATTGTTTGCCATGAGTGGTAACCATATTTTTTGTACCATCTATGCAATCCTGTTGATGGTATCATATGAATTGGTTATGCATTATAGCGCGATGGTGTATTATTCCTACATCATTAATAGGTTTAATAAAGGGGGTGGGTGGCACTGTGGTCTAAACTACTGAGCCTCTTGCTTGCTGATTGGAAGGTCGGCGGTTCAAATCCGCATGACGGGATGAGCTCCCTTTGCTCTGTCTCAGCTTCTGCCAACCTAGCAGTTCTAAAGCACGCCAGTGCAAGTAGATAAATAGGTACTACTGTGGCGGGAAGGTAAACAGTGTTTCCATGCACTCTGGCTTCTGTCATGGTCCTCCGTACGCCAGAAGCAGTTTAGTCATGCTGGCCACATGACCCAGAAGGCTGTCTGTGGACAAATGCCGGCTCCCTCAGCCTGAAAAGTGAGATGAGCACCACACCCCATAGTTGCTTTTGACTGGATTTAACTGCCCAGAGGTCCTTTACCTTTATCAAATAGGTTTAATATTGCTAATTTTGGTGTGAATTCTGAGGCTTAAAGTATTGAAATCTGATAATACTTTGAGCACAGGATTGGGACTATGTAGTGCATACCTCCCTCCACACACTTTGTGTACAACAGTGGTGGAAATACTTCAGGCTTAGGGGGTCTGTTTTGTTTTTCAGTTGAACTGAATAAAAAAAAAATTGATCCCAGGAATTTGGTTTGAATAACAGAAATGAACAGAATTTTCAGTCCTTCCATAAAAAAATTACTCCTGTTTGCCCCAAGATTTATTTAATCCAGCCATATGATTTGGAAGAGAGCCATTTTGTTGCTGCTGTTGTTAAGTAACTGGGAGAAATTCTTGCCAATCTACTACAAATCACAGAGATCTACCTTCTGCCCACCGTGGTGTATAGGATACTGTATAGGATTCCGTGTTTATGTGTAATTGCAAGTGTCTAATTTCCATGACTCAGGAGAACATGAGGACATGTACAGGTACATGGTCTCACATAATATGATGATCATAACAAGAAAGGGCCATAGCTCAGTGATGCACTGCATACCTTGCACACAAGTGGTCCCAGGTTTTAATCTCTGGCATCTCCAAGTAAGGCTGGGAAAGAATAATCTCTGAAACCCTGGAGAGCAGCTGTAGTATAGGCAATACTGAACTAGATGGATCAATATCCTAATGTGGTATAAGGCTGCTTCCTGTAAACATACACTCAGTTTAGACATGCACGGTGGTCTATTGTTCCACCACTCATACCATAGGTGCCAACTGCCTGAGGCCCTGGGGGCCTGAGCACCCACAAAATTCCCTGTGAAGGGGCCAGACTCCCACAAATTTCAGTGCCAGGGCCATGCACACTGCATGGCACCCATGGCCCTGGGCACCCACAGTCTGGGGCCAGGCTGGCACTTCCGACTGATAAGGTATGGCTGTATTTCAAAATTGTGATATTACACTAATGCTTACAGATACAGTGGTACCTCGGGTGAAGAACTTAATTCGTTCTGGAGGTCTGTTCTTAACCTGAAACTGTTCTTAACCTGAAGCACCACTTTAGCTAATGGGGCCTCCCGCTGCTGCTGCACTGCCGCCGCACAATTTCTGTTCTCATCCTGAAGCAAAGTTCTTAACCTGAGGTACTATTTCTGGGTTAGCGGAGTCTGTAACCTGAAGCGTCTGTAACCTGAGGTACCACTGTAATGCTATTGCCCATATGGACTTTTAGACATAAAATGTCTTCTAAAATGTTGTACCTTCAGTGGTTAACTAAGCTGATGCATATACTGTGTCTTAGCAATGTGCCAATATGTCATTCTTTTTAGTTTGCCTATTGAGATTGCAATACTGTTTACATTTATATTCTTTGTAATTTTGCAGTACATTGGCACACAGAATTGTTTGCTTGTATCCGAATAGTATAGCTACTTACAAGATTTGCTTATTGGTAGGTGCTCCAACTTGTCTTTTAAAACAGTAAGGAAGAATGGTTTTGTTTTGTTTTTATGTCTGCCAAGACTTTTATCAGAAGGATGACAGGAAAGTTGCTACCCCTTTAATGAGGTCATGGCTTTCCCGATATGAAACTTGGGAGGGAATTCCTAATCAGACAGCCTGCCAGCTGTTTCTTCTACATCTTGGTACATATCTTGAAGAAAACAACCGTTGACTTGATTTCCATATTGTTTTTGTCATATCTTTTCCTTGAGAAGTTATCACGTCAAAGTAAAAATCAGTACTGAGAAAGTAATGGCAGAATTTGTCTTTAGAAATGTATTTTACTATTTTTTTTTATTCAGAACAATAGACTGCTTTCAACAGAAACCTCTGCATTCAGATCAGTGGCATAGTAATGCCTAAAAATATGATAAGGATTTGATATATGAGAGAAAGAACAACAGTGTACTCAAAAGGGGTTCTGCATCCCAGCAAAAACTTTTCCGTCACTGGATTAGAGAACTTTGAGAAATGCGGGCAAGGTGATGCGAGTGTGTCGCTAGTACTAGACTTTCACCTAAAATATATAATACAGTGAGATGAAGTTGCTGTTGTTTTAAAAACCTTCTCCTGACTGGAAAGCAAACCTCCTGAACTGGGATCTGAGCTAACATTTTTCTATCCTTTGTTGTTTCAGACATAGGATCGGAGGCAGTGTTCTAACATAGCCTAGCAACTAGAGCGGACTCCCATCTAACCCATGTGGCAGGGAGGATGAAACATAGACACTTCTCCATCCCTGCACTGGAAGCCTCTCTTTTGTTTCCAGATTAGGTTTAAAATCCACTAAAAACGTTGGATGGAGAAAACTAAATTTTCTACATCTTCTGTACTTGAAAGCATGAGTTGCTGGAACCATTAGTAACTGAATTCTAAAGATCTGGACTTTTCTTAAAACAATAGGTATCAGTGGGGGGCATTTTGCATGGACAGTGGGAAGGGTGGCTTAAGATCTGAAAAGCAGTCAGCAGGTTTCTACTGGGAAATTAACACAGAGTGGTAGGTTTCTTAAACAATAATAATTTGCAGTCAAAAATTGTGACCAATATATGTATGTGCTGAGTAGGACAATTCTGAGATGCATCAAAGGCTAGAAATCACAGAAATCTAATTTTACTTGAATGGAGTTCTTAGATTCATTGAGATATTACACGTAAATGAAAATACCAAGTGTCTTTGACTTGTCAGTGAAAAAGTGCCTCGAGCTTCTTAACAAATGGAACTGTGATGTATATTTGGAAGCTTCATGACATATTAAAGTAGTTTATGAGGCACAATTTGTTTTGGTGGTCTGCACTGATTGATGGCATGCTATCTGCCATTGCTTCATCTATTGTGGAATTTCAGTAATAAATGTTGGTAGCTAGACAGTGCTAAATGTGTTCCATCTAAATCATTCGTTACTTATAACAAGTTTCAGTGTATATGAATCAAAGGTTGTTTATACTTGCCTTCAGATTAATTCATCATTTGAAGCAGCTCTATCATTTGAAATGGGATAACTGAGACACGTGTCTCTTGAGTAAGGGTCTTGAACATCAAGGTAATATATTCTTAAAATGTTAAAAGTTCAGCAATTAAAACTTCACTTGTTTGAAATGTCCATAAAAAGCAGACAATTAATACCTCACAAATAATCATGAATAAAATCATTTTAAAGGACAAAACACCTATGAAAAGATTTTTAAAAGACCAGTTCTACAATATGCTCACTTTGAAGTAGCTTTATATAAAATATAGTCTAAAGGGAAAACATGAAAGCTGGAAGTCCTTGCAACAACGTGACTCAACATGCATGCACACAAATTGTACCTTTTACAACAAGAAAATAACAGGAATCCTGAACAACCAGAAATAGTTTTTTTTAAAAAAAAAAACCAGACAATAATAATTGTGGCCTAATTTTGATGGTTATAGCAAGGACCTTGGCTGTATTTTTTGTTATTTTAGGTTCGGAGTCTGCCATTAAAATTGAAGTGCAGAATTCATCTGAGTTCCCCATGGGCAAACTAAGTACTGGAGAGATAAACTGGGCTTTATTTTCCCGTAAAAACTGCATTATAGAAGAACACGGGCTAATGAATACAGTAATTCAAATACAATATAAAACAACAAAAGCTTTTTAAAAGCTAACAACAGAACTAAAATGCATGATTTTAAAAACTAAGACTGTACATCATATGTTAATTAAAAGGATCTCAATAGCAAAATAATAATAATAATAATTTTATTATTTGTACCCTGCCAATCTGCCTGGGTTGCCCCATCCACTCTAGGTGGGTTCCAACATATATAAAAACATAATAAAACATTAAACATTACAAAACAAGCACATGAATTCATCTTCACCTTCACTAGAATCTGTAGGTTGCGTTCAAACTAGAAATGGTGTGAGACTTTGACTGTGGGAGCTTGAAAGGCCAATCCCTTCTCCTTGAGTTCAGCTTCCTTTGAACCTGGTCCAACTGAAAACAGGACTCTGTCCTCACCATTGCCTAACCTCCTGTCCAGGAAAAGTAAATGAATCCTAGCCATGGGAAAACAGAAGTGGGTAACAGGCAGTGGGGAAATCTCACCTTAGCTGGAAATGATCAATGAAGCATCATTTCTTGCTGCATATAATGGAGCTCCTAATTTTGAATGCCATTCTCAGCTGAAGAAAGACCTTGCAAGGCCTCTGCAATGTGATAGTGAGCTCTTCCTCTCAGGGGAGCCAACTTGGGCCCCAGGTTATGGGTGCCCATTGTGCATGACATCATGACATCATGCATGTGCCCCAGCTTCAGAACCTGACTTCCGGTTGCACCGGAAGTCGGGTTCTGAGGTTTCGCGAGGCCTTGGAAATGCTGTATGAGCTTCCCTACCAAGTGCTCAATGATTTTCAGGATGAACTGTGGAAGGGGTGGATTCCACATCACTAATCTTCATACACTCCACAGCACTCATGCCATAACAGCTATGTAAGACCCAATTCCTGTTGCAGTGCCATGTAGCTTCAATATGTGTGCAAATACCGCATAACTGATATTCTCGCTTTTGACAAGGTGCTGATACAAGAGAAGAAATCCACATGCTTACACATATGTTCTCTGTAGTAACACACAAACCACAACTTCATGTGATGGTGAAATCAGGAAGTGGCTGCCCCACTTCTCCAGGTCTCACTCACTTGTAGCACCACAGACAAGTTGGAATGCTGGGTTTGAGAGACTACTGTCTTCAAAATCCATCAGCAAAGAGTAACTAGCTGTCCTTCCTTCAGCATGACCATAGCCTTATCAAGAAGGGACATAGTGACTAAATAATGAGGAAAGGACAGAAGAATAAAAATAAATCACATTCCCTCCCTTACATATTCTGGATGCTTTAACTATGCTGCCCACTAGCCCACTAGGTTGCATACAAGCCTAATTCTATTGCATACAAGCCTAATTTTATTCCTAATTCTATTGCTTGTGGGTGGTTGCCAGCTATGAGCATATAACACAAACATTTCGCTTTCATCTCCACCTGCTGATATGAAGGATGCTGCAAAGCAGAACATTGTATAGTCTTTGGTCACTCCTGATTTGGCTCCCGGCCACTTGTCAGTCACCCTTGGAATGAAAGAGCTAGCTAGTCCCCAGTAACAGTTGCTTTTCCCATGAGCTATGGTATTTGTGTTACTATCTCTATTCTCATCACTCTGTGCGCAACTGCACTCTGCAGACGGTTCTCCTTTGTTGGGCATTTTTCAAGCAGGTTAATAGTGCTGGTGTTTCAGTGTACAAAGCCATCCTTCTTTAGCTGACAACTTTCCTACCACTGAACATTCCACAGTATTTAGAGAGGGAAGGCGAGAAAATCTATACAAACAATGTTGGGTCTTCTATTCGGTATGCTTGACAATGATAAACTCTGTTCAAGGTGTTTTGTGAGAAAAGCACATAAGCCTGCCTTTTATCCAGTTATGCACCCATTACTGCAAGAGCAGACCGTGTTTGTTTCATGCTACATGGATTTCCCTCAGTTTGTCTATGGATACATTTGTGCTCTTGAGTTTAACGTGTATGATAATTCTAATTAAAACAAGAGTACAAAACACTAAGAGTCAAGTCAGAAATTGCAACAAAGCCATAGCTATTATGCTGCCTTAACCATGGTTTGGGTTGACAGCTGATCTGAACCTCAAGTGCCACAGAAACTATTTCTGCAAATAAGACTTCCTGAAGCTAATTCCCCCAAAGGCCTGTGAAAGTTTTCCACCCCCCCCCTTTCTCAGTGAAGCCTGACGTTTTTGATGATAGCCATCATAAAATTATGATTATCATCTTAATTTTTGTCCTGGAACTAACTAATTGCTTTGCATTCCCCCCTGAATTAATTAGCATTTATAATGACCCTGGGAAAAGTGGGGGTGAAGCACTAGGAAGTGGAGTAGTTTGTTCTAGGTTAGTAAAAAAAAAGAATAAAGTTGTCTACTTTCAGTATAAGAAAGTATTATAATTTCTGTTTCTCTGTCCATACTTTCTGTATTTCTCATTTCATTCATATAGGTAGCACCGTATCTTACTGAAGTATTTGTATTTGCCTTCTATTATGTTTTTTAAAAACTATTTTTCACCTTGGGTTGGCCACTGTGAGAAGAGGATGTTGGAATAGAGGGCCTTTGGTCTTCTCAGGCTTTTCCTGACCCATAGAGGTAGACCTTGTTTTATGTGCTTGAGTCTTTTGAATTTCTCTTTCATCTTTTATACTGCTTTTTTGTTTTATGTTGTGTTTTTGTTTTAAGGTTTTGATGATACATTGTTTCGTTTTTTTAGACTGCACACCTCTTTGAGATTTTTGAAATATCAAACAGTTTATACATGCTTGTAAATAATAAAAATACTTAAAAAGTCTAGCAAGGTTCTTTCTTATGTTCTTAAGTTTATTTTCTTTATATTTAACTTAGCTTTGTACGTTGGTGCTACTGCTGTGGTGGTGATGATGCACTTAAACTCACTAGTAATTGTACAAATGATCAGGAAAGGATGCAGCACAACTACATGCATGCCAGCATAAAACCAAAATATGGCATTACTATGTACTACATCTAGCAGGTCCATATAAAACATCATTATATGAGATAGGACTAAAGGATAATCACCTACGGTATGTTCTGTATTCTTTAAAAAGAAAAGTTGCACGATTGCTACAGTTGTTTTATGAACATGAAGGTTAAGCAGCAGAGAGTCATAAAGTTTCAGAAGCAAATAAGGTACTTTGAAGAATTTACCACATTTGCAGATTATATAAATCTTATGGGATAAGATAGTTTTGATCAAGTGGCATGTTGAAACTCCTTTCCCTGTTTACAGGCAGAAAAAATTGGGAGCCCATTTCGCCAATTTTTTACACGGGGCAAAGGAATCCTCCCAATAGTTTCTTGGACGTGTAACTTTGTGCTTAGGAACCACTTATTTGCATTTATGCAGGCGGGAGTATTAATTATCTATGAGAATAGAGCTTTTGACAGCTGCAAAGTAGATAGGGTATAGGCCAATGAGCTGAAATGCCGGCTTTGGAAAGGCAAGCAGAAGAGGAACAGATAATAGTCTTGTAGACAGTGTTGGTTAACTCTACCACCACCAGACCTTAAAACTGAATTCACATACATTGTTGATAACACCGTTTGTAGAATGTTTTTTTCCTTTCCAATAATACATGTGGAAGCTGTGGTATTATTTCTTCCCCCTCAAAATTTCAGAGCATTCATGAGTTCTAAGAGTACATAAAAATACTTAACCAATGCAATCTATTCAGTCAATAATTAGAATTATGAAACCCTTCCCACCATTATGTACATATTTACCCTGATGAACCATTCCATTCTAAAGAGTCAATAAATCTTTTGTTCAAAATATACTGCAGTGTGTATGTGAATATAATCCACCAATTAAAAAGTCCATAAATAGGTATTTGTACAATAGATTGTAATGGCTCCAAAGGGAGTAATTTGGCTTTCAAAGTCAACTCCTGTCCGCTTGAATGAGTGTTTTAATTTCTTACATGTGCAGTCACATGCACACAAACCATATTTGAATAGCTAAATTGGCATTACTATCAGCAAGGACATATACAGTTAGAATTGACATTTTATTAGAAGCTGTACATGATAAGGAATCCATGTTCTCATCTTGTCTCGTATATCAAAAATTATTTATTCAGGTCTTGCAAGGATAGCAAGGAGTTGGAGAAGGAAGGGCATATTTTACTGCAAAATTCAAAGTATTTCCATATTACAAAATCCATCAATTCTGGCCTAGAATTTTGTAAGCTTTCACATTAAAATTTACCTTTTTCTTCCCCAGCTTTGAATGTGTGTAAAACATTATGCATCAGCTAACAAGAAGCAGATTTGACTATTTCCAGAATGTACCATGTTTACATGTGTTCATTCATAAGTCCATTCCATCCTGTGTCTGCATCATTCCCCCTTGCCACAAATTTGCATTTTAGGTATGCCTGTTACCATAAAATGCACATTTTTTTGTATTCATTTGATCCTAAAATACACTGTTTGGTACACATTTTATCCTATAATGCTTTTTTGAGCTGAGAACTGTACTTCAAAATTATGAGATGAGTGAAAAGCAAAGGATAACTGCATTCTGACCTGGGTGTTAGTCTGGGAAGTATAAAATAAGCCAGTTTGCATTAAAATGCAGAAGAAACAAAACCCTTCAACTACAACTACCATATAGAAGATGGATTAAATTTCTGAAGCACACCTCCCCCACCTTAAAATTCAGTAGGACAATTTTTGCTAGCTGAAAATCTAGGCAATTGTTTTTACAAATGAAGGCAATCAATATCTACACTAAGCTTATCTCTTTCAGTTTACAGATTATACATTTTGAATTATAAAAAGAGCAGCATACAGATGTTTCTATCTTTATTTCGATTATTGATGACACAGGCTTTCTTATCTGCTCCTGCAAATGAGCATTATTACCCATTAGTTTTAGATTCTATTGAAATTCATCAAATTAGGAGGGGATAATTAAAAGGATCATGGATGTGTATCAAAATATAATTGTATATTTTCACAGTTAAGAAATTGTACAGCACGACAGCTAGTCATTCTTGCTAGGTAGGACAAGGACATAGGGTGAAAATTGAAAGTTGAGGAAAATACTATGAATATCATACTAATAACAGTGTATGTACCTGCCTGCTGTTCTTCTGGCTCCCCACAGACACTGTGAGTTTATGCTTCTTTTTGTTTCAGTTACTATAACCTTGGGGGGAAATTACATCCCTTTTTCAACATATGAATATTTTGTTTTAATGTTTGACTTTCTTAGAAGAAAACCAGGTACTAGTAGGACATAATTAAAGTAGTCATGAATTTTATAGACTAGCAATCAGTTATTTCTGCATCTTCTTGAACAGAAATTGACCAAAATTGGTACTAAAATTATTTACACTATGGTGCCATCCACCAATTTTCAAGTAATTACATCCACTACAAAACCTAAATATATCTTTGAAAGGAAAGGCAGAAACATCAGGCATGTGAGGTCTCACATTTGTAAACGGAACTGCTTTCCTAGGATCACAGGTACTTCCATATGTCTAATGGTAGAGAAGAGTGACCACCATATCTAAACCACATCTGGGTTGAAGGCTGGTGACCTTTCTTATCAAGGCAGCTTGGGGCATGAGGAGCTTTTCAAGAGCTCGGAATACTACAAAAATCTATGCAAAGAGCTACCATCTCCCCTCATCCCTTTCTCTCCTTCACCACTCTTCCTGTATTTTTGTTGTGCTCTTTCCTTTGCCCTTCTCTGTGTGTAATCTGCAATATTGCAAAAAATGTCATTACCCCATACACATAATGGGGCCCCACAGCTCTGCAGCGGAGGATCTTTTGCCTGTGATACACCAGGAAATGTCTTCTGAAGCCCCTGGTATATGCCCTGGGAGAAGTATCATTGACAGTAAAGAATATACAGTGGTACCTCAAGTTAAGAACTTAATTCGTTCTGGAAGTCCGTTCTTAACCTGAAACTGTTCTTAACCTGAGGTATCACTTTAGCTAATGGGACCTCCCGCTGCTGTTGTGCTGCCACTGCACGATTTCTGTTCTCATCCTGATGTAAAGTTCTTAACCTGAGGTACTATTTCTGGGTTAGCAGAGTCTGTAACCTGAAGCGTCTGTAAGCCGAGGTACCACTGTATATGCTATCTCAAGTGTCATACAGCTGAAATATACTAATTTGTTCTGATTTATGAACTTGAACTCTCCTCTTCTGAAGTTACATTCTTCCTGTTGTGCTAGTTTTGATCTCTACAGACTGATGTTCATATTTGGATACACTAGTTTTATTTTGGGAAGTACAGAGGCTCAATCTTAGCTCAGGTAAGGTTCCTTGATCCTGCCTCCTTTGACCGATACTGTACTGCGAGCCTGTTTCAAAACCATTAAAAATCAGTTAAGAAGTCTCCATATGTTTGAAAGATTTTCTGAGTCTGTCTGACTTAGGCTAAAAAGAAAATCAAAATCTCGGAATTCTTGAGGGAGTGACTGAAATAAATAATGGCCAATAATTTGTGTCAAAAATTGTGGTTAAACCTGATGACACACAATATTGTGTCAAATTATATGTGCAAAGATAGACTTATTATTATGAACTTCCTTATTTCTTATATATCTTTTCAGTAACTGAATAAAACACCAAGGAAGAGATACAAAAAGGGTGGCCTTCAAAGACCTGTGCCTGACACACAGTGAAATGAATGTGACTTTACTGGAAAAGTGGTATTGCGTTGTCAGGCTGAACAGCTTGCATTTTCATGGCAATATTAACACTCTTTGTGAACTTGCCCTCTCATCCAGCTAGGCAAGGTGTCACGTCTGTCAAGTTAGGTTTGGCAGTCCATTTTAATGAATAGGTGTTCAGAAATCCCATGGGTCAAGTTTAGAATGTGCAATGGTTGTTGTATGGCTTTACATTTGAAAGATAGGATCTAGAGCATTCACGTGAGGCATACCAAAAACGCAGTGCAGAGAGCAGCTGTCTCTAGGGCTCTAAGACATGAATTTAGAATAAAAACAGCTGCAAATAGTACATACCTCAAAAACAAATGTTTGTACAGAACAGGATGATTTGACACAGTCAGCAGCCCTGCAGCCATCTAACCCTGAGTTACACAGTCACTGAAACTTTCAGTATTACTATGTGGTTACAATGAAGTTGCGGCTGTGTGAAATGGGATAGCAATTTAACTTGAAAATGAACTCAAAGAACTGCCATGCAGAGGAAAGCATTGCAGACCCACCTTCATCTCTGCCACAACTGTTGCCACATAGTACTTATTCAGGACCAACTGTTTACCAGACTCAAGTTGACAATAATAGTGATGTATCAGAAGCACTAGACTACATACAGCAGGCTCTGTATGGTTGGAATGTGATCATTTTAGAATGTGAGTGAATATTACCAGTAAGATCAAAATTCATGATAAATTCCATTGATAGAAATTATTGAAAAACTCATCTTTATGATGATTTTGCAAGGAGAACCTAAGGTTCACATTTCTGTGAGATTCTAGGTCTACAAAAATAAATACAGATAGTACTTAAAGGTTCAGGAGCTGAAATATTACAGGGTGAATAATCAAATTAGAAAGGCATGGATATTGCCACACTTGCAAATTTATTCAGTTTAACCTCATATACTGCTCTGCTTCCTTATTACCACTACTTCCTCTAACAGAGTTACTACAAACCAGAAAGACTTCTGTCAAATAACAGTGGCCTTTCTAAAGCTCAACAAAATGCACAGCACATCCTGTATTCATCTTGCTGCAAGATTAGATGGCAGGCATGAAAGTGGGTAAAACATAATCTTTATTTATTGGTGCCAAACTTCCGTTTTTAAAACTTGGTGACATGAACTGTAAGATATTCATGAAAAACTGAAGTGCTGTAAAGTTTAAGATATGCCAAGGATGTTTGAGGTAGAAACGGAAGGGAAATTAAGAATAAAAAAATGATTCTGAATTGATGGATTTTTCTACAGGTCAGGGTCTGTGAACGTTCATCTACATGATCAGTTAGGTTCCTAAAATTCATCACTCTACATAGCTCTTGCCTTGTGTTGTAAATAACTACTTACTTCGAAAGGACCTAGGGGAGGGGAAGAGAGGGGATGGTGTTTGCTTCTTTTAATAAGAATTCCTTATTCCCCTAAAGTACTTGAAGCAATTTTATTTTTCATACAGTTATGAGTTTGGGTGCCAGACCCCTCTAATTAATCCCTGGAACCAACAAGTGTTAATAGCTAATTAACCCAGGCAAGCTTCCTGTGAGTTGTTTGCCTGGGTGATCGGTCATTAAAGAAACAAAGGAATAAGGAACTCATGTGAGATGAAAATGGGTGGGGTATTCCCTCAACAGATAATACCAGAGGGTGTGTATGTGTGTGTGTGTGTGTGTGTGTGTGTGTGTGTGCGCGCGCGCGTGCACATCCCTTCTAATACAGCATCATGTTCTTACAGTGGCCAGTCAGTGTAAAAAGATTACTGAATTAGTGGTTAAGAGCGGTGGACTCATAATCTGGTGAATCGGGTTCGCGTCTGCACTCCTCCACATGCAGCTGCTGGGTGACATTGGGCCAGTCATACTTCTCTGAAGTCTCTCAGCCTCGCTCACCTCTCAGAGTGTTTGTTGTGGGGGAGGAAGGGAAAAGAGAATGTTAGCCGCTTTGAGACTCCTTAGGGTAGTGATAAAGCGGGATATCAAATCCAAACTCTTCTTCTTCTTCTTGTGGCCTCTTCCAATGCTACAATTCTATAAGTTGGACATGAACAGAAGAGCACTCTCCCCCTGTGGGCTCCAGCAACTGGCACTCAGAAGCATGGCTGCCTCCGAACTTGAGGCGGAGCATAGACATTATGGCAAGTAGGAATGGCTTGGCTTGGCCTGGTCAAAATGGCCTGGTGAACCAAGTAGAGAGGCCTGACTGGCCTCATTAGTTCTGCAGGCTGGATTCACAAACACTATCACTGTCTTTTCCTGCACAACCCTGCCCAAATTGTGGCCAACCTGAGCTTATTTATACTGCAGCATTGCTTGTCAGCAGATGGTGCTATGCAGAGTAGGTGTGAAAACTCACAAGGCCAAAATTCCTACTTGAGCATGAAGCAACCAGCTAACCTACACTGCATCATGGGGCAGTGCAAAAGTTGGAGAGGCCGGGCCAGGGGACAGCACATGCTCTTACAGCACTTCAAACTACATTGCTTTGACCGCATCAGCATTAATACACAGATGCATTCTGTGCTGACATGCCTTCCCTTACTTCTGCTACCCACCACAAGTTCAATGCTGCCTGCAACCTGGGGATCATCCTTGATTTAGTTTGAATATGGATAATAGCCTGAAACATGAAGGATACTTTGCTTTTAAATGATGAACTTTTAAGTCATAGCAGCATCTTAGAAGAGGCATCTTCTCCTATGTGAAACAATACGATACTTATTATTATAGTGCTTGCCATTCAGATTTTTAAAAACTACTTGTATTCATATTTTTATTATTAAAAAATAATCATGGACACATTTAGTCAATAAAAAGTGTTTTTTGTTTTGTTTAGTCAATCTAACAATTAAACCAATTAAAATTTGCACCCCTGATTAAGTCTTGATGAATGGCTGGTCATGTTTGAAAGCATACCACTGCAAGTAGATAAATAGGTAGTGCTGCGGTGGGAAGGTAAATGGGATTTCTGTGCACTCTGGCACTCATCACGGTGTCCCATTGTGCCAGAAATGGTTTAGTCAGGCTGGCCACATGACCAGGAAAGCTGTCTGTAGACAAACATTGGCTCCCTCGGCCTAAAGCGAGATGAGCGTCGCACCCCATAGTCAAGTTTGACTGGACTTAACCTTCCAGGGGTCCTTTAACTTTACCTTTACCATGCTGGGCAGTGGAATGGATAGCATTTTGCTCACTGTCCATTCTATATGATTCCAGATATATTATCAAAGTCAGTTTAGAACTTTAAGGGCAGACTTTTCTGTGCTACACTAGATCCAGGTCCCAGCCACCAGCTATATTACAATATGTAGACTGATGTGTTGGGTCCTTTAGAATTAATGAGAATTTTATTACTTACCTGAGAGTTGGACCTTTGATAATCTAGAAGCTATGCCACCCTTATTTTTTAATATTGCTTGACTCACAGAGAATGCATATTGAACTGCCTGTCAGGAGGGAGCCAAATGCTCATCCGGCATGAATAAATATATATGGTGTCTGTCTGAATCACACCATAACTTAACAAGGCATAGGATAATAATGGGATTTTTGAATATACAGGAAAATGTTGAGTTTTCACAGAGAAATGTATTTGACATGTACTGTATTTTTCCATGTATAAGACAATGTTTTTCGCTTAAAAATTAGGCAAAAATTGGGGGTCGTTGTATACACAGCTAGTCAATGCAGAGGGTGGTGGGCAGGTGGTTGGTTGGCCAGCAGTGGCAATCTTTGAATACAGCTTGTCTTTTCAAGGTTGGAGAGCAATACCCAATACTTACTATGTATCCATGGTATACTGTCCCACTAAAAACTGCATTTCAACATTTGCAAAAGTGCAAAGTTTGGTGGGTAGCTAAGTGCTAATCCAATATTAGTCCAAGAGGTACAGATTAGGTCACTTCAGATAGGAATTCACAGAGATCAAATGCCTCACCCATTTGTCTAAAACCTGATCCCTTTTTGTGGAGCAGGAAGAGCAGGAAGGGGATCAGATGATTAACTTTCATTCTAACACAGCAAAATGGAAACTGAGTTCCTGCCAGACTACACTTCTATGTTTTTACTGCCATTATCCTCTTCATTTTATATTCTTTTTCTCAGCTTCATTACATTTTCTCCTTAAATTTCTTATGGCAAATTCTACTCCATTTATTCTTACATTTTCTACCTGCATTTTCCTTCCACATGCATTTACCTCAGATTATCCATCTCCACTATACTGCTTCCTCCCCAATTTAAACTCACACATTTCTATTTAGGTTTATGATGGCCATCTAGCAGCATTAAAATCAATGGAAATTTTGCCACTGGCTTCAGTGGGAACTGGATTGTATCCTATGTGTGTGTGTTTGTGCGTGCTTCTTTTTGCGATAGATTGCGGTGAGTTCCTTTTAGTATCCCTGAAAGGCATTGCTGCTAACCTTTTTCTTTTCTGTTTAGAACTCTGAATTGCCAATTTTCCGCTTTTAGATATCATTCAGGGTTTTTTTTCAAAGTCTTAAAAGTGGGGGTCTACACTGCAGTGATTCAGAGACCTATGTAGAGAAAATCATAGCTATTTCAGAGAGAAATGGCAAGCTAACAGTTTGCACCTTCAGGCACCGCTAAACCTATACAGTCCTTCATGAGTTTATACTTGCTTATACATTTCACATTGTGTAACATTAAGTAATTAACTACATTCATGCAGTTATTTGTGTATAAATATAAAAAGTCTAAATGTGCTATTTCTTACAAATTCCTGGTATAGTTCATTAAGGCTTCTGATAATTTAAATATTTTAAAATACTTATTCTTAACTTATCAACAATTTTAATGCTTTATTATAAATTTTTGACTACCACTTATATGGTTTTAACAACATCATATGCATCATATAATTAAATAAATAAAATTTGCATCATATAATTAAATAAATATACCGTAATTTAGGGCATGGTTTGGATATTGCCAGAATATGAAATGCATTTCTCCCAAGGAAATCAAAAGGGGCAGGTTCATTCCCCAGTATCTCCCAGTAGGGCTAGGAGAGAACCCTGTCTAAAATCCTGAAGAGCCAGCGCCAGTCACTGTAGACATTGCTGACATGGATGGACCAGTGGTTCTACTCAGTACAAGACAGCTTCCTATGTTCTAAATATGGGAGCCAGGAGCAGAGCCGGATAAGTAGTCCTTCCCACACACTGATGTGATCCTCCCTGAGTGTCTGCACATACAGCACAAGCATGAGACTTCCAGACTCTGAGAAAACCTTTGCACATACACCTGTATGTGCAAAGCACCCCTTTCTACAGAGGTCTAACATATACATGCAGACATATGGGGAAATGCACGTAATGCCATGCATACACCTGAGAAGAAGCACAACCCCTCTCTTTGCTCCCAGATACACAAACATTGTTTTCTAGGATGTTTTAACCATGTGGGACTGGCTTCCTAGATGAGGTATTCATTTTTATTTATAATATTTAAGAGTGATGTATAAAAATGTGATGACCCATAAGTGGGTGACAGTTTTACAACTCTTCTTTGTAGCAACAGGCTTCTCCCAGAAGTTGCAGACATGTGTGTGGTGGATGGAAGTACTGATGGAATGTGTAAAAATCAGGGGAGTGGAATATGTGCATAAGAACTGGCTGGGTAATAAACAGGTGTGTGTGTGTGTGTGTGTGTGTGTGTGTGTGTGTATTAGGTTTGTTAAGTGTACAGGAGATAACTTTACAAAGAGGGTGCAAGATCTCAAAATCTACTGCTGTGTGTCCAGTCTATGATCAAAAGTTTTTTAAAAAATTAAGCTGTGCATGCATTGTAGGATTGCAATGCAATGCACATTGTAGATCCATGGAGCTGTTAGTCTTTGTGCCCTATTCATTCTTTATGTAAGTCCGTCATACCTGCAGAAAACAAGAGAGCAAAGACTTGCTAAGAGTAGACTTTTTTGTGTGGAATAAGCTGTTGCTCCTGGAAATAAGTCTGTAACTGAGCCTGACCACGTTTAGAGTTTTGTCAGATAGATCTTTTGATCATTGCTCTAATCCAGCCCTATCTCTTACTTCACTATCTAAAGCCCTGCATTTATCATACTGACTATGTTGTATCTATTTCTGTCTTTCAAAGTTGTGCAGGCAAGGGCCATGTAGCATTTCTTCTTCCCTGCACCAAGAAGTGCTATTGCTCTCAATATCGTCCTGTAAAATATTTCTATGGTATGTTGATTATAAATGTTAGTGACTGAATAATAACTATGGCTAAAACTTTTACACTGCTGTACTAGCGGTTTGTTGCATAGGATACCCTCTCCGTGAAACAAGGAAGCCTGAAATATTTCTAGCTCCCCCTGAGGTTTTCTTCCTGTCTCTGCTAGGTGTAATGATTTTTATAGTGCTACGGCCATGTGGATTTAAAGGAAAATGCTGTTACTAAACCTGCTATTTATTTCGATTTCTCATTTTGGGATTGTACCTTCATGGAGAGAATTTAAAATGTCAAAACTCCCAAGGGTATGAAAGACAAACCTAAGGGTATTGCAAGTATCAGGAATTTACGTGTAGTTTTTCTAGTATTATTAGGAGACAATACCTTTGCTTTCCCCGTTGTCTGGGGCTTAATCATTCTGCACTGTCTTTGGACCAGTTGAAGAAAATACTTAGAGATACAGATAGATGGATAAATGGATGCATACTTTTCAGCTTAAATTTGATTTAAATAATCTCCCCTTTAAACGTACATCCACTTTGTTATGTATGAGGATTGTTAATTGTTGAATTTGACAGTGGGTGATGTTCAGTGCTAGTTTAACTCAGAGTGGACTCATTGAAATCATTGGACTGAAGTAACTTGAGTCTGTTGATTTTAATAGGTCTATTCTGACTATGATTTAGTTGGGTATCACCCAGTGTTTCCTTACAGAAGAGTGTGTGTATTCTTAGGCACTGTTTAGAAGTAAAGAATGAATCTTATTCCATTTGCTTTGTTTCGGTTTTTCTGCTGGTGCTCATTTTTAAACAGGAATAGTCAGGAACGGCCCATCCCATTTTGCTCCCTGAGGTGAAATGTGCATGTGCTGCCTCCTGCCCCCCCCCCACTGCACAGACACACCTGCCACTCTACCGTGCCTACTCCACCACTTCCGCTTGAATGCCCTATCACTGAAATTTGGTGACCTTGCCATTCATCAGAATTCATACCCTCACTGAACTTAATGAGAGCAGGGAGTGTTTTGCAAGGCGCTAGTGCTCATCTTCCTCAATCCATGGGCGGGGAAAACAAGCAACAATGCTATGCACTGGAACACACACACACCCTTTGCTAAAACTTGGCAAGATTGGGCAGCAGTGGGGTGGGTGGGGCACCACCACCTCTTGTGCTTCCACCACCTGAGGTGAGTGCTTCACCTTGCTTAATGGATGAGCTAGATCTGGGAATAGCCTTAATTTGTTAATTAAAAAGTTTCCACTGTTACACTGAATTTCAGTGGAATAATTGCTCTTGATGCCCATATCCTAAACCGGACTCTGTGCAGTCAAGTTGGGCACTACCTATTTGCTTAAAAGCTTCATATGAATTGTTTTGGGATGAATTTATTTAGACTAACAGTGCAACTCTAGACATGTCTGCTCAGAAGTAAGCCTCTCTGAGTTCAGTAGGTGTTACTCTTGGTATATTTGTACAGAAAGTGCAGCCTAATTATATTTTCCTTTGGCCAGGGCTTTTAAACCTTGGTACTGCTGAGAGCATTTACTTAACAAATGAGTACAGATGCGCAGAACTCTGCCTAAGTAATCTCAGTAGGTTTATCTGGAAGTGCAGGAACGTGCTTGGTCTTGTAGGAAATAGCAGTTTTACTCTTTAGCCTTAGTGTCTTAGGGCATGCTCCTGTAGAATATAAGTTCATGTGGTCTTGTTAACACAAAAGGTAATGAAGCCATGTCCATCTATCTACTCTCCCAGTTCCACCCACCTCCCCTCCCCTCCGTCTCTCTTATGTGCATCATTTCTCAATCTGTGTTTCAATAGCAAAATATTTAATAGTAAGAAATATCAAAATTACTTCCAATAATTAAGATCTTTCAATATTTATGAAACTGTAATCCAATAGCAAAAAACCCAACAACTTAAATTCTTGTTTGCAGGAATCAAAATTTAAGCAGAACCCCTGAGAAAGAATATTAAAATGAAAAAGAAGATTAAAATATAATTATTTTAATTGACTGTTCAGCAGTTGGGAAGCAGACTTCTTCAATATGTAATGAAGGCATAGCAGTAAACAAAAATATGTAGATATTCAACAGAAGTTCAGCAAAAGTCAATCTGTGTCCTTCTTTTTCTCCCATATAGAGCATTCCTGGACCATGCACAGCAGCTGCCTGTGGATAAAATAAGTGCAATGCAATGAAATACATTTTTGTGCATGAAGATCCCCAAAACCACCCCCAAATGAAGGCACAATAGACACAGATTTTAGTTTAAGGTTTTTGGTATTAAATTTTGGCAACAACTTTATTGATTACAGCATGTGAGTGGTTGCTTAGGCATTGGTTCCAGACTACCTGAACCTACACGGTGGCAGGAACAGGACTGACACTGGGCACCACCATATGTCAGTAAGGGAAAGCAACCTGGGGGAGCGAGAAGTCCTTCAATCTCACAGTTCACCCTAGATGCTCCCAGGGGCTCTGGTGTGGCCCTAGCCCCTTGACAGGGTTCAGACAAAAGCAAGGCGAGCCCCTGGATTCCTTTAACATAATTCCCTAGCAGCAGCAATGGAGGGGCAGGCACAGCCAACCACGTCCCCTCCCCAAAACATTGAACCAAATGCCTAACTGCCAACCTTACAAAGTTGTGACGATTTGTTACACAGTGGCACCAGCCAAATGGCAAAATTCCTAACAGGCCCCTGCTCCAAAACAAAGAACCCCTTGACAGGCATAGCAAGGCCATAAGAACAACCCTAAATATAGGGAGAGGAGAGCGGGTGATCCGCTGCACGTCACAAGATTGTGAAACTCTCCAGTGACGTGCAGCAGATTAAGTAGCCCCTCAGCAGCCAATAGCCAACCCAACTGACCAAATTTCTGCCCCAGCAACAGAGGGGCAACCAAAGGAGTGTTGTGGCCATCCAAACGGTCCCGCCCCACAACAGTGAGGCAGTTTCTGGTGATCTCACCGCAACATGTGCCCTCCATGATGGAGGACCCAACTTGTGTAACTCTGTCTTCACTGAATATCTTTAGTTTCAAAATAGATGATTGTGGAAATACATTGACATCAGGCAGTTTATTTATTTATTTATGAAATTATTTAGTGGGCAACACTTAGATGAAAACAAACTTGTATTCTGTAAAATAATGACATACTGTATTCATTACATATATTTTGGCCAATGCATGGTGGGCAACTTGCTTGTGAAACACATAAGCAAATTATATAAGTAAACTGCACCTGTGATAATTCATGCTGCAGGGAAAACGGAGATTCTCCATTATTTCTGTTCCCTTCTCCACATATCTTACAAAGAGGTATCTCTAAATGCCACCATCAGGATTGTGGGGAAGTCACTAACATCACTGCCCCAGGCTCGGTCATTCAGGGATCTTCCTAGGAAGTGATGGCAGCAACCTTAAGGAAGAGTGATCTTCTAGTGGATAATGCTAGCTTAAGTCTATTTGGTACTGCAGTGTGCCGATATGGGTTTCTGGCAGTGGAAGTCTTATGTCTGCCTTCCTCCCCAATCTCATCCTTGAAGTCCTCAGAATGAGATGACCCTGTCCTGTTTCTGGTCTGTATTACTTTCACAAGTTTTTGCCAATGATTCCATTCTGTTCCATTTCCAAATCAGCAATTTAAAAGCAAAGCAAATAGTTTTTTTAAAATACATGTTTAAATATACATGAGCCCCCCTCAAAATAAATATTTAAAGGTGGTTCAATCATATTGAAAACTTCATCTGGTAGCTAGATAAAGTATAATATGCACACAAGTCCAATATGTGTGAACACATAGGAATTCACACATTCACAAGGTTGGATTCCTAAAGCACCAGCTTTGTGGATACAGACAGGCATCATGCTGCTTGCTCCATCCCATTTGACATCACCATTGTGCTGGTATTCTCTGGCAGCAGCGGCAGCAGTTTTGTTGGTGTCATGGTCAGCAACCCCTTCCCCACAAACAGAACAAAGAGAGCTTTAGTTGGGCTCTGGGGAATGATGTCACAGAATGGTTATGAGCTTTTTGACTGCTGACAGAAAATGGTGTTTCACTAGAAGTTGACAATTTGGAGTTAGTTTTACACTGTTGAGGTTGTGTTACTTGTAGACAAGACCTTCAGACTTACACTGACCCTGTTTGTTCATTTGAGTGTTGTTTAATTATTTTACTAAAATACTGTAAATAAGTGCTAAGCTGTTTCATCAAGAAATGAAAATTGTCAGGTATCTTGGTTTTCTGAAATAGATCATGATGGCAAAACAGGAGCTGTCAGATTTGCCATAGCCAAGAAATCTATAAAAGCTTTAGATTATAAATTGGATTTCTCTAGTGTGTGTGACTGAGATTTAGTTGTTATTTGGAGGGATGTAAATAAGAAAGTTCTAGCAGCTGAGGTAGTGAGGATCAATTCCAGGGGATTTGTATAATTGTTGGGGCAGAGGACAGAACACCAGCAGAAAACACTAAATAAAGAGTTGTTGCAACACTGAAAAGTTTGGTATATGCTAGACTTCACTGCCATATAAGAGTTCCCATATTCCCTTTTTAATTTTAATTTTTCTAGTTTGTAAGAACACTTACAGTGCAATCATATGTATTCAAGTTCCCACTGAGCTCACTCCTAAGTGTGTTTAGGAATGAACTCCCACCATAATTTAATAAACTAAAATGTGGCACATGCATTTTAATAACTGATCAGATCTTTGTGAAAAATTCTGACCCAAGTGAAAGCGATTGGTTTTAATGGAGTAATTCGTTCACCCTCTGCATAGAAGTAGGCCTTGAGATATTTATCAGACTATTTCTGTATGTTTAATAATTAACCAAGACATAGAATTATTTATAAAGACAGCTTTTCCAATGTACAATTCCACACACACACCCCGCCCAAGAGAACTGGACTAACAGCTTGAAAATGCCTTACTGTGCTTGTGAATATGAAGGCCAGCTTTGGTCACGTAGAGTTTGGAGAGTTATTGGTCTTTAATTAGATAGTTGTGCTGCAGCTTTAGGTGGACCACATTAGTGGCATCACAACCCTTTTATTTTTGTTGTTACCTCCTTTTTTAAAAAAAGAACCCAGAAAAGAGGAGTTGGGGTGGACCAGTCTTGTGCTTCTAAGAGGTGTGTGCTGAGATTCAGTAGTGCATTTTTATCCATGGGTGGTCCTAGAGGGGAGGTGGACACACCCTGAAAAATAGCTTACCATCCCTCCAATGGTAGGATCCCTGTGGTTATTTGAGGGAAAGGCTCCCTACTGCAATTTCCTTCTGAAATTACCTCTCTCTTTTCCCTTTCCTGCTGCTGCCACACCATCTCTCAGCTCAAATAGCAAGCTGGCCCTAAAATTCCTAAATAGCATAATTTATGCTGGCATAAATTTTGCTGGCATCAGTTGCCCCTACTCCAAACACCATTCAGGAGGAATTTGACATACACCAGCCTTTTTTCTGGCTGTTTTCCACCAGGTTGCAGGATCATGTGACCTCACCAAAAGGGGTTTGGAATAGGTGCATGTCCTTTCCCTGTCTGCCCCAACCACACCGCCAGAACACCCCTTTTGAGGGACTTACACAGGTGTAAGTTCTCAAGGCTGAGCTACAGCTGACTCCAGGACTTATGCCTGGATATTTCTTACTCATCCGGAGTTATGCCAGGAAAGCCAAGATCCATCAAACCCAAACTCTCTCACAGAGGTAGATCTTGAGTTTGGATCGCAATTAGATGGCAATCTTATTAACACCACTTGGAAGTCAGTGAAATTTTACTTCTGAGCAAATATGCACTATATTATTTGTCAGTGAATTTGTAAGAGCCATACCTACTCTTTTAAACTAAAGAAACTATGATCCTAGAATTATATGTTTATTTGCTACAACCTATGTATTAAGGCAAAGGGTGCAAGTAGTCCATGCATTTTGTTTGCAAGTGTTTTGTTACTAAATGAAAATGAAACCCAGTTAATTAAATACATAAGTTTTTTCTGGTATGACTATTTTTCATCATCAGTCCTTTTCTCAGTAGGAATGATATAGGGGCCTATTTTGCCAAAATGAATGAGTGAGATGAATTGTATTCTCTGGAACTTGGTTTAGTACCTAGAGCTCTAGTTCACTTCAATTTTCTCTGCTTGGCAGAATTACTTCCTACATCATTGAAGTGACTGTTTGACATCATGTGGTTTTAGTCCTTTTCTATATTCCATCTAAATCATAATAATTTCATAAGAAGGTCTTTTTACTTTCTTTCTCATTTTGGACTGTGTGAAGGATTTGGCATATTACAATCATTTTCATATGGTATGTTGCCATACTATAGTAGGAAATGACTTTATAATTAGATCACTTTTCAGTGTGTAAATGAGCTCTGTTTTTCTTTTTGGTATCTGTGAAATTGTTTACAGAACACATAGCAGGTGGATCTTTCCAAACATTGCTGTATATGTGTTTTATGTTAGGAGCCTATCATTTTTAGAATAAAGCTAGAAGCAGGATACCTTCTAGAAATTGTTTCTTGTGACTTTGGTAGTTTTTTTTTTTTCTTCATCAGGCACTTAAATAAAGAAGCAATCTGGGATTATTATTTAGAAATAAAGGTCAAAGATATCAACTTCTAAGTAATGCGAAAGTAGAGGGGATATTCCTCTGTTATTAAGAAATAGGGCATCCAGTAAAGATCTTTGCAATTTATAGGATGGAAATTACATGGAAAAATACAAAAATAAGTAATAAAAAACATAAGAAGCAAGCATTGCATGGAGCTTCTATTGAGCTCAAGCCAATTAATAATAATAATAATAATAATAATAATAATAATAATAATAATAATAATAATTATTTATTATTTATACCCCACCCAACTGGCTGGGTTTCCCCAGCCACTCTGGGCGGCTTCCAACAGAACACCAAAATACAATAACCTATTAAACATTAAAAGTTTCCCTAAACAGGGCTGCCTTCAGATGTCTTCTAAAAGTCTTCTTGTTTTTCTCTTTGACATCTGGTGGGAGGGCATTCCACAGGGCAGGTGCCACTACTGAGAAAGCCCTCTGCCTGGTTCCCTGTAACTTGGCTTCTCGCAGTGAGGAAACCACCAGAAGGCCCTTGGCACTGGACCTCAGTGTCTGGGCAGAACGATGGAGGTGGAGACGCTCCTTCAGGCATTCTGGACCGAGGCCATTAATTAACAAAAAATAAAATATTATCTTAAAGATTTCAAAATAAAGCATTGCAAATGAGGTCAACTACAGAATGCACATTTAACACTGAAAGTAAACAGTTTTTTAACTTAAGCATTTCAAAAAACAACAACTACTAAAGGCAGTCCAATATAAAATGCAAATTTAAAGCAGCATAATTAACAAGATAATAGAATATTATCATAAGCATAGAACACATCTGCTGCTGTTGCTGCCAGTCCTGCCAATGGTGGCTCAGAGCCGGCAACCAGGAAAATGATGCTTGACCTCCACTTGACATAAAAAGGTGGCACCCTAAAACCCTAAGTGACCTGGGCTATGGAACTCTTGGATGCTCAAAAGCCCCCACATACTAATGCAATTGGGAAAATATCCTACCCTTCATTAATTGACAAGACTAAGACCTTCCATATAGTATCAAACATGTGCCAGCCAGTATTTTCATAAAACAGCCTGATATATCTAAGGTAAAGGTAAAGGGACCCCTGACCATTAGGTCCAGTCGTGACCGACTCTGGGGTTGCGGCGCTCATCTCGCTTTATTGGCCGAGGGAGATCTAGCTATCCATTAATTGCTGGATTACCATTGCTTTCTTCAGCTTGCTGAAAACAGGCACTGTTGACTGGTAGGTTATCTTCTCACATAAAACATAATTTCATGTAAACCATATGCAAGATAAATTGCTCTTATGCAAATGAATAACTAAGATGCAAAGGACAGTGCATTTAGAGGTTGTATCTTCATAGTCCTATAGTTCTTTAAAATATGTGAACCTTTATATTTAGTGACTCAAACAATTGCTCAATCAGCCACTCAAGAATTTTTTCTTGGAAAGTAATGAATGGTGAAAATGTAAAGAGAGAGAAAGAAGATAATTTAGAGTGTCTGGTGTAGACCTTTACAGCCTACTCTTATCGGAAACATGATGTTAGGCACAGGTCACAAAGCAACCAAGCAAGAATCCATGCATTTACTGCTGCAATAAAAGTCTGTCTGCACAAACTAAATGAGAATAACTGACCTGAAAACCTAAGATGAAGACCATATTTTGTGTACTGTGTATAAGATTTCACTGGAGAATATGAGTTTTCAAAGTGTCAGAGAAATTTCTTTTCAGGCTATTCCCAATGGAGATGGTGGTTTAAACTTAGACTTCATAATGGTACTGACTATAGCAAAACTGGCAGATGTCAGAACATGTGACAAGACAGGCCAGGCAGAACTGCAGGAGAGCATCAATTATAAGAAGAACAGAAGAATACCCACCTTGTCTGTTCATAGAATTTAAACTGACCTATCATTATTGAAATACAGACACAAATTTCTAAATGAATGTCAACTTTCCCAAGAAAAGAAAGTTTCTAAAAGATTGATAGGTTTCTAATAAACAGAGACCATCTGGATCCCTAACACTGTATTTATATTTATATTTAAACTGTTCCCTATTTTCCATTTAATTCTGCTGTATGTTGCTTTGTTTGCAGCTGGGATGAGTCATAGCTGCCAAATGTCTTAGAGGCAAAATGTAAGAATCAGTTCAATCCAGTTAAACCAGCTGAAAAAATCCTTTGGGGTCCTGCAAGCATATTTAAAATATGCAATATATAATTTACTAACAAAGCATTGCTAAACTTTTAAGAGTCTGTCTGTTGTTTTTTTTAAAAAAAGTATGCAAGTGTCCTGGGAAAAGATTGTAAGGTAAAAGGCATGTTGGGTGGAATATCACCTGGGGTGATATTTTTAGCCAGGTTTATCTGGCAGTTTATTGTGGGGAGAGGTAAGAAGAAAATATCTGTAAGGATAGGGGAGGGACAGGAGAGAATATTCAATGTGTGTGAAATCTACTTTCATTTTTAATTGTAGTGGTTGATGGGGACTCTTTAAAAGGACAACTAAAAGAAAAGCCTTGCAGTGTTTCAGAGCAGCTACCATGATGTTCTCTGCTTCTTTCCTGACACATGGAAGTTGGGGGAGGGGTGTTGAATGAGGTTGGAATCACTAAATATTTCTCTGGTCCTTCCTTGCTGCATTTCCAGGTCCAGAACGCGAGTGGAAATTTTCCCCCACCCAAGCACCTCTTTAGTAAACCCATCCCCCAGTGCAGCCCAAACACACACCCTTGGCGGGAGTCCTGTAAATATGAACAGGGTTTCCAGCATGACTTCAGTTTGCAGAAACCTGTGGAGACTTTTAGGCTTGAAATGCAGAAAGCATTGTTCGTGAAGTTTTACATGGAATTTCACTGAGGTCATTCTGCAATATGTAGCTCTGGGATTGTAACCAGTGTAAGAACTGCAGGACTAAACTGCTCCCCAGTTTGATTTGTAACTTGACAAGCCAAGCCATTCCCCCAACGTGAGGAAGCATTGTAAAGATGGAACTAAAGCAGGCCACATCATGTCATGGGCCTCCTTCACTCCTGTGTAATCAGCTTCCAGCCCAAATCCATTCTGCCTTCCAGGACAGAAAGGACAGAAAGAAGCAAGCAAGCAAGCAAGAAGAGTTAATTTACTCTTTCCCTTTTTGGTTGACGAGCATGTGGCTCATTACTGGCAATGAGCTACGTTCCAATAAATCTGGAAAATGAATTCTGCATTGGTATATTTCAGAGAGATTATTGTGCTTCAGTCACCAGAATAGCACCCTAGAGGAGAAGGGAGGGAATAGATACTTTGCTTGGCTACTCACCACTCTTGGAACAGCAGCCAGGGATGCAATGAGAGAGAGAAAGGCAGCTTTGGAGGCTGATGGGTGGGTGAGAGGGAAGTAGGGGATAACTGTGTTCTTCTCCAGCTTAGATTACAATTTGAGCAGAAGAACCATAGGTGGGTGGATGTCATACTATTTGCCCCATATTTAAGGCGAGCCTTTCAAGTCAACTGATCTTGCATTCTGAGCCAAGGAAGCATGAACTTTGTTACCTTTCTATTTGTTTGTGCAAGTTATACTTTTTTTTTTACTGTTGAGCTAATAAGCTAATGTACTGCTTATTAACTGTGCAGTCCCAGAAGGAATGAAGTGGCCATCTTTTTATTTAATCCAATATTAAAATCATTGGAACTCATTTCACAAAGAATTCCTGACTGCAGCTATATTCTCTACACACACCCCAGTCCTTTATATTTACTTTATTTTGAATCGTACTCTTGGTTCAAGAGTGTTCTGAATCTATTATTCTGGATTTAAGTAATCCTGTTTGTTTGATAAATAGAAGCATCAGCTGCATAAGTAATCAATCACATTGCTTAGACAACAGAAATATTTAGATTTTTTCAGAGTACATCAAGGAGCATTTTCTTTACACTGAGCTTTTGTTGAATGGGTAACAACATTGTTTTAAGAGATGTCTGTTCTAACCTTCAGAATTGCTGGTTTTCTTGAGAGGCACACAGGGCTTTTTAAAAGGTGAAAGTCTATTTATTCACTACATTTTTATCCTGCTTTGGATCCATTGTGGAACTTAAATGACACTATCTAGGTTTTCCAGTTGGAGGTCCCAAACCCCGACCTGCTTAGCTTCAGCAAGGCTGTTGTACCATGCTCTGCAATGGTTTTCTGTCTCAGTCGGTGGTCTCCACTGAATTGGGTTTTAGTCCAAGTTGCAAGATGCTTGATTTGAGTTTGGATTCTAGAATGCGAAGCAAAGCAACTTCAAGCAAAGCAAGGTTCAGATTTTTATTGTCAAGCTCCAATAAGGCAAGTCTGATAAAGCAGATGTCAGGTTCTGGTAAGGTGGGAAGGGCAAAGCACAGTTCAACAAAGCATACAGGACCCTGGATAGCTCCATGCAAAGCAGATGCTCAGGAATCAGGCACAGACTCATATACTGCTTCAGCGGCAAGCATAGCAAATGAAGTCTTGAATTCACTAGCTCTTAACTCTGGTTAAAGAGGCCTTTGACTCAGACAGTACAGTAGAGTGTGTGATGCTACTGGCAGTCATACGATGGCAGCATAACCTCCTTTGGATGGAGAGGTGTGGCTCAAAAGGGATACTTATACACGGGAGGTACGAGGGTACTGAGCATACACATACATAAACATTATACAAATAAATTGTTTACTATACGAATGCTTGCTTATTAGCTCTTCTTCTTCACAGAAAACAGTCTAGGGTCTCAGTTATTCCAGTCATTCTCTGGATGGAACTATGACCGGTTACCTTCCAAATTGGCAACCTTATGTTGACTTGTCCAAGCAGTCTCTATAATGTGTAACTTAGAAAACCTATAATGTGACATTGTGTACTTCTCTGCCTCCATTCCACATTTATTTGCTGACTCAGGGGGCAGACATGGTGAGAAAAGGCACAATACGATGTTAATCTGTTTCCTTAACCACACAGAGAGAAGGGTCAGCTAACCACAGGATTGCTGCATCTAGCATCAAAGTCTTTGCTAAGAAATAGATCTAGTTCTGGTTTCAAGTTTTTAGCAGAAGTCTAACCTGTGACAAAGGCTTTCCTGTCTGGTCCATGAGGTGATGTACTTCGGGGGTACAGTTTTACAATGGAGTACATTGTTTAGAATGTGCTTTTAGTTTTTAAAATGGCTTCTTCTACTTTGCTTTTCACACTCAAAAACCACAACTGAACGCATTAGACAACCTAGTCCTAGACAATCTATTCATTCAAGGCCTAGAAATAAAATACACTAAATTTCTTCAATCTGTAGAACTGCCACCATTACAGGTGGTACATAATATTCATTCTGCACTTGTAGGAAAGCAATATTTTAGTGTGGCAAAACCAATGCTTTGGAACTCCCTGCCTATTGACACCAGGCAAGTGCTTTGGCTGTACTCTTTGTCACTTGCTAAAAACATTTTGTTCAGGGAAGTCTTTCCATAAATTTAGAAGTTCACACATGTTTTAATATATTTTTAGCTTGGCTGCTGATTTTAATTATATTTTGATTTTTTTAAAAAAACACCTGTTATTAATTTTGTCTTTTATTGACAATTTTATTGGTAAACCACTTAGAGGTTCGGTTTACAATCAGGCACTATATTAATTCTGTTGACATTCACATCACTAGTTATTTGCTATTAACTACAACGGAAGCTATTCATGAAGATCCACTTATGAACATAATATTAGGTTAGATTGACTTAGAAGAATCTGCTTTTCGAGCATGAAAATACAAATTAGGTTTTCAACATTTTGCTCCAATAGAAACACAAAGGAAAACAGGACACTTACCAAGCCCTGGCAACTATAACTCAGTATTAGGCAATGGAAGTTGTGTCGTTATTTACTGCAACTTCTTCCTTACTGTGATAAAACTGAACAGATTCATTGGCTAGCAAGTAGGATATTAATAAACCATAGAAAGATTATATCATGGACAATGACTGCCCATTTATTAGGAATCATTATTCTCCTATTCTGCCACTTACTGTGTGTGCCAAGCATGCTATGTGTTTGCTTTCCAATCTTAGGTTCATATTACTGTAGATAAAATATAATCCAATATCACTTTGTTTTTCTTTCTATTTATCTTATTTATAAAAGTAATAAATTATTTCATAAGGCAAGGGTATTTTCTGTTCAGAAGGTTCTCCAGACGTGTACAAATAGGAACAGCTGAGCAACCTTTTAAAGTAGAGCCTTGTCATTAATCTACTCTTTCCTTTCCCCACTGTCACTACACATTTATATTAAAATAGATGATCTTAGACGCTATCTGGAGAATAAGAAACTGCATGCAAGATTTACTTTCATTTTGAATGGGATCAGGGGCTATGAGAAAATGTCTGCTCTACTTCAGGCTGATCCTTGTCATTACACGGCTTAGTTATACTTGTAGATTAGTTTCAGACAACTTTTCTCATCAAACTGGGGCTTAGTTCTGGTTTATTATGGAAATAGAGTAGATGTGGCAGGAAGAAGACTTTGGGTGAGAAGATCAAGTTGTTCTAAACAACCAGTTCCAGAAACGGGTGACAATGTTTGATCTTAAATGCAACCTGCTTGGAGATAGAGCTTACTAACTATGGAGTGCTACACATCTAACTTTAGAGAGACTCCATTTAAGGCTGAATAATTCATTTTCATGCTGAACATGGTGGCTCTTGCTTTCGTGCTAGTCTACAGCCTCCATTCCTCATATAGGATCAATACATTAATACCATTTACTCTAAGTCTGGGCTGAAATAAATAATTGCTATTTTTATTTGACAAATTGTGTTTGGACCTTGTTCATTCTGGTTACAGATGCAAGGAGCTGGAATTGAAGATTGAAGTTATAGATGTGGCTATTGATAACAGAAAGAGATCTGTTTTCCATTGATCTAAGTATTTTAAAACAATGTGTGAAATTGGGATGACTAACTCATTGAATATTTACACTGGGAGGTGATATGAATGTTGTGGCAGAATAAGTGTTTCTTCCCTTACTCCTGTCTCAAAAATTATTTATAGACCCTGATACATCCTTTCCACTCACATTTTACTATTATCTTCCTTGCATTTCTTATGTGTGCTAAGAATTTTCTCACCGCAGTTTCCAGTGAGAAGTGGGAAGAAGAAAAAGTGGGGTGGTTTAGTCAGACTCAATAACATCTACCTCAAAAAGACATGGGTTGACTATAAAGCCACCTGAAAAAAGTGGGATGGCATCCCTCCCTACTCTGAACATCACCCCACTTTTTGGTAGGTTTATAGAATGTTTTACCAAGTGATCAAAACAGAGATGCTTTAGGAATTTGATGGTTGCTAATTCTGATACGAACTGTCCATATCTTCAAACACAACTCCTGACTAATACACAGATCAGAATTTACAGTGCAATCCAACTATACCATTGCTGATATCTGAGGCCTATGAATCCAGCAGGATCTGCTTGCCAATGTTATACACTTATAGCTGCCTCCCCACAATCACCAATAAGGCATGCTTTTATCTTCTCTCTCAGTTGCTTCACAATGTCTGTATGGTAAACCTGCTAGTGAACCACCTCACTGGTTGCCAATGTATTGTGGCATCCATTAACATTTACAATGACCTATCTTAATATTAGCCAAAATAAGAACAAGAGCATACTACAGAAGAATGGCCTCCCTTTCTTGCGTTTCTGATTTCCACATCATGTGTGTGGAGGGAAGCCCACTCTTCTTTTTAAATGCCTGAAATCAGGCTACAATCAAGCTGTGCTCTTTGTTTGTCACACATCATCACTGCTATTATAGTTAATCGTAATTATGTGTGAAACCTTCAGGCAGATTACTTTTCAATTCCATGTTTCAGGCCCTTGAATACTGAGTAGTTTTCTGTATGAAGTCCATCTGGCCAGTTAGATTTCATCCAAATCCATTTGAGTTGTCGTTCATGCAATATTGTCAATTGCTTACTTTACTAGAAAGCATTATGTGGATACTCACACATGCTTACATTTACACTATTTCAAGGTTTTGTAGTCTCAAATCCACACAAACATGCATTATTGTGATTTCTTCACAAGAATCTACATGGTGAAAAGGCTGAGATGAGAGACAGCAGATATAGCAACCATAAAGATTTTTGTGGAAAAGTACAATGTCTAAAGTGCTATTTCAAGAACATAATAGATCTATGAATGACAGGCAGAACTGTCAAATCAGAATTCATAAGTGATAAAACAGCAGTTGTGTCAAATCAGATTTGTCTCATTTAAATAATAATTTTGACACATTGAGTATATGTGCATGTATATAGAACTGTAGAGTTGGAAGGGACACTGAGGGTCATCTTGCAATGCAAGAATCTCAACTAAAGCATCCTTCCAACCTACACTTTAAAGGTTCTTAAGAAGGAAGTCAGTTCCATTGTTAAACAGCTCTTGCCATCAGAAAGTTCTTCCTCATGCTTAGTCAGAGTCTTCTTCCTTATAACTTGAAGCCATTGGTTCAGCTCCTACCCACCAGAGCTGGACAAAAAAAAATATTGCTCCATCTTGCATGTGACAACCCTTTAGAGTTTTGAAGATGGTTATTATATGTCCTCTCAGTCTCATCTTTCCCGGACTAAACATACCCAACTCATTCAACTGTTCCTCTTAAGGCTTAGCTTCCAGATCCTTTATCATCTTGGTAGCCCTCCTCTCCACATGTTCCAGCATGTCAAAATCTTAAATAGTGGTGTCCAGAATTGGACACAGTACTCCAGGTGTGGTATGACCATGGCAGAATAGAGTGGGACTATTACTTTATTACTTCCCTTGATCTGGACACTATACTCCTGTTGATGCAGCCTAGAATAGCATTAGCTCTTTTAGCTGCTGCATCACACTGTTGACTCACATTAAGCTTGTGGTCTACTAAGACCCCTAGATCCTTTTCACATGCACTGCTGGCAATCCAGGTGTTCCCCATCTTGTATTTGTTCAGCTGGTTCTTCTTGCTGAACAAATATAGTGTAGAAGCTGATATTTGTCCCTATTGAAATTCATTTTGTTAGTTTTGGCCCAATTCTCCAGGTCATATTGAATTCTAATTTTACCCATACACTTTCAATCTGCCTTCCATGCTACAGGTTATGGATCTCTTCACAAGTGTACACTTTCTTTATATATAACACTCCTCCTCCTCCCTTTCTGTTTGACTATTCCTTTTAAAAAGGATGGAGCCCTCAATTTCTACATTTCAGAAATGACTCTCATCCCACAAAGTTTCAGTAATCCCTATTAGGTAGTATTTACCATCCTGTATTAAGTATTCAAATTCATCTTGCTTGTTTCCTATACTCTGCACATTAGTATAGAGACAACTGAAACCCTGAGTCATTCCCCCCAGCTGCTTCTTTCTTATAGTTTCGTGCCCATTAGCAAGTTTCTGTAGCATCAGTGAAACTGTTCTTCCCAGTGCTAGGCGCTCCCTGTTGTCTGTAACATTGTCTCTCTTCCTTTTAAAGCTCTTGCAGATTAATTCCTGTCAAAGAAGTAGTAAAGAAAAGTCCAGGGAGCAATAGAAGCATATGTTGCACACTGGGAAATTGTCTTGAGACACTACATGAAGTAGGAAGAAGAGTTTTAATGAACAGAGGAAGGAAACGGAGGGAGAGGATTTGTAGAATATGTCTATGGCATATTGTGAGCAGATAGTAAACACACACACACACAAAACACCAGGTGATTGATTGCACAACTTTTTTATTATTAGTATTCTTGTGGCATGCTCTCTAATGTTATGAATTCCAGAAAATGTCAGGCTTTATTAATTGAAGACTAGCAGCAACCTGATGAGCTGATAAGCACCTTCATTACTGAAATCCAAACATACTTTGGAAAGACCTTGATATTATTGCAACTGAATCTGTAAGCAGAAGGTTGATAAAAAATTAACTGTCCACCTAAAAACAACAACAGCAACTTGATGGTGACTTGATTAAAATTGTATATATAATTTCAGATTTGCTTTGCTGAGAAACGTTCTAAAAATGACAGTGAATTAATGAAGTATAAGATTTGTCATTCTTCATATTTTGATAGAGTGGCCACAATCCAGCCCTCCTTTTATGCACAGCAAAGGCAATATGATGAGAGTCTCCTACAGGGTCCTTTGAGCTTATTAGGATGGCTGAAAGAGATGAAATCTGATTGAGCAGCAGATTCAGGACTCCAGTCCTACTGACTCATTCTTCCAGTGTTCCAGTTTGCCAGTCCCAGTGGATGGGATACACAAGAAGTTTGGGAGGATCAGGCAGTGGTAAACAGAAGCAGATCATGATACCTGACCGCTAAAGGCATGGGCTGAATCACATCAAACCTTACGAAGTATTCACATGATGTGCAAACATTAATTGCCTTTTTAAAAACAAATCTTATCATTCATTAGCTGTATTATCTTCTTGGCTTTCTCAATGGTTGAAATATTTGGACACCAGCAGCTTGAGAATTTCAGGTTTTGTTATGTAAGTTCTTCCTAGCTGTATGACTTAAGCTTTATACATTAATTTTATGCACCATGAGTAAAAATAATAACCTTGACTGATTCATTAATTCAGGTACTTCTATACCATTGCTGTGGTTTTTTTTTTTTTAAGAGTAATGTACTTTGTGCATGTTAACTAATCTAAATATACTTATTGGGTAAATATTTCATTCTTCTCTTCCTTTCTTCTTTACAAAAATGAGAAACATGTCTCTGTATAAATTAAGGTGAATGTAAAAACCATGCAGATTCTCTGTGGATCTGAACATTCTACTTAATTATTGTAAATTTTTAATCTCCCTACTATTTAATCTATCAAGCTCTAGCTTTCAATACTAATTGCTTGTAATTAGGCTTTATTCTCTTAGTTGGTGTTATGTAGGCAAGAGATAGTCAAATACAGAATATATTTACCCACGAATATCTGAGTGATCCCTGAGATGGTTGATATGTGATACAGTTCTGTAATGGAATAGATGTAAATAACTTGGAGTTAACGTTAAAATAAAACATATTGTCACGATTCAACTTTCTGTCAAGGCCACAGTTTCAGAATTGAGGTCCTAAAGTTATAAAAGTTTATTTTAGTTATTTGTATCCTGCCCTTCAGATAAACTTTCTCATACTTTCTGGAGTGTGAAGAGTCCTATTGCACCTTACTGCAGTTCTTGTAGTGTAGACTCGAACCTCAGCAGCTCCATTTGATAATTCCAGTAGTTAGTGGGGTCATCCGTGAGGATCCAATGTATACTGGTAGTTGTTCCAGTTCTGAAATTCCTCGATATGCCACTATGATTATCACTCACACCTGCAGCCTGTATTTGTCCAACTTAGGTTTAGACCTCCTTGCCACCTTGTATGGTTTATTAGAGGACAGAAGAAGATCCTGTCTAGGGAGAATGACTATACTGATGCCTTGAATGTTGCATCTAACACAATGTGGGATTATGGGAACTATAGATGCTCTTGGTAAGTGGAACTTTGATTAGTTAGCAGAGAACACTTTCACCACTGCTGTATTATGTTGGGCACAAGGAACAACAGCACAATGCAACCCTCAAGCCTCATTGTCTGAATTGTCACTGGGAAAGCATTTTGATAGTGGGCCAGCTAATAAATTGTGAAAGCTAATACTAAAGATGGATGTGATTGTCTAAACATGTTCACTTGGCAGATACAGAATAATTTTGCCTCCCAGTTGACTCTGGTGGCATCACTCTTGAAAGAGGATAGCAAGAGATAAGTAGCTTTATTACGTCATTCATTTGGTTTTTCTCATAAGAATTCATGCATATGTTCTATAGGTAGGGTCCTTCAAATACTTCAGCATTGACCCCACACAACTGTGTTTGCAAACCTGTAGTAGTAGTAATCATAATAACAGCAGCAGCATTTGTAAGCCACTTTTAAGTTCTGTGACTGTTGGCTCTGTTGCTCCATTCATAGACATGTATACATCTAATATTTTAAAGGACAAATGTGCATTACTCTTGTATTTCAAAACCAGACAAATATAAGTAGGTAAGCATATGGCAAGTTTAACAAACTATGGACTGATGTAGTTTATTAGCCACTGAAAAACTGTTATTAAATGGAGCTTTTTTTTTTAACAGTTAAGTGTACATTAAGAAAATACAAAATGTATAATTTAATGTGAGAGAATTCCTTCTCTTCCTTTTAACTGATGATTTAGTAACACTGGCAAAATGTCAACTCTCCTCTGAACATGACCTGGTGAAATATGTAAAACTTAAAGAAATGTAAAATGACAGAGGTTTCTTATTAAAAGAATATTGATTTACTTTAAGTTCCTTTAATTACTTTGTAATATTTAATGTTTAAAACTTAAAAGTGATGAGATAGGAAGAATTCAAAATAATTGCACAGCTATAAAAATGGCAACTTATTTAAAAGCATGAACTGCATAGCTCCTACATTATACTTTCTCTCATTACTACTGTGTTTATATGTGGCAGCAAAAAGCATGGTATATTACAAGTGGAACACCTGAATACATCTAAGAAAATGAAAAATTTGATCTATTCTAGTTTATAGAAGACGAAACTGAAATAACAGCCTTTTATAGCTTGGTGAACCACAACAGTGTAGATCCAACTAGATATCTTATTCTTTTATTCTTTGACAATAGGTGGACAGTGCTATTCAAATAAAGTTAGGGCTAATGACGTAGCAGTGAAAAAGCTATGTAATACAAACCTATTGCTCCATAACACACTAGTGATTGCAGTAGATTTGCAATGGTTTACCACTAATACAGACGTTTCAGATTTGTGACATTTCCATTTATTTTCTGTGAATAAAGTCAGTTATCAGAGAATGAGCATTTGCAAACATGGCGGGCTTGGAAAACAATTTTAATCCCGCATACATTTGCAAAAATATTTGTCATCCCTTTTCACATCTTCCAGCTCACCCCTACTAACAGTACACAGCATATTTCCCCCGATTGTATTAGCAATGATGAAACATAAATGCTCATAGTGAAACACAGGGCAATTGAGGGGTTCAAACTGGCAGGTTGCTGTGTATCTTATTTCCTTCCTCAGCGTCATAGAAATTCTAGTTCAGAGACTCAAGTCTTAAGGGAGCTCTTCTCCATCTGCTATATTTCCCAAGCTGAGCCTTTTTAAAATAAATCATCATTATGATAACATGCTGCATTTTGCCTTGCTGTCTATCTCGGCTCTTGTTTGTAAAGGGCTGGGAGGATTGGCAGGGGAAGGGAGAACTTGGAAGCTTCTTGGACACCTAGAAAAGTGCCAGAAGTGTTCTGGGCACTGAAAAGGCATGCTCACAAAACCCCAGTGGATCTGAAAAGCAGACAGGGTGGTGTTCTGGTATTCCAGGAGTGCAGCATAGTGCAAATCCTCTCTATTCACTTAAAGTCATAGCTAAAAGGGGGTGGGGGTGGGGATAGAGCAGTGCATTGCCCTTTAGTATTTTCTAGCAAAGAACCATGACTGTTATTTCCTTGTTTCTTGGCTATCCTAACTGGGAACTACAGAAATGAACTCCTTTTCCCTAATGTCAGCCATTCTGAGAATCAGTCCTATCTTTGGCATCACCCTGTCACACCCATAATTTAGTAGGCTTATGTCACTTGACTTCTTGCTGATTTTTGTACCTTTACTGTTACCCCCAACTCCTATCTTACTGTAGTGGTGCTTCATCAATACGCCATAATTTTATTAAAATAACAGACTATCATGGCCCAGGATCCTTACGTATTCCTTCAGTCAGAATACAACTCTGAGTCCCTGAAGCCCAAAGGCGGCAAACTCAGAGGCTTTTTTGCAGGATGAGCTACCAAAGACAGGCATTCACCCCTAATTCCAGTGTTGTTCAGTTCTGCCCCAAATGATTCCTTCCCTCAAACAACTAGCACTTCAAAGGGACTCTCTTTTACCACTGCAACAACCCCACATCACATTTCAATTCTGCTGAAGTGCAGGTCTCAATAGAATGCAGCCCTTTTAACTTCCAAGCCAGGTCACTCCAGGGAGGTTAGATTCAATCACACCTCTATTTGCAGTGTTATGTAAAAGTAGGATGGGGAGCATTTTGAGCATTAGGGTTTCATTTCTTCATAGACAACCTTCTGGGGAGGCCACATGCTGGAGGTGAATGAAATCAGATGTGAAAGCAGAAAGAACAATGGCTGTGGTTCTTACCTTTGTACAGTGGGTTATATTCCAACTATGCAAAAACCAGAGGTTTCTACACATGCATGTACACACCAGCAGCATTGCAGGCATGCACAAGGTATTACAGAACAAGGACACCTTTTAGCCAGGCAAAAACTGTCAGGGAGGGTTTGGCCTAAGAGCTAAATAGAGAGGTTAGAGGAACATTTGACACCCGGGCCTGATGTGTTCAATGCCTTATATGGATAGCATTAGTCAACTCCAGACCAGTGCTGAAGCAACACTTCCAGCTACTTTCTTCTCAGTGAGTCAGAACTGACATCTTTCACTTTGGGTACTATCCATGGTCCTGATTTCCAGGTGTCTGACTTGAAGCGCCTTGTTATGTCTGGCTACAATATCCCTTCCTACTCGACAATTTTAGTTGATGGATCTAACATGTAAGAGGAGAAAAATCTACAGGTGGTGCAGTGTTTGTGTGTGTGTGTGTGTGTGTGTGTGGGTGTGTGTGTGTGTTTGTGTGTGTGTGTTGGGGGCAGGAGAAATCTAAGGCATAAGGCAATGTTAAGAAAGCTTAACAGTGAACTAAACTGAATGCCAAGTTTTTAAGAAGATAACAGGGAGATGTCACATATATCTGTGAATTATACCTTTAAAGTGTTTGCAAAAAAGTAAGGTGACAAATACCTTGGCCATCATTTAATGACAAACAGTATATCACAGAAACTAATATTTCCGAAATTATATGTTATGCCATAAATATGTCTATTTTAAAACTCATTTTCCAAAGTGATGAATGTTTTTGATAAATGAAATTGAGTATGTAGTAGATTATTACATTTTATTTAAAAATGAATTATGACCTTGCCAATGTGTGTTCTTCAGTAATGTCAACTGAAACTAAAATTGCTGGTTGATATTTGTTCACAACACTCATTCTGAAATGCATGTTCTTTTATAATGATCAGTTTGTACTCAAATATGTCTAACATGAAGTGCAATTAAACTGTTATATATTATTCAGAAGAAAGGGGATAAAATTTGTGGGAAAGTGTGAGTTGTTTCATGTTTTAATCTGAATTTTGTAATCCGAAAACTGAGTGATATATGTTTTAGATGTAGGGCCAGGTCCTCATGTCTGAGATGGAATATTATCAAAACCAGCTTTTTCATTCCATCTTTCATGTGGTAAAAATCTTCACATAGCTTCAATGGTCTGACACTTCCTGGTGTCTTTACAACATGGTAACTTGTGTTTTTACCATGCTTAGGACTTAAATATAATAAGTAAATATTTATTTTAAGAATTGTATACCTTGCTTTTCACTATGCATCTGAAAGCAGCCTTCAGGAAAATAAAAGATTCAATGGTGGAATTGACGTCCGGGGGGATTTCCAAAATGTGGCACTTTGTCCTGGATCTTAGGCAAGTCAGTTGAAAAATTTGGGATTTGTCTTAAAAAGAAATCTCTACAATTTTGGTGTTTCCTTTTTAAAAATAAAGCTTTGATTTTTACTTTTTGAAATATAGCAATGCTATGCAAACTTAAAACTTAAGCAGAAACCTCAGAAAATACGAAACATTTGAACAATGTTCACAGTACAAATGTCCCCTGAAATAAAATCATTTATTTGAGATATAGCATTTGTCTGAAACTTAGCAGAGAAGGCACTTGCCTGATATCTGGTGGGACAGAATTCCATAGTTTTGGGTCCACTACACTAAATGCATGACTCTTCATTGACATGAGTTGTGTTTGTGATTGAACAGTGCCTCCTCAGATTTTCTAAGTAATTGATTGGGACACACAAAGTAAGGCAATCCTTAAAGCATCCTAGACTGATGTTGATTTGATTGAGCAAGAGGGCCCACCTCTGCTCACAGCTCTGTCTTCACCCTCTGTCCTTTCCTCCTCCTCCTCCATCATAAATGTGAATAAAAAGGACATCTGGGGAGACTCAAAAGCTCACATTGTTATTGTGGCTTCTTTAGATAGCCAGTGTCATCATATCCTTAGAAAGTTACTAGCCTACTGATAGAATTTTAAGTCACTGAATTTCTCAGTGAAGTCTGTAACAAGTAATGCCCCACTCTCGGCTGCTCTCCCAAATCCACATTCCCTAGGACCTGCACCTGCTTACACAGCACTGGTTTCAGGCACCAGTTGGCAGACCAACTCTGTGTTGCAATGATGTCTGCAAGCATTACATGAAAGTTGGCAACATTAACCCTGTCATGTGGGACTTTCACGCAGACGACTACAGTGCCTGAAGACAGTCAGCTCATGTATCCACAGCAGTGACCAGAAGAGGAATGACCACTCGGAGGAGTGCAGAGTGAAGAAACGCTGTGATATGCCTATATCAGTACAACCAGACACCTTTACCTGCCCCATCTGCAACAAAACATCCCTCCCGTGTTGTTCTCTATAGCCGTAGCAGACACTGTTAACTCTCTAATGGCAGATGGATGCCAATCAAAGAAACATATATAGGGAGAATAAATGTAACCAATGACACCAGAAAATTTTTTGGAGTAACAGAGGAAAAGAAATAGGAATGAGGATGATGCTAAAAAGCAGTTTGCAAATGTGTGCTTTGTTGCTGAAATCCACACAATAATAACTATGGCAGTGGTTAGATTTATAGATGCATAGAAGGTGTCAAAGAAAATATTGCAGTGTTTATTTCAGGATCAGATGTTAATAATAAAAAGTTGTCAACCAAAATACATTGAATTTCATTTATTTCAGACTGTTGACTCCAGAAGCTCTATTGCAGGTTAGGTGGCATTTTATTATATAGAATAAAAATTTTGTGACCTAAGTGTTTACTTAATTTTTCATTTTTAAGAAGAAAACCCACCAGCCAATAAATAATGTTGTAAACACATAGACTTCTGTAATCTTTCTCTAATTATTTCTGCAGTGGAAAGCTAGATTTTACAATCACGGAAATATTCTTCAATTTCTACTACTTTCCGTGTTGTCTGAGATTTGCCTGTAAAGTAAATACAGAACAATATCTAATTTGTTTTTGGCTGTGGAAATTCTTGCTTTGCTGTTCTTGGGACATGAGTATACTCATGCCACATGATTATAGCAATGCAGAAAAAGTAGAATAAACTCTGCTGCCATCTAGAAGACTTTGAAACAGGGAATGTCTTTGGAAAGAGGGCAACCATTTGCCTATTAGATATCCAGAAAGGCAAACAAATGGTATTCCAGCGTGTAATGAATTACCTTTGGAACTTCCACATTAAACCTGCAGTGGGTAATCCACAAATGCTCCTGGCAGGTCAGGGTGTTACATCTAGTGCTTACAATATTTCTGGTATTATTCAGGTTTTGGTTCTCAACTGATCCCTCCAGCACAGAGGTGCCCCTCAGCCTCTTCACAAGGCAGATCTGGTATCTGAGATACTGGGCAGGCCAATAGATAAATGACCACAATGACTCAAACTCTGATTAGAGCACTAGCTCTCTGCAAACAGGCACTAGCTGCAATTTCCCTAGTTATAGTATAAAATAAAACTAAAATTATTTATTTAATAAAGCAATTTTCACAACTAACTTCAGGTGCAATGAAAAATGATTCTCCTGACCCATGGCTTTTTGTACCCTAAGATATTTCTATCAAACTTTCTTCTACATTTTGTCTTGAGGGGAGGAAAATAGATTTATTCTGCAGAATGGCTAGACTTTTGGCACATTTGTACATTATCCAGGTCTCCTGCATAATTTTTTTATCATTTCATGACAGCTGTTCTCTAACCTGCCTTGTTATTCTTGAATAGTAAGTTCTGTGTTTTCTGAGCAAAAGAAGTGCTGTGCTTTCTGGGAAATTTGTTTTGTCTCTAGCTGATTTGCAATTAGTGAAAACATTGTAAATTAGCTTCAGATTATTTGCTTCATCCTGTTGATATTAAAATAGTTTTGTTGTGATATAGTTTTAACACTACAAAATGCTCTGCTCTAACCATCATGCTGCACGGTATTGAACTGGAGCTACCTGAGCAACTGTGCGTTCTTCATATTGCTTATCACTAGCAAGCAATGGCTATAAATAGCATTAAGCAAAGAGGAGTTAAATAGCATTTCAGTCAAGGTGAGACATAGCTGTAAGGTAAATAGTTGGTGGATAAAACATTATTTTATTACACACACACACACACCTGTCATAAGTGCATTTCATCTTTAAAATGTTTGCTTCTCAGGAATAAATGTGCACAAGTAAGATTTGTGCATTTCAGAAGTGGTGCTGTATATTGCTGTAGGACTAACAGCAGGCCAAATTGAATGCACCAATGGGATTGTACATAAGTTACTAGAGCCCGGGGGCTCCAGACTCTGATATGCATTCCCCTTTTTTATAGTTTGTGTAGAAGTTGAAGTATTATATTAATAAGTTGCTTACACTCTCCTTAGGTTCAACAAGTTTTTAATTCTTCCTGCAATTCCATAGGTAATATTGGGTGGGGGGGTTCCCCTGTGTGCTGTGGTAACAGAACGGGAAGCAAAATCAAAACTATCACAGTGTCCTTTCAGATCAATTTAGGATACATCACATGATCTTTTTTGTACTTTTTAAAATGAATAACTCTGCATATAGAAAGACAACCCGTTTACAGTACAACTTCTTCCTTTCCATTTATATGATTGCATTATACATTCCTGAATTACTGAATGCAAAAGTTGAATTAAATTTGGCATGAAGCATGTAATACTAGTGAAATATTTAACCAAAACTTAAGATTTTGGTTCACAGAACAATTATGAGTGGAAATATGCAAGGAAAGTTCTGGATAAAGATATGCAGATACTAAAACCCTGTAGCAAGGTTGAGGAAACTTTTTATAAAGGAGGGCCACATTTTGTTCTGGGAAAACTGCCAAGGGTCACATGTCATTGGAGGAAGGGCCAAGGGCAGAAGTAGGTGGAGGAACAAATAGTTTACCTTTCTTTCTACAGAACTAATATACCCATATATAACTTCCATCCAGGCAACCAAAAGGCATTACCAAAGTTCAACGACACATTCCAGCCAGGCAAAAACACTTGAGGAAGGTGTTGAGTAGGACTGCTGAGGGCTATGGCCTGGAAAAAGTCCAGTGGGCCTGACAGAGAGTATTTGGGCCCTCTGGGTTTCCTACCCAAGCCCTATATGTTCAATGAACATAAGGTACAGGGTATAATTCTGTAGGTTCTGGTATCTGAGGCTACAACTGTTTCTTTCTGGGAGTAAGTCACACTGAACTCAGTGGAACTCAATTCTTAGTGCACATGTATAGAATTGCATTATATAGTTAGTACTCACATGTGGATTTCAACAAACAGAACAGATTTCTGCTGAAGCAGACCATCCCTTCTTCCCCTATCCTCTGCTTCAGGGGATGGAAATGCTGTCCAGAACCTGTTCCTTACTGTAAATGCAGGCGCCTTCAGCTTACCTGAATAACAAAGGGTTAACCTACTACTTATGGAATAATAGGAGTCAGCTGCAAGCTTTTCTTTCATATAAATAATGGGTCTAGCACAAATTGCATGTTTGAAGACACTGTGAAATTTAGAGATTGGACATCTCTGACGAATTTTTTAAAAAATATTGATCATTTTTGTGTTTCAGATTAAATACAGTGACATTGTATTGTGGTTTACAATCTGACCCACTTTTAAAATAACTGTCAGATTGCAAAGACTTAGAGTGCAGCCTATGACATACAGACTATCTACTGGCTGAGTGTATCTTCAAGCATCATAACTGAAAATGGAACTTTCCAGATTACTTTAAATTAAATTGATTAATAATACATCATGTGGTAATGAATTTTTCATGGTTTGGGAGCTAATGTTCTCAATTATTTAGCAATGCAAAATGTAGGAAATTCACATACAAACAGCACACAGGAGCTGATCCGTGAACAATTCCCCCAAACCAAAATGATAAATGACCTGATTCTTTGAACTTTTTATTTTGCCTTCTGAAAGATTGTCAACATATAACTAACCCAAAGTGGGTGCGGTTGAATAGCTCTTTTTACATATTTAACAAAGGTAGTTATATAACACAGCATAGGAAATTCCTTTTAAGAGCCTCCAAGGTAGCTTCCTCCAAAATACTGTTGGTTGCACATTCAGGGACTGCTAAATAGATGCAGCTTTGTAGTCTAAATGCATGGATAAGATTATTGTGTCATGAAGAGAGATTTATATTTGTTAGGCACTGGAACAAACTGGGCCTGTACAAAAGTGACAAGCTCCACTTCAGCTGGGATTCAAAATGGTGGCAAATGAGTTTTTAGACTGAAAGCCAACAGGAGCTAAGGAGGGTCCAGTTTGGATCAAAGAATATAATAAAATTAATGAAGCTTCAAATGGGAGAGGTATGGAGCTAAGCATTGTGAGTATAGGGGTTACAGGATAGCAATTCAGAGTGGTCAAAACACCGCAGGTCACCACCAAAGGAACACAAATGAAAAACACAACGCTGACACCAAACTCTACATACATTAAGCATAATAGAAACATCGGCACCCGACCCCACCCACATCCATCTTCCCTCCCTCCACCCCCATTTCTTTTTTCTTTTCTTTTTTCTTCTCCCCCTAATGCCTCAACAAATGAAACGGATTTGTAAAAATGTTACATGGGAAAAAAAATACAAGGCATTACACTTACTTCTGTAAAACAAGAAAATCCTTAATAAAATATTTTTTTAAAAAACAACAACAACAAAACACCACATGTCAAAACATAAGTGCTGGAGACACTTGAAGAAAGAGACTGTATTATGTGCTATTTATATGCTATTTATATGCTAATTCTAGAAGCCTCTGGATCATAGGAGCCAACTCCTAGGGGTCAATGTACCTTTGCCCTCCCCCCAACCTGTAAAATGTTTGCGGGAACCAGGCCTCTGCAAGGTTGATTGGCCTTGCCATTCAAATGGTGTGCATGCGCTGCATGTTTTGATCAATTATGCATGACAGCTTACCTGCCCTTTCCCCCCAATATTTTTATTCAAGTTGTCACCTCTGCTCTGAGTCAAGATGGGTAAACTAGAGTGCTTGGTCTTAGAGGATGGGACTGATATAATGTTGTTGTTTTTCAAAAAAAATTATTCATTTTACAACACAAATAAAAAACACAAACAGAAAAGACAAAAAATACAAACAAATTCTTGTACTATCCTTATTTTTCTAAACATTGTTAAGTGGGCTTCCCCAAGTCCCACCTATCTGATTTTCATTTTACTTCATCTTTAGCAGTTTACATATATCATAATTTCCAACCATCTTTTTTTTTAATCACACTTAAAATAACTTCACATTTTATCACTTACAAATAATACTATTTTAAAATACCCTATCGTCTACTTCTAACCCTACAGCCTATATCCACTTCCAAAGCTATTCTAAATATTAACATATTTTTTCAAATATTCCTTAAACTTCTTCCAGTCTTCTTTCACCGTCTCTTCTCTCTTGTATCGGAGTCTCCCGGTCAGTTTGGCAAGTTCCATATAGTCCATCATCTTCATCTGCCATTCTTCAATAGTTGGTAAATCTTGTTTCTTCCAATTCTTCACTAACAATATTCTCGCAGCTGTTGTGGCATACAGAAAAAAAGTAACATCCTTTTTGGGGATTTCACCCCCCAGGGACTGATATAATGGACGTTATGGAAACTTGGTGGAATAAAGAGAACCAGTGGGACATAGTTACATCTGGATATGAACCCTATAGGAAAAACAGGGATGGACATACTGGAAGTGGTGTCACTCTGTATGTCGAAGAGGGCATTGAATCCAGAAAGCTAAAAATATTGAAAAGGGGCACATTCCTCCACAGAACCATTGTGGGTGGTGATACTAGGCCCCAGAATGCTCAGGGAGATCTTGAGGTGATGAGTGAAATCAAGGGGTTGTCTAAAAGAGGAAAAGTGATAGTGATGGGTGACTTTAGCTACCCTCACACAGAATGGCTATAAATTCTAGTCATGTGTTCCAGTGATGACAAAGAGGTAAAATTTATGCCATGACAGTGGACCCAACAGATGTTTAGGAATATGATGTGGTTTGAAATGGGATAAATAGGAATCATATTCTATAAGTAAATGGAATTTATTGTCTCGAGTATGCATATTAGTTGACATAGTAGCACTGAATAACATTAATATTCTGTTGTTGGCTCTTTTGTTTATACTCAATATAAATACCTAATTGTTGTCTTCCTTAATACAACATGATTATCAAATTAAATATATGCTTGCTGTCTTGACTCTATTCCCCCCCTTTTAATTTCAGATAATAACTTAAGATTGGATCCTTAACTCATGATACTGAATTCTTAATTCAAAATATTGCTTGTTTTATTTTAAATAACGGTGAAGGAAAAATTATTTCCTTAAATAGAAATGTCCAGAAGTTAGGAAACTTGGGTTTGGTGATATCATCAACATGTGTGCTACCTTTCTCTCTCCTAAACCACCACTATCCCTTTCAGACTTGGACAAATGAACACTTACATATTGCTATTGTACATCATCTTAAAACTGACATCTTTTGATTTTTTCTGTGTTATTATTTCATATCATCCTTGGCACTATCAGAGCACATCTAGTAAATGTGGTCAGCAGAACTGAAAACATAGCCTTTAGGAAGAAGCAGGAATTGATGAGAAAATGAGGCTTCAGGGAACAGAATAATAAAGTAGGTTGCAATATGCTTGTGGTAAAACTTAGTGTCAAGAAACCTGGAGTTCTTCCACCATTTTTTGAAGAACAGCAAGCAGTTTTTCAGTAAGAACATTAAGAAAGCCCTGTTGCATCTGGCCCATCTAGTCCAGCAGCCTGTTTTCACAGTGACTGGCCTATAAGAAGCCCACAAAAAGGACGTTATTGCAACAGTACTGGATGCATATATATGAGTCTTGTCTTTCATATATTCTAATATGATTGTGTTAGAAAAAGATGAGTCTGTAATAGTTATCTATGAAAACAAATGTCAGAATTTGCTTTTTCGGAAATGATTTCCCCCAGTTTCTCAGATCTTTCTATTAGAAAATTAGAGTTGGTTCTAACTCTCATGAAAGTTGGAATCCAAATGTGAAGGGGCTTCGTGTCCCTCGCTCCTCATTGTGCCAGCTCTCCTCACTATCAACCACCATGTTTCCAAGCCTACCCTTTGAGAAAGTTGCCATCTTCAAATATCTTAAGGGCTGTCACGTGGAGGATGGAACAAGCTTATTTTCTCCTGCTGTGGAGGGTAGGACTTCAATGGCTTTGAGTTACAGGAAAGGAGATTCCGACTAAACATCAGGAAGAACTTTCTGACACTAAGAGCTGTTAACTCTGGAATGGACTCCCTCAGGATGTGGAGGTTTTTAAGCAGAGGTTGGATGGCCATGTGTCATGGATACTTTAGTTGAGATTCCTGCATTGCAGAGGTTTGGAGTAGGTGACCCTTGGCTTCCCTTTCAACTTTATGATTCTATGAAAGTTGGATACATTCTCCATGAATCCAGGCAGTAGAGAAAAATCATCCAGGCCTTAAAGCTGGGACTTCTGGTACAAGGAGGTGTCTCTACTAATTCCATCCCCCCAAAAGCTGTCATGTTTATATCCCTGAACAAGACTCAGAGGCGGATACTGCAATATATTTTCTGGCAGGTCTGGGTCTGATCTTTCACAGGATAAGAGAGCACCTGGGAACCCCAAGTGTACTTGAATTCCATGATTGAAGAAAGGCAGAATGTGAATGTACTAAATGAAAATGGATGGATGGATGAATGGTCATTGTGAGTGCAAGAGCCTTAACCTGGAATAGCACCAAGCATAAACAAACTAAGGTGAGTCTGATACATATAAAACCTTAATTAACTTGCTTGAGTTAATCAATATTGCAAATTGATCCAGGGGCCTTGCACATCAATTGCAACCACCTCACTGCCTTCATGAGTGAAGATGAAATAGCATATTATACATGGTGTCCACAGTCTTGAGAAGTGAATTTTTTTCATAACCCAGTTGACAACAAATGGTGCATGTTGACTCATCCTACAGAGTAATAGCACTGAAGTTGTTTTCATAATTCAACATAGGTGTTTACTCATGTAAAACTGTGAGATGCTTAACAATAGGAATTGTAGAACGCAAGAGCAGGATGAAGTATAAAAACTAGCTCAATATCATTTGTAATTTCACAGTCCTGAGTGTTAGATCAAAAACTACCACTATGTGCCACAGATAACACCTGCTCTTCTTCTCATGCTAATAGAACCCCCCATTATAGCAAATTACTAAGAGGCACAATGACAGATATTATATTACTATTTCACTGAAAGTGATGTTGCTTTAGGAAGTGGAGAATTGGAACCTCCTTAGGGGTACATATTCTGTATGATTTAGCTAACACAGGGAATCATGCAGCTCAGAGCCCTTTGAATTGTACTTAATGGTTACCCCTGGTGTCCTGCGAGGATCTAAATAATGGGGCATTCATTTGATATTCATTGTGGTGCCACTGATCGTAATGGTCTCATTTATTATTAATGGACATGTAGCAGGGTGTTAAAAGACCTGTTGTAGCGTACATACAGAAGAGGGACTCTGCAATGGAAATATTCAAATCAGTATCAGAGGAGAAAGACTTCTTTACTGTGCTCTGCATTATTATTAGAGCATTCGTCAAAAATAATGGTCGTACATTCCATGAGACCTAAGCTGCATAAATAATACTAGGGTGTCTCAATCTTCCATAACAAATACACACACACACATATATATTTTAAAAGTTCCCATTATGATCAGTGATTGCTCTTTTGAATATGTTGAGGAAGCTTTGTATATACTCTTTGTTGTTGCTGCATGAACATATCAATATCATATTCCAAACCTTCCGATTTTAATCCAGGGTAGTAAAGTGTAAGGACTTTCACAGGTGGTTCACATAGCCTCGATATGACCTGTCAATGGACTATAACATGATTCATCTAATTCTGTGATTCTCTGTTTCCCATTAAGTTTTTGAGAATATTGCATTATTCCACTATAATGTTTATTCAGGCATTTGCTTATGAATTCTGTATCTGTGAACAGGGGCATACATACAACTCCTGCACCCCTCATTTCCTTGTGTGCATCACCCCACAAGTTCAGTCCCCAACCACCTCCTTGTTGAGGCCTGCAATGAATTTCTACTCATGCTTGCACCAATTGAAACTCCTGTAGACTTTGTCCATTCAACACAAGTATGGACAGGGACTGATGAGGGTGGATGAAAACATTTCAAAGTGCAGAGTGTTTGTGTGCTCAGATAAATGTTTGGCTGTGCCTTATGTATCAGCTGTATGTTAAATGGAGAATAAGTCTGTCATGGAGGAGCTATCAACTGCTACTCACCATGTGGCTATGCTCTGCCTTCACAGTCAGAGGCACTAATGCTTCTGAATACCAGATGCTGGAAACCATGGGGTGCAGGTGCTTTTGTGCAGGTTCCCTACAGGATTTGGTTGGCCATTGTGATAATAGGTTGCTGGACTAGGGAGTAAGCCCCACTGAACACAGTTTCAGGATTGTGCTTTATGCTGAAACTAAAGCTTGTGACTCTAAATATTACTTGAAATTATTGCTGTCCGACCTCCCAAATATTTTTCCAAACTAAATTGTGAGAAAAAGCAATTAAGGGTTGAGAGTCTGGCAGCCTATCCTATTTATAATGAAGCTGCTAAAAATTGTAGGGCTTTTGTAAACTTTGAAATGAACTCATTATCTGTCTTCACAAGATTCAGTTTAACGTTGCCAAATAATTTTAACAATACCATGTGGACTCCATTAAAAAAGGAGGTCTTACTGCTTGCAGATGAAGTCCATCTTGTTTTTCTTTTCCATCCTAGTCTCCCTCTGGATTGTGAGAGGATTGTGGAGAAATGTTATTTTTTTAATTAAACAGCTATCAGAGTACTGACTATATTTCTATGCAGCTGTTAATACAGTGCAAGATACTGAATTATTCTTAAGTGAAACAGATATTAACCCATACAGTAAGCCCACAACTTACATGGGCATTATGTTCCATGGATCGTGCCAAAAACCAAAATCACATATAGTTGAAATACATTGAGTTCAATGGCAGGTGGGATTGCCAAACCCATTTTCCCAGAAACCCCACCCGTTTTAATTTATTTATTTATTTTTTGCCATACACATAAAGCTGAATGTGCATAAGTTAAATGTGCATAAGTTGCAGTCTTACTGTACTTGGGTAGCTTACTACATATGGTTCAAAGAATCATGCTGTACTCCATATTCTGTAGTGCAAGGATGGGGATCCTTGGGCCTGGGGCCAAATATCACCCTCCAGCTCTTTCTTTTTTTTATAATATTTATTACTTTTATAGATTACAAAAAGGGAAAAGAAAAAAAGAAAAGAAGACAAAGGCGAAAAAGCAAAAGAGGAAAAAACAATACAATACAGTATATAGACAATGCAAAACACAACCTAAACTCAAAACTAAACACATTAAACTAAACTAAACAAAACCCACTCCCTAACCTTAACCCTAAATAAAACAAAACAAAAACAATTTAAAAACATACATCATCCCTTTTCCGTACTCTTTGTTTCCGTACTCTTGTTTCATTCCCTTGTTTCCTCGACCTCCTCTCACCTCCCTTTTTGTATTCCACTTCTATTAATTGTTTCAGCAAATCCTTTCCCTCTTTCTCCATTTTCTATCATATTGTAAATAACATATTTTTTTAACCTTATTTTTCATTAAAACTAAAATACTTATTGTGATGGGATGGTGAGCTGCTTGTGCGTAAAATCCTAGTCCCTCAGAGTTTGGCTAAGTCCACAAACCTCTGTCTGTGACGGAGCTCCTTAAGCATGGCTCCATCAGTCGCTCGTTGAATCGGACAGTGGGCGTTTACGGAACTTCTTCCAGCATAAAAGCTCCTTAACGGAAACGCGTCTTCTGGACTCTCGGCGTGACAGTTTCCGGCGAGGAGTGGGTGTCCCTATAGGAGGTCCTGAAACCTCCCCACTGTTCTCGCTTGAAGTGTCTCTGAGCCCTCCCTCCGACTCACTTTCCCTTGTAACTCCACTTCTCCCCCTGCTGGTTCCCTCCCCAGCTGAATGGTCTCTCTCACCCTCCGTGAGCCCTTTCACCTCCTGCGTCTCAGATGGCAGTTCCCTGACATCCACCTCCCCTCCAGGGCCCCCTTCACCCCCTTCCCTCCCCTCCTCTGCGGGAGGCGAGGGAGCAAAACCCCTGAAGGAACCTCCCTCATCTTCCGAAGTTTCGAACACTTCCCTCCACCTGTTGCTGTTTCCGGTTTCCAAGTACTCCTCCTCATCGGAGTCTGTTCCTTCTTCCAACTCCGATTCCCTGAATCCTTCCAGTTCCTCCTCATCGTCGGTGGTGCCAAAGTACTCCCTCCGGAACCTCGCTACTGGCTGAGGTTTCCTGGGGAACCTTTGGTGGAACGTTTCGACCAAGATCTCGTCACGGACCTCCTCTGCCGTCACCCAGGTGTTTTCCGACTCCGGTTCCCCTTCCCACGCGACCAAATACTCCACCTGATCACCCTTCCACCTGGAGTCGATGATTTCCGCCACATGGTTGCTGCTTTCCCTTTCTTCTATGGCTGGCCCCATGTGGATACCCCTTCACCTTCCCCCCTATATGGTGACAGTAATGACCTGTGGAATACTGGGTGCAGTTTCATGTGGTTCGGTAACCGGAGTCTGAAAGCCACTGGGTTGACCTGTTGGATGACCTCAAATGGTCCCAATCTTTTGGGTCTCAATTTCTTGCAACCCCCCTTGAACGGCAACCCTTGGGTTGATAGCCAGACCTGACTCCCCACCCTAATGGTTTCACCTTCCCTTCTGCTCTTGTCTGCCTGCCTCTTATATTCTTCTTTGGCCCTTTCTAAGTTGAGTTGGAGTTGACGATGGATCGCTTCCATTTCTTCTACAAAATGTTCAGCGGCCGGGACACTCCATCTCTCCCCTCCTCCCCCTGGAAACGCCCTGGGGTGGCACCCATAATTAGCCAAAAAGGGGCTCATCCCGGTGGACACATTCTCTGCATTATTGTAAGCAAATTCCGCTAGCGCCAACTTTTCGACCCAATCGTTCTCTCTGTCATTGACATAACACCTCAGGTATTGTTGGAGGATACCGTTTGCCCTCTCCGCCTGCCCATTGGTCTCAGGGTGCCTGGCAGTCGAAAAGTTGACCTCTACGTGCAACAAGCTCATAAGTTTCCTCCAGAATCTGGACGTGAACTGTTTCCCTCTGTCGGAGACCACCCTCAAGGGGGCGCCATGCAGCCTAAAAATATGTTCTACAAACAATTTCGCTGTCTCTTCCGCCGTGACTGCATGTGAGCAAGCTACAAAGTGACCCATCTTAGTTAACAGGTCTACTACGACTAGTATGGCGGTTTTCCCCTGGGATTTGGGCAGATCAGTCATAAAATCTATCGATACCGCCTCCCACGGTCGTTCTGGTGTGGGTAACGGTTCTAATAACCCCGCTGGCGCCCGCCTTTCTCCTTTGGCTCTCTGGCATTGGTCACACCTTCTCACATACTCCCGTACATCCTCCCTCACCTTGGGCCACCAAAACTCCCTGGTCACCAACCACATGGTCTTGTGTTGCCCAAAATGCCCCGCTGTGGGATTGTCGTGCAGCTGTTTGAGTACTCTCCCCCTCAATTCCCCTTCGGGTATATATAGTGCCCCTTTGTAATACAATGCCCCGTTTCTTTCTTCAAAACCTCCGGGGTCCTCTCCCTCTCTCCTTAAACCTCTGAGCTTATCCTGGGCGTATTCATCATTTACCGTTCCCTCTACCAGTTCTCTTTGCCCCACCCAGGCCGCCCCACACACCCAGTGGTCCTCTGGGATAATATGTCTCTCTTCAGGCGCTCCCTCCCCCTCCAAATATTCAGGTTTGCGTGAGAGAGCGTCCGCTCTGATGTTTTCTGGACCTGGCACATAGCAGATTTCAAAATGGAATTTGGAGAACTCCTGGGCCCACCTCACTTGTCGTTGGTTGAGCACTCGTGCCGTTCTCCAATACTCCAAATTCTTGTGGTCCGTACACACTTGCACCTTATGCTGTGCGCCAATTAGTAAATGTCTCCATCTCCGGAACGCTTCGTGAATGGCGAGTAGTTCTCGGTCATATACGGTGTAGTTCCTCTCGGATTTGTTCAGCTTACGCGAAAAGAAGGCACACGGTCTCCATTCCGACTTATTGCTCCCTGGCTGAAGCAGCACCGCCCCCACCGCCCGGTCTGAGGCATCAGTTTCCACTCTCATGGGTTTTTGTAAATCCACATGCAGGAGCTGTTCTTCCGAAGCGAATGCCCTTTTCAATTCCTCAAATGCTTGCTCCGCCTCCGCCGTCCAAACGAATTTCTTCTTGCTGCTTAGACAGTCCGTGATGGGAGCCGTTAAGTGGGCAAAGTTCTTGATGAATTTACGGTAAAAGTTCCCAAACCCTAAGAACCTTTGCACATCCTTTTTCGTTTTCGGTGTCTTCCATTCCAGCACCGCCTGGACCTTGCCTGGATCCATGGCTAATCCCTTGTCTGATAAGCGGTACCCCAGGAATTCCACCTCCTTGGTGTGAAACTGACACTTCTCCAATTTCACCCACAGCTGGTTTGCTTGCAGCTGGCTCAGCACTTCCCTGACATCCTTTACATGCTGCTCCTCATTCTCTGAATATATCAGCACGTCATCGAGGAAGGCCACGCAATTCTTGTAGAGCAAAGGTCCCAGGACATGGTTCATGAGCGATTGAAAACAGGCGGAGCCTGATTGCAATCCGAATGGCATAACTAAATATTCAAAAGCCCCCAAAGGGGTGAACATGGTGGTTTTCCATTCATCCCCTTTCCTTATTCGTATCAGGTTGTATGCCCCTCTCAGGTCCAGTTTCGTGAATATCTTTCCCTTCCTCACCCTGGTCAAAATGTCATCAATCCTGGGCATGGGGAAAGTCACTGGTTCTGACACGGCATTTAGCCGCCGGTAGTCCACTACAAGCCTGGGTTTATCCATGTTTTTTTTGTCCACAAAAACCACTGGGCTCCCCCCCATCGCTCTGGACTCTCTGATGAAGCCCCTCTTCAGGTTTTTATCAATAAACTCCCTTAACTCCTGCATTTCCCTGTCTGACATGGCGTACAGCTTGCCCACGGGGAGCTGGGCCCCAGGGACCAGGTTAATCTGGCAGTCAAAGTCTCTATGCGGTGGTAGTTTATCTGCTTCCCTTTCGCTGAAGACCTTGCTCAGGTCAGCGTATTGTTTGGGCACCTTCCCTTTGTCCGCCACTTCCGTCCCTGCTAGAAAGGCTTTTGCCCCTTCTGGCACCTTTCCTTCTCTGCAGTGTTCCAGGCAATGTGCTGACCCAAAGGAGACCACTCTCTGATGCCAGCCCACTAGCGGGTCATGCAACGCTAGCCAGCTCATTCCCAAAATGACGGGAGCCCCTCCCAGGGTGGCCACATTGAACGCTATCCTTTCGGTGTGCCTGGCCACCCTCATAACCATTGGGACGGTCTGTAGGCTAACTTCTCCTCCCAACAGCTCCCTCCCATCGATCGTGGTCACCTGCAGGGGATTGCTTAAAGGGAGTATCTGTATCTGGTGTTCAGCTGCAAACTCCTTACTCATGAAATTACAGGAGCTGCCTGAGTCCAACAGCGCCTTTGTCTTTAGTGGGTATCCGTTTGCCAGCTCTAGCAACACCTCTATTACTAGGGCTGGTCTTGGAGGTTCCGGAGTGGGCACTTTTACTGCTCCTTGGCCTGGCTGCAGTGCCCTGACGGTGGCAGCCAGGCGTTGGCTTTTACTGGCTCCTGGACCCCCTCCTCCTTCCCCCCAACAGCTCCCGCCATCCCTTGCCATTCCTTTCTTTGCGGGCAGACTCTGGCAAAGTGACCTGGCTGCTGGCAGAGATAACATTTCTTGGCGCTCTTTCCCTCCTTCTTCCTCCCTTCACTGGGATTTGAAACTGCGCGCACGCGCGCTGTTCCAACTTCCATCGGCTCTCCTGGCGGGAAACTTGGCTCTGGAATCTCTGGAATGCGGAAATCCCTCCAACGCTCTCCTTTCCCCTCCCGCTTCTCCACGGCTCTTGCCTCCTGGCACGCTCCAATGGTCAGCGCTGATTTGGTCAGCTGGTCCATAGACTCCGCCCTGGGCGCCCGGGAAAGTTCGTCTTTCACCTCCGAAGAAAGCCCCTCTTCAAAGAGCATTTGAATGGGTTCCGCCGATAGGTCCCACCCCAATTTATGTATCAACATTGTAAACTCAGTCCAGTACTCACGAACCGATCGGCTACCCTGTTTGCAAGCCATCAATTGTCTGCGCACCAGTCCCTGTTCAATCTCGCTGGAAAACATCAAATCCATGGCGCGAAAAAACTTCCTCGTGTCCTTCAGCATTTCACTATTCCCTGCCATCAGGGGTCTAACCCAGTCTCTCGCCCCCCCTTCGAGATGGCCAATCACAAACGCCACTCGCGATGCCTCATCGGGAAAGTCGTTAAACTGCAGTTCGAGAGCATACTGCATCTCTGTCCTAAAGGCTTGGTAGTTCCTGGGGTCCCCCCCAAACTTCTGCACCAATCCTGGCATCTTTCTTGCTAGTGTAGCGCCTTTTGCCTTTTCTGCATCCTGCGCCCTCCTTTCCTCTAGCCTCGCCGTTTGCAGTGCTAGCTGGACTTCCAACACCCTGTACCTTTCTTCCAGGCTTGGACCCTCTCCAGCTCCTCCTGCTCCCCCGGCTCCGGCTGGGTTGCTCATGATACCTCTCTGCACAAGCTGCTTTCAGGGACTGTCCGATTGCTGTGATGGGATGGTGAGCTGCTTGTGCGTAAAATCCTAGTCCCTCAGAGTTTGGCTAAGTCCACAAACCTCTGTCTGTGACGGAGCTCCTTAAGCATGGCTCCATCAGTCGCTCGTTGAATCGGACAGTGGGCGTTTACGGAACTTCTTCCAGCATAAAAGCTCCTTAACGGAAACGCGTCTTCTGGACTCTCGGCGTGACAGTTTCCGGCGAGGAGTGGGTGTCCCTATAGGAGGTCCTGAAACCTCCCCACTGTTCTCGCTTGAAGTGTCTCTGAGCCCTCCCTCCGACTCACTTTCCCTTGTAACTCCACTTCTCCCCCTGCTGGTTCCCTCCCCAGCTGAATGGTCTCTCTCACCCTCCGTGAGCCCTTTCACCTCCTGCGTCTCAGATGGCAGTTCCCTGACACTTATATATGCTTAACTCCTTATAACATTTCTGCTAAGCCCATAAAAAATCATTCCGCCATTTTTCTATCACTCATTAGTTTTACCATATGTCTATATATAAACTTTAAATTTTCCAATCTTCTTCCACCATCTCCTCTCCCTGGTTTCGGATTCTGCCAGTCCTTTCCGTCAACTCCATAAAGTCCATCAACCTGGTGATCTTATGTCCGAGGCTCTTAACTCTTTTCCAAGTCCCATCTGCAGGTCTTCTTCATTTTCTTTAATGCTAAAGAGCAAATCTCGGGGAAACTCCAACCTATCAATACTTTTCTTCCTTCTGAACAGGTCAGCCAAATTTCCATAGTTGAAGCTAAAGTCCATAAAGTATTTCAGGACATATTTCAAGATTCCTCCAAATCCAAAGGCCCCCAAAACTTCAATCTCCTCCAAGCCCAAGTCCATGTCCCAGAAGTCAGTTAATCCCTGCATAGAGGGATCTTTCCAACTTTCCTTCTTCAGTCCAAGCTGGGATCCAATCCTCAAAGTCTGACTTTTCCTAGATTCAATCATAAAAGGCCTCAACTTATAGTCTTCAATTTGCTTCTGTAAAGCCACGGATCCCGCTTGTATTACTTTATGTTCAACAACAGCAGCTTTCTCCTTCTCCTCCTTCTCCTCCACCATTTGTCCTTCCAAAGTGGGTTCCTGTACCAAGTCCTGAATTATTTCTGTGTTGGTGTTCGCTTTTTGACTCAAATTAGTCACTTTCTGTTCCAAATTATCAACTTTAAAAGTCATGTCATCCATCTTCTTGTGAAGCTGTCCCAGCGAACAGCTTATCTTACATAAAACAGTCACAATGGCCTCTCCTGTCAACATTTTTAAATGGTCCAAGGTCAATCTCTGGTTCTCAGAATCCCCCAGTTACACTCCTGTAACAGTTTCAAAAGCTCCCTCTAGAGGGAAACAGTCTCCACTTGTATCAGTTCTTTCAGGCACAACTCAAGCATTAAAGATAGTTTCAATTTTCAGTTACTTTTCCTCCTTTTTAAACGCAGAAGAGGACAATGGAAACAGTATCTTACTCTTATTAAGCTAGCTGTCAAATCCGTTCTGTCAATGCACTCTCTCCAAACGTCATCTGGCAGCCTGTTCCCAGGTTCAGAGCAGTGGTAATTTGATTTTTCACTCTCTCCTGCAGGCTCACTAGGTCCAAAATTTCCCCCTCTTCTCCTGCTTCCAAGGGGGGTTTTGTATTTTAAACCGATGGAAATTTAATCCTTTGCCAAAAGCTTTCAAAGACTTAAGCTTGTAACGTCTTTGCTTCAGTCTATTTACAAAAGTGGACGGCGGACTTCCTGTTTAAGACCTTCCCGCTTAGTGCCAAATTAAGGTATTTAAAAATCCAATTTTCCGTTCTACTCACGGGTAGTTGTTTAAAATCCAATTGTCCACAGGAAAAAGTCAGCGCTCTCCGGCAACAGCAATGCGGCTTCACTCCGTGAAAGAAGCAGTCGATTCAAAGCATCGCGCCACTCACCCCACGTACCTCCGGATCCCCAAAACAGGATTTCCCCGCGAGTACGGGAGGCGCAAAAGGTGCCAGCCGAATCCCAGGTTCACAAGCTTCTCCCGCTTATGATTTCAATGGGTCTCCACCTTCGCCGTGGCGGTCAGACCCTGTTTTTCACAGAGCAAGTTCCTCCCGAACGGAGGAGCTCCGCCATTGCCGGAGGCGCCAACCCGGAAGTTCACCCTCCAGCTCTTTCTGTCAGACCATTGGGACTCTTCCCAGGCCACACAAGCTCCCAAGCCGCACTTCTCACAGCTTTGCACACTCCTAGTATATTTTTGCCTGCCTGGAATGTGTCCTTGAACTCTGATAATGCTTATTGCTTGCCTGGATGGGAGAGAGAGAAAGAAAGAAAGAAAGAGAGGGGAGCAGGAGCAGGAGAGCTTAGTGCACAAAATATAATTTTTGCATTCATTGCTCTGCCCACTTTTGCCCCTGGTCCCACTTTCCACTGGAATGTGCTCCCAAGAAAGTAACCCAGAAAGGAATGTAGCCCTTAGGATGAAAAAGCTTTCCCCACCCATGCTGTGGCATGACAATCTAGTGCAGGAATCTTCTTCTTTTTTTAAAAAAAGATATTTATTAAAAATTTTCCATTATAATACATTAAAAAATCAAAAAAGACGAAACAAAAAAGTTTAAAAACACATAGAATTCAAAATCCTTATTTTCAATAACATATTTCCCTGACTTCCCCACACCTCCCCCTCTTGTATTCCAATTCAAATTGTTGGTTCAACAAGTTCTTGTCCCCAATTTTTGACCTTTTTATATTTAATTCATTTTAAAAAGACCAATTTTAACTTATAAACATCAGTATTTAAACATCAGGGACAAGAACTTGTTTTTAACCTTTTTATATTTTATATTTAGTTCATTTTGAAAAACCAATTTTGCCTTATAGACATCAATCTTCAACCTTTTCAGACCCAGGACCCACTTTCAACCCAAACATACATCTGGGACCCAGATGTTATATATATGCATGGTGGTAGTGCTCCTGTGGCAACCCAACTTGGATTGGGCCATAACCCACTAGTAGGTCCCAACCCACCAGCTGAAGACTGGTATTCCAGCATATCAAATAGCTAGAAGGTGGGCAATTGCAGAGTACATAAATACTTTGTACAGAACATACCTTTGGCAGCTTCAAAGAGTGGGCAGGGGCTCTTGGGCAGTAGTCCATGGTGTGCAAACTGAAATTTTGCAAATATGTTCCAACTTTCACTTGTGAAATGTTGGATAGCATGTAGGTTTTCCCTATATGTTCCAAAAACTTGTTAACATGTAGAGCTTGCTGGATCAGTTCCTACCCAACTATGGATTTTTATTTTTATTTTTAACTTTCATTCAGGCTTCCATTTTTCGGTTTACATTCTGTTTTCAAAATGTCTAAGTTCTTCTTAGGCCTGGATAGGCCCCAGACCCCTGATAATACATCTTTGAATAAAAAAATATCCATTGATCTCAGCACTTACCATTTCTTAAAAGGATACTTCTAAAAGCCTTCAGGCATCTTTCAACATACACATCTGGCAAGTGTCATTTAAAAAATACTGCCACTCTAGCATACCCATGGTGACCCCATGGACCAGAGCACGCCAGGCACTCCTGTCTTCCACTGCCTCCTGCAGTTTGGTCAGACTCATGTTTGTAGCTTCGAGAACACTGTCCAACCATCTCATCCTCTGTCGTCCCCTTCTTCTTGTGCCCTCAATCTTTCCCAACATCAGGGTCTTTTCCAAGGAGTCTTCTCTTCTCATGAGGTGGCCAAAGTATTGGAGCCTCAGCTTCACAATCTGTCCTTCCAGTGAGCACTCAGGGCTGATTTCCTTAAGAATGGATACGTTTGATCTTCTTGCAGTCCATGGGACTCTCAAGAGTCTCCTCCAGCACCATAATTCAAAAGCATCAATTCTTCGGCGATCAGCCTTCTTTATGGTCCAGCTCTCACTTCCATAGATCACTACTGGGAAAACCATGGCTTTAACTATACGGACCTTTGTCGGCAAGGTGATGTCTCTGCTTTTTAAGACGCTGTCTAGGTTTGCCATCGCCTTTCTCCCAAGGAGCAGGCGTCTTTTAATTTTGTGGCTGCTGTCATCATCTGCAGTGATCATGGAGCCCAAGAAAGTAAAATCTCTCACTGCCTCCATTTCTTCCCCTTCTATTTGCCAGGAGGTGATAGGCCCAGTGGCCATGATCTTCGTTTTTTTGATGTTGAGCTTCAGACCATATTTTGCGCTCTCCTCTTTCACCCTCATTAAAAGGTTCCTTATACAAGGTTTGGCCATTTTGGCATCTGCTCTAGTATTGTCCACTCCGAGTGGCAATGGTTCTCCAGGGTCTCAGGCAGAGATCTTTCTCATAACTTGGTACTTGGACCTCATAACTGGAGTTGCCAGGGTTTGCATTCTGAATGTGCTCTACCACTGACATCAGCTCTATTTTCTTCTTAAATGGTATTTTTAATTAACTACATTTGACTATATTACTATCTATCTACATATCACCTATCTATCTATCTATCATCTATCTATCTATCTATCTATCTATCTATCTATCTATCTATCTATCTATCTGCAATGCTCTTAATTCTGAATTACAATTAAAAATCCATATATTAGTACACCTGAAGGAAATTTGCTGATAAAAATGCAAATAAATATTTATTGGTCAAATGAAAATAGTAATGTTTTGCTAAGTATGATAAAGTAAGGAGCCAAGCACAGCAGAAAGCTAGTTCATTCTAACACTTAATCTTGCCAGTATCCACTGAATTTCAACCTTCTAATTATTTATGTATTCAAGGTTGTAGTCAAAAGTTTAAGTGAAGTGGAAACAATGAGTCAACCAATCCCTGCATAAATCAGGAACCCCCCTCCTCTTTTATTGTGCAGAAACTGAAGTTACGAATAGTTGAGTAGATAAATTGGATCAGTTTTACAATTTGAGAGATGAATATAGGTGGAAGCTAGATGGTAGCTGATGCATGACTGGTTTCCAAGCAGCAGCCCTGGGCCTCCTTGTTTTCTTCCTCTTGCAGTGTTTAGTAAATGAATGCAAAATACCTAGTCAGGTTGTTAATTTCTTTGTCCCATTCCACTTAATTGTCTGCCAGTTGTGGGGATGAGGAAACTTTTAACATAGTAGAATTGTGTCACACATTTTGAATTCATTTATGAAATGCACCATAGGCTTTATGGCATTAGAAATAATGACAGTTTTGAACATACATCCTCAGAGGGATTATTAGGGGGTATTTCCACTCGACAGAGAAAGTTTGTTCCACATCTGCAATGCTACACTTCCACATTTATCACTCTTCTGCAATTTAGTACTATTTAGTACTGCAATTTAGTGAGAATGGAACCCATGGATGGTTGAGGGGATCAACTGCAATCACACTGGCATGTTCCAAACCAGCCAGAAGTCCTGTTCACACATTTACTGAACCAAAATATCAGGCACACTTCATTCTACTTTCACCTTTGTATGGCTGCAATGGGAGGTGTGAACCTTTTTCCTACTGCCCTTTGTCATGCAGTGTTGCTAAGTGTATGACATAGCCTTTAGTGACCACCAAATGACCATAATATATTAAGAAGAGTGCTGTGTTAATCCTGTTCTCTAAGCAGTTGTGTGACTGATTCCCCAACAAACTTCTTGTTTAATGGAAAGGAGCCATTTCTGAACAATAAGCCTAGTAAGCATTCCTAAAATAATGGTCAGTTTTAATGTGATGCGGAGTGGTGAACCTCTCATATAACCTTTTCAGGGCTGCATTCCCTCCTGGGAAACCTTCCAGGAATTGCATGCAGGTGGTGGCCAGAAGCAAGAGTGGGCAGAACAATGGGTGTGAACCTTATTTTGGTACAGTAGGATATATTCCAGTCAAACAAAAGTTAGAGATTCTATTCACACACTCACATCTATTTGACATGGTCGATCATGATCTATTTGACATGGTAGCCTTTGACATGGTCGATCATGATCTTCTGGACCACCACCTCGCAGACATGGGGATACAGGGATAGCCCGTAACTGGCTGTGCTCTTTTATCTCTGGTCGGGGACAGAGGGTGGCACTAGGGAGGGAAATGTCATCGCGCCACTCCTTGGTGTGTGGAGTGCCGCAGGGCGCAATTCTCTCCCCGATGCTTTTTAACATCTTTATGCGCCCCCTTGCCCAGATTATCCAGAGCTTTGGGCTGGGCTGTCACCAATATGCTGATGACACTCAGCTCTATCTGCTGATGGATGGCCACACCGACTCGGCCCCGAACACACTGACCAGATGCTGGGAAGCTGTGGCTGGATGGTTTCGTGGGAGCCGATTGAAACTAAATCCTTCGAAGACAGAGGTCCTATGGCTAGGTCGGGATGGCATGGGGATGAGGGACCAACTCCCTTCTCTTGCGGGGGCCCAATTAGTGCCATTGCCTTCCGTTAAGAGTTTGGGTGTAATCCTTGATGCCTCCCTTTCCATGGAGGCGCAAGTTACAGCAACAGCCAAGGCGCATCAAGCAGTTGGTCCCTTACCTTTCCCGCTCCAACCTGGCCACAGTGATCCATGCGACGGTCATCTCCAGGCTTGACTACTGTAATTCGCTCTACGCGGGGCTGCCCTTGAAGCTATCCCAGAAACTCCAGCGGGTACAGAATGCTGCAGCGAGGCTCCTCACGGGGTCTCTGCCATGGGAGCATATTCACCCAGTGCTTTTCAAGCTGCACTGGCTCCCGGTGGAGTACAGGGTCAGATTTAAGGTGCTGCTTTTGACCTTTAAAGCCCTTCACGGCCTAGGACCCTCGTACCTACGGGACCGCCTCTCCTGGTATGCCCCGTGGAGAGCCTCAGGGTCCATAAATAACAACACCCTAGTGGTCCCAGGCCCTAAGGAAGTTAGATTGGCCTCAACCAGAGCCAGGGCCTTTTCAACTCTGGCTCCGGCCTGGTGGAACGCTCTGCCTCATGAGACCAGGGCCCTGCAGGATCTGATTTCTTTCCGCAGGGCCTGTAAGACAGAGTTGTTCCGCCTGGCCTTTGGCTTAGAGCCAATTTGATTCCCTCCCTCCCTCTCTTTCTTTTTTCTTTTCCTTCTCCTCCTGCGGTGAGGCTACATTTTAATATTTTAATGTTCCATTATTTTAATGTTGTATTTTATTTTTGTTTTTAAGTTGTAATCATTCATCTTGTTTTTATTATTGCTTGTAAGCCGCTCTGAGCCCGGCCTTGGCTGGGGAGGGCGGGGTATAAATAAAAAATTATTATTATTATTATTATTATTATTATTATTATTATTATTAATCCAGATAAGCAACAGGCTATCATCACAGTTCAAGGGTACGGAGCAGAGCCAGAGAGGGGTATAGCCTAGGAAAATAGAGAGGGCTTGGGGCCATATTTGGTTCGAGGTTCCCCACCTCTGCTTTAGGGTCATGCATGAACCATGGCTTAGTAAGAGATATCTGACAACAAGATACATCATTTAATTTGTGAGGGTTTACTGCTACTTTTGTCAAGCTCAGTTCCCACTGACTTTGTTGACAGAAGGAGTAAGCACTATATTCTTGTTACTACACACACTGCTACTGACTATGTCCATTTCTGTATCTTCTAAAACTGCTGCCGGCAGTTTGTGTTCCTTTAATGTTTTATATTGCGATGTGACTCTAGTCTGCCCTTGAGTGATGGGACTATACAACCACCTTGAAGAGAAGGTGAACACAAAACAATAGAGAACAAAATGCTATTTGACTTCAAAGCTGCTTTCTGAATGCCTGTACCCAAGAGAGTGTTACTTTAAGGCAGCCATTATTTTTCACAATTGCTTGTGAATTATCACCCTAATGAAGGCAATTCAAATGCACACCATACACTACTGTAAGGTTCATTTTTGTATGCTCAGAAACTTCACACAGCAGATTGGTTTTTTATTCATTATTTACTGTTGAGCAACGTTATCATTATCCAAGGTGAATATATTCCTTTTCTCTGTGTAAATATATGTCAGGAAATTATATATTTCATTCATTCACATGAACACAAAAAATGAAGGGCATGTATCTGAAAATGGAAAATGTCAAAATACTTTGAATATTAAAATGGAACGGGACCTTTTCCTACAGGGTTCCCAATCATGCAGGGGTGAGGGCAAGAACCTGTTTGTGTAACAGTTGTATGTACTTAGGCTCTATGTGGTTGGGGGCAGGTACAGCAAACATTTCTCATAAGACGTGTGATAATTTTCACAAGGAAGTAGAAGGGATTTCCCCCAACCTGATTCCCTCCAAATAAGATTGCAGTTCCCATTGGCCCCACCTGGCACAGTCTTGAAAGAGAATGGTGAAAGAAAGTAGGAGAGGTGTTGCTTTCTCCTACTTCCTCTTTCGGCTCTATGTGCTTTTCAAAACTTAATTTGGTACCTGAGAAGCTGAGCAGAAAATACAGAAATCAATGGCGTGAGACAGTTAAAGAGTAAGTAGGGAGGAAAATGTGGCAACAATTGAGGGCAGAAAAGTCAGTAAAGAGAAATCGGGTGCTGTGGAGTCAGGAGAGTGGGAGCAGGATCATCCTGAAAGTGCACATTTTTTTTTGAAATTTCCCCCAACCAGCTCAGCTACCATCAAATAACAGAACACATCTGTTTTTATTGACTGAACTGTAAAAATCACAGATCTCCAGCACTGCTAGCATACAAAAACATTCATCCTCAGTACATATTCTTACAAACATTGTTCCCCTTGCAAAGGATCTCATCAAGGCCACCATCAAATAATGGATTACTTCTGTGTGGGCAGTTGTGTTCTCTAACTTATTGGTGGATCTGCCTGTTATCCTGTATGAAATTAACAGAGAGCATTAAGGATCCATGCTCTGCATTGATTGATTGATTTATGTGTGCATGCGCATGTGTGTGCATGCTAGCATGGACTGGATCTATGGTTCTAGTCTACCAATGTAGATTTTAACTAGATGGTGGTTTTTTGAGGGGTGGCCCCATTTGTAAAATCATTCAAATTCAAGATGATCCATTTTTGTTTAGATTTCTGCATTGCAGGGTGTTAGAATAGATGACCCTTGGAGTCCCTTCCAAATCTACAATTCAATGATTCTATGAAAAGCAAGCAGTGTGCACACATATGCACATATACAAATACACACGTGCATATACTTTCTGTTCAAGGGAGAGGGGGCATCGGGAAAGGGGGACAGAATCAACCAGAGGGGGTGGCACGCCTGGCACTTACTGAAATCTCCAGTGTGCCCACCAGCCCAGAAATGTTTGGTGACCTCTGCAGTATAGATTCACAGACTGAAAAGAGACAACAGCCCCCTGATTTCCTCTCTAGACTTGACATCCATGGCTGAGTGTGATAAAACTGCAGCTGAGAGCAATGGAACCTTCCACTTGCCATATGTTCTTGAAGACCCTCCAAGTGTCCCTATTTTCCAGGGACATCCCTGATTTAGAGAAGCTGTCCCGGTTTCTGATTTGATCATAGAATGTCCCCCTTTTCCTTAGGATATCTCTATTTTCATTGCTGAAATGTAAGAGGGTATGGAGTTATCTGATCCCCAAGCCCTCTGAAGGCAATCCTGTATAGGGAAGGGGTTTTTTATGTTTAATGTTTTATTTTGTTTTTATATATGTTGCAAGCTGACCAGAGTGGCTGGGGCAACCCAGTAAGATTTGTGGAGTATAAGTAGTAAAATTATATTGTTATGGAATGGGGCATCCCTATTTCATTGGAGAAATGTTGCAGGGTATGCTATTGAGCCACTTATCAAGCATGCCACAAGCATTACAGGCTTGGAAGTGTTTTTACAGAGGCTGCATATTTTGCTGATTCATATGTCACAATTTGCAAGACTAGTTGAAGGGCCACTGCTCTTACATTCTCGGATCATGGTGTGACACGAGTGGCTACTCGATGTTTGCATAGCTCTCCACGGAGTGCTGCAAAGCCACTTCCCTAGTTCATCACTGCTCTCCTCTCCAGGACCAGCACATAAATTATTGAAGCAATAAGACACAACAGGCTGCACAGGCAGGGCTGATTAACGCTTCACCTGGGTGTTTGTTTCATTCATTCCTCACATGCGAAGGCTGCATTAATCAGTACTAATGAAAGTCTGGATTATTTTATGAAGATTTCATTATTGGTACAAATCGGGGGGCCTACCTTTTGCTGCTGCTGCTGCTGCTTCATTTACTCTACTATGCTCAGAATAGTTAGATTAGGGATACAGTAATCTAGTTTCCAAAGCTTTTTTAGGCCCCCAGTATTCTGTCTCTAAACACACACTCTTTTGCACCTAAGCCCCCACCTGCATTATAATTTTAAAGCACTATTATACTAGTTTAAGAAGTCATGGCTTCTTGGGAACAACAATGGATTAAGATTTATGAGAGTTGTTAGGACACCTCTATTTGTCTCATAGCTACCAGCCACAGATTACACTTCAGGGACCTTCCATGGAGTCCTCTCTCATTTTCTGCCCATTCTATCAACCATTACATATATGGCCACAGTCTTGTCTTAGCAGGGTGGGGAAATGAGGATGAGGTGCTGCTTTTTCTTCCTCAGCTAAGGAGTGCAGTGTGCTTTGAATCTGCCTACTGGTTCTGTAGCCCAAAAACATATTCTTAGTGGATGTAGGATCACTGAAAGATCTTTCTTCCCAGGACTTAATTAAGTGGTTCCCCCTTTCTGCTCTTGACTTTCTTCCAACCTTTACTGGGCAAGTATTAGTCTTGGGATTCCAGGCCAATGTCATCACAAACCTCTCTATCTATCATCTATCTATCTATCATCTATCTATCTATCTATCTATCTATCTATCTATCTATCTATCATCTATCATCATCTATCTATCTATCATCTACAAAAATAAGTCCCATTGAGTTAAATGTGGCTTACTACTAGGGAAGCCAGTACAGGATCACAGTCTTAGTGTCCTTGCCTACCTTCTGCTAGCTTTCTCATTTTGTAGTATTCACTCTTTTAAAAAAGCAACCCTTATTTCTGGACTTTAGAACCATCCCTTGTGTGTAAAATGTTCATGGTACATCCTAAACCCTTTACTTGGGGTGTTTCCAGTTTGTTTTTTGTTCACTTCCATGGCCCACAAATAATGAGCCAGCTTTTTTATGTTCACCCCTTTGCACCATATTTCTTCTATCTCTTCTGACAGCAACCTGGGAAATTAATATAAAATCTCAATTGTTCTACCCTTTTCAAATCACTGATGCACATATGTTATGCCATATGCTATGTGGTGTTTTCTTATATAAAGAACTAATCTTCTTGCATTCAAGGCAGAATTTAGTGTCCATGTACATTGCACGGTAGATGAACAATCTGAAATCATTGCTCTCTACCAAAGTTACTGGGGAAAGTGTAATTGAATTCAATCAACTCAGTATTTCATGCTCATTTATGGTGCATCACTTTTAGGCATCTTGGCATGATAGCATTTGTTGCTCCCATGCAGCACTATAAACAACAAGAAGCACTGCTGGAAAAGACTTTGATGGCTTGCACTTGGCTATCTCATGCTAAAAACTGTGCTAATGTCGATAATAAATCAGGAATAATATTTAAAACATATTGAGCACCTATGCTGGCTGGACATTGAACAAGCAAGCATATACAGACATGAGTGGGACCTGCAACAAAATATTGCAGCATGGAGTGCTCCTCTTTAGAATTTGAGTCAGGCAGCCATACTCACTTCAAAAATACTCAATTCTATTTCACCTCTCTACCCCATTTCCCCCTCCAACAATCACTCGGCATCCCATAGCCACTGAGCATACTCAGTCCTCAATGATTTCTTGCCGGGGGGCGGGGGGGGGACGCGTGAGGCTGTGTGTGTTTACAGAGAAGGTTAGTTTAATTACAGCATGATAGAAAGGGAACAAGGAGCTAATAATGGAAAATCCACAGCTAACCATGTAGCTCATTCTAATAAAATGTAATACAGATGTGTGTGCTTTTTCCCTGTGAGACAGCAGTGATAGGAAGTGGGAAGAAACGTGGAAGGCTTAATCAATTAGAAGTTCCTAACTTTCAATGACTGTATTTTGGTAAAAAGAAAATTAGAGGAAAAAACAGCTATGAGATATCTAAAACATGTTTTCATTTTAATGTGTAGTTTAACCCTATTCTTCACCTTCTTTTAAAATCCCTGTAGCATTTTGTGTTGCTATACACCACCCTGATATTTTATGATGGGGCAGTGACTCATGCAGTTATTGGGATTCTAATTCCACCAACACATAATGTGAGGGAGCAGACCTGATGGGGGGCATGGCAGTGGCTAGCAAGTGCACCCCCACTTTCCTATTTATGCACTTGTGGTCACATGGGAAAGAATGCCTCAAGAGGGGCCAATGTCAGACACATCTTAGCCGCTACTCTCATTCTTGCATGTAAATTCTGGGTCTGTAGAAGCAAATAAGGAACAACAAGAGGCCTTTCCTACTTGAGCCCACTCTACTACTACTCTCACTCTTTATCCTGCAGCTTTTCTGTATGGTGGCTATCTTTTAAACATTCTTGAAAACAGGGAATGAAGATGTCTGAACAGGCAGCCCTGTTTAGGCAAGCTTTTAATGTTTGATGGACTATTGTATTTTTATATTTTGTTGGAAGCCACCCAGAGTGGCTGGGGAAACCCAGCCAGATGGGCAGGGTATAAATTATTACTATTATTATTATTATTATTATTATTATTATTATTATTATTATTCCTTCAGAAGAATTCTTACCCGCAGGAGAAGAGTCAAGATCTTATTTCTATCCAATATTATTGTTGCATCTTACCTGTACTCATTTGTGGCTGTCAGGAAGCACCATTCCAGGAGTCCTGTAAGCCCTGTGCTGGTGTTTAAAACTGTGTTAAATAAACATGTGAAGAAAGTCATAGGAATAAACACACTTCCTCTGCTTACCTGGCTGCCGTTCTGGTTGACTTCAAGCTTTTGCCAGACAATGTTCTGAAGTCCCTGGTTTTCAGAAAGTCATCTTTCAGAAGTTGGAAGGTGACTGGAACACCAATGAAGTATGGAGCCAGCATGTTTTGAATGCCTGCATGGCCCTGTAACCTTTTCCTGATAACATCTTTAAGTCCCATAGAATAAAATTTGGTGCTTTAAATCCACAGGAAGTTTTTAAGCCATCTGTGTTTGTTACTCCTAGTTGGTGTGAGATCTCTCTCTCTCTCTCTCTTTGCCTGAGGTGGGCAGGATAAGGGGAATATGCTAGTTAAAAATGCATAGAGTCCCTCAGAGCAGAACATTTCTGTTTAAGTGCAGTAAACTTGAACTGTGTTTTTCAATTGGAAAAATAATTTGAGGATGTCTTTTGTCCTACAGATCTATTGTAGTTTGCATTTCTAGAGGTGTTTTTCCACTCCATAAAAAAGCAAGCACCGAGGATGAAGTGCAATACCTTTATGGTTGTTTGCAAGTTCTGCTTTAACATATCTAATACTGTGATCTGAAGCCACTAATATTTCCCCCTCATCTTTTAAACAAAAACATAAATCAGAAAACCCTAATGAAAAGCCCGTTGAATAATGTCTGCTTGAACATGTGCAGAGGTGTATGCCAACTATCAGGAAGGAAAAAAATAAGATGTCTAGATGGATGCTTGTAATTTTAATGGTGCCTCTGAGCTAGGAACACTTCCACTGCTCATCAGAGTGAAGGACCATCATTTTAATATAGTCTTCTGTATGCTATCACATTCTTTCCAATCCATTTCACAAGGAAATTGTCCAGTGTTAGAAAGATACAGTTTGCATGGCTTGGTACATCACTGTCACACTATTAACCTTCAAATATTATGCATACAACTGACATACAAGGGGGAGGGGAAGAAATCAAATCAAGTCATTCCCACTTATTTTTTTCTTGCCTGTCCTGTATGTGTTAATTAAGGTGCTTTTAATTTAAACTGATAAACACAAAGCAGAAAGGACAGCAGTATGTGCACATTAGAGAAATACCCTGTGAGGAGGTACTTTATTTTCTTCAAGTGACAATATCGAGTTTCAATACTGTTTCGCACCCCCTCCTCTAAATATGTCATTATAATCAGACATTAACCTATATTTTAGCCTTTGGTGGAATAAAATGGCATTTCCGTATGCCCTCCGAGTAATACTAAATCTCTCCAAACAAGATCATTCCTTGCGTGGAAGAAACCATAGGCTAAGGTCTGCCGCTCCCTATCATTCTTTTATAAGCTAAATTAAATATTAATTTAAGCAATGGAAATATGCATGCCCTTTTATATCAAAGTCGCTGCTGTTACCAAGATAAAGAATGCTTTAGTTTAAAGTGTATGGAAGCTTCCAAAAGACCCCCTCCCATTTCAGATAAAAGCTATGTAATCCCAATTCACTGGAAGAATTGATTGTTTTATTTTCCAGCAATCTAAGTGTCTGGGAGATCCTCAGAGAGGAAATGATTTGCAGGGGAAAGCCAGTTTTCTTGAGAAACAAAGACTTTTTCTCCATTGTGTATCTTCTTTTAAAGTAATGGGAATGCAGGAAATGGAAAAGGCTTGTAATTCCTTACAGTTGCTTTTCTGGGTTTGACATTTAAACACACACACACACACACACACACACACACAAATCATCCAATAACAAATTCATTCTCCCAGAAGTGCATAAAACCAATTTTTAATTGATGCTTATGATTGCCAGCTTTTCAAAATAATTAAATAAATAAGCATTGCAAGGAAATGCTACAGAACTCATGATACCTGCCATGCCTTTATCTAAAAGGTGCTGTGTGTGTGTGTGTGTGTGTGTGTGTGTGTGTGTGTGTGTGTGTGATTGGACCAGGACAGGAAGTTAAGGAGTTGGAGGAGTTGCCTGCTGATGACCCTGGGGAGGGGCCAGGTGGGTTGGGATGGGCTGCTGCTACAGGAGGAAACTCAGAAACTATTCCAGGTTCCTAGATTGGTCTAAACCACTGAGCCTCTTGGGCTTGCCAGTCGGAAGGTCGGCGGTTCAAATCCCCACGACGGGGTGAGTTCCCGTTGCTCTGTCCCAGCTCCTGCCAACCTAGCAGTTCGAAAGCACGTCAAAGTCCAAGTAGATAAATAGGGACCGCCCTGGTGGGAAGGTAAACGGTGTTTCTGTGCGCTGCTCTGGTTTTGCCAGAAGTGGCTTAGTCATGCTAGCCACATGACCCAGAAAAACTGTCTGCAGACAAACATCAGCTCCCTCGGCCACTAAAGCAAGATGAGCACCGCAACCCCAGGGTCGTTCGTGACTGGACTTAACTGTCATGGGTTCTTTACCTTTACCTTACATCTTGGCTATAGGTGGCCTCTGTTGCCTATAGCATGTTCATTTGGAGTAGTATCATTTCCTAATAATTACAGCCAATATTCATTTGATCTAAAACATGGTCAGGGTATGCCATCAAAAGTGGCCTGGAAAGACTTCCCTTTCGCTTTGGTCCATCATATTTGTACTGTTTAGCCTTTACCCATGTGAGAAAAGGTGGGCTGTGGATAGCACTTAACAGCTGACTCAACTGTATATGAGGATGAGAGCATGTCTTGCTCAAAGCCATCTAGAGCAGAATTTGAAGAAGACCACCCCCTCACACACTCTGGATCTTTACTAGCTCGGTTGCCATACTGTTGCCAGTGCTGCAGAAATTTGTGCTCTGTAGTGATAAAATTCAGTTCCCCAATAAGCCTGTGTGGAATTGCTTATAGGATGTGCATTGGTATCCAGTACGGTCACAACCAGTTCCCCAAGATTAAACCAGATAGTAATGCTGAAGTGCTCCGTGTGAATCTGAGATGCTCTGGTTCTTCTGCATTTTAAATGCCAATCAAAAGGAGAATAAATTTAAATTGAACCTCTGTAGATCTCATTTAAATATGTGTTTAATTTTGTAAAATAATAATAATTCCAGCTGATTAGCAGCTACCTGTTGTAATACTAAGAACATAGAAAAGCATAAAAGCAAAAAATTAAAGTCACAGGTCAGTATTCAGACAAAGCAAAGTCAGGCTACCAAATTATTTCCCATTATTAAGCCAATAAATCAGGAACATGTTGATGGATGCTAGTGCTGGGGCAGTGTCTCTGCCTCGTGGGAAAAAAAATGTTTAACAGATTCAGGTGATCAATGCTGTCAGAGCTTTGCAAATAGTGGGGGGAATGAGATGATAAACAACACAGCGAGAAAATGACTGGCAGAGAATGACTGGCTTTGTTACAGGGACCCAGACAACTTCCCCACTTGATCTCTGTGTGCCTTTGAGCTCCTTTTTAAAAGGAAAGAAACAAGTATGTCTCCAACCCTACATGTCTGATGAAAAGAAACCAAAATGGGCAGAGGAGCTAATGGGTTTTTCAAAGTGAATTTAAGCCACTGCATAAACCTGATTGAAGAGCTGTGAAGCAGAAGAAAATATTGGATATGGGTGGTATTGAATTATTAATAGCCTGTATGAAAGTGGTCTAATTAGATCTAAAGAGGCATCACATTTTATTAATGGGCTGATGAAAACAAAGATAACTCTTTGCACGTTATTGTGAAATAGGGATCTTTTAACAAAGACTAAGGCCTGTCAGGGCTAAATGGCACTCAAATATATTTATCATCTAGAAGTACTTGCTTTTTTTTTACACACAGGTCTGCACATGACAACCAAAACAGCATTGTCTTTTAAAAATGACACTTTTATTGAGCATACCAAAGGAGATTCCACTAACTAGGTTTTCTAGGCAACTGCTGCTTCTTAAAAATAAATAAATAATGAAAGCAAGACACATGAACTCTGTAAATGGATTTGAATTATATAAGGATTTTATCTTTTAAAGGTATGTTCCATCTTTTTCCCTATTTATTATTGCATTTATATCCCACCTTTCCTCCAAGGAAGTCAAGGTGTTATTCTTGGTTCTCTCCCTTCCCATTTTATCCTCACAACATCCCCATGAGCTTCATAACTGAGTGTAGATTTGAAGACCTATAAAATCTGCACTTTCTGTAACATACGGTAATGTGAATTGAAATGCAACCATCCATCAAAATGCACACATCGCCGAATTTTGCAATGCAGTTCTCCAACCAAATAATCTGTTCTAAAAAATGCATACTGGTGTAAAGTGCGCATAGGAATTTGTGTATCGGTGTAAATGACACACAAAGAAGCATTGTATTAGGAGAACTTGCGATGAAAAAAATTGTGCTTAGGAAAAATTACTTAAAACCTTTTGATGAATTTTCATCCTTTTTTATTTTTAAAAATGCAGACACACTTGGAAATATGGAGAAGATTGGAAAAATGACAAACTCAGAGAAACCAAAATTGGCAGATCCGCTCATTCCTAGTTGCAAATTATTTCTGTTTTCTCTTGTTTGTTGATTTTAAGGCCCTTTTGGACAGAGCCTTTTGTCTGAAACAAAAGAACACAATAAGAGTTTGCTGGATCGGACCAATGCCCCATCTAGTCCAGCATCCTGTTTTCACTGCGCCCACCCTCATGCCAGCCAGAAGCCCTCAAACAGGACTCGATCACAAGAGCATTCTCCCCTCTTGTGGTTTCTGCCAACTGGTTTGGTGAAAAGAGATACAGTCATGTATTGTAATGTTGAAACTTACTTTTTCATTCAGTTCCACCAGTGCTACTTTCTGAGCTATTACAAGGTGTTCTTTGCATACATAAAAAGTCATCCTCGTTTTCTGTAGGATTTGATTGGGCAATCTCTCAATCATTTTATAGTTCTTGGACTTGGCTGCTACAGTTTGGCATGAATACTTCAACCTCCCTAGTGTGTGATAAGCATTCTCTGATCAGCAAGCAAAAAATTCTAGTTAGCAGCAAGGGTGGAAGGACTACCATGTCACAAAGGCCTAAGTAAAAGAGCTAAGAATAAGTGGCTGTTGTTCTCACCTTGTAAAACTGATGACATCTGTGACTTTGGTCAAGCTGTTTAAGTCTAAATTTGGAAAATATTAGCAGCTTCTCAAACGGAAAGGAATGCTGTTGATAGAGACCCCTGTACTGTGGAGGGGGGGGAAGTACCTCACTACAGCAAACCTTATGTGTGTTCTTTTAAAACCCACACATGGTATAAATTTCCCCTCCAAGGTAAATGTCATTAAGGGAAATTGGCAGGTAAAACAACCCTACAATGGCTGCAATCGAGACACATGCCTAACAATACCCTCAGCCATCCTCAAAGATAATCCTAAAGTATTTCCCTGTCTTTAAAATGCTGCTGGTATAGATGACCACCTGTTCTGTCTTTGTTGCACAGGTGGCTCAAAATGCCATTTGCATAATAATCCCACAATTTAAGTGCCAGCAAATGTTTGCCTTTTCTCTTTCTCCATCATATGTAGGAAGCAGAACTTCTGTAGGCATTAGTCACACAAATACTAGGGTTAAGTTGCTGTTACCATATGCAGCATACTTTGAAAATGGCCTCCGGTGATGGTACATTAGAGTGACATCTTCACACATCTCCCACCAGCTGCCTCTTGTACTTTCAGTATAATACTATGAAAGTTTTAAATGGTGCTCATTTTCTGGATATTTTGAAAAGAAGTATGTGTGTCAGATTGCTAGATTTCACAGATATCCCTGGCTTTCTACCTAAATTTTTATCACACGTGACTCCAGCTGCAAGGCTGGAATAGCAGGCTTGTGGGGAGTCAACTGAGAGCACAATGATGTTAAAATGCAAAAGAAAGAAAATTAATACAATGAAAATGGAAGAAAACCATAATAATCACAGCTATCAAAATAAAACAAAAAGCCACACTGAGCTGGCTGCTTGCATTGCTTAGACCAAATTGTAATAGAATTTCCATATGACAAAATATTATAAATCCATATTTTACATATGGACAACATAACATGCCTGGTTCTTACAAGTACAAAAATAGTGCTCACTATTACAACATTTCTGGCCCCTATCTAGCACACTACTTGTTCATATTAGCTAAATTTGAAGATCGGAGAGTGTAGACTGATCTTGTTGAGTAAACAAGAAAGGGCTTAAATATTATTGCCTGGATAGTTCAAATGAAGGGAGATGGCTGGAGTCACTCATCAACCTCAAAAACCTACCAACTATTGTTTAGCACTTGATGTTCATACACCAGTGAAGGCAAGTTACAGTAGCATTGTTTAATCACAAGCCCTGATCCTGAGACAGATCTTGGATACTATGGAATGTGGAAGTAACAAAATGCAGAAATGCTTTGCCCTTCCTGTTCCCAGTCTTTTCTATATTAGCCTTCCCTTCATCCTGTGACTCCTTCCACCATCCCTGCATTAATAGTCACTTCTGCAGCAGCAGCCTTTTCTCCTAGTAGATGCTCTGCATATTATTAAGGACCTCACTGGTTTAACTGAGTGGGACCTGGACTGCAAGCTTTACGCTTGCACCTGTTGTAAATCCCTTAATAAAGTTATAGTTGTTTAAAATCCAGCACTGCTGTCTGATCCTTCCCTCCAGCTGCCCATGCAAGGAACAGATGGCAATGTCGTCACTACTACTCAGAGGCCAGCCCTGACTTTGATTCATTGTCCCAGGGATCATAACCAAATTGCAACTGTATGCCACTTTATTTTAAAGGGTTTCACCCCTATTCCACAACATTACAACACCGGCAGAACATAATTAATGTATCTTAGTTCAGAATGTATCAGCTCTGAAGATGAAATCAGAATAGACATCTTAGCAAGAAATGAACCAGTGACCTTAGTGTGCACTCCTTGTCATTCAAATTACCATGCCATAAGCAAACTAGTACTTCACATCTTCCTGCCCATCTATCACCGCATGCAGCAAAAACTGAAAAAAAGAATTTTTTATTGTTCCTGAAGAAAGCAACAGATACCAGAGAGAGCAATCCCTGTCAGATCTCCAGCAAGAGAGGAGCTGAGTTCTCTGTCCTAAAATAATTAGAGTGAAATAATGCTAGAGTGTGCTGGGGTGAAGTATTTGGTGAAGACTTCTTTGCCAGTTCCAGTGGAGCCTGTGGGGAAGGAAAATGGTCCACGAAGACTGGAATAATGTTAAAGGCTTGTGGAGGTGTACCTTTCTGAGATGACCAAGATTTCCCTCACCACCACATTAAATACACTGCTATTCATGCAGCAACAGAGAAGCCCAACAGCTTTCCTTCTTCATTTGGAATAGGTATTCCAATGGGAACAGCCATCTTTTCCCCATGAAATGTCCCTGGCAGTGGTGATACATCATGATGCAGCATTGCTCCCATTGGCCTATTCTATTGAAAATGAAGGAATGCTCTCAAGCTAGTAAGCCACCCCTAGCTAAAATTATAAAATTTATGCAAGACCCACCCAAAAGTTGTGTCTTAAACTGCTAGCAGGTAAGTGCAAATGCTACAAAGCTCACCTACACATGATATACACTAGCCCCATCCCCACCATGACCCCACAATGCCTCACTCATCCCAGTAGAAAGCATTGATTCATTCATTCCACTGAATTCAATGGGTCTACTTTGAGTGTAACTAATGTTGGATATCAGCCTGGCAGATATCCTTCTCTGCCTTCTCAGCGTGGCCTTCTCTTTCCCATCTTTGAATGTACAATGCCCTTCTTCATGCCTTTGCAACTTTTAGATAGCCCCCAGAAGGAAGAAAAGGGAAAGAATTTGTTGTGAAATTTACTTGAGAAACTAAAAACTTTTGAATGAGTGCATCTTTACTCTAAGATACATTTCAGTGGAATTCTGAATGGGTTTCCTAAGTTGTACAATAAATACAATTTTGCTAAAAGGACATATTACAAAATAAATAATATTCAACCATTCATGACATCAATTGTATTTTGGCATAAAGAAAAATTGCTAAGATGAAATTCAGGACACATTCCTTAGTACAGAAGTGAAATGCCTTCCAGAACCATAGACTTAAGAAGCAGAATGGCTTTCCCTTTACCTAACAGCTTTAATTGCAAGCTAAAATGCCTTTTTTCTTTTAAACTTCCATTTTATCAGTTGTCTGGAACCTGTCACACTGTTCCCAGTGCTTGATGGTTATATTGTCTCATTCAGTTCCACCTCAACTGATTTGTGACAATACAATGTGATTGTTTTTCACTCTCCATCAAATATGTGATTTTTCTTCCCATTCAGCAATAGCACTGAGCACATCCATCCTGTTTTTAGTTTCATGTTATTAACTTAAAAAGAGTAACATACTCAATTAGCAGCCATAATGCATAATCCTCACTAATGACAGACATAAACGATTAAATATTTATATATGTGTTTAATTATTTTTGACTTAAGTATGCAAACACACTTAAACCACCATTTTAATGTATGGTTTCAAAACAACCAGCATACTGACTAATTTGCAACTTTAAAAAGGCACATCTCTCCTCTCAACTTTATTCAGAAGGGATTTGGGCTTTCTGAACTTTTTAGGAAGTAAAAACTAATTCCAAAAGTTTGCTGAAATCATGGAGGGATCCTTCACTATTACCAGACTTCCAAACAAATAGTTTTTGAGTGCAGATATCTGAGAAACTGCTATTAACCCATTAGTACCAGCTACAGGGGTTGGTTTTTATTGCTACCTTTTCCTAGGTGTGCCTTGTGAGTTCCTCTTTTGATTCTCTCATTGCTTCTCTTTCATTGCAATGCTGGCAAAAGGAGCAACAAGGGCAAATGGCAATGTTAGAAGCCTGCCAAGGTGGCTGGGATTTCTTCTCACCTGAGATGGAAGATAGTGGGATGCTCACACTGAAATGGGACTGTTGACCAGGACAGCCAGCAGTTTTTAGACAACTCACATGGGGAAGCTACTTTCTGTCTACTATTCCCAATAATGAGAGGCATTGATGAGGGCAAAAGCAAGACTTTCCACAGTTTATTTCATAAATTTAGGATGAAATCACTAATTTACTCAGATTATTATATATATTTTATTTGCTGGTGTTAATATTTTCCTTTTTAGCAGTATGAAACGAGAAAATTTTGCTAGGGAAATGAAACATGGCATTTACAAGTTATGAAATACTAAAGGAAACACTACAAGCAAGGGGAGCAGTGTTAGGTACTGTAACCCAGCTGGGAGTCTTACTCTCTTAAATTCTCTATGCCAGAAATTTGCTGTATTCTTCCTCCATACCCTCAGTATGCTGCAGCAGTTGGGAATCAGCTCTGCACATGTGTAGAGTGCATATACTTTTATGTAAGTATTGAGAAAGAAATATTAGAGTTGAACAAATAAACATAATCCCAGAATAACCTAAAGAACTGGAGAGCTCCCCAAGTCAAATAGAAGGAGCAGATCTAATGGTACCAGAGTACACTAGCAAACCAGGGGTCCAGCAGAAGACATACCTTAAAGAGCTGTCACATGGAAGATGGAGCAAGTTTGTTTTCTCTTGCTCTGGTGGGTAGGACCTGAACCAGTTTCTTCAAGTTACAAGAAAAGATATTCTGACTAAGCATCTGAAATAACTTTCTGGTGGTAAGAGCTGTTTGATGGTGGAATGGACTTCCCCAGGAGATGGTGGACTCTCCTTCATTGGAGGTTTGTAAGCAGAGATTGGATGGCCATCTCGCATGGCTTCTTTCATTGAGATTCCTGCATTGTGGACTAGATGGCTTTTAGTGTGCCTTCCAACTCTACAATTCTGTGATTCTATAAAATACCAAATACATGAGAAATAAAACCTGAATTCTTCTACAACACAGGTCAGCAATTGTCTTGTGATGCTTCAAAGGTCCAATTTACATGATGTCCCCAAAATAAAAAGACCCAGATCTCAGTGCCAAGCAGTGCTTTTCTAATTGTTTATAACGCCACCAAATACATAAACTGGTTATCTGCTTTTGTTGTGGGCCTTAACTCATTTATTTTTAGTGTCTTTATGAGCATCTGCTCAGAGCATTGTTCTCAAACTGCTTCTTAATCCTGTAATACATCCATAGAAAAAGAGACATATAAGAAAAACCAGCATTAGAACACGACAATATGATTTGCATGATTTACAGAAAAGTGCATGAAATAATGCCAAACACAACGCATGACAGGATGCTTGATTTGGATTAAACAAGGCAATAAACTCCAATCTTCCTAGTTATTGGGTTATGGGGAAGCAAACAAGATAGTACCCTAAATGTTTTTGCACTGACTCACGTCTCAATCATGCGGTAGATATTATTTTGGTAACACTGTTACAGATATAACATATCTGTCATCAGAGGCAGTTGAACATTTTGTTTTGGAAAAAAAGTATATAAAACAGATTGTGATGTTTTGTTACATATATGCAGTAGATTGGTTTAGCTGTAAAAAATAGGAAAATAACTCATTTTTATTATAATGCATTTTTTAAAATATGTGTTCTATTATTTAACTGAATTCAATACATTTTCAGGGTTGTAAAATATCATTATTTTAAACAAATTTAGCAATCGTTTTATATCAGTATAAATGTCTTTATTAAGGAAATCTGGTCATTTTCCATCTTAGTCTATGGAACAATTTGTAGCAATGGCAAAAATCCTGTGCAATGCTAGGCTACCTGACCATCTCATTGAGGTCAATGTCTTTTTTTTTAATATAAAATATTTATTCACTTTTCACAAATTTTAAGAACACAAATCACAAAAAAAACATAAACACACACAAAACACAAAAAACACCACATGTATAATTTCAAACCCTTTTTTCATAAAAGATTTTCCCGACCTCCTCGTACCTCCCCTTACTGCATTCCAATCCCTAATTAATTTTGATCAACAAATCCTTCCCTAGTTTCTAATAAATAAATTTTAACCTTTCTTTCCATATTACATAATGGTTACAGCATTCAACCTCATATTTTCCAAATCCACAACGCCTCAACATTCCACAATTTTACAATGTTTCTTAAGATAGTCTTTAAATTTCTTCCATTCTTCTTCCGCTGTCTCTTTTCCCTGGTCTCGGATTCTGCCGGTCATCTCTGCCAGTCTCATATAGTCTATAACTTTCATCTGCCATTCTTCCACGGTGGGTAGTTCTTCTGTCTTCCAATACTTCGCGATCAATATTCTTGCTGCTGTTGTAGCATACATAAAGAATGTCCTGTCCTTCTTTGGCACCAACTGGCCGACCATCCCCAAGAGAAAGGCCTCTGGTTTCTTCAAAAAGGTATATTTAAATACCTTTTTTATTTCATTATAAATCTTCTCCCAGAAAGCCTTAATCCTTGGGCACGTCCACCAGAGGTGAAAGAATGTACCTTCATTCTCTTTACATTTCCAACACTTATTGTCAGACAAGTGGTAGATCTTAGCAAGTTTGACTGGGGTCATGTACCACCTATAAATCATTTTCATAATATTTTCTTTTAAGGCGTTACACGCCGTAAACTTTATACCGGTGGTCCACAACCGTTCCCAGTCTTCAAACATAATGTTATGACCAATGTCTTGTGCCCACTTAATCATAGCTGATTTAACTGTTTCATCCTGTGTATTCCATTTCAGCAGCAAGTTATACATTTTTGACAAATTCTTAGTTTTGGACTCTAACAATTCTGTCTCAAGTTTTGATTTTTCCACCTGGAAGCCATTTTTCCTGTCTGACTTAAAGACCTCCATTATTTGATAATAATGAAGCCAGTCACGCACTTTGTCTTTTAATTTCTCATAACTCTGCAATTTCCATTTGTCCCCCTCCTGTTCCACAATTTCCCAATATTTCGGCCATTTCATCCCCATATTAAGTTTTTTCACTGCCTTCGCCTCCATTGGCGATAAACACCTAGGAGTTTTATTTTCCAACAAATCCTTATATTTTGTCCAGACGTTATATAATGCTTTCCTGACAATATGGTTTTTAAAAGCTTTGTGGGCTTTAACCTTATCGTACCACAAATATGCATGCCACCCAAAAATGTTATTAAACCCTTCTAAATCCAAAATATCTGTGTTCTCAAGTAGTAGCCATTCCTTCAACCATCAGAAAGCTGCTGATTCATAATAAAGTTTTAAGTCTGGCAGGGCAAATCCCCCCCTTTCTTTTGCATCAGTTAATATCTTAAATTTTATTCTGGGCTTTTTGCCCTGCCAGACAAATTTAGAATTGAGGTCAATGTCATTTAAGCAGTGTGAGAAAAGAGAAACCACATGGTGTCTTTATAACAGGCACATTTTTCTCAACATTTTTTCCTTTCCTCAGTTTGTAATAGACACTCATTGATTATGAAGCAGCAGGGCTGGCCCACCCATGGGGCAAGGTGAGGAGACTGCCTCAGGTGGCAGGGTCCACCAAGGCAGCAGGTCCCAATGCCAGTCTTTTCTTCCCTCCTTGTTCCTGGCACGGAGGGAGTGTCATTTTGGGGTCTGCCTCAGGTGCCAAAATATCTAGGGCTGGCCCTGTGAAGCAGCCTTGATAGGACCAAAAGGTAACACACTTCCCACTTACAGAAAATGTCAGAAATGAGAGAGCTCAGTTACGAGCAAGCTACTAACAATAAAGGAAAGTTAGTTGTTTGGCACCCATCTGTCTCGGGAGACAATGGGGCAGTGAAGTCAAACTGTTGGAAGGTTACAGCACCTGCTGTGGCTTTAGAGACCAATACGGGAGAGACATGTTTTGTTGCAGGTGGGGCAGATGAAGGCATCTGGTTGTGCTGCTGTAAGTGCACAACAGTATTTCTTCTCTCTGCACTCTTCTACTCGTCCTAGCAGTCATTTCTCCTCTGTGGTGGATTTACTGTGGTGGATACATGACCTGGCGGTCTCTCTCCAGGCACTGTGACTGTCTGCAAGGGATTCCCACATAGTGGAGTTAATGTTGCCAGCCTTCAAGTCACATTTGTAGACATCTTTGTAATGCAGAACTGGTCTGTCAATTGGCCTGGTGCCTGATGCCAGCAATGTGGTAACTAAATAATGAGTAAAACTGCAGATGTCCACAAAATATTTCCTAAACTGGTCTGTACAATGATCTTCCGGTGACTGGTAAATTTTCCTTTGTTCTGGAGTTTCCATTTTATTTTGTCCTGTGGAGAATGATAATGCTAGAAAGGGAAGCTGTCTGTACAGCACCTAGAGAGACAATAGGCTATGAGAGCCTTGATTTAGTTCAACAGGATTTATTTTTAGAAAAGGAAAAGTGGCTCAGTCATGCCCTACACTCATTGTGAAGAAGGCTGGTTTTCTCTAGCACTTTGTGTGCTAATGCAGAGCCCCATCACTCCTAAGAAAGCAACTTTATCAAGAAAATGTGCATTTTCAAGAAACAGCAATATGAATATTTCATCAGCCTGCAGGTCTGCAAAGTCTCCGGAGGCCTGATCCTGCAGTCATTTATGTATGTGTAGTAGGCTTAAAACTGTAAGTGTTCCAACTGGAACACAAGTCCAGCATCAGAGCCAAAGTCTTAAATACCTAACAAAGCCAGGCTTTGGCAGAAAGGTTCTTTTTCCTCCAGCAAGCAACACATCAAACTGGCATACTTGCAGTCGGAGAGAATGCAATTTCTGGCTATGCTGTGAGAGCCAGTGTGCAATCCAGTGTAACTAAGCTGGATGTGCTACCTCATGGATCTTTTATTTACAAGTAAGTGGGGCATCTCAAACTTTCACAGTCTACATTTCAGCAACATCTTCCCAGTTTGTTCTCCCTGCAAAGCAGCAAAAAGCCTACAGATTCTGAAGACAGTAATCAAATTAATGACAATGGCCTAATGGGGAAATGGGTGCAATATGTTGTAGCATATGAAGATGTGAGTTTTGTGAGGCAGGGAATACAGACCTCTGTTTGTGCTCCCCATTTCTCTAAGCCTATGAACAGGGACAGGTCCTCTGAGCATTCAAAGGTCAATTGGAGCTGGGTGTGTTCAGAGCCTCCAGAGAATAAGCTAGTTAGTTTGTGTGCCTCTTTCTGCATTTAGGTGTGTAAGTGCAGGCTCTTATATTTGAAAATGTTGTTCTTGTGTGAAATGACAACAATTTTTTGTATTCACAATGTCTTCAAATCTTTGAAATGGTGCCTAGTATTACAGGCAATTTATCTAAGAGGTTTTTTGTGGGGGTGGTGTTTTCACTGGAATGAGAAGTGTTATAAAAGTCATAAAAGTGCCTTTTCTGACCTTTTTGCTTTCATCCCTACTTTAACTGAACATTGCTGCAGCTGTCTGTCAAAACAGCTGTACAAATTGCAATACTAGTGCTTTTGAGACCTTGAGGAATAAAGCATCCACGGTAACCTTACCTTGTAAGATGATGCTGATCATAACTGTGTGTGAATGTAAACTATTATTCTTGAAGATTATAACCTTGTGTGAAAGAAAAGTGATACATTTTAGTCCTATGAACAGCTTATAGTCAGAAGAAAATTAAGCCTGGGACAATTTAATCTGATTATAAAAACCAGCAGGTGCCCGGGGTGGGGTGGGGGAATAGAGAGAGAGAGAGACCACACTTATTGTTTTAGCTGCCATAACAAGAAAGCCATATAAGAGCCTGAAATGGTACTTGCCAATTTGATAGTATAAATGTTAAGATGCTACTGAACCACTAGTCTAAGGGATTTTGATTTCTGAATAAATTGCTTCACCACAAGGTTTTCAATTTATCTGCAAAGAATTCTGAAAAATATTAGCTGGCACCGTGACAGAGGTGCAAGACTCCTGGGTAACATTAATGTACAGCTATTTGGAAATCGCCCCATTTAGGTGGAGTTAAAGGACGAGACATACTGGGTCCCATGATAAATTTTTCTAAATTTCCAGATGCAGTATCTATATCGTTACTGCTCTTGCTATTCGTAAAGTTGGTGCTAAAAGGAGCCTAAGGAAAGAGAGACTGTGAAATCCTATATAATAGGGGGGCTATTTGAAAAATAGTTCCCCAAGCCCAAGCTAGTAGGGACCAAAGCCAAGCAGATGCATGCTCCTCGTATCATTGCTGGATGTGGGCAGCAAACAAAAGTGTGCAGGTTCCAGCTTTGTACCTGGAAAGAGTAAGCCAATGTAGTGTCCTCTAGACGCTGTCGCCCATCACCCCAGCCAGCATGGTGAATGGTCAGGGTGATGAGGTTTAGGGAAGTTTTTAATGACTGATGTTTTAATATTTTGTTGGAAGCCACACAGAGTGGCTGGGAAACCCAGCCAGATGGGCGGGGTATGAATGATAAATTATCATCATCATCATCATCATCTACTGATTCATCCCCAAGTCCCTGCAGTTAGATTTGAAGACCAGGTAACATATGGGCAGGGCCAATGTTGTGAGGCCATGCTATCTGGCTGTTGCCTATGGCACTGTAGCTGCATATTATGTGAAAGGGCCCTTTACAGGAATGTGTATAATAACTAACCTTTCAAACCAATGTGTACCTGAGCGGTTTATGCAGCACACACCTCTTCTGATTTTATCTGCACACTAGTCAGAGTTGGGATGGTGCAATGAAAGCAGCTAAGAGTCGGGTCAGTGTGGAATTAGCATCATTTAAAGGAATCTTGCATTGCATGAGAAATCTTTCTTAGAGTGCTCGTAAACGAACATCCTGTTGTGAGTCAATGCAACAAAAAGAGTTGTTGGAATTCTCAGAGGTGGATTTGAAATGTTGGTAGATTCTAAAGAAAAGTATTGTTTTTCAGACTTAAATCAAGAGCAATGCAATAAAGGCTAGACATTTGTGTTCCAGTGTTTCCTCTTCTCCAAATAGCAACACCCTGGAGTGCTTTCCATCTTCAGAATGCTTCATGAATTAAAGTAATCTAATATACAAGACATCTGAAAGTGGCATATTACTCTGAACTGCCATTATGAAGAAAGGATTCAGAAGTACATATAGATTGGCTTTGTCTCTAATTCAGTAGCTGAAGTAAGAAAAAAAAAGGTATTACAGGTAGTGTTAGTCTTTGTCTTGGCTCACTTTTCTTCTTTTAGCCCAAGCCATCTAAAAGTTCTTTCTCCATCAAAAGACAGTTGCAAAGCAGCATTATATAGCAAAGGAAGATGTCTCTCTCTGCTTTCTTCTTGACTGATGAGAAACTATAGGCTCTCCCATACACACTGGATGTCCTGAGCACACCCTGCCCAAGGAGGACTAACAGCTGGTAGTTTGATTCTTCATTGATAAAGCATGCAATTATGTTAGCTCCTTCTTTCTTTGGCAATCACTCATAGCTGTGTAAGATTGTCTCCCATGAACACAGTCTTAACAGTGAGTCCGTAAGTGACTGTGGAGGCCAATTCTGGATCCACACGTTCTTCCACAGTGGGGACATAAATTTCCAGGCAGGAGTTGATCAAGGTGAGGGTTTGCCAAGCATGCCTTCCTCTTAGCACGTTTCTCCCTTTCATCCTGAGTTTGAGCGTCTTCAAAGTCCACACACTGGCAGAGGAATAGGAGTGGGGGGGGCGCACTGCACCCGGCAGCGCGACCCCCAGGGTGCCATCGTGGCTGCCCCCCTGCCTGCGCTGGACGCACACCAGCTCCACCCCGCCTGCTCTCTGCCCCCAGTGCTGGAGCATGAAGCTCCGCCACTGAGTCCACAACACCTTTGATAAAGGCTGTTCTGCAACTGAAGTGCTCACAGGCCAGTGTTTCCCAATTTGCCTTGAGACAGTCTTTAAACCTCTTTTGTTGACCACCAGCATTATGCTTTCCATTTTTAAGTTCAGAAGAGAGTAGTTGCTTTGGAAGATGATAATGAGGCATCCGCACAACATGACCAGTCCAACAAAGTTGATGATGAAGAATCATTGCTTTGACACTGGTGATTTTTGCTTCTTCCAGTGCACAGAACATGCATACAAGCTTCTGGCGACTAAGTAGCCGCCATTCCCTCCTGAAGCTTGTGCTCTGTGCTGGACTATTGGAGCATACATACATAATTTTATTTGTATGGCACCTTCCCATACTTCAAACCATATTCAAGACTGCTTACAACATGAAAAAATATTACATAACTACAACATTACAAAAGTAGTCACAACCAAACTGAGCAATTTCCACGTAAAACACCACAACAAGATCTAAAATAAACACACACACACCAGTAACAAGCCACCTACAAAAAAATACCCCAAACACCCCAGCTTTGGTAGCTTGAGTCAGTCAGGGTCCCGCCCTCCCAGGCAAGGTGGGGGAAAGCCTGCAAGGCAGGGACCAGATCTTCCAGGACTCTTGTTTCCACCCATACTGAAGTACCCTTGAAATATACTCGGATAACAAACCTCATCTGATGGCACAAGTGCAAGCAACCTGAGACTTCTCCTACATGCAAGTTGTCTGTCTCTTCAAGCTCCGCCCGGTCCTGGGGGACAGCAGAAGGACAGAGGGTATTCTCCTGCACCCCTTGTCAGGTGCTGTCTGTTCTTCCACTCCTGAAATGTCCTGGCCTCCAGCCCTGCCTCCTGCCCCGTGTCCTGCACCCCATCCCCCATCTCCTCCTGCTCATACTCTTTTGTTTGGGAGACACAAAACCTCTGGGCCAGCCTGTAGCCCCAAAGCCTCCACTATTCACTCCTCGGCATCCTGCCAGTCCCTGACACTGGAGCAGACATTCCCTTTACAACAGGTAACAGAATCTCCATATAGACATTATCCATGAGATAATGTTGTTAGGAATCGCCACTTCCTTGGGCAGCACACACATAAGACTTTTAAAGCTTATACTTTCTGGGACTACTACTATTTTACCAAGAAACCTGAAGCTACTGTAATACTATATACCATCCTAAGCATACCTACAAACTTTCACTACTGTACAAAAGCAGATTTTAGAGTGACGGCAGCAGAAAGGATAGTAAGCAGAATCCACAGAGCAGCCTTAAGCAACCTGGTGCCCTCCAGATGATTTGGACTATAGCTCCTATCGGCCCCAGTCAGCACAAGATGGGAGTTGTAGTCCAAAATGTCTGGAAGACACCAGATTGCCTAAGGCTATCCTATAGAGTGGCAATAACATATTCTAGGGAAGAACCAGAAGGGTGATATTTAACTAACCCACCACAGAATAGGAGCAGAAATATATTTTCTCTAAATTAATGCTATTGGAGGATCTTCAAGGGTCCATTTAGTTTGGTCTGGTACACTTTTAGTGCCTTGTGGCATTGCAACCCTCCTGTGCCTATGGTGGCTCAAATTGTTTCAATATATATACCACTGAAAACTACTATAAATAATAATAATAATAATTTTTTATTTGTACCCCACCCTCCCCGGCTGGAGCCGGGCTCAGAGTGGCTAGCATCATATAAATAATACAATATGCATAAAAACAAGCAATCAATCGATTAAAATGCATCCCAAAATTAATTCAAATAAATTAAAATTAAATTGGACAATTGACAATCCTCAGGTTAAAATTGAAATTGGTTAATACTCGCTAGGACCAACTGTTTCCACTGATATTATAAGGACCTGTGAGCGGGCTGGGAAATCTCCTTCGTGCTTGTTCTTATACAAAGAGAAAATGATTCAGACTGAACCCTGACCAAAGGCCTGGCGGAACAGCTCCATCTTGCAGGCCCTGCAGAAGGATGTCAAATCTCGCAGGGCCCTGGTCTCTTGTGAGAGAGTGTTCCACCAGGCCAGAGCCATTTTACTTTTTAAAATGTCATCATACAAAACCAGGCATCACCTAGCAACTTGATCCTAGGGTCCCGAATCAACAAGCCCAAAAGTGGATAACATCATGTGCAATGGCAAAAATCCCATATACAGTATGCAGAAACGTAGGTCAGCTGCTGTAGATGCACCATGTATAGTTTTTTATAAGTCGGATACTGGTGGAAAGGATGTATGGGAGGGTCAGGATAGTGGTACATCAACAAACTCCACTTGGGTGAATGTATCACTGAAGTAACAAAGTCAGAGTATTTACCTTGCCTATGACGACTGCCTATGCAGCAGGCATTGCATCAATGAAACATGCTCCCTTGTTCTAAGCATGTTGCTTAAAATTATGAGAGATGGCTGCACTGAGTGTTAACAAAGATCTTCACCTTTTCCCTGCAACCCATAAACAAAAGCAAAAGAAATTCAAAGAAAGAAAGGTTAATTACCTGTTTAGAAGGCAATAAGGGAAAAACAAGTGCACATAGGACCCAGTCTATAAGCCACAGGTAGCAGGGAGATGCGTGGGAAGCAATCTTGGCCTTGGTGTGCTTTCAAGCATTTGCGGTGTGTAATCCACCAACTATGCAGAAATTATCTATAATGAATTTTAAAACTATTTAGAAATGATGCAAAGGATCATAGTAGCAAATGTTATACATAGATTCTCTATAGATTTTCACTGCTTTATATACATCTAACAATGCTATTAGAGGATTTGGTTCCTAATTAGTCTGGCTTTATTTATTGCTTTACAGTTGGTACCATTGCTTATCTCATGAGTGCAGTAGGTTTATGATCTGATGTGATAAGTTTTGAGTGGAGGCTTGAAACCTTATGCAAACTTATGAATAATAATGGCTAAATGACTACATTTTAAATGACTACATTTTTCAGGAAAGTAGATTGATGAAGCCATTACATACATCTCTTGGGCTTGCCAATCGGAAGGTCAGCAGTTCAAATCTGTGCGACAGGATGAGCTCCCATTGCTCTGTCCCAGCTCCTGCCAACCTAGCAGTTCAAAAGCACACCGGTGCAAGGAGAGAAATAGGTACAGCTGCGGCGGGAAGTTAAACGGCATTTCTGTTCACTCTGGCTTCCATCATGGTGTCCAGGAGTCCTATACCTTTTTTTACCTCTTACATCTCCATCACAAGACTTTTAAGTGTGGTGGAGAACAGGAACAGATGAAAAAAATAAACCAGATGGAAAGTTCCTACAAGGGGGAAATGCTTAGCTGAGATTGAAAAAGGATTTATGAGGGGAGGAATTGGCATTTTAAAGTTCAGACATTCTAGGCACACTAGGGATGAATTTGTATGGACACTGGCAACTCAAAAAGTATGCCCTCCCCCCAGCAATGCTCATGTTAGCATTCCATAGCATGCTATACTGTGAATCGATATAAACATCTATGGGCATTGCACACTACTGAAAAACAGCCTGATATATCACATCACAAGGGGTGAAAGAAGCGCAAATGAAGACAGAGATTATAAAGCCAAGGTGGTAGAATTGATTAATTAAATTGACAGAGAAAGGGGAAATAATAGGGCTTATTCAGGTAGCGTTTCCCATGCTTTTCTCTCCAGCACTGCAGCTGGAAATACCACAGGACATATCACAGCTGGAAAGATTTACCAATTATATATGCACACATACACAGTTCCCATTTCCAGAGATGTAGCTGTGTTAGTCTGTTGCAGTAAAAATGCAAAGAGTTTTGTGTGGCACCTTAAAGACAAACAATGTTTAGCATGGCAGAAGCTGAAGCTTATTATACTAATAAATGTCTGCATAAGCAGCAGATATAGTAGGTTAAATGGATAGTTCTTGAAATGGAGAAAGGTGGAGTCCCCAGAGGATTTGTATTGGGGCTGCTGCTTTTTAACATGATGGCAAAGATCATGAGTTAAGAGATGAGCAGGGAGGTGACAAAATTTGCTGCTGACACCAAACTGTTGAGGATGGTAGAACAAAAAGGGATTGTAAGGAGTTCCAAAAGAATCTATCCAAACTGAATGGCAAATGTGACTCAATGTAAGAAAGTTTAAAGTAACACACATTGTGGATGGAGGGGGGGAACAGAGGAAGGCCTAACTCACATATACTAATGGAGTCTGAACTGGTGGTGATTGGCCAGGAAAGAAAGCCTGGAGTCATGGTGGATAGGTAGATGAAAATGTCAACTCTAAATATACTAGCTGTGAAAAATGTGGATTTTGTGTGAGGCTGCAATAGGAAATAAAAGCTGTCAATATCATAATACTGTTATACAAATATATGGTGCAACCATATTTAAATGCTGTGTCCACTTCTGGTAGCCTCACCTCAAAAAGGAGTTTCTAGAGCTGGAAAAGGTTTAGAAATCAGCAACCAAAATGATCAGAAAAAAACATATTAACCTCAATGCATATCATGCCAGCAAAGGTTCATGACTACAGCGCCATGATTGAAAGGCACTTATTGGCCATCTTGATCTGCTTATTTCCCTTTCGGTTTCCTCTTGTTTTCTTTTTATCTTTTCAGTCCAGACCCTAATTAAAATTAGTCCAAGAATTGTTACTTAATTTTCCAGTAGTTTATGTGTACAGTAGTCATACCTTAAGTATAATTAAGACTGTACAGCTCCCATTAGTATTTTTATGCACTTAAAATGTACCATAATGGTCAAAGATAAAGTTGTCATTAAGGGACCATTGCTATTTATTATACTCATAAAAGAGTCACTTTGCTATATATATATATTTGTTAGAGAGAGAGAGAGAGAGAGTTTGGTTCCATTTGGAAAGCAGTAACTGATAGCAGCATTAGTTATGGCACCCCAGGGATAAAAGGACTGCTTTAAATTGATCCAATTCTTATTCCATCCAAAAGTCAATAGAAAAATCTAAAAGCAGGTGACAAATCATTGCATTGCACAGCATAACTCTGATTACCAAAGTTTTTTTAAAAAACCATCAGTTGTTTCCCTAAATGCTCAACATTGTATTGTGCTGTCAGTATTTTGATTTAATTGCATGAATATTTCATAGTTTCAATTTCTGCTTTTCCATCTCTGTTGCTGTTTTAAAGCAATTATATAAAAAGAGTTTTTGATAATCTCTTCTTCATTATATATTTTAAAAGCATGTTAATTCTTGCTTTCACAAAAAAATTATAAACTATTACTAAGATGCATAGGGTAGGTTTATATTTTGAAAAAAGTATTTGATGTCCTTCCTTCTCACTGCTAGATTGTAAGGATAGCTACATTGGAAAATGAGTGTTTAGAATGTTTTGTGTAACCGTGATTACAAGACCTATGACAATTTGCTTCCTAAACCTAATAATAACAAGTCAAGTCAGACTGTGGCAGGGTTCCTGAATTATGCTGTGCCAACAAAGATGCAATAACCACATGTTGATCGTAGTGTGGCATTGTGCTGAATAGGGGAAACGTAGTGGGGCAGGATGAGACCAGGATGGGATTTGACTTCAGAATATGAAAGGCACTCATTTCACTTCATCTGTCCTGTCCTACTTTACTGGAACATCTCATCCGCTACAGAGTTGGGTAATTGTGCAAAAAAATAGTTGTAGTTGTTAAGAGAGGCTCAGAACTTACAGGGTTAAGAGTTCTGAGTGATGACGCCTCACATTCTGAGGGCGGGCATAGAACACGGAAAGGGAGTGGTTTCTCTGTGTTCTTTCAGTCTGCGTGTTTGCTCCGTTGAGCAAGCAAGATGGGTGAACTGTCTCCAGGCAGGAGAGTTATAGCTGTTGTGTTTTGCTAAGGAATAAAGACTTTAAAGATAAGGAGACTGCTGTGTGTCAGCCTGAGTTATTGCCACCACACGACAGAACGTTTCAAGCTTCTACTTCCGCTGTGTTTTACGCTCTGCTGAGTCAAAGGTCCCGGGGGAAGACCAGAGCTGTGCAAGAGAAGTGTGCCGGACCCCCTGGACGAAATTGACCCCGAACAGGTTATGGCGATCAGCAATAAAGATAAGCAACGTTCGTGCGTGTGAGGAGGCTGCAGCCGGAGGCCAGCTGATGAGACGCTGGGAAAGAGAAACTGCAGGCAGAATCGGCTGAGGAGCAGCCAAAGGCCAGCTAAGGAGTAACTGGAGCCAGCTGGGAGGAGCTGAGATCTGCCGGACCGGGAGGTACCTGTAAGTAAGCTGGGCCCCCGGGGGAGAGATGGCAGACAGCCAGAAATCGCGTGCAGTCCCTTTTGAAGAGGCAGACGGGAAGGAGCCCTGGGTCGGTTGGCAGGCACTGAAGAGAGTGGGAGCCACACCAGAGGGGGCTAGACGCCAGCCTGAGGGACGCCCAGAGGGGGCCAGATGCTGCACAGAAGCTGGGGAACGCCCAGAGAGCCCAGGAGGGGCTGAGGAATGCCCAGAAGGCCCAGAGGGGGCTGGGACTGTGTTGGAGGGCTGCCGGAATGCCCCAATACGTGAGCTGCATGCTGGAGAACAGCTGAGAGATGCACCAGAGAATGGGGGTGCAGGCCAGAAAGGCCAGTCCAAGGGTCTTGAGAGTGCCCAGGCTGTTTGGCAGGAGCTGGAGGGGGTTTGCAGAGAAACCACAGCAGAAGCCAAAAGCCATTTTCCCAACAGCAGAAAAGCCTCGAGGAGGAGGGCTGCTGGAAAGGTTGGGGGGGCACTGACGTCCAAAGGCAAGTTTGCAAAGTTTTCCACTAGGCGATGTTTTGTTTGTGCCTCGGCTGAACACCTGCGCCGAAGCTGTCCACAGCGAGACAAAGGGCAGGAAAGTCCCAAGGACATTTCCCATGGGAACCAGTCGGGTTTCCATGGCAACAGCGCAGGCAGGCGTGAGAAAGCTTATCAGCTGACTGCGTCGATGGCGGTTCTGGAGAACACCTGCAGCGAACGCTCCAAGGTCGGGGGCAGCAGGAAGGCAGTTGCAAAGGCAACAAAGAAGGACAACTCCGGAGGGGGGAGAGTGCTACGTTGGGTTGTTGACTCGGCTGCGAATGCCCATTTGGTCACAGCGCCACCTGATGGACAAATGTGGAACTGCAAGGCTGTTTCAACTGAGAAAACAGTTAGATTTGCTACAGGTTCACAGGGACGTGTAACCCATGTTTCTAACATGTTTGTCTCTTTCTTGCAGGCTGAATTGAAGGTTTATGTTCTCCCTGAGATAAAACATTGCCTGCTATCTGTACCTTGCCTTTTACAGGAGGGATTTAGCCATCCCAGGGTGGAGAGAGTGACCACAAAGCCTTTTGAGCTTGTGCACGCAGACCTGTTTGGGCCTATGCCACAGCCAAGTCTGGGCAAGGCCAAGTGGCTGATGGTGCTGACAGATGATTATACTAGGAACGCATGGGCTTTCACGCTGAAAGCTAAGGAGGTAGCAGCGCAACTGATCAAAGATTGGGTTGCGGAGGTGGAACTAAGGTTCTCCACCAAGGTGCAGGGGTTCCAGTTTGACCGTGGTTCTGAGGTCACTGGGTCTGCTCTAAAGGGTTTCTTTCGCCAGAGGGGGATACGTCACAAGGTGACTTCTCCTCAGAAGAGTGGCGTGGCAGAGCTTAGGAGTAAAGCCCTGGTTCGAGCATCCGAAATTCTACTGGATGACTCTGGTTTGCCTCACAGTTTTTGGGGGGAGGCGGTAAAAACGGCCAATTTCTCGATGAACAGGTGCTACAATGCAGTGGTAGGTGACACCCCATATTTCCTGCTTCATCGGCAGAAGCCGCTTGTGCATTTCTTTCGCACTTTTGGTAGCAGACCGATGGTGCCTGTACCAAAGTGGTTGCAGCAAGAGGGTGGTCCAAAGTACCAGGAAATGATCTTCTGTGGGTATGAACCTGCGACAAAAGGGTGGAGATTCGCATATCCAGAAGGTGATCAGACCAAGCTTCTGGTCAGTAAACAGGCTGAGTTCTTTGAGCAGGATGGTTGGGCAAGGCGCAAAGTGCGCTCTGACGTTCACTCAGATTGTCTGTACGACTCTGAGGAGGAAAGAGAGCCAGAGCCTGAACCTGCTGGTGGAGACCAGGTCCCTGAACAGAGTAGGGCGTCTCCACAGGTTGTTAAGGGAGTGTCCAAGAGTGAGCCCTCATCTCCTGTGCGCATATTGGAGAAAGCTCACAGACGTGTCAAGTCAGAGGGGGAGTCTTCTGATGAGGAAGACGCACATGCTGGCCCCAGTGGGTCAAAAGGAGCACCCCAGTTTGTGCCCAGGCGGTCTTCGCGGGCTACAAAGGGAATTCCACCTGAGAGGTTTCAGGTCACAAATGCGTGGGTTGGTTTCGCACAGTGCGAACCTAAGGTTTGTGAGGTTCAACAGGTGCCTAATAACGATGCCAGGAAGGGGCGGAAGGCAATGGGGAAGGTGTTGAACACTCAGAAGTCCTCTCAGAACGTGATTCGAGAGGGGGTGTTAAGAGAGGCTCAGAACTTACAGGGTTAAGAGTTCTGAGTGATGACGCCTCACATTCTGAGGGCGGGCATAGAACACGGAAAGGGAGTGGTTTCTCTGTGTTCTTTCAGTCTGCGTGTTTGCTCCGTTGAGCAAGCAAGATGGGTGAACTGTCTCCAGGCAGGAGAGTTATAGCTGTTGTGTTTTGCTAAGGAATAAAGACTGTAAAGATAAGGAGACTGCTGTGTGTCAGCCTGAGTTATTGCCACCACACGACAGAACGTTTCAAGCTTCTACTTCCGCTGTGTTTTACGCTCTGCTGAGTCAAAGGTCCCGGGGGAAGACCAGAGCTGCGCAAGAGAAGTGTGCCGGACCCCCTGGACGAAATTGACCCCGAAGAGTAGTACGGTAATTTTCTTTTTCTGAAAGATTGTAGTCCAAGGCAGGATGGATTTGCCCAGTGTGACAAACATAGTCTGCTACTTTAGCTACATTTGCCCCTTTAGGTACTATTGCCTGCAGACCTTTCCATTTTTGTATGCAGATTAGCTGCCATGTCTGATTCATACATGTCTGCAAGTGATGTTATAGTGATCACACCAGGAACATACCACGTCAATTTCAAATCATTTTACAAAAAATCATAGCATTAACTATGTAGAGGTTTATCTACAGTGTGGTAAGCTCCATGGTTTTTCTCAATGAGGCACTTTCAGACAAATGTTGCTCACCTGATGACTTCCTCTCCACATGTGGACTGTTCCAACTCAGAAAGGTGTGTATGAATCAGCCCTTAGCAGCTTTTTTTTTTCAGAAGCAGAGTTGCTTTGTTATGATGTTTCTCTCCTTACATATGAAGTAACTACTATTTGAAAAATCAGGTTAGGGATTCATTTTAGCCAAAATCCAATTGTTGGAACACAACATGACCCTTTTTATAGTAGTAAACAATTATCACTGAAATGAGATAACAGTTTAATGGTTTTGCATGATTCATGTCCTACATAAATTCTTTATGACAAAGAATGGAAAAAAGAGGTTATGAATGTATAATAGGAAGTCAACAGAATGTGTCACCTTTTAGATTAGTTTCTAAGGAAACAGGCCCTGCAATTAGAGTTTTCATAATGGTCAAGGGCTCATAAAACTATCAAAGACATCCTCAGTAATTAAAAATTCCTAAGGTGCAATAATTTGCTTCTCTGAACTTATTACCAATTATGCTTACTGGAGGTCAATCTGCATAATTGCTTTTTTAAAAAAATTCTGGTGAATCAGGTCCAGTGTTTTCAAACAGATGCCTGAAGTGTGGCACTTGAGAGATAGAAATGGGCTTAGCTTTCTTGCTAGTTCCAAGGACAATTTTGTTATTCATCATCTAATCTAGGAGAAATCCAAGTATGGTGATCATTCCAATGTGAGAAATATACACAATCCAAATATAGTTTGGATGTTACCGCCCTGTTTCACCCCCCTCCTCATATTTTCTTTGGGAAGACAAATAATTTATCCATACATTACAAAGAAACAGAGGCTACACATGTTCAAAATGACTCATATCTGGTGAGAGAAAGAGTAGCTGATACAAAATGTGTGTGTGTTTGTGTGTGTGTGTGTGTGTGTGTATTGGGATATGATCCTTTAACCCAAAAGTGAGGAACTGCCAAGTTTATGCAGCCAATTAAGAAAACTTTCCATAGTAGTTAGCTGATGGTCTCTGTATTTAATTTATATGGACATTCTTGTTATAAACCACTTCAATATTTTGCATGATGTAGCAGTATATCAATATCTTTATGCATAAATAAACCTCCCTCCCTCTATACAGTCTGATTGCAACTCACATTATGCCTTGCTCAGTGGGGCTGCTGGGAGTGGGGCTGAACATCTGAAGAGCCACAGTTTAGCCAGCCCTGATTTAGTTCAATCCCTCTTTAAAATAAAAAGTAAGAGTCACACAAGAATACCATGACACCTTAAAATGTTATACTAATTGAGACATAGGAAAGGATGGGGCTAAAAGGCACATGTCCAGACAATTTCACATTGGTTTAGAACATGGCTATTTATTCACAGAAGCAGATGGTCCTCTGTGGATGCCCATTTACAGCACTTTTAGCATTCAGATAATGCTAATAACACTTGCGATTAAACAGCTTTACATTAAGCTTATTACCTGCTCTTCAAGTACCTTTGTTGCCTTTGATCTCTGCCTCTGGCGCAAAATAATTTGCTGGATATTAGCTAAAACTGATACAAGAGTTTAGGTTCAGGAAGAGGATTGCTTCTTGCAGGACTAGCCTAGGTAATGACACTTTCCTTTTGCCCTGCGATGTTATTAACATTTAAAAATTGCCTCTATTGCACAAATATAAGTTAGCCTTGCATTGATTGAAGTAGTATGTATTAATGCACTGTTCTAGTTAGCCTGCGGTAGCTTTTATGATACAGGATTAATCTTCTTGCTAAAATCTATTCTATATTTATTTAATTTGAAACAATACATCTGTGATCATCCAAATAAGACATACTAAAGCCTAACTCTAGGCTGTATACCAATAACAATTAAGGGGTCAAGCTTCACAGCCACTGGGGGGAAAACAACAACACATGATATCTTAATAGTTTTCTTGCTCTGAGGGTTCCTGTAATTAGTTTGTTACTTATTTGACAGTTGCTACTGTCATTTTGTAGCAATCATTTCCTTTTGCTGATTCTCTTTGGGTATTTGCTAATGATTTTTTTCCAGACTCAAGTAAAAAACAATAAACCAAAAGGTTAACATCATTTAAAATCCATGTAACAAGCATCTTGGGGGAGGAGAACAGGGAGCTTATTATACATGTAATCCTTCAAAGTTAAAAGAGGAACCTATTTTGTGCAGCGTGGTAGAAGGGGCTTCCTTTTACGGATATATGCTATGTTCACATCTCTTCCAAACAACATTTGTATTATGTATTTTAATGGTAGTCTTATAATCATGTCTATCTTAGAGTCAGATGTAAACTACTTCACTTATATGGTGAGAAAACTACTACAATGTCTCTCTGTTTTGTCTTGAGACAGGGGTGGAGTGGATGTTGTATCCATTTGTGTTCCTCCAATGTCAGAAGGGTCTTTGATCCAGCAGAGGCTTCCAGGAGCAGAAATGGAGAGGAAGCAATTTTCACAATTTCTCCCCTTGTCCTATAACTTCCTGCACTCTTAGAGTTCCCCAACCCCTTTGAAGCAGAATGGGGATGGGGAAGTGAAGGAGACTGCAGACTAGAATCATAGAGTTGGAAGAGACCACAAGGGCCATCGAGTCTAACCCCCTGCCAAGCAGGAAACACCATCAGAGCACTCCTGACATATGGTTGTCAAGCCTCTGCTTAAAGACCTCCAAAGAAAGAGACTCCACCACACTCCTTGGCAGCAAATTCCACTGTCGAACAGCTCTTACTGTCAGGAAGTTCTTCCTAATGTTTAGGTGGAATCTTCTTTCTTGTAGTTTGGATCCATTGCTCTGTGTCCGCTTCTCTGGAGCAGCAGAAAACAACCTTTCTCCCTCCTCTATGTGACATCCTTTTATATATTTGAACATGGCTATCATATCACCCCTTAACCTCCTCTTCTCCAGGCTAAACATGCCCAGCTCCCTTAGCTGTTCCTCATAAGGCATCGTTTCCAGGCCTTTGACCATTTTGGTTGCCCTCCTCTGGACACGTTCAGACTGCTACACCTTCCTTTCTACTCACTGAAGCCTTCCTTGAATCAAAGAATTTTCCATCAATGGAAGAACTTGATAGGATACAGTGCCTTCATGACTATTCTACACTCCCTTGCATTGGCTTAAACGGGTGATACATGATTTCAATAAAAGGACGCTATATACCTATTCCTGCCAGGTGGACAGAAGTAGTTCCATTTCTTCTTCTATCTATACTATATATTTCAGTTAGTCTTGGGGAAACAGCAACAAATTAATGTCCTCCGTGGCCTATCATGCCATATCATTTCCTTTCCAAGGAAATGATATGTCATACAGTCACTTATCTTTAAGATTATATTGTTTTCACACCATGTACACTTTTGTGAACTTCTCCCTCTGAGAATCCAAATATTAGACTCTTGCCTAAATCAGTCGCACCACAGCTTTTCTGCTCTTTGTTACTGCATTTGAAGTAAACTGGTGAACATTTCAAGTAGAAATACTGCACTATTACTATGCATTATGCAGTGTGGTAAAATTCATCAGAAGCCTCTCCAGTATTCTCTGCTCTTTCCATCTAAATATTTCTGTACATTATAGAAATCCTTGGGAGCAAACATTTAAAACTCAGGATTGTGTTGATCCTGTGGCTTCTTTGCAAAATAAATGAAGTCCAAATTATAATTAAAATTTAAACTAGGATCAAGGTACCTACCTGTTAGATCTTTGAAGGCAATTTAAGATACCTAATGGGAGATCCTTCCAAATAAGAGAGGATAGGATCAGGTTGTATGTAACTTTAAGGTGAGATTATGCAAAATGCTGGGCTTATACAGAAACGTTTTCTACTTTTCAAATTAGTATCTATGTTGGGTTTAGAGTTTAAGTTTGCATCGAGTTTAAGTTTTGAGGTATAAGTACTTCAGTATAAACAAAATTAACTTATATCAAATTGATTTTAATGGTTCTTAAATAAATTTAATCTGCTGTGCTCTGTGCCTTATGGGATATTCCTGCAGCAGACATTTTTCATGAAAGTTGTATCACACCACTGCAGACATACATTAAGCTCTCCTTTGATAATTGCTTCAACTGGAGGCCACTAACACCATTACACTGTGTGTATCTTCTGTCCTTGTAGGACTTTTTTTTACATGAATTAACAGCTGACTGTGTAATGCGATCAATATGAGGATAATCTCCATTTCTCCATATGAATCTTACTTTTTTTAACTCACAGAGGCACCAGTGCTTAAGCACAGATTTAACCAAATGATAGCTCTATGTTTTTCAAGCAAGGCAAACTGAGAAAGACTACAATCCTTACCATACTTACCCAAGAGTAAGTACAACTGAACTAAGTAAGGCTTGTTAGGGTCTTGCTGTAATCAGCACCCTGTCAAAGTCAGCACTCCCATCTCATATCTAGTTCAATTACTAGCCATACTGTACTTCTACATAAAAAAAAAATACATCTTCAGTAAGAAAGTAATGCCTAGAAACCATGGGAAAGGGTGAACTGACTGAAGCTGAATTGAGACAAACAAACGTCATGGGGGGATCACCTGTGATCTAGAACTGATTGATTTACCAATGACAGACACCATAATTGTTCCTCTAATCAGGGGCAAACTCCAATGAGAATGACACATTTATTTACTGACATCTATATGTGACAAAACTACTGCAAATAGGTATCATGAAGATTAAATAGAGATCCATGTATGCCACCCTGTGCTCCTTGAAGGAGCGGGTGGTGGGATAAAGACTGCTCTAGAATAGAAATCCTGTAGCAGCTTAAAGCCTTGATGAATACTTATTAGTTAGTAAAAGACCTGTCATTCTTTGAAGAATGACAGGTTCCAGGGCCAGCACTATTTGGATTTGGCTGTCATTCAAGAAAAGAATAATGGAGAGTCATACAGATCTGCTCCAAACAGCCCATAAGGTATCCACAAGGTACCAAAATGGCTGCTTTCTTCACATCTATCTTTGCTGGCCCTGAACTCTTTGTTAGGGGAGAAGGGGTGTGATTTTCCCCCAGGTTTGATGGGTTTCCCATTTCAAACATATCAGAAAGATCCTTCTATTAAGTCAGTGTCTACCAGGCATTCTGGGCCATTCACAAGCAATCTCATAAGCATAAGAACATGAACTGGGCCTTGCTGGATCAGATCAAAGAGACATCTCATTCAGTATCCCTTTCTCACAGTGGCCAACCAAATGGGAATCATGCAAGCAGATCCCGAGTGCAACAGCACTCTTCCCACTTGTCGTTCCCAGGAACAGGTATACAGAGACATATTGCCTCCAACAGTAGAGGAAAAATAAATGATGATTGCCTAGTCACTGTAAGTGTATTCATAAATACCAGCTGAACCAACTGATTGAATATGAGAACTATCCAGAAAACCACATAATATAATAAAAAATTAATATACTCCGCTTGCCAAACTAGGTACTAATTCCAGATGTCCATGGAACCAGGCCAGTTCACTACTCTCTTCACATTACTACCCAATTTTTTAAACCAATTTACTTTTAGTTCATGCCAACAAACATATGGTCTGCAAACCATTTGCTCCAGAGCAGTTAAAGTACAGCCTTAAATGCTTTCCACATACATTTGTGCACGTATGCATTCACAAATATATACAGCTCCATGTCACTTACAGTAAGCATGAGAATGCTGGGTTATCGCATGCACATACCAAGAATCTGTGTATATATTACAGATTTTAAAAACTTATGAGCAAAAGCTTACACATCTACACAATCAAATAAACCTTAGTGTGGAAAATTGCTCTGTTTTCTCAAATCCCAGGATCAGCAAAAGTAAAGGAGAATGAATGTCCTCATTTATTGACATCTCACTCTTCATCCAAGAAGCTCAGGGTCAGGTGCTGCTCCCTTTTAGCCTCAAAACAATTTGAGGAAATATGTTAGGCTGCCTAGTTGAAGTTCACCAAATAGAATTTCTTACATCATCATTCCATCCTTCCTCATTAGAATCAGGAAGACATACATGGTTCTCCCTTCTCATCTATTTTATCCTTACAACAACTCTGCAAATTATGTTAAGCTAAGAGATAGGTCCAAGGTTATCCACTGAGCTTCATAGCTGAGTATGTGTGTCTGTGTATGTGATAGTGAACATATAACAAGAGATCGGTGAAATGGAAGGAAAGTAGAAGTAGGAAACAGGATAAAGGTATCCAATGATTAAAAGTTTTCTGAGCATTTTTACCAATGGTCCCATTCAATATACTCCGAAGAAAGTGAATATTGGGACTCTGTGGATCCTCTGGGAGTTGGGAGGGAGGGGATGTACATAGAGTGAATCTAGCATACTATATTTCATAGCTGTAGAACAAGAACCACTTAGAACCTACAGGCAGTCATAGCTGTATACAGTTCATGGGAAGTGGTGCAGAAAGGTTAAGAAGAGTTGAATGTTAGTTTTGGCTTCTTTTTCCTTTGGGGCAGGGGGCATGCATATCTCCTGGTGGCTAGCATCATTAGACGAAAACAAAGTACAATTCTGTTTGAACAGTGTATTGATGTTTTGCTGTTGGTGGAATGGGATGGGATGGGGATCATTTAGAAAAAAATTGTTCCAGAAAATTTGTGCAGGCTTTCACTTGTTTACTCTGTAGCCAAAAGCAAGACCCATTCAAATTAGTGGGAACAGTGCCATTTACTTCAGTGAGGACAGATTTATTTCTCATTTGGAGAGAAGTTTATAAACTGAAAGCATTTCATAAGTAAAAGAAAGTTTCATAAAAATAGAAACAAAGTTTTTATTTAGATTTTATGAAAGAATGAAAACAATCTGTAAAAGATTCAAACTAATTCCCATTTCCTTTGATATAACCTAGTGTGTTTGGAGGGATATTGTTAATCTTCTAATGTATCAAACTTCTCATATATGTATCCAACTTTGGTCTACAGTGGTACCTCAGGTTAAGTACTTAATTCGTTCCGGAGGTCCATACTTAACCTGAAATTGTTCTTAACCTGAAGCACCACTTTAGCTAATGGGGCCTCCTGCTGCTGCCGCACCACCGGAGCACGATTTCTGTTCTCATCCTGAAGCAAAGTTCTTAACCTGAAGCACTATTTCTGGGCTAGTGGAGTCTGTAACCTGAAGCGTATGTAACCCGAGGTACCACTGTATAGCCAATTAAGATGCAGTTTTAGTTCCAAGAAGCTGGCTTTTCTTAAAAAAAACACAAAAGCAAAACTGTGGTTTGTAGACATGTACAGTTACAAAGCAAACCAATCTGGTGTTAGTTCACAGAGCTTGTGTCACTTTGCCCTTTTTAAAAAGAAATGCTGCTGAAGTATAAGGTGACACAGGGTACAATCTAGAGGCATTTCTTTTTGATGTATAAATCTCAATGAAACAAATGGGATTGGATTACACAATTGAACTGTATTTAATTCGGTGAAACTCGTACAGTCATACCTTGGGATGAATACATTTCAGGTTGAGCGTTTTCGGGTTGTGCTCAAAATGACATCATGCGCATGTACGGAAGTGGCGAAACGCGGCATGCGCAGACGTGCAGTCACGTGTTATGTTCGCTTCAGGTTGCGAACGGGGCTCCGGAACGGATCCCGTTCGCATCCAGAGGTACCACTGTAGCCCTATTCTAAAGACGTCTATTGATGAATAATTCCAACAGTATTCAATCAAACATTTTAAATAATAAGTATGCCTAGCATTAGGATGCAGGTGGTGCTGTGGTCTAAACCACTGAGCCATGGGCTTGCCAATCAAAAGGTCGGCAGTTTGAATCCCTGCAACGGGGTGAGCTCCCGTTGCTCGGTCCCAGCTCCTGCCAACCTAGCAATTCGAAAGCATGCCAAAAGTGCAAGAGATTAATAGGTACCGCTCCGGCGGGAAGGTAAACAGCATTTCTGTGTGCTGCTCTGGTGTTGGTGTTCCATTGTGCCAGAAGCGGCTTAGTCATGCTGGCCACATGACCCAGAAAAACTGTCTGCGGAGTGGACAAATGCCGGCTCCCTCGGCCTGTAAAGCGAGATGAGTGCCGCAACCCCAGAGTCGTTTACAGCTGGACTTAACTGTCAAGGGTCCCTTTACCTTTACTACACCTAGCACTGTAGTTTTAAGCATATTTAAGCATATCCAGTATTATGTGGATTGCATCCTTTGAGCATAACATAAGCTTCACAAGGCTTCATGGACAGTTTACATTGTACACAATGACTTCCATGTTCTAGTCTATGTAAGCGAATGATCAGTGCATGAACTTCAGAGTATCACTGGTATATATTTTCATCAGACTACAGCTCAAACTATTAGGAAAAGAATAAAATTGAATCAGGAGTGTTTGTTACTGTTCTTTTAGAGCTTGTTATTTTCATTCAGAATAGTGCAGTGCCATTGTTCTCCCCAGTCCTCCCCTTTTTGGGACCAGTATTTTCACTAGGTGCATGACAGAAAACTCATTGAACCTGATAGAAAATTCCCATTGACTTGGTGAGCTTTGGAATGGGGGAGACGACACCACTGGATTCTTTATATAAACAGAAAATCAATGTTAATTCCCAAAGGACAGAATCATCGGTGTGGAAAGCTATTAAGTATACTTGTTGCTCGGAGGCATCCAAGTATTGAAGAGGCATTTAGGAAACACAGACCTGGCACTGAGGCAGTGCTAGGTTGATCAATCTCCTAATGGTTCCAGTCCATGTATATATTCCACCATTACTGGAATTATCTGTTCAGTTTGAATCGACCAAGAAAATGGAATTTGTAGTGTAGGTGATGCACATTACAGAGAATATAATCTAGTGTTAGTGACTGGTTGATAAAACATACACTTAAAAAAAATAGTAGAAGTATAGACACTGAAGGAAAGGCTATAAAGTAGAGACAGAAACTGCAATCCTAAAATGCTTCCTTTCTTCCAGGTAGATTTATATAAAACTGAGGAGCCATGCACTAAAACAATTAAGTGACAATGGCTGATGAATGAGATAACACATATAGTAGAGAAACAAATTAAGTGGAGAAACATAACTAATTTGAAGCAAGGCAAAATGTTGAGTAGGGTGCAATACTAGGTATGTTATTTCTTAATGTTTATTAGTTATCTAAAATAAAGGTAGTGAGTAATGAGGTAGAGATGATAAATATGAAGACTAGATTGTATCAGGCATTTCAGAAGGGCTTAATAAAGCAAAGTGCATAGGCGTCAAAGAAGGATGGTAAATAGGGAAGAATCAGTTGTGACCGAAAATCACATTATTGAAGTAACCTACTGAAATTATTGGTTTCAATTTGTAAAAAAACAAACCAAAAAACAAACAAACCAACCCCTAGTTGTTGCATTTCTTTGTAAAATTGAGATTCTCCACCTTTACTAAAGTAGATGCTTTGTAATCTGTGGTATCCTGCTGTAGATAAATACTGGAATTGTGGCACTATGTGTGTGTTCTGCCTTGATTATGCTGAATGAGTCTATTGTTAATGTGACCAGGGATTCAGGGATCTGACACAAAGTGATGTCTTTTAATGGCTGTAGTTGTTTCTTGAACAAGCAATGCATTTGCAGGGGTGGAATTTGAAACAAGAACTCAGTGGCTGAACACATGCTTTGCTTGTAGAAGGACCCAAGTAAATCCTTTGGAGTTAGAAGGAGCAGCTAGTAGGTGATGAGAAAGACCTGTGCCTGGGAAACTAGAAGGCTTCTACCAGACAATATTCAGCTAGATTCAATAGTATTATCTTGCATAAGAAGACTTATAACAAAACATGTTTCTTCATGGCTGTGGAGAATCATAAACTACAGTTTAGAGGCTGGATTGCAGAGACACAGATATGAGTTGCCTGAAGGTGAAATACCTTAGAATGTAGGGTTTCTACATTCCAATGTCCAGAGGATACAGATTTTAACTCAACTTAATTTAACTTAACTTATAATGCAAGGGGCAGATTAGCATATGGAGAATATTTTAGTGAGAAATTCTTCTTTAAATCAATAGAGTCAAATGAAATGCCCAAGTAAAACCTTTTAATTTGTGATCCACTCCTCACTGACATCAGTGGGCTCTGCAGACAACCAGAAATTTATTCAAAGGTTAGATCCATTTTCCTAATGACTCCAAGCTTCCATTACAGAAGGACTGGCCAGGTCAGACATGTCAAACTCTCATATAAAACTACTTAACTTGAGGGTGTATATTAATATATAAAACAGCGGATAACTGTCTATTCAGAGTTCACAGTGTGTGTATGTGCACACACGTGTAATTCTAGACACTCCAGGTGGTATATTGAGCTATATCAGAATATACTAGTTATGCACCAAATTAGCATCTCTTGGAGGACAAGTGTGCTAGTCCTGTCTTTGTCACCAAGTTGGAGGGTGGCCATCTGAAGAAGGGAGCCTCTTCTGCAACTCAGATGTTCAAGGTTCTGAATTGTATGGGCAACATAATTGAGTAGAGGAGGCTCATTACTGGGAACATATTTGAGTAGAGGAGGCTCCCTTCAACTCATAGAAGATTATGATGACAATGGCAGAGGGCAAATAGTCACATTTATCCCCATTTGCTCCTCCATGGAGAAACAAATGCCTGAAGAAGGCTAACTCCTATTCCTATTCACTCCTATTCAAAGTGTCTTAGATCATTCCAGCTCCATAGCATCCTCTGCAGGAGATACCATATTGGGTTTTTTGATATTCAGATCTCAGCAATCTCATATGTCCCTTAGATAAAGGACATCTTAAATCTAAGGATACTAACATACCTAGCATGCAGATTATATCTATCCTTAGCAATCAAACCTTTTTTGAAGTAAGAGCCATCTGCAAGCCATCAGACTAAGGACCAGTTAAGATATTTAAATGTTCAAATTATGTGTTCCTGCTGACATTAGGTGTTTGTTGGAGAAAGCCAATGTATAAAGTCAACAGATTCAGCTACAGGTCTCCCAAGATTGTTCCATTGATGAGCTGCTGTAATTGTAGAAAGTGTTTCCAGGAAGCTCTGTCCGACCTTTGCAAGGTTACCTGTTACTGTTCTCTATATGAATGCACTCCTCATTTTAATCATGGTGGATTTTTAATATCTGACACAAACCTAATTTTCAAGTTTAGTGTATACAATTTCATTTGCTGCAAAAAGTATAATTTGATTTTAAAAACAAAAACAAAAAACCCAATGAGTTCTCTAATTAAGGGCCAGTCATTGTCTATGTTGTGGTTGGGAGCTTTATCTTACATTTGTAAAGATTTAGAATTGAGTCATGCTTTTTACTAGTGTGACTCAGTAATTAATAGCGTATACTTTGAGGGTGAGTTGGAGCAGGGTAATGTCACTTCTTCACTCAAAAACACACTCCTAAAAGCAGCTTTTGAAACGAAAAAAGGACCATTGGACCAGTGACATGTTTACATGCAATGCCATTTGAGGCTGACAGTTCATGTCTTCACACCCTTACTTCAGTGTAAAGCATACTGAACATAGTGGGACTTACTTCCAGTTAAATGTGCATAGGATGGACTGCGAGTCTTGCTGAAATCAGACCAGTGACCTATAGATTTTTATTTAAGAAGGATTGAAATATAATATTATCTTTACAGTCAGCTGCTCATTCAGTTTCTGTGTGCTGCCCTAAAGGAATCACAAAATGTTAAAAAAGAACACCAGTCAATAACACAGCTCATTATCTGTGATACTTCTAATTACCCTTATACTAGCACAAATGCTTTGGCTTAACAAATGCATATTAGGAAAATGTGCTAACAGGACATCTCATTATCACCCTAATTTTTGCAGGGCAGGTTTATTAGAAAATCATGCTACTCATCTGAACTGCTATAACAGCAGCAGCATCCCTAGGGCTTTTTCATATCAAGGTTAATTTACAGTGATTAGCATAAGCAGTACAGATGTTACTATGGGGACAGGAAATTCACATCTACCATGATGGACATTGTATGCCTGTTGTTGTAGTTCCAGCGTGATTGGATTATTTGTTTTAATGTCATGTGAAACACATCATGTGGTAACAGTGAAAATCTCTTAATATCATTTCATATTCACCTAATCAATCACCTGTTTCTTTCTTCAGTATTAAAAATGCCATGAACAGTACATTTACAAAATACTTGTTGTTGGCCGCTATCATAGTCATTTGAATCATTTTCTGCTTGTGGTGTGTTTTACTTAAAAGAACAGGCTCAAGATTCTTTACAAGGTTTACAATGCATTTCTATGCATGTCTGCTTGGAAGTATATGCCACTGAATTCAACAGAACTTGCTTTAATCTGAAATCTGATGCCATCTACTTTAATTAAGATCTGTACGATCTTAATTAAACAGATACAAGTCCCAGTGGGGCTGCCATCTTTTTTTTCGAACAGTGTATCTGGAATCACACATTATAATGTAGTGTCATTCTAACTGAGACATTGTGGGGGCCGTGGCAGCCCATCTGGCTGCCAACTGCAGCTGCTTTGTGGCACTTGAAGCAGCAAGGGAAATTTCTATCAAAAGAAGAAAAGCTAAAAGCTAAGCATTGCTTAAGTGAAATTAATAAATTACAACCTGTGTTGCCACACTGAAGTCCAAGGAGGTACTAAAAATGCATAAATCCAGGTTTGACTGGTTTGTAGACTGGACGATATGAAAAATTATAGAATTGTGAAATGTAAGTTGTAGCACAACAAGCAAGTGAGCAGCAGCTATCCTTGATCACCTTGGGATGCCACATATTTATGCCCTGGGCCCATTGTTGTTCAGCGCCTTTATAAACAACTTGGATGAGGGTATTGAGGGGATGCCAATCAAATCTGCAGATGATACCAAACGGAAACGAATAGCCAATGCCATAGAAGATGGAATCTGGATTCAAGATGACCTTAACAGATGGGAGAATTGGGCCTAAATTAACAAAATGAATTTCAATAGGGACAAATGTAAGGTTCTGTACTTAGGCAGGAAGAACCAGTTGAACAAATATAAGATGAAGGACACCTGGCTGGTCAGTAGTTCATGTGAAAACGATCTAGGGGTCATAGTAGACCACAGGCTTAGTAGACCACATATGCAATGCAGCAGCAAAAAAAGCTAATGCTGTTCTAGGCTACATCAACAGAAGTATGGTGTCCCGATCAAGGGAAGTAATAGTCCTGCTATATTCTGCCTTGGTAAGACCACACCTGGAGTACTGTGTTGAGTTCTGGGTGCCACAATTTAAGTATATTGGCAAGCTGGAACATGTGCAGAAGAGGGTGACCAAGATGATCAAGGATCTGGAAACTAAGCCTTATGAGGAACAGCTGAGGGAGTTGCGTACATTTAGCCTGGAAAAAAGGAGACTGAGAGGAGATCTGATAAGCATCTTCAAATATCTGTCACATGGAAGATGGAGCAAGCTTGTTTTCTTCTGCTCTGTGGGGTAGGACCCAAACCAATGGCTTCAAGTTACAACATGGGAGATGTCACCTAAATATCAGGGCCAGCAGAACTGATTCCACTTCTTGTCTATGTGATAATGTCTGCATTACAGCACATTCTTCACAAGGTTGTACTGAAAAACTTTTCATTGTGAGGGTGACCTCACAAAGACTTTCCTTTCCCTGTTGACAATTTCCCAGTGAACAATTAAAACATTCCTTGATATCACAGCTTTAGATGGAAGATGAAGGGAGGGGTAGCAGACAAAAGCAAGCTTTGTATAAGATTATTATTTTCCTAGCTTCTAAAGTGGAACTTTCCATCGATTATATTTCTATAGGAAAGAAAATGTACTTGGAGTTTACTCTCACCATTTTTCTTTATTTAAATAAAGTGTGAAAGCGCCCTTTTGTTTTGCTTCCTGCCTTAGGTACTATTTGTTTTCTCAAAGTAATTATACCATCAGCTTGATAAAACTTGTTGGTAATTTTGCTGAGAATTTTTAGCCGCAGAGCACAGTAGGCTTAACAACCACAGGGAATTGTCTTCAGAATGTACTGCACTCCAGAGACTTTAGTATTGCCCATTAGGAATTCTACCCACTATAATTAGCAGCAATTTGTACTATCTCTCTGCACTAAGAAGGGGGATATATCTTCACCTTGTTTCCTCTGCAATGCAGGCTGTGAATCTAAGTGAAGCTTGCACAACTGATCCTCTGTAGCTGGGCTAAATACCAGTAGATGGAAGATCTGGAAGAAAGCAAACAAAAGGAAGTGAAATTGGCATATTTGGGTTTGAATTAACATTATTTAGTAGAGTTCTTCCACTAAATTGCCAGATGAAGATCTCTGCTTTAGCAAGAGATTAGAGTGGTAACTGGGATACATGAGCCCTGAAGAACTGACCTTTTGTGAGCTCCTCACTTCAGAACTCACAAGCCCTATCCCTTTTTGCAAGCCCTTTGAAGGATCAAGGAATGAAGACCCTACACACACTGCAAAGATGGTTCTGCCTGCATCATTCAAACTGGTAATTTCCTCTTTGAGTGCCTGGATTTAGGCTGCTCCCGTCCTAGTGGCGCTTCCAGTTATAACATGATTATATCCAGACACACAGTTACAAGACAGCTACATAATAAAGAAAGGGAATAAAAATATTTCTGGCACTGACAAAAAACAAAACAAAGATACAAATGTGCTTCTGAATCAAGAAATATGCACGTGTACATTTAAAGCAAAATTGCAGCACTATATTTACAATTGTTGGCTTATTTGCAAAACATAGTGTAACTATTATACAAGTATTTTAAAAGATTAATGGCTATATATCTTCGTTATTATCATGGCAGGTGAAACACAAACTTATACTATTTTAAGTGGTGTCAAACTTGCTTGTGACAGCATACACATCTCCTGTACCTAAGGATCTCTTCAAATGTTGCAGTGTGAGAAAATGAGCTAAGTTCCACAGAAGGTGGGTGGATGGGAAAAACTGCTTTCATATGCCTCGTTTCTGCCAATGATCTTCACAAGCACAAGTCTAGTACTGTTTTTTTATGCTGAAAAATATTCCTGGTCTATAATAGAGTACTCTATTATTTATAAGTAATCCATTCATTAAAATAACAGCTATGTATTGTGATTGAAAGATAGATGAGTAGCTTCATTCTAGCCCTCAGGATCAATAGGACTTTCAAGCATTCAAATGCTTGAAAACACTCCTAACTTTAATGCTCTCCCCCAAGAACCTAGAAAGTAGTGAGAATGGGAATTGGAGTTCAACACATAATATGATACCCAGATGCAACAGCTTCACTTTGCGAGGAGGAAGAGAAGCCCAGAGAAGGCCCTTCCCAATTTCACAGGAATCTCTCCATTGATTTCCATGCCATCACTAATCCCAAGGGAAGCTATTTCGTTCCTTGAAAGATGAGGAGAAAGGCATAGGAAGAGGGACAGCGCGTGCAGAAATAAGGTGGGCTCAGGCCATGTCCACCTTGATTCTGCACAGAACATGTGTGCTTGTGTGGTTGAGCAATGTGGCTGAAAATTTGGAAGTTTGTGGAAGAAAAGTTTCCCATCTCTCCCTCCCCACAGCAGCTTCTCACATTTCATTTCTTGATTTTCCTTAAATTAATTTTTATTAGCATCAAAGTCATTATGATCCCAGTTTGAGAGAATAGAATTCTGGTTACTGGGCATGTGAGATTGAACCAGGACTGTTACACGTTCATGCTGCTAACTATAATGCTATTCTTAGTTTTAACTGAAGAACGCCTGGCCCATTTTTATGTCTTTATCAGAGTCTGAGGCTTAGAAATTAAATAACATGAAAGTAAATGTGATCACTGAAAATAGCGGTGTTTGTTTCATTTAGGTTACATTTACTCAGTACACTTACTTCATTCATGGTTCCTGTCTAGCAGCCCAACCTCTCCATTGTTTTGCGTCTGATTAGAGAATTTCTCTCACTTTTTTGTGTTTTGTGTGCTTTATTTTCATGCTTGTGCCATAAGGCATTCTAGCTTTTAAACGTTGGTGGGACTGAAGTCTAAAGTGCCAACATCACTTAACTCACAGGTTGACTGTGTTAACTATGGACCAGCCGGAGCATAAATATTACATATCTAAAGTCCCTCGGTTTCATTTTTTCCATATGGGTGACTTCATTTTACCTATGAAGGTTGTTTCAATGAGGTTATCATACAGCAATATAGCATTTTTGTTGTTGCTGTTTTCATCAAATCAAATGATAGTAAATACATTTGTAATAAAACATTTAATTTTTAATGTAAGATCAGACCAAACTATTTCCAGCACCTGTTAAATCTTCTGCTAATAAAAAGACACACACTACTTACAATCCATCAGGTAACCTGATTACTCTGGAAGGAAATATCCTAACTGCACATGGCCACTGATGAGAGCTGAACTGGCTGTGACTACCCTAAGAAGGGACTTGGCACCAGCATGAAAAGCTCCTTGAAATGTCACCTCACTGTGCAGCACAAAAAGGGCAGATTTAATACAAGAAAATACAAAAAAAACAAAAGGATTCATAATAAAATCCCATTATATAAACCTTTTTGTGCTTACTTATTTAAAATGCTGTGTTCTGGATACAGTCATGTGTAGGGTTCATTGTGTTAGTTTTACTGGTTATAATGCTAGAGATTCTGGCCTCAGCTATACGGCTGCAAATAAAACGTTTAAGGTGTGTTTTAAGTGCAATATACAATGTGAAATTAGATGGCGAGCTTTATGAAAAATTCAATGTATTTTTTTTTACACACTTTTTAAAAAAAAGAATTTTCAGAACTTTTTTTTATATGTGTGTAGATTCCACCTCTGTCCCGATTTCTGACATTCCTCTTGCACTGCAGTTCCTTGTTTTGCTATGGAACTGTGGCTTTTTGATCAACATACCTGCATGTCATGCTAAATTTTAAATGGCAAGAATGAATTGTATGCCAGTATGTCACCTCAAATTCCATCCATGCAAATCTCCCATGATTTTTCAGATTTCCAAATGGATCCCCACCCCCTGAAAACAATTATCACAACACAGAAATGAGTACTAAATGTCTGCTAGATTCCGCTAGATTTCCAGAAGCGGTTTTTACATTGTGTGGAAGTTCACATAAAATGCAAAAACAAACAGGTAAGGAAGCATCATGAAGATGGAATAAAGTGCCACCTGAATTAACCCCTAGTCTCTCCAGCTAATAAAATATGTCAGAGAACTGGACAGTGTACAGAAAGGACTAACTAGAAAGATTGAGTCGTAGCTCCTTCTTTACACAAAATATAATAAAATACTAAAACTTGAACTCACTTTTTTCTCTAATGTTTTGCCAGTAACATTCTAGCTTGTAAGCTCCTTGGGTCAGAAACCTGTCCTCTTATATAACTCCATAGCCTCCACACCCACAAAGAAGATTCATGAGGCAAAGCATTGGTAGAATGTTATATTTATGAATATAACAAGACTGGAGGAACTGCAAATCAAATTAACCAGACTAACCAAATGCAAAAAGTACAGACATGTGTGGCTTTTAATTAATTCTGGCAGGAAAACATCCTTCCCAAACCCTGGCTGTGAGATGCAGCAAAGGATGAGGAGGAAATTACTCCTTCCTTGGGTGTATGAACACAAGACACACATCTAGGCTCAACTGTCCAGCATTCAGCCAAAATGCTAATGTCAGACCTAATGGACACTCCCCAAGTCCCATCAGACATAAGCACTGGGATCCCTAAAGGTGCTCTTAACCCAATATTGCTTCAATATCCCTAATCTTTCTGTCCTCAAATTCATTACCTGTCTGGACTCAATACTCAAAGGGCAACCAATCTATGCCACTATCAAAATGGCAATCAAATTCTTCCCAACTATGTGGCGTAGGGGGGAAAAAGAAGGGACCTTAATTTAAGGATTAATTTAATTTAAGGATTGTGATGAGCAAGAATTTAAGGATTGTGATGAGCAAGAGCCCACACTGCATTTAGGGAAGGAGGGTGCAGCAAAAGGAATAGGAGGAAGAACCTGAGAGTGTACTTGGTATATAAAGCCACACCCAACCCCTTCCCTATTGGCCCATGATTTCCCTATTTGTCCATGACTTTCCTATTGGGAGTTAATTTCCCAAATCTTCTTTGAATAAAGGAGGAGTCTGGGGGGAAAGCATCCCTACCCTAAAAGCAGGAACAATATTTTCCAAAATTGGCTTAAGATAAATAATGTGTAGAAGCACTTCACTCAGCCATCAAATAATATATTTGAAAAATATCTGCCAACAAGATGCAAGTCCAATGGACTGACAGGCGAAGTTGTTGTTTTCTATTTTCGCAGGTCCCAACTTGGTTTTTTGTTCTTTAAAAAACACATATTACAGAAAAGATTTCATTATTAGTTTTCAGCTCATCATTGCATATATTTCTCAGCTATGGACAGAACTAAATAATCCCAATTCTATATTCCATCACATATTCACATGTGCACAAAACAGTAAGCATCCCATTTTCAAAATAAACACTTTACCAAATTTAAATCCCTAGGGTTATGAATCACAGATGAAGAAAACATCAATGCAGTCACTTTTTGAAACATTATAATGAAGAATTTCAGGTCCCCCCACCAGGAAGCAAATGAGGAAAGCACTAAAACGCAGCTACCTTAGAAACCAATTCATTAAAACATATCTATCTAGATGGATGACAGAAAAATAAAATCAACAACCTTTAAAAATAATATTGAACTAATTTATTTTACGGTATCCCAGCAGGAGAAAAAGACAACACAGAAGCTACTATAACAAATCATAGCACTCCAGTGTAGGAAGAGGAAAAATGTGTATTGGCAGAGGTGATATCACAAAATAATATAAGGACTATGATGTCTACAGTATAATATATATTCTCCTAGATTTGAATATTGGTGCGCTTAACTTTCCTATGATCAGGGAAGTGCAACAATCTTTAGACACAAACTGGACTTCCCATAAAGAAAGATTAACAAACTATTGAGAAGCTGGTTGGGACAGGCCATAAACTCTCCCATCAGTGTCTGTTTGTTTAGGCAGCAATTTCTAAAACATTATGGCCAGTTTGATTTATGACCCTTATCAGAATTCTTTGCCTTTATTTTTTTTCTGGTTGTCTTTCCCTCAGGTGGTTTATCAGTCTTCTATCTGCCCACTCTGTGTCCTTCTTTTGATGAATAAGGATAGGATGACACGCTTCATCTTGCCCCCTGAGTGTGTTCACTGAGCACTTAAACACAGTTTCTATGTGTGCACATGGAATGTTCTGACTTGGAAATCAGCGGCAGGATTCCCATTCACTTGGCTAGCGACCTCTCTGCATTTAGTTGTTCATGTAGGAGCTCCTTTCATCCATTCATTGAATCTGCGTAAGGGGAGGAACCAAACCTGCCTTCCTCTTCCTGCTTGTGTTGATTAAGCACATGATCTGAAACTCAGAAAAGGGCTTGTTCCTCCTTGGACCTCATTTCCTTTTCCCTGTTCTTAGCCTCACTACCTATTGCCTAGCCTCTGTATGAAGGTTTTTCCAAACTGAACTGAACCTGCTCAGAGTTTCATTCCTTCAGCTAGTAGAGTTTTTATGAACATTCTGTAACACCACATAATTCCTGATCTGTTGGTTTGTGACTGTTGAGAGGAATGAAGTGGTTTAACAGTTCAGGGAAATAAAGAACATCTAACAGCACCATTGTGCCATATTTATAAAATCTACCAATGCATGCAAAACAGGGCTGAGAATTGCATACTATGAAATTCCAAAGGATCTGCCTTTGTCTTGTCAAAATGCCAAAAACCTGTATTTCACCATATGGGTAAAAACTGTTATCCTTCTACAAAGCAATTGGAGCTAAATAAAAATTAATCGGACAAACTTGGACTTTAAAACAAGATTTCCCATTCTCTTGATTTATTCTGTGGCAATATTTGTATAGTGTATTCAGGGATAGGCGTATCTATATGTGTATCAGATAGGTTATCAGCAGCTGCTTTATTCAGCAGGAAAATATCTATAACTAGAATGTAACAATTTACCAGGTATCTCACACGGCATAAATAATTGCTGATATTAATAATTTCATAGTGAAAAGCAGAAGAAGATGGATTTGCATTATCCACACGTATATCTTTCCAGCTATTCAATTCAGAGATTTGGGGGGAAATGGAAAGTTTGCTCCTATGCAAAAAAGTTCTTGAACTGAAACCAGCAGAATTACCCAAAAGATAAAAAGATACTTTTTATTTAAAAGTTCATAAATCAGCCTACTTGAGGAATTGATCACAAAGGAAAGAAAACAACTTGGGTTCTCTCCCCCCCCCCCCTTTGGATTCGTTCATCTGCCACATTCTCCATTTGCTTATAAAAGCTGCCTAGCAATGTACTGTATAGGCCTCTGAGTCAGGAATAAAGACATTTTTTCCCGTGACCTCTTCCTACTTGGTTCTCCTTTAGTTATCAGTCTGAGAAATGAGTACAGGACTGGCAGAGCTAATGAAGCAGAGGCAAAGCTAATGATCAGCACATTTTATATTTGAAATCCATGATTTAAAGGTTTCTCTGAGCTCATAATAAACTACAAAATGAGGATTATCAGAAGATAGTGACCTAGCTTGAGGTCTGTTGGCTGGGAATTAGGGTATGTAATATTTCCTAATGTATGCAGATATAAGCTGAAAAGATGGATTAACGTTAAGAAGCAGTTGCTGTGGAAAATATGATTCAGTGGATAAAAGCTCAGTTATCTTGGGTGCTAAGACCAGAAATAGTGAGCTGATGCAGAGGAAAGAGCTAAGTGAAACATTTGGTATAAGCACTTTATTTGGAAAGCTGGCTTCTCTGCTTAATTCAAGGAAAGAATTATAGAATTCTAGAGTTGGAAGGGACCCTGAGGCTCATCTAGTCCAACCCCCTGCAATACTGGCATCTCAACTAAAGTGTCCAGGACAGATGACCATCCAACTTCCACTTAAAAACCTCCAAGGAAGAAGAGTCCACTACATTCCAAGGGAGTCTGCTCCACTGTCAAACAGCTCTTGCTGTCAGAAAGTTGTTCCTGATGTTTAGCTGGAATCTACTGTCTTGTAACTTGAAGCCATTAGTTCTGGTCTTAGCCTCCAGAACAGGAGAAAACAAGCTTGTTGCTTCTTCCATGTGACAGCCCTTTAGGGACGCGGGTGGTGCTGTGGGTAAAAGCCTCAGTGCCTAGGACTTGCCGATCGAAAGGTCGGCGGTTCGAATCCCCGCGGCGGGGTGCGCTCCCATCGCTCGGTCCCAGCGCCTGCCAACCTAGCAGTTCGAGAGCACCCCCGGGTGCAAGTAGATAAATAGGGACCGCTTACTAGTGGGAAGGTAAATGGCGTTCCGTGTGCTGCGCTGGCTCACCAGATGCAGCTTGTCACGCTGGCCACGTGACCCGGAAGTGTCTGCGGACAGCGCTGGCTCCCGGCCTCTAGAGTGAGATGAGTGCACAACCCTAGAGTCTGTCAAGACTGGCCCGTACGGGCAGGGGTACCTTTACCTTTTTATCATATCTCTCCTCAGTCTCTTTTTTCCCAGGCTAAGCATACACAACTCCCTCAACCATTCTCATAAGGCATGATTTCCAAACTCTTGATAATCTTGGTCACCCTCCTCTGCACACGTTCCAGCTTGTCAATATCCTTCTTAAATTGCAGCACCCAGAACTCAACATAGTTTTCCTGGTGTGGTCTGACCAAGGCAGAATATAGCGGGACTATTACTTCCCTTGATTGGAACACCATACTTCTGTTGATGTAGCCTAAAATAACATTAGCCTTTTTCTCTTTGCTGCTGCAACAATTGTTAACTCATGTTAAGCTTGTGGTCTACTAAAACCCCTAGATCCTTTGCACAAGTACTACTGGTAAGCCAGGTGTCCCCCATCTTATGTTGTGCAGCTATTTGTTCCTGCATAAGTGTAGAACCTTACATTTGCCCCTGTTGAAATTAATTTCATTAGTTTGGGCCCAATTCTCCACTACGTTCAGGTCATTTTGAATCCTGATTCTGTCTTCTGCAGCATTAGCTATCTCTCCCAGATGAACAAATATGAGCATCCCCTCAATTTCTTCATCCAAGTCATTTATGAATACAGTGTACAACTAACCCGATTTCAAAAATATCAGGATACAACATAGTGGGCCTCTGTTTGAAGAAAAAGAGTGATAACAATTGTGTTCAACATACTGGACTGTGCTATCTTTGGAAATAGATTGGGTAAACTGGATTTTTCTCACCCTTCTTCCTCCAATTGCCTATATTAGCCTTCACCAACCTTGTGCCTCCAAGTGTTTGGAACTACAACTTGCATCACTAGTATTTATCCATTTATTTCAAATTTTAAAAAAGCAGGCTAGCTGCTTTCTTTGAGAAGCCCCAAAGATCTTCTCCAGTGTGACAAATCTAAGCCATCAGCAGTTGTCGAGTTTCTGGCTACCTGAGTTTAACTCATCTAGATTAACCACAATATTATTAGAGAACTTTGTCATGCTGTACGCACCCACAAAGAATTTTGAAAATGCATTTATTCGTTTTCTTGCATAAGAAAAAAATAGATGATGATAGACTTTTTTTAGTCAAACATTATTTACATTGTGGTACCTGGAGTGTAAATTGCCACATTATACTTTAAATATACTATCATATCAGATGCAGGAACCTAAGAGACTGAAAGCATGAAAAATTGCTGAGCGAAGATAGCTGTGCTCGTTTGTGTGCAGCACAGCCTGAGGACTCTTAGCTGGATAGCACAGAAGGGGATTTGAAAGCAGGGATGGAATAATTTCGTGCCACCTCTTCTATGGGAAAATGGCCATGACTCTCTTGCTGGCTATTCCAGGTGTTTGCCCTTGCTATTTAAAGCCAAGGCTAGAAGGATGAATTTCTCTGCACTTAAGTTGACCCAGATATAGAGCACAGGCCTGTTGTTTTTTTCTGGCTAGTTATATGGCATTCTTTGTTTCCCCTCAGCAAGAACAGGGAGAGTGAAGTGGATCTGCAGCTCCCATAGTGTTGCTTTGTTTACTTCACAGAATCTCTGGGCCTATGTCAACTGTAGATGGAGTTCTTTCTCATGTTGGTTCTCCCACCCCATCTCTTAAAGAGACAGAAGAGAAGGGAAACAAATCACATGTGTGTGTTTGTGTGTGTGTGCATGCGCACACACACACAGAGCACCAGTGTGGCATTGTGCTATGCAGTATTTATGGACAGGAGACTGATCAGCAAGGTTTAAACAGCCATAACATGCTCTTGGAAGCAGTACAGAAGTGCAAAGGAATATTGTGGTGTGTGCATTTCATGAGTTATGATTTGCATGCTTGTTTCGTTTAAGCCAAAGCCCTGGTTTGGTTGATTTAAGGAAAATGAAAATATTCTGAAACTAAGGCATTGTTACTTTTCAAAGGATAAACTGAGGTTAGGGAGGTTTCAGTTAGAAAAACATCATTTTCTGTGAATGGTACTACGGTTTAGGACATAATTGCGTAGGTGATTGTCATCAATAATTAAAATTCCAATTTACTTCCACAAATGAAGTGGAAGTCACAATCAGGGCTTCATCTGCAGGATTTCCTCCAGCACTCTATCATATTTCTGTGTTTGTGAAGTGGATGAGCATGTTCTTGAAGCAATTCCCCAGTCCAAATGGTATATAGGGACATAAGAATAGCACTACTGTATCAGCCCAAAGGCCTATCTAATCCAGTATCCTCACAGTGACTAGCCATGTGCCCATGGGAAGTCTGTGTTTGTGTAACAATTGCCAGCTGTTATAAAAAGAGATCCTTATGATATCGAGTTCTTCAAGCACTCTTGAATTTTCAAATTCACATCCAGATACAATGCCTGAAAACCAGTGCTTTCCAAACTTTTCATGTTAGTGACACACTTTTTAGACATGCATCATTTCACGACATGGTAAGTCACTTTTATTAGCAAATCAGAGGCACTCTCCTGCAGCAGCATGTGTCTGCAAGCTGCCTGGGGGGGGGTGTGCCCAGCCCAGCCACCACAAAGAAACAGGAGAGTGATAATGGATCCCCAGTAGAACTAGCAAAGCTGTATCATTTTCCCTGATTCAATTTGTAATTCAACTTGGCAAATAGAAGAATGCCTCCCAAATATAAGAAAATACGTTGGCTTACTCCAAATCAAAATATGGTTTAGAATCAACCCTACCATGACTCGGATGACATGAACAAATCCCTTCCCACCACCTACTTTCTGAATCTGTCCCATGATCAAAATCTGAGCTGGATTGTTAGGCTGTTTTGAAGATGAGCACTACAAGCCAACAAAGTCAGATAATCTGATCCTGGAAATGATGTACTTTGGTGGCATCTCTAAGGAGAACAGTGATTTGAATTGAGCGAATTGAAAATAATAGTTCTTAATAGTTATTTATAATTAGGCACCATTGTTACAATTAAATACCAAAGAATATCTGGTATTTGGAGGACTGTATAGAAGGGTTGGTAGGAAAAGTTGAAAAAGCTTGAAAAGCCCTGTGGAAATAGTTGTACATCCATAATGTAATGATGTGAACAGCACTGGCTTCTTCCCATATTTAGCAGAAGCAATTATTCTTTCATTTTTAGCCTCTAAAAATTAAATCAAGCAAAGCAAAACATGAAACAGTGTTCTAAATCTGTGCAGTAATGCATGATTATAGTCACCAGCCAAATGGAATAAATACCTCCATCAGTTTCCCAACAGATTAAAATTGGAACCAGTCCAGTCAATCAACCTTATGCAAAATCCAGAATCTTTTCACCCACACAGTTGATGGGCTATGTTGACGTATAACACAGGTACAGACATTGACAGAGCTAATAATACTATTTATATGTATAATTACTGAAATTACCCTGACCTGCTTGGTTTAATAGCATTCACTAAATTGGCATGCATAATTTATGGCACCATTGCTGTCAAGCATCAATCCAAATGACACAGTAAGGCATAAACTGAATCACCAAATAAAGTGTTTATGAGTTTTTCAGGACAAGATCACCGTAAATGATGGCATAGGAAATGTTAATATCATTTCCTCAGGATCTGCAATGCATTATTTTCAATGGGCACTTGCAGTATTTCCAAAGAAACCCTCCACAATAAGCAGTTTATCAGCCAGTAACTGTAATACTTTGCAAAGGGGCCTGGAGGGCAGAATTTTTAGCTGAAACCAGTAGAAGCTTCCTCCCTTACATAACAGGCTTAAATTTTTAGGTTTCCTTTGGCAGGCAACTGCTCTCATGGAGAAAGAGTCTCAAATGTTAACACATTCACTGCAATTCTCTGCAAATCCATCAAGGAACCTCCTAAGGAATGCAAAATCCTAACAATTTTAATGTTGATGTAAAATACTAATTAAGGCGTTCTAAACCAAAGATGTATAAAAATGGATTTTGAAAAACTTTATTCCACTCATCTGAATAATGACTTGCATTCATTTTCATAGCCTAGAGGTATTTTAGAATTCACAGTATTAATCAAAATGGCAGAGAACATTATACAAGGATTTAACTGTCCCAAATCTCATTACTTAGGATTTGCTACACTGAGATATCTATGGTATGTTTATACTTCTGCAGCCTGAATGCCGTAAACAACTAATAGATGGCAAAGTACTGTAGATTTATTTTACAACAAGGTGCCATGCAATTGAAAGAGTGGAGATTAAAGCAAAATGAAGTGCGGGAGGAGTGTCTGACCTATTTTTATTTTTTACATTGCAGTTCCAAGCATAGTGATTCTGATATAGTCCTACATTTCTTTATCCATATTCTGCCATCCCTTTATCAGAGGGAGAAGTATGTTCTGACCTCCTAGATGATGGAAACAGATATGGGTCAGGACTAGGACAACTGCACAACTTGGAAAAACCTGGGGGATATTCTGCATCTGTGTAAGGTGATGCAGGATGTGGCAGTCACATTTCCTAACAAATAAGCCAAGTAGCTAGGAATGCATCAGTCTGCCTGTTTCATCTTTTAGTTTCTCATTTTCAGATCTTAAGTATGTCACTTTAGTTTTCACTTCCATTTTGTTTTTTAAAGTTGTCACAAAATTTCTCAGTATTCTAGTGTGCCTTTCTCCTAACATTCTCATTTTTGTAAGCAAAGGTACACACACACATTGTTTATGCACCACTGACAGCAGGGGTGTGGAACCCTGTGGCAACTTCTGGGAGTGGGGCTATGCTAGTGGTGAGTGGGACCAGAGAGTGAACCAGAATTTTGAAACAAAATACAAGCCAAAGTCTGTAGGAAACACATGATTAAGTTAATGGTTGTTTGACCTTTTAACAGAATGTGTGTGTTGTTTTTCTTCTTCTAAGACATGCCAGATAGGAAAAGGATTTGTAGTTTCCCCTAACCTTTAGGAATTAGAGATCATATTAAACAATACATTTAATGGATAGTGAACAGTACTTAGGAAAATATATTTTCCAATACAGAAAAGAGTAATAAAAGATGAAAACCTGACATTATGGAAATGTTAAAAAAATTATTAAAGTGAATTGGACTATCCAACATATCTGAGAATAGAGCCTTTCTCATTGAGCAAGGAAGAAAGAGCCTTATATTTATTGTGTTAAAAAATCTGAAGCCTAATGAATTGCTAGCCCACTTGGTGAAAGTTTTAAAAGTGATTTATTGTTTCATTATATCTGAGGAGATTTTGGTTGTTTTGATGTACCTTGACCTTTCTTGTGCACAGGAAGCTGTTTATTTGGCAAACGCTATAAATAAAGAAAGTAAAGTATACTTTGTAATCATTAGACAATTCATTTGTATAGCATTTCCACACACCCCAAAAAAAGTGTATACTACTTTTCAATGGGGGTAAAATCTGCCTAAGCAGTTTACAAGCACCAAGTCAAACACACTATAAAATATAATTTAAGGCCACAAAAATATCAAAACAAAAATAACAATTTATCAGGAGCAACTCCATTTCTGTCTAGCCCATTAGTTCTATGAACTAAATGAATATTGTTAATATAAACCGTAAGATGTGCATATATGCCAGGGATACATCTGAAAAACAGAGGTGCCAAGTTGCCCCCCAAAACTGAGGGTGCCCAGCGTGCATTGTGTCCTCTGGAGGAGACTGAGTATGTGATGTCATGCGTGCACAATGCGCACCAGTCCCCCTCGTGGAAGATGGCAGGATCCCCAAGGATGTACTCTTCAGGGAGCTGGCACCAGGCCCGTTGGCAGACCAACCCGGTGTCACAAAGATGTCTGCAAATGAAACATGAAGGCTGACAACATTAGCACTGCAGCACCTGGAGACAACCAGCCAAGTTGTGTATCCACAGCAGTGACCAGAGGAGGAATGACCACTGGGAGGAGCTGCATACCAGCAGCACAACCAGTCTGCACCAGCTGCAACAAAGTATGTCTCTCCTATATCGGCCCCTGCAGCCGCAGCAGGTGCTGTAACTCTCCAGTGGTTTGACTTCACCTGTAAAAGCATACTTCTCCATTGTCTCCTGAAACAGGTGGATGCCAACAACTGTAGCATGTGGAGTTTTATTCTTCTTTTGTTAGGCAGCACCTGGTGCCTACAACGAAAATAAGTATCTATTTTATTCAGATTAATAAACTAGGGTGGTAGAATAGAATTGTGTACATATTAGCTAGGGCAGAAAGAGGCCGTTAAGCACAGCACTAGGCACTTAGTAAGGGACACGGGTGGCGCTGTGGGTAAAAGCCTCAGCGCCTAGGGCTTGCCGATCGAAAGGTCGGCGGTTCGAATCCCCGTGGCGGGGTGCGCTCCCGCTGCTCGGTCCCAGCGCCTGCCAACCTAGCAGTTCGAAAGCACCCCTAAGTGCAAGTAGATAAATAGGGACCGCTTACTGGCGGGAAGGTAAACGGCGTTTCCGTGTGCTGCGCTGGTGCCGCTCGCCAGAGCAGCTTTGTCACGCTGGCCACGTGACCCGGAAGTGTCTGCGGACAGTGCTGGCCCCCGGCCTCTTGAGTGAGATGGGCGCACAACCCCAGAGTCTGTCAAGACTGGCCCGTACAGGCAGGGGTACCTTTACCTTTACCTTTAGGCACTTAGTAGTGCATAGAAGAGCAGTGGCATTTGCAGCAGTCAGGGGCCCTGGTGAGTATGACTCTGTTATACCTCCATAACATAATGGATGGTGTAATCTCAATGGAATTAGAGGTTCCCTTATAAGTCTTCTCCTATCTTCTGGGCTTTATCGTCTGAGAAAAATGAAGTAAATCAGCCTAGTTCAGATCATTAAAATGGCAAGAATGATAAAAATAATTTTTATGCTAAATGGTACTACAAAAATTATGATAGCTGCAATGGTTCATTTGTATTCATTTCTCATGAGAGTGTCAGAAGGAGAATACTGGAAATAGCTTATTGGTATGAAAATCCAGAGTTTGCTATAGTTTTCCCCAGCCACATCACCTCCATACCGCTAGGCTTTTCTGTTACAAGAGGAAAATCATTTTGCTTCTTCATTAAACTTGGAGTAAGAAACTAAATAGTTTCAGACACATCTGAATTGTGACAATGCAGAACTTCAGTGCACAATATAGGAGGCCATGTAATCATCTGGTTTAAATTGGCATAGCTGTTCGCCTAAATACAGCCATAATATACTGCCTCAGCTGAGCATATCAGACCCATGTTTTGAAATATTGCATCAGTTCACTGTTTGCCAAGATTCCATTATTTAATAATCTTTGGGATAACACCCTGAAAGTGATCTTGTTAAGAGTAATTGCAGTGATTTCACTACAGTGTACAATGATTTAGAAGCCTGCCTACAGTTAATGTCAATAGGACCTATGTGGCTAAATCAATGTTGTCTAGCTTGAATAAAATATCCCTAATGACTTTGTATGTGCTTGGGGCTGTGGAGAGGATTGGCATAGGGTTTCTATGAGACGAAGTTTTATCAGATGTCTCAAGTCCTCATTAATTATTCACCAATGAAGTGTGAGGCACTTTTAAGTGTAAATAATCACAAGGAGACAAACATTTTCTTAATTTTAAGGACTTAAAGAACATCCTTGAATAGTAATGCAGGAAGGCAAATGTACTTAATGCATTGTTATGAATCAGAGCATGGAAAAAAATCAGTGAAGACTTGTGACGGGTGAAATCTTAGATCTGCCAGAATAATTAGAAAAAGGCCATTTATATCTTTGAGTGCAGATTTACTGCTACATGGGGGTTCTCTTATTAAAGTGTAAATAGAAATTCTGAACCACTGACATACTTAATCGCACCCTACTTTTCACTACCAGGGGGAAAGTAGCAGTTTAAAACAATCAGAAAGGTACTTCACAGAATGTATTTCACTCATGGTACCATGTGTTGTCTAAAGTTCCAGATTCAACATAATAATTTAGAGCAGGTATTTTATTAACAAGTGAACACCCATATATCTACAACATCCATTAATTGAATGAAACCTTCTCTAAGTCTTCTTTACTTTATTTTTCAGTTTCTAAAAATACATATAACAAACAATACCCATAATAGACTCCTGAACAAACTGACAGGCCTTTGCTCTTAAGATTCTGTTAAGATCTTAAAGATACAGTAATATATATTGTGAGATTGTGTGCAAAGCCTCTCTTCCTCCCAGAGGGGAGGTATTGTGAGCGGGAGCCATTCCCGTGTCGGCAGGGGGGCATGTTCGCCCCCCCTGCATCATCACCCTGCTGCCGCACCACCCTCCTGCTGGCCAGCCAATAGGGTTGGCCCAGGGGCGGGGCTTAGCCGCATTCAAGCAGCCGCGGCAGCCTCCGCGCCTCATTCAGCTGCTTGGAGGATGTTGGATCGGTCAGGTACATGCATAGGTTGTGTGATCCAATGCCTAAGCCAATACCACTCACATGCCATAATTAATAAAAGTTGTGGCCTTTTCAGCCCATTAACCTAAATAATGGTGTCCTTGTCTCTTATTCACCACTACGCGGGTGCAGGTCCTCAACTCACAAAAGGGGTTGCAGAACAGGAGGGAGGAGGAAGCATGGATTTTTTTGGGGGGCGGGGTATTATGATATTGGGAGTTTTATTTTCAGTTCCTTTCCTAATGATTCCTAGCATGGAATTTGACGTTTTCACAGCTGCCACACATTGAGTTGACCTCTTCATTGAGCTATTCACTATGACCCCAAAGGCTCATTCGTAGTTCATCAGCACCTCATAAGTGCATATGTGATATTAATATCTTTTGCCCTGCTCATTGAATGCATCCACACTGATTTACATTTGCGTGTTCAGACCTTTAAACCTCCCCCTTAAATAAATTCAGACAAGACTCAAATTTTGGTTTGGTTTTTGGCAGAATTTAGGCCACAACTTTATTGATTACAGCAATTGAGTGGTTGCATAGGCTCTGGTTCGACTAGCTCCCTACACCATTGCAGGTAGCGTTGACCCAGGGCACCAGCATAGGTCAGCCTAGGGTGAACACCTGGATCAGCGGAAATCCAGGAACAGGCTATCTCTGCCATCCAAATACCCCCCTGGACTCAGGCACAGGCACAACCCCCTCTCAGGGGTTGACCAAACCATCGAGTCCCTGGATTCCTTTAACGGAATACCCTTCACATAGGGATGGCAAGAGCGTTCTCCCATCCCTATCACCTGAACCAGAGCCTATCCGCAACCTTACAAGTTGTGACGATTTGCTACGCGGCAGGCGAAACCCAAATGGCATCAGCCAAGTGGGGAAAATTCCTGCTGTGGTCCTGTCCCAGCAACAGACAACACACGACAGCATAGCAAGGTCAAGCTCACAAGCCCTAAAAATAGGCAAAGGTGGGCAGGTGTTCCAATGCACGCACCGAAAGAGGAAGCTCTGGGTCACGTGCATAGGCATATATAGGTCCCTTGATCCGTTTAACCTGCGTCCCATTGGCCTGATTAAACCCTGTATCAAGGGACCTAACAATTGGGTGTTGTGGCTAACCAATCTTACCCACCCACAATGCAGGGTTTGGTTGCCAGGTCTCACCACAACACGTGCCCTCTTTAAGGGAGGAACCGATTTGCCATTTTGTTGCCCATTTACTCAGCTTTGAGAAGTTCTTTTGGAGCCCTTTTTGTTTTAACCACCCTGAACAATTTAATATGATCAGCAAATATGGCTACCTCACTACTAACTCCTAATACTAGATTGTTTATTAACAAGTTAAAAGGCACTGATTCTAATACTCATCCTTGGGGAACACCACTTTCTACATCCTTATGTTGCAATAACTGTCCATTTATTCCCACTCTCTGCTTCCTGCTATTTAACCAGTTAGAGGCACCTCTCCTCTAATTCTATGATTACTAGCTTACTTAGGAATTTTTGGTGATATACTTTGCCGAAAGCTTTCTGAAAGTCCAAGTACACAGTGCCATGTGAATCACCTCTGCCTATATGCTTGTTGACACTCTCATAGAAATCTTATAGGTTAGTGAGACAGGACTTACCTTTGCATAAGCCATACTGTTTCTGCTTCATTTGACTTAGAAGAGGCATCCAGTTTTTTGTTTTTTATTTCCCAATATTAAGGAGAATATTCTCATGGAAAATCTTCCACTACATGTTGGGTTTTGTAATCTACTTATGCATAACAGTAATTTTTGCTCTCAGTTCTACTGTGTCAAGGGTTAAAATCCATAAAAATAAAGATCGTAACCATTAAACCATGGCAGATTCTTTTTCCCCCCAATAATGCAAATAGTTTGCTGCCTCAAAATTGACTTCTGAAGAATTTCAGTAGCAAATCAATTAATTTCTGCTTTATTTGCTTCCCAACTGCACAAAAGGGTTGCTTAAGAGATTTCTTAACTATAGTGAAAAACAGTGTTGGGAAGGATTTTGATTTGCTTCAATAACTAATGTTTGTCTTATCAACAGCTACGTGGTTTATTTTTCATCTTACATAATGCATATGCAATCAGAATGCCTACTTTGATAGATAAATGCCTAGGAAGGAATCAAATTGGCTAATAAATAATACTAAATTTAAGGATTTCATTTGGAGCTAAATTGTCATGGACTATTAACTGTCCTAACTAATGGCTTGTTTATGTTACTGCTTAAATAATTAAAAACCTTTCTTAACAGTAGTACAAGATGACTTAGAGATGGATAGACATGCATATAAAAATGGACTTTTTTACCTACAAAAGGACATTTTGGGAAGGGTGGCTTTTTAACATTTGAAACTTGTTCACCAGTGTTAGGAAGAAGATGGCTCAGTATACAAGGGTTGTTGTTTAACTATTGTTAGTTAAGCATCCTAGCAACTGGTATTTCTGAAGAAAGTTATTAAGAATGCTTGTCAATTATAGGTCCAAATTCTCAGCATGAAAGCTAAGTCATGAGTGTCTATGAACTTTGCAGTAATTCACATACAGTATTTTTATAGCCCCTCCACCTCTCTCTGCCCCCCCCCCGTGTGTGTGTGTGAAAATAATTTCCCCTTAATGCATGAAGGTTGGAAGCAGGATCAGCCAGAATGTCTGTACTTTGTCTTCATGTACAGAATGCACCAGGTATCCATGAGAAAAGTGCAGTTGTTTAAGCTCCCATAAATGTGGTCCTAGGAAATAGAGGGCTTTGGATTGTGGATATGTGAGTTTATCTGTATATAAGTGTACAGGAGCTTGAAGAAGAAGAAGAAGAAGAAGAAGAAGAAGAAGAAGAAGAAGAAGAAGAAGAAGAAGAAGAAGTTGTTATCTTGTACAACAGTGCTTCCAAAAGTATTTACAAAACACAATTAGAATATCACATATTTAAAGCCTTCTGAAACAAGGCTGCCTTCAGATGTCTATGGAAGGTTGTATAATTATTTATTTCTTTTCTTTAACATCTGATGGAAGGGCATATCACAGGGGCAGGCGCAACTACCGAGAAGGCCTTCTGCCTGGCTCCCTGTAACTTCACTTCTTGCAATGAGAGAACCGCCAAAGGCCCTCAGAGCTAGACGTCAGTGCCCAGGCTGAGCAGAGGGGGCAGAAATGCTACTTCAGTACACACTAACTGTGTACATGACATTCAGTGAAAGTGCAGAGCTTGGAATCTGCCATATCACTTCCCTTTTACATATTGTTCATACTACATTATGACATCTGCATCTCCAGGTATTTTACCTGAACTGAATTCTAGTGGTTTTGTAAAGAGATTCTACAAATTTCCATTTTGAACTGAATATTGCTTTTATGCGAAGACTTGGTTCAAAAGTTAAGAACAATGTTCACTAGCTATAACAGTTATAAAAATAAAGCCCCTGTCCTTTCGTATGTTTCTCTGGTATTCTCGGTCTCTCCACACTGCAACATTTTCAAAGGCTCATTGGGGCAATGGGAAATATCCATAGTTTAATAGATGCTAGGAGAGGGGAAGGGGTGCACCATCCTTTCCCTTGAGAGTAGAATTAGAATAGACTTTATTTGCATAGCCAACAGGCCATAGCATCAAAGGACAGACAAAAACAAAAATACATTACAGAAATAGTTATTATAAAATAACCTCAGTACTTAAAACTTGGCAGAGATAATGATATTAATAATAAAATCCTAGGCGAGGAATCCAGGTGACGACACTGATGTCATTCAGATAGCAGCTCTCAGTCTCATTGCTCTCTCGATAAATTTGGCAACCTTCTCTGTTGTCGAGCTGTTCTGGTCGGCTAGGAGTGAGAACAATTTGGCTTCACAAGAGCGGCCCGGGATGGCAGATAGTAGCAGCGTGATGGTCTCGTCCCTGAGATCTTTATATAGGGAGCAGGACAAGAGAACGTGTGACACAGTCTCTACGTAACCAGCTCCACAGGGGCAGAGCCGGTTCTCTAATGAAATTTTTTGATATCTACCTTCAAGAACAGCTGGTGGTAACATATTTAGTCTGGCCAGTGTAAAGGCCCGTCTGAGTTTTGGAATGGTTAAGGTAGACAAATAAGGTGCCCGAAAATCAAAGTGGGAGGGGGGCAGATAAGCGTACCAAGCACTAAATTTCTTAATATAGGCCAGATTATTCTGTTGCTCAATATCCTTCATGCGCTGGTCAATAAAGGTTTTTGCCTTGGGGAGACCCATTTTCAGGAGATGCTGTGCTTGGAGGCCACTATTTTCAGGAGATGCTGTGCTTTTGATGCACTACTTTGGACCACCGACTTCTATGAGCATCTCGTGCTACTAGAGGTAGTAGTCCGGATGGGTTTGAGTTTAAGCGAAGCCAATAGTTGAATGTTCTTAGCCAGGTCCGGGTTTCGACGGAGAGGAGGCCAGTCTCCAACCATAGGGCCACATTTGGTACGCATGGTGGAACGGCTAGAATCTGTCTTAAAAATTTAGACTAGACCGTTTCAAGTGTGCGGCAATGATTTCCCGTCCAGATTTGGGCCCCGTAGAGTAATTGCGCCAAGGGTTTTGCTTGAAAGACCTCCAGAGCTGCTGGGATATGTCTGCCCCCCTTCGTAAAGTAAAAGCGAGACAGTATTTTGGCGCTTTGAGATGCTTTTTCCCTAGCATATTTATGATGGGCCTCCCAGGCCCCTATTGACTGGAAAACTACTCCGAGGTATTTGAAAATTTTGACCTGTTCTATTGGCTGATTGTCCATCTCCCATCTGTGATATCTGTGTCTCCTAGCGAAAACCATGACTTTGGTTTTTTGGTGATTAACCACCAGTTGATCTCTCCTGCAGTAGGCTGAGAATTCTCTTAGTAGCCTTTTGAGGCCTACTTTAGTTCGTGATAAGAGAACCGCGTCGTCCGCATAGAGGAGCGCTGAAATTGATTTTTCAGCCAATTTGGGGGCATGAAACTCCGGGGATGTTAGGTATTTGACCATGTCATTTATATATAAGTTGAATAGGGCCGGGGCTAAAATACAGCCCTGCTTGACTCCTTTGGTGGCTGGTACAGGGCCAATTAGTTGCCCATTTACTGAGGTTCTTACATATAACTTGGAGTCTTTATATACGCTTCTTATCAATAATAGCAATCTTTTGTCAATGTTGGTAGCATTGAATTTAGCCCAAAGTTTGACTCGTGAGATCGAGTCAAAGGCCGCCTTCAGGTCAATAAATGCTGCGTATAAATGCTGGGAAAACCAACTGCCGTTGGTCTCAGCACAGCTGAGCCTCGCTGCTTCCCCTCTCCTTCGGCGGCTGAAACTGAAGGCAAGTTCTGCTTCCCTTGAGAGTATTTGAAGAGGAAAGGGAGGGGTTGATGAACCTCTGATACCCTGTGCCCAAATACCCTCAGAAACCTAGAGCCAGCCCTGTAATGATCACATGCAAAGAGGTCACTTCTAGGTAGCTTGTTTCTCAAGCTCTCATGCTGATTTGTTTGCAGGGAGGTTATATGGTGTTATGCCAAGCAGTTGTTATTCCATAGTGTACAGTGCATTTCCCTGTGCATTTGCCTTACTGCAAAAGTCTGAAACTGGGTATGTTGCACAAGAGGGTCAGATCTACTGTGCATTCTAAATTTGCTGTTATGCAGTTGAATCCCACCTGTCTAGAAGCAGCCAGAATGCTTTAGAGCCATGTTCTTGGGTACTGAATTTTGTGAAAAGCATGTTTAGATTGCATGGTGGTTCCTGCAAGTTTTATCCTTTTTATAACTTAGGAAAAATATTTCGTAGATCTCCTTAGCATTGTATGGGTCTTCTCAACTGGACTCACATCACACACTCAAGGTAAAGAATGAATCTTTGTTGCAAAGGAAAATATATAAAGAAAACAATTGTTGCTTTGAGCATCACTGCTATGCCACTCTTTGAAATACTGGCATTTTGTGAACTATAACTGCTTTCTGCCCCCATTGTATCCATAAAGCCATTTCCCAAGGGTAGTTGAATAGATTGAATTACACAATCTCCTCCTGTGTCTACAAAGACTGTTCACTTGCAGCAACAAAGCCTCATTTCAAGATTTGTGAGCTGTGCTACATATTTTATTCCAAATTGATTATAATGTATAGTTAACTTCTTCCTTTTTTGCAAAAAAATGTCAAAATTAAATAGCATTCAATCATAACGGAATTTGGTATCCAAAATTAGCTCCTTTTACAAGCTTGATATCTCATTCCTTGATTATGGACTTATGCTAAAATTCTAACAATTACAATGAGACAATAATCAACTTCCACTCTGTGTAGTTTTTATGAATGGATTCTAGTGAGTGGTACAAATACATTTGTGTTACATGATTATGTATTTTGTTTCATTGCCAATGACTGAGTCAATAGCAAAAACAGATTTAAACTAAATCAAAAACAGCCCAGTAGCTGGTAAAATGCTCCTTCCATAACTATGCCTAACAAATAAGAAACAATACTCCTGCTTCACAAGTTTCATATTAATGAACCACGCTTTCATACATTTCCCTAACTCTTAAACTCCATTCATAAGCCTAGGGCTTTTAATGCATGGATTTACAAGTTTTAGGAAAATATTGGATGACTTTCTATTTTCCTGCATGAGATCAAATATGAGGCACATTCACAGTTCAACAAAAGTCCCACCTCAGTGATACCTCACTGATACCTGACACCTCACTGAAATTTATTAGAAGGAATCTACAAAAAAAGCATATTTGCTACAAGAAGGTACACATATATAAACACCATTATCAGAAAACAAGAAATCTTTAGGGAAGAAACTTGTTTGATCTGACAGTGTAGTTAAAGATGGAGAAGGAAGGTCAGGGCATTACAGAAAATGAAGTTTCTGGCTAGCTATCCAAAGACATTATGAGACATAGAATACAGTGGTACCTCGGGTTACAGACGCTTCAGGTTACAGACGCTTCAGGTTACAGACTCCGCTAACCCAGAAATAGTACATCGGGTTAAGAACTTTGCTTCAAGATGAGAACAGAAATCGCACGGCTGCACTGCGGTGGCAGCGGGAGGCCCCATTTAGCTAAAGTGGTACCTCAGGTTAAGAACAGTTTCAGGTTAAGAACGGACCTCCAGAACGAATTAAGTTCCTAACCCGAGGTACCACTGTATAGTGAAAGAGGGGTGGGCTTCATGCCTCTGTCCCATGATACACTGGGAAAAGAAATAGGAAATAGCTTTGTGGTTCCTAGTAAGCAGAGAAAGGATAAAGAGACTGGAGAAGATTGAAAGTACCACTAACATGGAAGAAGCTCCTAATTAGTGGCCCTAATATGATTTGAGATTATCAGAGTCACAGGTAAGAAAGGGTTGTACCTTTTGTGCATGCCATCAATCTGCTCTGAATTATTCCATTCCAAAATGGATTTCAAGCAACAACAAAAGGCAGTTTGCTACAATAATGCCCATTTGTATGTATGTAAATATGAGGTACTCAGTATAACAGTAGCTAAAGTAAATTACTTTTAGAACATATTTTTACAACTTATTTTTATGCTGAGATTTAGATATGATTACTCATTCTCCCTCCTGCCCCCAACCACTTTATCTGACTGCAATATTCACAGCTTCAGCTAACTGATGCCAAATATCATAGAAATAACCTTAATATGATGGGTTAGTGATTTTATACTATTGTCTCTAACCCAAAGAAGAACATTATCATTACAAAGTAACACACCTCATTAAAGAAGGGCTCCATGAAGAACATTATCATTTTGCAGTGACACACATCATTAGAGAGGATCTTTAACTGTGCCGGCCATAGAGGAGGGTCTGTTCATTACATTATGGATCTCAAGGGTGACACATAAGTCACCAGTGCAATAGCTTCCAGCTGGGATCTCCTTTTACCCACCGGTTGATTTCTTCTTCGACTTGAAATATGAAATTATTTGAATATTTCCCTTAGACTGATATATGCATTGCAAGTCATTGTTTCCTACTGTTCCCTCGTGACCTCCACTTCTGAATTCTTTGTTATGTGGAACATCACAGAACCCTTCCTAGTAGATACCTTGCTAGAATATTGGTGCTTACCTGGAAACTATACACGTGATATTAACTGGAATGTGTGTAGACCAATCTGCACGCCACAGGAATCAAGTAATAGAATTACAAACACAGAAGACATTTCATGAGTTTCCATATGATGCCTGCAACCAAAACATACTGATAAGCAACAGTCTAAATGTGATGCTGTTGTCCTATTAGAATATGGCCCATTGGATTTGTACTGTGCTGACAAATGAAATACACTGAGGGTGGATCTAGACACATCAAAAATAAAATTTCAGTAAAATCTGTTGTAAAGCTCATAATGGAAAATCACATTGCCAAAGGATTAAACTCTACAGCGCCATCTGGTGTCACAGGGTTATAATGCATTTGAAACAAATTTTTTTTTAAAAAAAAAATCTAATGTAGCTGAGTCCTGAGTTCCAAACCAACATGCCATTTTATGAACATGGAAATCTGAGCATTCTCCTGGCTACAAAACATAGGAGTATATGAAACATAGGATCTCTTAAACCCTGTTGATTTTAATTGCAGTATTAATTTTCTGCCTCTGAAATCTTATTTAATCAGTGGAGAACAGAGGTGCCTGGCGTGCTCTGGTCCATGGGGTCACGAAGAGTCGGACACGACTAAACGACTAAAAAACAACAACAACAAAACCCAGAAAGACTTCTGAATAAAGAGGCATTGGATCAGCCTACACAAGCTTTAACTGTTGCTTGACTGCCTCTACTTTAGTTTCTTACACATATTATATGAACATAGGGAAGGGGTCAAAATAACGACACATGAATGTATTCATAATAAGGCATACCCTCCAACTGCCTCAATTTTAGTGGGGCATTCTGGATTCACAGAATCATCCCTGGCTTCCATTTGGATCCAGGAATGTTCCATTTTCCTGCTCCAGAACCACCACCAAGCTTGGGGGAGAGAATGAGCTGGCCAAGCCTCTCCATGGCTGCCGTTGCTGGCCTCCTCCCTTTGGAAGCTTGTAGCGGCTGCTGGAGAGCAGGTGGAAGATGAGAGGCTCACTGCCACCACTGAAGCCCAGCCTGAGTGACATGTTGGAACCAGCAGCTCCAGCCCGCCTACTGCAGGAGCTGCTAGAATAGCCGGTGCTGCAAGGATGATCTCCCCGCAGGGGCTGTCCTCGCCTCCTTCGCACACTGGAGCCATGTGCAGGAGAGGTGTGGCACTACTGCCGCCGTTCCTTCTCTCTGCCACTGCTGTCCCTGGGTCAGACTTAACCCAGGAGAGGAGCTGTGGCCTGGTGATGCTGGGCCCAGTGGAGGAGCTGCCACTCCTTCTCTCCACTGCTGCTGCCCTTGGGTCTTGCCTGACCCAGGAGAGGAGCTGCAACCTCACAGAGCTTGTACATTGGAGGCCAGGGGAGGAGAGGCATGGAGCTCCAGACGATGCTCCTTCTGTCCGCAGATGCTGCCCCCAGGTCAAGCCTGACCTGGGAGTGGAACTGTGGCCTAGCATCACCAAGCCGGCACCAAGGAAGTGGACTCCACAACTCCTTAGTGTGCCGGAGACCAGCGGAGAAGAGGCTTAAATCTTACATAGTGTGTCAAGCTGGACATTAAAGCCAACTCCCACATTTTCCTTATCCATTCTTTATAAGATGGTATTAGTGATGGCTTCCATTTTCCAGCATAAAGAATGCTTGCAGATGTGTATATGTAGAACACCTGTATTGCAGCAATTGAAGATGTTTTGGGGCTACTTATTGAGTGATCAAGTCTATGTTGCGGTGATGGAGGAGGAATTATTGTTTGACCTCCTTTTTTGTCTGCACTGTATCAGTGTCTAACATTATACTCCATATTAGATTTTTTATTCTCGTAAATCACTTTGAGTCTTTATGGGAAGTAAAACATTGAATAAATGAAACAAAAGCAACAATAATATATAATAAGCATCTGTATCACAAATAAATGAGTTCATATTTTCATGGTATAAAAGTGGCAAAAATCAGGATATTGAATGCACTTGCATATGCACTTTACGCCTCTCCCTGTAATATGCAAAAGTGGTCCTAACAGCTACTCTTTATCATATAAGTGCATGTCAGAATATCAGCCCTCATGCATTAAAATGTGTAGTGTATCAATAGGGCTAGTGTAAAAATGCACTAATGTCACTATTATGCCTGCCATTAATATTCTAGATATATTGTCAACATTGTATATCATTTTGCAGTATATGGTGTAGTTTATTTTGATTGTATTATATTCTTTATTTTATTCCAATAGTGTTCTTATGATCTAAGCTAATAGGATGTGCTTTTCTCTGTAATGGAAGTCATTTGTTGCTTAGGTTTCTATGGCATACATTTTCCTTCAGCTAATAAGTGAGATGAGTATTGCACTCTTTCACATAAAGGCAAGATGGATAAAAATGTGATGTCAATGATTTTTTTTAAGAACTATGGAAATCTTTTCTTAGAGTATGCTTAGAGCATGTTTTTGTGTTGAAAAAAAATGATCATGTAACATTCTTCTAACAGCCAGCAGAGGGTGTATTTTACATAGTTTAGGGCAACTCAATCTGAATTCTAATTTAGTAAATCAGTTTTATAAACTAAAGGAACACTCACTCACACACACAATTGCAAAACAAATTAAGTAAAACAAGACTGAAACTATAAGAGAAGTATTTGACCAAATTTAACTGATTCAGCATTAACATTTTGATGAGCGAATTGCTGACTGATGGAACTTACCGTAATTTACTCTTCCTTCAAGTAACAGAGAGAGAGAGAGAGAGAGAGAGAGAGAGAGAGAGAGAGAGAGAGAATGCTTACTGCTTAATGAATTTGTCTGACTGCCCTGACATATGGATATATGAAATTCTGTTTAAACTATCCGTAATGTGGAGAATTTGCCCCCCCCCCAGTTTAAATAATTTGTTGAAATTCATAGATAACATACACAATATACCAAGATGAAAACAATCATGTACTAATAATCTTATATATGTTTACCAAAATTAAATTTAAATTAAATTTATGCAATCTCTTTTTTCCTATCTTTTGCTAACATAGAATAGACTTCCTATCATTTCCCGATGCATATAACCTTTCTGGTGATGAATGTACTTATCATTATTACCTTACTCTTTCTGTACTTTCTAATACTTTCTTACAACAATTCATACCTTGAATGTATAGGAGAATTTGGGAGTGTTGAAAAAAACAGCAACATAAATAACCATATGACACATGCTGGATAAAAGAGAGAAGGAAAGGAAAGAAGAAAGATGCTACTGAATAAATTAAGCCTCCTCAAATGCTCATCTCACTGAACATGTATATTGGTTTCATGTTTCTGTGTCCCTTTGTTGTCTTTTCTGAATCTTCTGTGCGTTGCCAATTTCCTTGGGCTAGCTCTACCATTAGGCAAAGTGAGACAACTATCTGAGGCAGTAGGTGTCCAGGGGCAGCAGTAGCTCCTGGCTGTTCCTCCTGAGCCTCCAGCCATTCCCAGGGGCCTCTAATCTGGACTGCTGCCTTGGGTGTGGTTGAAGATGCTATCCTATCACCAATGTTGAAGTTAGATTCAGCTAGCAGCAGGGGTGGAGTTTTATAAATTTTTGTAACAAGGCGTCCTGTGCATGGCAGAATTTGGCACCCCCAAATGGATCTTCTGAATTATAGGCCTTTTCAATTTTGTGCCCTCTTGGCTCAGCACCCTGTGCAGGGGAATTTCCTGCATTGCCCTAAATTAGGCACTGCTGGCACCCCAGCTGGCTTCTGTACATGGAACTGGGAATGGTCACCATCTTGTCCTTCAGTTTATGCAGCAAAATTTATGCCCTGCAGTCTCCTTATGCTTTGACCTCACCCTCCTTGGCCTCCTTGGCCTACACTACCATTTTGTTTACACTTAACCATGTTGTCATCACTTCTAATGGGGCATCAACAATATCACAGCCAATAAGATTATTTGGGATTGGAGAATGATGAGGGTGAAGGAGAAGAAGGAAAGGGGCACTCAGAATAATGGCACTGAAATAGTGCTGATGCCTTTGCAACGAGTGCCACAACATGCACAAACAGAAGGCACATTACTGTGCTAAGAAAAAATGAAAACACAAAAAGTAGCAATCTGCAGTTTCTTATCCCATTATTTCTGTTGTGGTTATAAAATCTGTGTGTTGTCTTCCAGGCATTCTGATTATGCAACCATGCTTGTAACAAAAAGTAAGGTTAATAATGCACACGTATGCACTTAAAATTTAAAGTGCAATAAGTGTCAAAGAGCATCATATTTCCATTTGGCCATCATGAAATAAAACTGACTCTATAACTCAGTTTTCCTGCACTTGCATTTACTGCAGCTGCCTCTTAGAGGAACAGAAGAAATGATCTGTGCACTGAAAGTTCTGAGACATTATTATTGGTTTGGTACAGGCTGCCTGCCTTTAATTTGCATGTATGCTCATTGGTCCTGATTAAAAGTAATTTATAAAAATGATGATCTACAAGAGATTGCTAGGAGGATACCACATGGTACATGTCTGCAGTTTTATAGTGATGAAAAAGATAACTATTTCTGCATACAGCTTTTCAACCATATGCTTACCTATGCAATTATGTTTCCTTTGGCCCAAATTTTTAATTTAGGTTTTAATGATAAATAAAGAAGAGAAATCTATTCCTGTTGTGAACATCTGTGCACCTGCTTTGCTTGCAGCTAAGTGAGCCTCAGATAACACAGAGACCTTGTGGCTGGGGAAGAACCCTTTGCCACCTCTGCCTGGGGCCTGAAATCAACAAAGGAAGATTGTAATCCAGGAGAAAGTAATCCTGTTTCCCACAAGTGGAAATAGTTAGTTCCCTATCGTTGGATATGCTGTGAAATACCATTATACAGTTCATAAGATGTGTTCTTGGCTTGGTTGATGGGAAATGCTGTGCTTCGCTGCATTTCAAGTTCTGTAAAGTGATATGCAGTGTGGACCATATTGAAATGCAATTTAAAAATCAAATTGAAACCATTCATTTTTCATAGGCAGAGCTCAGTTTGTCATTGACTAACATTACATTTCTGCCAGGCTTAAAGAATGTAATGATAAAAAAAATAAGAAGTGAGTATATAAAACACCTCACAGTTTTAAAATAGTTCAACATCTTTTAATGTGAACATCTTTTATTATCTTCTGAGATTCAAAGAACAGCTAGATATAGAATTCTGGTACAATGAACCAACATCTACCCAAACATATTTAGATATATTTATCAGAGGCAAAATGCAGTCAGATTAAACACTTTTGTTTTCAGTGAGAGAATTAAATGTATGTTAGCGGATGTCATCCTGTCCACATTTACGCGGGTGGTGCTGTGGGTCAAACCAAAGAGCCTAGGACTTGCCGATCGGAAGGTCAGCGGTTCGAATCTCCGCGACGGGGTGAGCTCCCGTTGTTCAGTCCCTGCTCCTGCCAACCTAGCAGTTCAAAAGCACGTCAAAGTGCAAGTAGATAAATAGGTACCGCTCTGGCGGGAAGGTTCCCCAGAAGTGGCTTAGTCATGCTGGCCACATGACCCAGAAGCAGTACGCCGGCTCCCTCAGCCCAGTGGCGTAGCGTGGGTTGTCAGCACCCGGGGCAAGGCAAGTAATTTGTGCCCCCTAACCCTAACCCCCAGGTGTTGCGCCCGGTGCGGCCGGTCCCCCCTGCACCCCCCACGCTACGCCACTGCCTCAGCCAATAAAGCGAGATGAGCGCCGCAACCCCAGAGTCAGTCACGACTGGACCTAATCGTCAGGGGTCCCTTTACCTTTACCTTTTTAAGTCCCACTAAGCACAGTTGGACTTACTTCTGAGTAAATAGGAACAACATTGTGCTGTATTCTGCCCTATTGAAATCAATGCAATATACAGTATTGGGCTGGATATGAGTCGCACCCGCAAATAAGTCGCTTGGGAGTCACGGATGGGACAGGTGCCATTGCCACGCCCTCCCAGGTTGCTCTCGGGGGGGGGGAGCTATGCCGCTTTGCCGGCGGCCTCCCCTCCTCCCCTTTGTTCCGACAGCTTGGGGGAGGTTTGGGAGTAGCAGGTGGGCTGAGCACTGTTGCCCCACGCAAGCTGGCTGCTTCCTGGGGAGGGGGAGCTGTGCCGCTTTGCCGGTGGTGTAAGGTCGTTGATACATAAAGCCACACTTTAACGTTTCACGATCGGAATTTGGGGGGAAAGTGCAGCTTATATTGGGGCCAATATGGTAAATGTGTTTTATTCTGTCTGGGTTGCTTTAGGATGCATGTTGTTGCCTGGGAGTAGCTCTGCACAGAAGGACAACCATCTTGGTTTCTCTGCATGCTTATATGTAAATGAGAAATCTGTTAGAGCATTTAATTTAATATCACACACACACACACACACACACACACACACACACACACCTCAAGGACCACCTCTATCCATATGAACCTATCCGGACCCTGAGATCATCCTCTGAGACCCTTTTTCGTGTGCCTCCTCCACAAGAGGTTCAGAGGATGGCAACATGAGAAAGGGCCTTTTCTGCAGTGGCTTCCTGTTCATGGAAAGCTCTCCCCGGGAAGGTTCGGCTGGCGCCTTCATTATACACTTTTATATGCAGGCAAAAATGTTCCTCTTTAACCAGGCCTTTGACTGATTGAAATTTAATGCCCTTTTAAATGTTTTGTGGGATTCTTTTGTTTTCTTCATTTTTATTTTTTATTAAAGGTATTAAATGACATCAGTCATGAATTTGCTGGGTGCCCTTGGACAAGCCACTATTTCACTCACCCTTCACAAGGAATATGAGACTATAATACCAACCTTACGAGTTTTGTGCAAGAATTAATAAAATAATCCAGTTGGCTGTAGACAAAGGACCCACTTGTGCTATAATTTAGCATACCACTTTAAACAGTCATGGCTTCTACCAATAAAGCTTGGGCACTGTAGTTTGTTAAGGATGCTCAGAGTTGTTAGGAGAGCCATATTTGCCTCAGAGAGTTACAATTCCCAGAGTTCCCTTTGAAAAGGCTATTGTTAGACCACTCTGAAAATTGGGGGGGGGGAGGGACATGAACAGAAAAATACTCAGCACTATATACAAAAAACCTTTCCTGTGATTTTCAAATTGACTATAGTCTGGCACTTTATGTAAATCAGTTTATTTTGACTGATTGATGGACCTATGTCATGCTAGAACCTGGACTACTATTTTTAAGGTGTTTTAAATAGATATATATATATTTAGACACTAGTAGCTCACCTTGTTTATTTATTTTATAAATCTAATCAGTTTACAGATGCTTGGCAAATATGATCAATTAATAATAAATAATAAAATTTTATTTATATCTCGCCCTCCCCAGCCGAAGCTGGGCTCAGAGCGGCTAACAACAGTAAAATAATACAACATTCTGAAACATATGAAACATAAGGTTTTTAAATAATAATAATAATGGAACAACTGTTGGTATAATAATTATAACATTTCTTATGACATTAAAACCCTCAGCCACCTGCTCTGAAAATATTATGGTCTAAGTTCTGCAGTTGAATTACTCAGTGGTACACTGACTCAGATATTACTGTTAATAAAAGGCTGCTGTACTTTAGAGAGAGTTAAAAGTGTATGCTTTCATTTGAAGGACCACAGGGCAGCATGGGTTGTGTAGATGTCAGGTTTTTATCTTCAGGAGAGAAGTTTGAGTGTTCCCCAAGTAGAACCCTAAAACAGTGGGCTGGTGTATAATTTATGTACTTTCCACCATTTTCTATTAATTCATGTCTGCTAGATTTATAGTGTTTCTGAGTTAGTTTGCAAGAAATTTTTTTTTAATGGAGCAGCATTTATTATAACTGTTTTTTCCACAGCTAGCAACTTGAAGTTCCCCTCCACTCATTGTTTTTTTAAAAAATCTGGCAGAGTTGGGATTTTTTTAATATCTTGGATTCTGCAAGAAATTTTAAAATATTCTGAGTTATCAAACATTTTCAAATATGGAATGTGAATTTTCATTTCAAGGGTTTTGTGTTTTTTCTTTGGTGAAGTATAATAAATAGTTGTAGTTTGATTCATTCATTGTATTATTGTAGAGTGTTCCATTGTGTCAGTTTTGTTACTGATTTTTTTACATTTGAAGATCACGGTGATTCAAGGGTGAATAGTCTGGTTTGCTGCAAAAGCAAGCCACAGTATAGACACGGTCTTAGACACAATTTTATGCCATGTACAATATATAGCAAAATGACAATCAGGTGGATTGAGGGTATGAGCAGTGCTACAAGTTGATTTGTTTTTTTAAGAGAGATCAACAATACCCAGTTGCTATCCTTATTTGTTAACGACCAGAGGGGGCCTAACCATTTGGCTGATGTTTGTTGTGAATGCTTCAAGAGGGAAGCTTATATTCCAAGTGGGTTGAAAGAAACAGTTCTAAGACTATTATTAAAGTAAACCTCATTGGAACAATTCCAAGTAATTACTAGTCTCTCTGAAATTCCATATTCTTCAGCAGTGTCTGAGCTGGTGGTAGCAACTTTTGGGCTCCATGCGTGTGTTTTTCTTAATGAAACTGATCCTTATCTTGATCCTTTCTAATTTAGGTTTAGCTTGTTTTGGAAACAGAGATGGCCTTGAACAACCTAGGTGGGTGATCTATGTCAGAAACTGAACAGACAGGTTCTGTTGTAACTTTCCCTACCATGATATGCTCCTGAGATATAGCACAGATAAATTGTTATGTGACAGCTTTAGTCCTACCTAACTGTTATTTTCAAAAAGCTAGTGCTGGGAGACTGCTGTTCATCCCTTTGGCAGCTCACTAACTCACAGAGTTCCAGCATGTTTTTCATTTTATTCAATATTTACATAAAATCTACTACGAGATGGTCTTATAGGCATTGTGTCTCTTTTCCATCTAATTTCAAGGAGGCTGTGTAAATCTGGAACAAATGTCTGATCATCACAATGAAATACTGGCTGGAGGCTAACCATGTGTGTTTTATATTATTAAAATATACTGTAGTAGTGGGTTTTTTTAATTGATATGTAAGCCACTGTAGGACCACTGTTGGCATCAAAAGCAGTGTTTAAATATCATAAATAGAATAAATAAAGCTAAGACATAATCTAGTCAAAACAGAGGTGTGGTTGGTCAGCTGGAAGTTCAGCTAACTGGAACATGGGATGGGATGGGACATTCTCAGCTGTAGCACCCTAGTTTTGAAACTCCCTACCTTAAGATGCCCACTGAATTACCTCATTTATTCATGCAAGCTGAACATTTCTCTGGGTATTTGGTATGAATGGCTACTAGCCATGAAGGCTATGTTCTACCTCCCCAGTCGGTGGAAGCAATGCTTCTGAATACCAGTTGCTGGAAACCACAGGAGTGGAGTGTATAGAGTTTTTGTGCTCAGATCCTGCTTGCAGGTTTCCCATAGGCAACTGATCGTCCACTGTGAGAAGAGGATGCTGGACTAGATGGGCCCTTGGCCTGAACCAGCAGGCTGGTCGTATGTTCTTGTGGTTTGAGTTTTCTCCTGCTTTATGGTTATATGGCTTAGTTTCAGGGGGGGCTTTTGGTTTACACTGTTGCATTTTAATGCAATTTCTTTATAAATAAATGAATAAATATTTTACCTTTTGTGAAGATTCCACTTCTCAAGCAAAAGTTGCTGAAATAGGTATCTCGGCTCAAGAAAGGGAAATTACCTATATATTAATAGAAAACTCCATTTTCTGAGTACCAATCCTTATGTAGCCGAATCAGAAGGCATGGCTGGGTGAATAGAACCCATGCTTTGATATGTGCTTCAGGTTTTTTTCAGAGAAATTCTGCCTTGCCTGTAGAAGACAACCTGCTCTTCTATTGATAAGGTGACTTGTACCTTGAGCAGTGGGAGTCACTAGAGAAAGTGTCCATGAAACCTCTGGAAGGCATGGTGCTCATATTTCTACAAACATGATTTATCTGAACTACAGCCTGCATATTTAAGCTGCTATGCTGCAGTTACAAATGCCACATATAGTTAAAATGGAAATTACAAAATTGTCATTGGCTGATCGAGAAGAGAGAAAATTTGCAAGCAACAAATTTAGATTCAGACTCAGGTAACAGATGTTCCTGTGATAGAGTAAACAGTGTCTGGAATGTCTATAACGGAAGCTCCTTTTTATAGTTTCAATAAAGATTAGTTTTTATTGTTACAAATTAAAATGTGTGCATTTCTTCCATCAGAAGAGAGCTATAAAACCATGCTGTGTTGAGAGAGTTGTTGCCCATAAGGAGTGTACAGATCTCGCCTTTTTCTTCAATTTCAGGAATAAAATGTTACAGCAATTATTTCCCTTCATTTTCAGCACCTGTATCAATATATAATTTAACTCAACGAGTAAGGAGGGAAACAGACATTTTGCCTTATCCTGGATTTTATACCTTACTAACATTCCTGTGATTCAGCCAGCATAACTGACATCCCAAATGATGACTACATAAATTTTCTCATTTTACATAATTGCAGTAATATTAACACTTGAGCGTACAATTTTGAAGCATGGCTGCCTCCTCCAGTTATATGCTAGGTCCATTCGAGTCAATTGCAGGACACTGGAGTGAAACTGGAAAAATGTCATTGGTATCAGAACAGCCCTGCAAAGCCAACTATTAGTCTTCTCAGACAGATATTGTTATGCCTGCTGGGTGTAATGTCAGAATTTATTTGAAGTGCTGTTATATTCTTAAATACACTCGTTAAGCTGTGAAAAACACAGCACACAGGCACAGTAGAAGCAAGAACAAATAAAGCAAAAAGAGAGAAATGCAATGCAACAGTGTCAATATACTATACCACACAGCCTAATGCGCAAAGGGAAGACCTCAGCATCAAGCTCATCTATGAACAGGGGGGTGCCGTGAGTTGTGTGGCTCTTCTATTTACTTCAGTGTCTGCACATCAGGGAACAGTGTCGCTATTCTGTATTGGGAAGTAGACATGAAATACCTCCCGTCTCCCTTGTATTTGAAACAGGAAGCACCCCATTGGGGACAGGCTGCCTAGCAAGCAGAAGCCAGCATGTACAGCAGCGGCGGCAAGTCAAGAATCTATTCAGACATGCAAAATTGCAATGCAGAATCTGAAAAGAAAGGAGTTAAGTGATTAAGAGTCATGGACTGTCCCTCGTCTGAGAAATACCTGATGTGAAACTATGAGAATCGCAAACAGCTGGTGTTGTGCCCTGGCCCCGCATCCTGTAATTGAAGAGCCAACCCAGCTTTTATACTCTATTGAACAAACCATTGGCATTTGCTTCACCTTCTATCAAAAAATGGAAAGCCATTATTAGGAATAAAACACTTTAATAGGCTCTCACATACCAAGATGTGAAAGATTTTTGCTGGGTTAACATTTGAAAGTAATGTAATGAGACTATTGTGCCATTTATCCAGAAACAACTCTACACAAAGGTTCAGTCGAATAAAGCAGTTTGATAGCAGCTGAAATCTTGCTGTTCTGTAGACTACTTAATAAATAATGGTTCTGTACTTCCTACATTGCTCACCTACTTAGTTGATTGTACTACTGTATTATCCTTTAACTCAATCTGGGTCCATTGTAATTTAGCATAAAAGTAAGCAGTGGTAAATTCCTTCTCACCCCAGAAGCCTATACAGTAGTGTTACTGCTGTTTTACCTAAGCATCTTTGCTCTCTATATGTGACGAGTTTTGTTCAGCAGAAGTGTTAGAGTGCATGACATGATTAATGTATGGACAATAATCTCCCACCCCACAAAAACTTTGCTGTTCTTATTTTGTTGAATTTTTTTTAAAAAAAACACAAAACCTCCCACTTTCTCAAGTAGTAGTTATCACATATGGATCTGTGTTTACAATGTGTATTATTTTACAGCCTATAGTTGACATGTTGGTAATTTGATTGGTGGGGGGGTAGCTGATTGATAGGAATCTATGAATCCAGCATCTAAGATTTTGGAACTGGTGGTATCATGGGGTCTGCACAACTGTTGCAAACTTGCCGGTGCGTCAACTGGGGGAACCGCTGACCTCCCCTGCCCCCGTGACCCAAATTGAGCCGGGAGCGAGAGCACCCAGCCAACTGGCTGACTGCCCAGCGGTGCTCCGGGACCAGGAAAACCCTGGAGCCGACGCAGGGAGAAGGAGGAGAGGAGAAGGAGAAGGAAGAGAGAGAAAGAGGAAGGAGAAAAAACAGGAGAGCCCTGACCTTGCCACGCCGCTGCCACCGCCGCAGAGGAGATGTAAGAGAGCACCAGGAGGGCAAGGACACGTTGCCGAGCCCAGGCCCGGCCTGAGCCTACTCCACTGCAGCTAGCACTCCAAGCTGGGGCTCAGAGGAAGGCTGCGTGACAGAGGAGACTGCAGAAGATAATAACTTTTTTTCTGTTACAAAAAAGTGTCCCCAGATTCTTTGAAAAAAATCTGGTAACCTTATGCAATACCCACTTACTTGGGACTCAGTACAGCCTGTCTGGCAAGCAGATGAAGGGAAGAGTTATTTGCTGCTCTCTGGCCACCAGAAGACTGTACAAGTCCTAAACGCCAGGTCCCTTTTCTTTCCACTGTGTGTCCCACCTGGGTCTCTGCAGTGCACTGTGGAGCTGCTCACAGGCTGTCTCCAAGGTGCCACTCTTGGTGCAGAGACACTGCCACAGCACAAAAGCCGCATAGTGCACAAGATGCAGGACTTAATTAGCCCCACATTTATTATTTGAATGATGAAAAGTATAGGCACTTTAAAAGATTCACATAACATCGGATGAATATGCTCTGACAAACCTTTATCACACGGCTTCTCAGAATAACTGTGGTGTTATGCCAATACATGTGAGGTCTTCATTAGCACCATGCAGAGTTATTAAAGTGACACCTCATGATTAACCCCAAAGAAATGTTCTATTTAAAAAGAGCAGTTCATTTTTAGTTCATTATAGCTGTGCTAGGTATGACAGGTGTGAGTTACTTATAAATTCCTTTTTATCCTGTGTTCAAGGAAAGGAGGGGAAAGTGTGAGAAAACCTTTTTGTACTTGCTTCAGAGGCCAGTTCATAAATTAGTATACCAGAACAGATATGCTGAAGCTCACTGAACTTAGCAGCAGTCAGTTCTAAAGTCCAGTTTAGAGCAGATAGAAGAGGGTGCTTTTCAGAAAATCAGTTGTGGGGCACAGAAAATGTGACTTTCACACTTACGGTGCTCGGGCAGTTTTTATTATTCCCTGTGTCTTCATAGCAGCATGTCAGAAAGCAGAAATGGTGGCGTTTTGTGATCATTTGAAATGATGGCATCAGTTCAACGTTTCTGACTTATTTCATTTTGTCTTGTTTTGTTGACCTGCTAGTAAACATTAAGAACGTTCTCCCTTTCCCCTAAGTGTTCATTTCTACATCTGCCACTGATTGGCTTTGTAATCAAGAATGTGAAGTGGGTTCTGAGTGTGAACACCGGTTCCTGGGAAACAACATTAGGAAAAGGCTAAGGCTTCAAATCCTGTGTATGGGCTCTCCATAGGCCTACGGTTGGCCACTGTTAGAAACAGGATGCTGGACTAGATAGGTATTTGGTCCTGCAGAGCTCTTAAAAGTTCCTAAAATACTCAATTATCTTACTTTTGCAATTCACTAAAGAGCTTTAAATTCTGTTGTCACAATGCCAATGCCCAGTTTTGTTTATCTATTTCTTAGTTGCCTAGGCATTCCAATAATAGCAACTGAATCCATCTTGGTTCTTGAAAGAATAATTCTAAATACAAGTGGTACCTCAGGTTAAGAACTTAATTCATTCTGGAGGTCCGTTCTTAAGCTGAAACTGTTCTTAACCTGAAGCACCACTTTAGCTAATGGGGCCTCCTGCTGCCACTGTGTGATTTCTGTTCTCATCCTGAAGCAAAGTTCTTAACCTGAGGTACTATTTCTGGGTTAGCGGAGTCTGTAACCTGAAGCGTCTGTAACCTGAGGTACGAATGTAGTCTCCTTACTTCATTTTCATTTGCTGTTTTAGATATTTGACATGCATATGGTATTAATTAAGCATCTTACCATCAGCCTTGCCATCTATAAGATAAAGCATTTACATTTCAAGTTAAATTGCCTCTGTACTTTTTAGAAGATCAATTTTTTCCTTAAACATTGTTGCTTCATCATTTCTAATCATATTGTAATCATTCTAAAATAATTACCAAAGTATTATCACTAGTTATATTAGTAGAAATTTAATAGTTTTCATCTTTTTATATTATTTTGTAGGTATAATTAAAGTTGACATTCCTTATTTTTCTTCCCTATTAGCTTTATTTGTTTCCAGTCAGTTTTAAAAAAAACACATTAATGTCTAGAACGGAGACTTTTAAAAAGTTACTTGATACTCTATTTTGAAAATGAACTTACTTTAGTTAATAATAGCAAAATATAAAGAACCAAGTTTAATCAAGTAATGAAATTAGCTACATTTAATAACTGTTTTCCTGCTTACCAACTGATCATGAATAATTTCTGCAAATCAGTCTGCAATATGTAATTATTCTAGGCTTGAAAATACTATAATTACACCACAAAGACACATATACAGTGGTACCTCTGGTTACGTACTTAATTCGTTCCGGGGGTCCGTTCTTAACCTGAAACTGTTCTTAACCTGAAGCACCACTTTAGCTAATGGGGCCTCCCGCTGCTGCTGCGCGATTTCTGTTCTCATCCTGAAGCAAAGTTCTTAACCCGAGGTACTATTTCTGGATTAGTGGAGTCTGTAACCTGAAGCATATGTAACCTGAAGCGTATGTGACCCGAGGTACCACTGTATACATATTTACACCACAAAGACACATATACACACTTATGCCTCAATGGTGCCCCCAGAAGTCACCTCACTGAACACCTCCAATAGATAGTTTAAAAAAACCCAACCACTCCCATCAAACATGGATGCTCATATCCAGCTAATTCTAATAGCTCCTTCTTGCTGCCACTATAGGGTACATTGGTACTCAGAGCTTGTTTTTACAGAGTTTGGCTTGTTTCTTCCCTTAATACACTTGCTGGTTTCAATTCTGCTTCTACAGTAACTCCAGATTTAAAATACAGTCCACAAAGAAAGAACAATGCCTTCCACCTCGTCACATATTTCAGACATACTTCTTTGCTTTCTAGAAGCTTTCTTAAGTGTTTTGTCTAACTTCCTCACCACAGACAGGGGTGAAAAACTCTCATTCAAGTTCAGCCCGCAACTCCCCTAAAGGCAGTTACGAGCTTGGTTTTTGTATACCCAAAGGACAAAACAGTCCACTGTCCAGTTGCTTTTCAGAAGCATGTAAGAAAAGAAAGCAGTGCTAAGGCCCATAAATGGTTTTCTGTGTGTACTGGCTGAGCAAGACTGATTTGTAGACAATCCATCCTGATTCCTAAACAATAACAGCATTGGCAATGCCTCTTGAGTACTTTCAGGGTCTCAGGAGTAGCTCAAAAGTACAATGAGAATCTCTCTATATAGCTCATCTAAAAGTAAAATGAAAAATTTATTGGACACATGCAGAGCCTTGCCATAAAAACACAACATTGTTCATTTATCAGAGCAATGACATTTAACTACAAAACTACAAAGGGCAGCATAGAACCAGGGATATGCTGGCACAGGTCAACTGTGAATTCCTTTTTTAATTGATCTACTACAATTTGTGTTTCATTTATATAGGTTTTTAGCACTATTTTATTGTATTTTCATCCATATGTTTGATGTATATCAACCTGGGCTCTCTTAAGGAAAGGTAATTTATAAATAAATATTTTGTTGTTGTTGCTTAGTCGTTTAGTCATGTCCGACTCTTCGTGACCCCATGGACTAGAGCACGCCAGGCACTCCTGTCTTCCACTGCCTCCTGCAGTTTGGTCAAACTTACGTTCGTAGTTTCGAGAACACTGTCCAACCATCTCGTCCTCTGTCGTCCCCTTCTCCTTGTGTCCTCCATCTTTCCCAACATCAGAATCTTTTCCAGGGAGTCTTCTCTTCTCATGAGGTGGCCAAAGTATTGGCGCCTCAGCTTCACGATCTGTACTTCCAGTGAGCACTCAGGGCTGATTTCCTTAAGATGGGGAGGTTTGATCTTCTTTCAGTCCATGGGATTCTCAAGAGTCTCCTCCAGCACGATAATTCAAAAGCATCAATTCTTCGGCAATCAGCCTTCTTTATGGTCCAGCTCTCACTTCCATACATCACTACTGGGAAAACCATGCCTTTAACTATACAGACCTTTGTTGGCAAGGTGATGTCTCTGCTTTTTAAGGTGCTGTCTAGGTTTGTCATTGCTTTTCTCCCAAGAAGCAGGTGCCTTTTAATTTCGTGGCTGCTGTCACCATCTGCAGTGATCATGGAGCCCAAGAAAGTAAAATCTCTCACTGCCTCCAATTCTTCTCCTTCTATTTGCCAGGAGGTGATGGGCCCAGTGGCCATGATCTTCTTTTTTTGATGTTGAGCTTCAGACCATATTTTGCGCTCTCCTCTTTTACCCTCATTAAAAGGTTCTTTAATTCCTCCTCACTTTCTGCCATCAAGGTTGTGTCATCTGCATATCTGAGGTTGTTGATTCTTCCAGCCTTTCACGTGATGAATTCTGCATATAAGTTAAATAAGCAGGGAGACAATATATAGCCTTGTCATCCTCCTTTCCCAATTTTGAACCAATCAGTTGTTCCATATCCAGTTCTAACTGTAGCTTCTTGTCCCACATAGAGATTTCTCAGGAAACAGATGAGGTGATCAGGCACTCCCATTTCTTTAAGAACTTGCCATAGTTTGCTGTGGTCGACACAGTCAAAGGCTTTTGCATAGTCAATGAAGCAGAAGTAGATGTCTTTCTGGAACTCTCTAGCTTTCTCCATAATCCAGCGCATGTTTGCAATTTGATCTCTGGTTCCTAGCATGCAATAGTGCCAGCTTCTCATTCCTACAAGAAATAGAAGAGAAAATTGCTGTTAGGTAGAACATAGACCGGGACTTGTGGTCCCAGTTGCAGGTGGGAAAATACACCTCATCAGGGACAGGGGGTGCTGGTTGTCATACCACTTCTTCTGCACCAAGGTAAATTTCTTGGCCTAGCTGCAGGGCAAAAGGGGAAACAGAATGTTCTGAGGTGAGGCAACTTCTTAAGTGTCCTCAAAGCTTTGTAAAACATGTATTAATGCCTTTCAAACATTTGCAAAGTGTTGACCCCTTTGGTGCTGAATGGAAGTACAATCACACTTTCCTACTCCATTTTTAGTCAGCAAAGAGGAGTATCATATTTTGCCACATAAACAAAACAAGGCATCTGTATGACTCCTTCATCCTTTATACCATCTGCTCTTCATATGGTCTATTTGAAGACAGAGGTTGGATGGTGCCACAAGTAATAAATTCACTTTTGGACCTTTCTCACACAATATTTTCTTTTTCCATGCATCTCAGTGCCTCTGATCTTTTTGATCACTATGGAAAAGCAGTAAGGGCATCACCAAATACAAATGTGGAATTCTTTGGTAAGTATGTAGAAACCTCCTCCATGAGAGCTGCTTCATCCAAGGACAAAATCACATACCAATAAAAGAGAAAGAAATCTGGGAACCAGATTTCACAGGCAGATAATATGTACATTTGTAGTTGCAAAGGGGATTAATGATGTAGTCAAATCTCTTTATCATATTAGCAAGCATATCAGTAAAAATCATTAGTAATAAAATATGTAATGACAACTGAGAATTGTTACTTTCGTAGTGAAGTATAATGAAAATTGACAAAATGATAAGTTGTCTTAAGCAGGAGGAGGGCGAGGATTCAGGACCTCATGAAAAGGTCATTTTTATCCTTCATAATTTATAATCAGTATTCTAAAATGGTTGATATAACTAAGACCACAATTGAATGTTATTTACACCTGCAACATGAACTCACTTAAACATCCTTGCTTATAACTGATATATGAATTAGAAACCCCAGGTGTATGTTTTTATTTTTTAAATAATGTTTCAATGTTACACTTTAATTGCATTTAACCTTTTAGAATGTATTAGGCTTAATTTTTGTGTGTTCTGCATTTGTGAGTCTCCCGCTCCTATGCTGCATTCCATCTTTCCTTATCTACCCCTGAAAGTGGTACAAATGGCAGGATGTTTTAGCACCAGAGTGTAAATCAGCTATCCTTGAAGCATTCTGAGACCCAGGAAGAGGATTTTATGATGCTCTTCCCTCACTGAAGGCTAGGTTGCCAGGGTAACACTGGCCAGCCAAGACCTAAAATGGTCAATGGTATGGGTACATCGGGGCCACACCAAAGTGATCGTGGGGGTGAAGATACCAGTATGGAGCTATGCATGTTTTACTTCTCATGACCTGTAACCTTTCCTGACGTATGTGAAGATGTTTTATGACTCTTTGTTTGCTGTGTTTGAACTACTATATAGGCTTTTGTTCTGAAGTGCCTCAGGGCAGACCTTCTCAACTGGCATGTTGAATTGAGTGAGCTCTGTCCTATTGCAATAGCTATAATAAATGCTGGGTCCCTAAATCTGGATGCTGGACTTGAAAATAGTTTATTTGGTTCTGTAGTTTATTCAAAAGGTGGTTATTCCTCACCTGGGTAACAAACAAGGTGGTGTAGAGGTGAATTCTTACCACATAACCTCCCAGAACCAACTAATGAAACTATCACAATGCACTGCTAATGGTGGGACGGTCATGGCATTTCCCCCACCTGCTTTTACATAAGCTCAGCCTTTTCCAGTTGGGTGAGCCACTCTCCCTCCAGTATCTGTTTTTTGTTTTTTATTATTATTATTATTATTATTATTATTATTATTATTATTATTATAATATTCAACTTACACACCACCCTATACCTGGAGGTCTCAGGGTGGTTCACAACAAAACAACATATAAAAGCAGTAACCAATAACCCCTTCCCTAAAAATAATTAAAAAAAAACATTCTAAAAGGGTGTTGGATGTCAATAAGATCAACCAAAGACCTGGTTAAAAAGGAACGTTTGCCTGCCGCCTAAAAGTTTTTAATGAAGGCGCCAGGTGAACTTCCCTGGGAAGGGCATTCCACAGACAGGGAGCCACTGCAGAGAAGGCCCGTTCTCAAGTTGCCACCCTCCGGACCTCTTGAGGAGGAGGCACACAAAGGAGGGCCTCAGAAAGTGATCTCAGGGACTGGGTAAGGTCATATGGGAAGAGGTGGTCCTTGAGGTATTGTGGTCCTGAGCCGTTTAAGGCTTTATAGGACAATTGCTGGGATTCAAGAGCAGGAAAGGACTAGTATTACACTCATGTGCTGCTTGTGGGCTTCCCATAGGCATCTTGTTGGCCACTGTGAGAATGGAATTCTGGACCGAGTAGGCCACTGGTCTGATCAAGCAGGGCTCTTCTTATGCTCTGAGACCTATCTCCCACTCTGCTGAAATCAATACGGAATCTGTGCACAATTCATGTGTTTTAATGTGGTCTGTGTAATCAGCTGCTCCATAGCCTGAAGTAGCTCCAAAAGGAAGCAGCATTCCTTCTTTGCAGCAGACAATACAATATTACATTAGTATCCAAATGCCAGCAATGGATCTAACTTGGTCCTGAATTAGCACTCTGGCCTTCAACCATAGCAGGCTGCTCTTTGAGGAGGCAAATGGGTAGACGAAAGCAGACTGCCTATTTGCCTGTTCAGGAAACAGCAGCTTTGGCCTGACTGGATGAGGTGCTACCTTGAATAAAGAGGAGTAGTTTAACGAGGTGTGAGCAGTGTTACTCAGTGGTATTTCCTTGCCCCTGCCTTATTTCCTGTGTGCTTCAGCTCAAAGCTTCCTTGTTTCAGATATGTCCCTCTGCAGCAGTTGGAAGGTGAGTTAGGCAAAGCAAAGTAGCAACTCTGGGATCTCATAACTTGGAATCTGACATATCACCTCTTCCCAGCTGCTTATTGTCCCATGATTATTGGAGCTGCTCTGGGATGCAGATGTAGGTTTGTTTGTGGTTCCTGACTCTGAGTAAACATACGTAAACTGTCAATTCTCATCTTAATCAGGCCATTTTGTTCAAGTAACAAGTGGTGGAAACATGAATTTGAAATCAGTGGAGCCATTTCTAGTTTTGCTGTTTTGATATACTTGTAAGCTAAGTTAGAAGGGTATACAAAGCTCATACAACCATTTAATGAAAAATCTGAGGAGCTGGGGCAGGGGAGTATAATCAAAATGTGGATCAGTTTGGCTCCCTATCTCTTAAAAATATGCTCCGAACAAAATCACTGTAGTGCTGCTATAGTCAGATTTTTAATTTTTTAGTAAGCAAAAGGGGGACAAAACTCTCAGAAACCAGTGCCGGTCTCTTAAGGGACAAAAAAAGTAAATATAATTTATGCCTGTCAAGGGCATGATTAAACTTCAATTCAAACTTGTCCTGACCAGAAAATAAATTGCCCAGCAATCTTGAACAAGGCTTACTAGATATTCTCTCTCTCCCTCCCTCCCTTTTTGAAAAGTGTGTGAGAGTGCCAGTCTAAATGGAGAAGTATGATTTATGAAAGTATTGATTTCTTTTGTTAAATAATTAATTAGCTGTCCCACCACAATATTATTTATCAAAGATTTTTGGCATATAATTAAATTGTCACATAATAGATTGCATCCATATAGATTCATTAAATATTAAAACATACATGTGACATTGCTCCCCTTTTCTTTGGTTAACAACATATTTTCTCTGTTCTTTTCCATTAAGGTCAATAATGATAGGTCCCCACCCTTATCATAAAAGCTTTAGTGGCTATTTGGCAAGATTGAGGAACTCATCAAAAGCACCCTCTAAAGGTTATACGTTTACTGCCTTTCAGTGAGTGACTTTGATCTTTTATCATCAACCAAAGTCTCCCAATCAGCTCTTTATAGCAATGGCTAATGAAACTTTTGCCACAGAGCCAGGTATTCCATCAAGCTTTTGAAGGTGCCAAAGAGTCTGGTGGAATGTAAGGAAATGATCAAAATAAGATCAGTAGCTTGAGTTTTCATTACATCAAGGGTTTTATTGGGTCTTAGAATAAAACAATAGGGGATCACCAAATCACTGGTAAGCATCTTTTGGGAAAGAAAATGAAAAGATTACACAAGGATAATGAACAAAGAAAATATGATGTCTTCACTGATCATATTTAAAAGCTAAATGTTCCTTACTCCCTATGAACCTAGTATATGAAAGAAGAAAGGTCATGAGGGAGATCACCCCACAGAGATTATTCTTTGCTGTGTGCACCACTCCCAGTATTTAAGAGGAAGAAAATGAAGAGAAAGAAAAGCATTAGAGTCACATCAAGAACATTACTCTTGAGGGGAAGGGCTGTCATAGTATGGCCCATGCTATATATGTAAAATTTCCCAGATCCAATTGCCGGGAAATCCATGTAAATCTTGGAAGGACCTCTGTCTGAAACGCTGGAGAATCACTAGTGGTCAGTTTAGAGAATTCTGAGCTAGACTGAACAATGGCATGACTTAGCATGAGACAGCTTCTGAGGTTTTAAATGTGGCTTCCCATAGCAGAGTACTTTTACAATTAGGATTTTACCAAAGGACCAGGAATATTGTTATTGTTGTTAATTTTATATGTCACCCATCTGACTGGGTTGCTTATCTACTGTGTGTTATTCACTGGTGAAAGAAAACATGTACCCAAACACCTGGAAGTCCATCTGCTCCAGATGTGTACCATACCATCCTGAGGAATGACTAACGGTAGCTCAAATCAACCTCTGATATTACAGAATTCAGAAAAAAGAACCCACACTGGAATGGCTTTAGGTTGCTGCAGTCACGCCACCTATTGTAATTGTACCATGCACCATCTCTGTGTGAAACAGGTTTTTGTAAAATTCCTCTGTTACCGGCAGCCACAAATTCTGTTTTTGTAGAATTCTGTGCATTTCTGAGCTTCTGCTAAATCAGAATACTTCCCCTGAAAATGGAAGGGGAAAGGGTTTACTAATATCCACATTGCTGCTATCTAATCCCAGTTGGTCTGCCTTTTTTTGCTGTTCTTACTTGCATTAAATAATATGCAGAAATCAAATCATGGACATGCTCTTCAGCCATAGTCATCATCAGAAGTCTTATAATTGCCACATATCCAGTTAATGCAGTTCTAATCCTGTTTTATAATTTCACATGGACAAAAATGGCTATGCGACAACTCATAATCATGGAGTCTAATCAATTGTGAACTGGTTGTGCATGCACAGAGTAATATAGGACCCGTGGAAGAAGCATAGCACATTTCAAGTGCAAATGGAATCTGACACGCCACAATAACATTTGGTAGATCATTGAATGACAACCAAGTAAATAGATTTTATCATGTAATTATGTGTATAGGTTTTCTATCCTGGGAGTGTGCATTGGCTCTGTGTGGAGTGCAAATAATGAGGTCAATTGGGGTGATCCATGGGGCCTTCCCAGGCCAAGTCAATAATGGCCATGTTGGAACAGGGCCCTTCAAAACCTCACATAGCTCTCCCCCCCCCCACTGCCAATGTATAGCTCTATGTTTTCCAATATTTCTACTTTGCTCCAAGTCCATGGGCTTTGCAAGAAGTGAGTTGGTCCAAGTTTTTGCCTGCAGCACACTGAAGAACTCTAGTTTTGTTGTTGTTTTTTTGTTAAGCCCAACAGTTAAGCTGGGGGGGGGGGACAGGAGCTTTCAGAACCCCACAGAAAGCATTATAAACAGCCTCCTGTTGCAAACCCTATCTCAAGAGGAAACAAACTACCTCCAGAAAAGTTTAGAGCCAGTGTGGTATAGTGGTTAAGAGTGGTAGATTCGTAATCTAGTGAACCGGGTTCGCTTCCCCGCTCCTCCACATGCAGCTGCTGAGTGACCTTGGGCTAGTCACACTTCTTTGAAGTCTCTCAGCCCCACTCACCTCACAGAGTGTTTGTTGTGGGGGAGGAAGGGAAAGGAGAATGTTAACCGCTTTGAGACTCCTTTGGGTAGTGATAAAGCGGGATATCAAATCCAAACTCTTCTTCTTTAGAAATGTGCACACAAGAATGCATGCCACTCAACCTCTAACTCTTATAACACAAAGAAAGAAGAACAAGAGACAAACCTCCACTCAAAACTGCCACCAAAAATATGAAGCTAATGCAGTTTGTGGAATTTTAGTTGAATTAATAATGATACTGTCCTAATATGGATTATAGAAAGTTTCTCCACAAAAACCTGTGGACTTATTTGACCGCAATGTGGCTTAATTCACTACGCGGGAACTCCTGTGCCTGTAGATTTCATTCACTTTGATCAAAAGTGTGGCGAGGTATAGCCAATTTTAGATTTCTCACTTTGGGGTGGATCTACACACAGGGGAAAAACACTCTAAATAAGTCTGAAATTAGATCGTTATAACCAAATAAAATAAAATAAAACCCTATGGGGAAATGTGTATGAACTTTTTTCTACTCTCTGGTGCCATCTGGTGTTGCATGTTTATAGCACATTCAAATAATTGTTTCTTTACTAATGTAGCTGAGTCCATAGTGACTGGGGCACACATAGCTTGGTTTTTACGGCGTGTCTCAGAACCCAAAGCACAGTTCAAAGTGGAAAGAGCAGAGAGTAACTCAGAAACCAATTGGGTTTTATTTATTTTTTTATTATATATACAGATCCAAGGTGAATCTTGGCATCCATTCAAACCCCAATTTTATATCCTTAATCTGCACTGACTGAGCCTAGTTTGTTTGCACAATATTCCATTACAACTCATATTGCCAGTATATTGCTTTGGGTACTAAGTGCTTCTTTACTAGATCATTCCATGAATGTACTTCTATGTGCTGAAATTACTTATCAACAAGTTATTCACAAGCACTACACTAATTGAATTAGAACAATAAAGTTAAGCATATGGTTAAGATACTTTCCAAATTGTGGCCTTTGTAAAGTTAATGTGACAATTGGCATATTAAACACCAAATTAGCAAAATAATTGTGGACAGTAATACTAAAAGCACAAAGCTGAATACAAAGACTGTGTACTAGGTTGTAAATTATTCTCAAGTCTTGTGTAACAGACACAGAACGTAGTGTTACAAAGCTTCTGTGAGATACAGTAACTCTGGATGTATCAGCATATCCCTATAATAGGGATACCATGAATAAATGTCCTTCTACAAGTCAAAATTCAGTCATCAACAATAAGATAAATACACTTTCCTACTCTGGGTTGCTAAAGTTTTCCCTAATCAAGTTAACTGATTGTGGATGCATTCTGACATAAAAAAACTATAATTTATCATTGTGGCTCACCCAGCTTCCTACAACACAGCCACAACACAGCACAGCTTTCCCTTTTGTTTTAGAGTCACCAACACTTCTTATGTCCAAGCATCAACAAACTGAGATTCCGTTTAACAATGGTTTGTCAGAGTCAGCTTCCAAGCCTGTATTATGAAGTTTTGTTTCAACAAACTACCATTAAGATTAACCATAATATAGGAGCTGGATGCAATATTAATCTGTAGCTCATGAAAAGCAGAAGCAAAAGGTTTCCGATTCATTCCTCATCAGGAGAGGGGAGGGGGGAAGCATATGAGTCTGGTACACACTGAAGTATATTCATTTCATGAAAAACCATAGCTAATCAGTTCATCCAATATGTAAATAATCCCTCTCATTATTTCCATATCTATAAAATTCTCAAAGTTATAGCTTTAAAGGGGAACTGGCAAAATTCTGGATGAGAGGTTTATTGGTGTCTCTTAGCTGCAATGGTTAAGTGGGACTTTCACAGGCAATATGCTACTGAATGATAGTTATGCTGGGGAATAGTGGGGAAAGGCTCTTTCATTCTTGCTGGTAGGCTTCCCACAAGCATCTGTTTGACTACTGAGAGAAGCAGGGCACCCAACTCAATGTGATCTAGCAGGACTTTGCTTATGACCTTACATTACTGAGTACCTGTGATAGAAGTGGCTCTATTGGCTATGTTTAGACATTCTCTTTATAGAAGATACCACCATATTAAGGAAAATCCACAGTAAATAACAAAATTTCAAAACTGAACTCATCAGACCTGATTGTGCTCTGTTTATAAGTATGTAGCTAACTCCATAACGTCTTCCACTAAAGGACAGAATACAGTTTTAACTGAAATCACAGTTAGTCAGATGTTAAGCTAAATTAGAGGGGAGCTCGTCTTGTGAAAGCTCATGAAAATCTTCTCACCATTTTGTACTGAATGCCTAGCAATTTTGAAAGAGGTTAAAATAGGGTAAAAGAATAAGAAAAATCAAACACTAGAGACAGAGCATGATGAGTCTCTTCACAGCTCACTGAAGGGAAGAAATCTGACAAGTAAAAGAATTGGGATAAAACTGTTTCTTAAATGGATGAATGGTTTCAACAGAGCCACATTAATTCTGAAAAAAAGAACGGAAACAAGTAGACTTTCCAGGATCACTGTACTTCCTAAGCATATGAGAAACTATTTGTTGTGTCATATTGTAAGTATATAGGAAACTATGTTTGTGGCTTATTTTTTACTTTTAAAAGCAAAAGAGCAGGATTATTTTGAATGTTAATTTCTCCACTGCTTCAATATTTTATTTTATTCAGCCAGTAATAACTCTTAATAAGGTATTGTTATTTCTTTATACTTAAGTCCATCTTATACATTACCTTTGTAATTAGAACAGGTTGGATTGCATATACCCTAGGTAGATAAACCACCTAGTAACAGTACCTCCATCACATCTGAACTGAATTTCAGTTTACCAGCCCTTGTGCAATCCATTACTACATACAGACACTGATTTAGGACACCCACAGCCTATCAGGATTTGATGAAAGGCGTCTGAAGAAAGGGGAACACAAGTTTCATCTCTTCCTGGATAGGGGAGACCTTTGGAATGCTGATAAATGATTTTGAAATTTCTAAGCTTGATTGCTGTAATGTGCTCTACATGAGACTCTCCATGAAGACAGCTCATGTTGAAACTACATATGATGCTACATGCATCACTGGGAGCTGCGGGATTGGCTTTTTAAGTGAAAACAGTAGCCACAAAAGTGAAAATCACTAATGGAAGCTTCCCTGCTGGGCAGTTTGAGAAGTTCTCATTGGGACTGCTGCATGGGAGGAAAAGGTTAGCCCTGCAAATTTCAATAGAAGTAATTTGGTCCTGAAGCTTCAGCTAATAGAGAAGTGATTCCCAAACTATTTTTTTCCAATGAACCACTTGAAAATTGCTGTGAGTTTTGGTGGGCAATGTTTTGTTTTGTGCCTGTTGTAGCTATTGTAACACACTGCACCAGATTCTGTCTTATTTTAAACTGCATTTTACCACTTCTTTTATTTCTTAGATATATTGCATTTTAGTGCATTGCCATTTGAATTCCATACAATTCAATTGTAATACAGAAAAATGCAATATGTATAAGAAATAAGAGAAGCCAGAAAAAAATACAATTTAAAATCAGTATAGCTAGTTAATATTATGAATGCGTCATCTCCTGCCCTTGACCACATATTCACAGACATGCTGTAGACCAGGGGTCAGCAACCTTTTTCAGCCATGGGCTGGTCCACCGTCCCTCAGACCTTGTGGGGGGCCAGACTATATTGGGGGGGGAGAGAGAGAATGAACGAATTCCTATGCCCCACAAATAACCCAGAGATGCATTTTAAATAAAAGCACACATTCTACTCATGTAAAAACACACTGATTCCCAGACCGTCTGCGGGCCGGATTTAGAAGGCAATTGGGCTTCATCCAGCCCATGGGCCTTAGGTTTGTTGGTTTCTATTTCCCTCACTGAGCAGCAAGATGCAGTCATAAGACATTGTTTTGCATTCCACAGAGTTACTGTTGGATTCCCACGGGAATGGGAGACTGGATATGACGCACACTGGTTTCCTGTTTTTCACTGTTCTCTCGGTGTTCTTTGTTTCCGAGAGGAGTTGCTTCTCTGCTCTCGCAGAGGCAAGATGCATGTTTGTATTCTCTCAGCATAGAAGTGTAAATAAAGTTAAGAATGTGGCACATACTGCTTATCCTTCCGCTGTGTATGACGACGCTCTGCTTGGGCTCAAGATAAGACGAGCCTGTATCAGCTTCAGCTTCAGATGGGCCAAAGCTGGTCAAAATCTCACAAGGTTGCCTACCCCTGCTGTGGACCATTATAATGAAACTCACAAACCACAATTGAAATAAGAGCTGTAGCAGTTAGAAGCAGGGCCTTTACAGCAGTTGCTCCAGTTCTCTGGAGCAAACTCTCCACTAAGGTGCATGTTTCCTCCTCCTCACTAGACTTTAGGAGGGGTTATGAGGCACATTTATTTTTGCATTTTTTATTTTGGCTGGCTACAACATTGATTTTTCCTTCCTTTACTGTTCTTTTTGTTTGCTTTATTGTACTTTATGTTTTAATAAAGCAGCATTGAATTGTGGAAAATTGACTAAAATTAGGAGGCTAAGACTGTATCCCCCTCATTCCCCTATCTGTACTAACACAATGGCTAGCCATTGCCCAATTCTGTTCTCCATTTTAAGGCATCAAAATCATTCTTGAGGTGTCCCTTGTATAGGCAGACAACAAGAAAACTGAGAAACTAAGTAAGTTTTGTATGAACAAAAAAAAATAGATTAATTTTAGGTGTACTGCTAGGTAAAAAAGTGGGGAAATGAAGCAAATTGCATAGCTTTACCTAGCAGCTGGAGAAACTGTTCCCTTGGAGAACCAAGTCTCATTTTTAGATGTTGTAATATCCTCTTTCTCCAGTTCAGGATCCCATTTTACCACCATTATGATAAATAGATATATTCCCTTTAAGATTTGTTTACTGGCTAGCCTGATGAAGAGTTCTGGAGAACTCAAAAGCTTGCACACTATGCACTGACAGGGAGAAGGGAGATGCTGAAATGATGAAGATACTGAAATGAAATGATCTGGTATTTCAGATGTCAGATCTTATTATGTATAAAATATCCTCTGTAAAAATGGAAACAGCTGCAATCCATACTCATAATAATATGTTTCTACAGATTCTGCTGCCTGGCTTGCAGTATGAACAACCTGGGGTCAATAACTGGTTCCACTCTGAATTTCCAGTTTCCTTCAGTAATTTACTGTACATTTCTCTGCTACCAGTTTCTGTCAGTGAAAGCAAAGTGGCAAAGTAGGTCAGTGGTGTAACCTTACCAACCCACTTGACCTACTTTCATTCTCTGTAGCAACAGAAGATCACAGCAGCACTCCAGCAACCAGTGCAAAAGGCATACATATGCTAAGACACGAGATGATCATAGAGCTTATTGTGCTGAGTTCTTAAGAGAAATTGGGGTCCCTCGAAAGCTAATAGTAATTCTTCCCTATTTCTCTGTCTCCTAGCTGCCAGGCAGCTCAGCTTCCCTGTGGCATTCTTTTGTTAATTTCCAGGCCTTTCTGAGTTCTCATTTTACCATTTCTTGCTCTGTGCAGATGCAGGGATGGCCCGGGACATTTTGCTGCTTGAGGCAAAGAGCAAGATGGTACCCTTTCCTCATTTCATGAACAGAAATGGCAGGGGTGGCAATTAAACATCACTTCAACACTAATGATGAAACAGCATTCTCCACGGCACCTGAGGCAACAGGCAAGTTCAGGGCCCCAGATCAGGCTCTGTGACATATACAGTTCTGTCCTCCAACAGAGGGCAGTAGCTAGGGGACCAGTGCTGCTGCCCACCTCCCCCAGCATCTGTCGCCTGTGGTGATTGCCTCACTCTGCCTAAAGATAGGGCCAGTTGCAATAAAAGAAGAAGCAGAGGCTGGACGCGGTGCCTCCTGGCTCAGCTGGCCGCTTCGTGTCGCGGTGGCCACAGCAGATGGAGGCTCCGGGCGCAACGCTGCTTTGGCACAGCATGGCAGAGGCGGGCGAGGGCGGGGAGCTGATGCTGGGAGGTGCCACGTCCAGCCTGCGCCTCTGGCGTCCTCCAGAACTTGGCGCCCTGGCACCCTGCACCACTAACCTCTATGGGTAAGACACCCCTGGATAGGGCTTGCCCTGGACAGATGATATTCCCTTTTAAATTGCAACTTCCCAGATCTAATATGGAAATAGGATCAGGAGAGCATTTCCTTTCTATACCTTTAGTAAAGTCATCAGGAGGGATAAGAGGCAGGGGTTACCATATAATGTTAGGCTGGTTCTCCAGAATCCTACTTGCCAACTCTGGCCTTTCAAAGACTTCTGTTACTGCTATCATGGCTAAGTTTGTATAAGAGCAAGCCAGTGAGAACCTGTGATGGATTAAGGACCACTGGTGGACCACATTACCCCCAAATGATTTTTGATAGATTTCTAGCTCTCAGACTGAGCCACCTGACAGACTCTAAACAATCAATAATAATAATAATAATAATAATAATAATAATAATAATAATAAATTTTATTTATATCCCGCCCTCCCCAGCCGAAGCCAGGCTCAGGGCGGCTAACAACAATAATAAAACAGTACAACAGTACAACACAACACAACACTCTAAAATCATTCATTATAAAATTAATTCAAATCAAACCAATGGTAACCATTGGGCCAGAGCTCCACAAAGATTGCCGAAGGAGGGAGTCAGGCTGTGCCCTGGCCAAAGGCCTGGTGGAACAACTCTGTCTTGCAGGCCCTGCGGAAAGATGTCAGGTCCCGCAGGGCCCTAGTCTCTTGTGACAGAGCGTTTCACCAGATTGGAGCCGCAGCCGAGAAGGCCCTGGCTCTAGTTGAGGCCAGCCTAACCTCTCTGAGGCCTGGGACCTTCAGGATGTTTTTATTTGCAGACCGTAGGTTTCTCTGTGGGGCATACCAGGAGAGGCGGTCCCGTAGGTACAAGGGTCCTAGGCTCGTACTGTGTAGGGCAGGTTTAAGACATATAGATGAGGACTTCTTCATCTAGCCCAGCTCTGAGGGGTGGGGTATTTAAAAGAAGCATTGGTTTATGCTTCCAAGGCCCAGAGGATAACGGCCAGCTTCCGGGTCATGTGGTTAGCATGACTAAGCTGCTTCTGGCAAACCAGAGTAGCGCACGGAAACGCCGTTTACCTTCCCGCCGGAGCGGTACCTATTTATCTACTTGCACTTGACGTGCTTTCGAACTGCTAGGTTGGCAGAAGCTGGGACAGAGCAACCGAAGCTCACCCCATCGCAGGGATTCGAACCGCCAACCTTCTGATCGGCAAGCCCTAGGCTCTGTGGTTTAACCCACAGCGCCACCTGCATCCCAAATTGTGTGTAGGGTGAACCAACTGCAAAAGAATAACATCTGTAATGAAAGTGATCTAAGTAGCCAATCAGAAATTTTCTTAGAATCTGGTTCCACCTTCTTAGTGGTTCTGATTAGTTTCTGTTGCAAAAGAACTAGCCAGTTCAGATCACTTGAAATTAAACTGGGAAAGTAAATTGGAAATAAAAACCTTTGTCTAGTCAGGAGTTCTCCATAGGGATTCAAAATTCCAGAGGCTCTAGATGGTGCTGTCGGTCTACATAAGAATACAGGGGTTTGTCACAGAACTTTTCAAAGGGTTTCCCAGAAATAATGGACTGTAATCTCCACTGATTAAGTAGGTATTTCAAACAAGATGTGATAGATTCATTTTTTTCTAGAACTAGTCTTCTACCTGCTGGTGAAGTTTTCTTATTTTCAAAAGTGAAACACACCTCCTGGTGACATCCTAACAAGTTATTTTGAAAAACTTGAATGATTTGTGGATATAATCCCATTTATTTTGATCAGAAAGTAGAAAATGGCATATATTGAAGAAGTGCATTTTAACATGGGGACTTCTTCATGTTTATCAACAACTTCTTTTGATTCCATTTCTGTGAAAAGATCAGCAGTTTTTGTGGGGTGGTTGAGTATTTCAACATCCATTACACGTGAGCTGCACAATATAGCAGGCAACATTTTTATTTGCTAAGACAGAAGCTGTGCTCATTTTACATCTGCCTGATACTGAGACTTCAAACTACTGACATATTTGTGTGGAATTAAAACTTCATCTGGAGTAGTTTTTTAATTTAAAAAGCCTACCAGAATAATTGATTGATGGGAGCTAACAGTAGAGGTTATGCCTTAAACTTTGACAAATGCTTTATTAAAAGCAGTCAGACTGAGGATCATAATTCGACGTTGTGAACAAGAAATGTTTGTGGCTTTTCTTTTTGATTGCCTTTTATGAAATACAAATGTCCTGTGTGTTTTTATAGCTCTTCTCATGCAGAACTTTTCTAAAAGTTCTTTAGAGCTCTCTGCATTTAATTCAAGATCTACAGAATGGGGTTCACCAGCTTAAGTGTTTCAGCAAACTGGAATTACCACATACCCTGGTATTTCTTACCACAAATCTTCAAAAGCATGGATCAGCCTATTGGGATCAAGAAATGAACTTAGAAACACATTGATTTGGAAACTTCAAAAGCTGGAAGTTCTTTTGCTGCTGTTTGCTCCAGAGCTTTAGGGCATGCTTCCACCATGGTTTCAAGTTTCATGTTTTGCCACAACCACAAAGGAACGAAACTGAGATTTAGGATTTATTACAATAATATAAAGGCTTCACTTAACAGCCCTGAGGGCTACCATATGCTACCCTATCTCATACCTTTTTTGCTGCTTCTTCCTCTTTGTTTCCTATGAATGCTGCATCAAATCATATGAAATTAGGATACAAGTTTTCATGGGAAAGATCGCTATTATCACTTTTTGAAACATCTTCAAAATATGCAGGTAGACAAGCAGAGTATGTTTTCTTTTACACTCTGTACAATTGTCTCCTTAACAGAAAAAGTAAGAAATCAGAGGGTATGTGAAACATTTTCCTTTTATTTGATCTCTTCTCAGTTTCCTGAATGAACATATGCTAGTACTAGTAGTAGTAGTAGTAGTAGTAGTCAGGGCTTTTTTCAGCTGGAACTCACTGGAACTCAGTTCTGGCACCTTTCAGGTGGGCACCATTGATATTCTAAGAAAACAAGGAAGGCATTCATGTTGTGTTCCAGCACCTCCTTTTCTAGAAAAAATAGTACTGGTAGTAGTAGTAGCCCGGTCAATGAATTTTGATGATATAACTGAGTTTAGGAAATGGTGACTTTAGGAAATGGTGAAATCGGCCATTTAGCCAATCCTGGTTCACTTATCTAAATCACATTGGGAGCTTTGATGAGTACAGAAGCTACCTACTTCAATAGTTCAGCTGTAACTAGTGGTGACTAACATGGGTGATGCTAGGGGTTGCTTAGTGTTCTCATCCTCAATACACATGTTGCTATTACATTGAAGCAGAGCACCTGAAGAGGGCTAGTGTGTGTAGAACTGAGGTCTAGCATAAGCCTCATAGACTGACGGGTCCTGCATGATCCTTATAGTATCTTACAAAAGACCTCTTGCAGACTGAATCACAACAGTGTAGCAGTACTGTGAGCTTCTGGTTCCCATGTCTGGGATTTAGGAAGATGGTCTGTTCTTGATGAGGTTGCACTCCCTTTGAAAGAGCAGGTGCGTCGTCTGGAAGTACTTCTAGATCCAACACTTTTGCCAGCATCACAAATGGTATTGGCAATCAGTTCACAAGTGGCAGGTATTCACAAATGGCAAGTTCACAAGTTATGGCTATTCCTGGACAGAAATAGCTTTGCCATAATGGTCCATGTGCTATTAATCTCCCAAAGGTCTGTGTGCTATCCAGCTCTATGGGGGGCTGCTCTTGAAGATTGTTCCAAAGCTTTGGCCAGTTCAATATGCAGCATCTAGGCTGTTCAGTGACTGTGCCCGTTGGGATCACATTACGTCAACCCTGAAAGAACTGTACTGCCTGCCAATTTGCTGTTGAGCCAGTTTCAAGGTGCTAGTAATGACTTGTAAAACCCTGAATAACTTGGGACCTAGATATCTAAAAGAACATCAACCTGTCTGTGAGCTGAGATCAGTGGTTCAGGCCCCACTTTTGATTGTTCTGTAGCCAATGGAGATTTGTCAGGAAAAGGATATTCTCCATAGTGGCACCCCAACTATAAAATGGCATATCCCTTTCAATATAGCTAGCACTGAGTTTTATTAATTTTGGATGTCTGCTGAACAGGCCTTTATAGGATATTAATGCTCTGTCTGCATATTGGCATTATTTATTGTTCCTATTGATTCTGCTGGGGGTGGATTTCTGCTGTAGTTTTTATCGGATTGATATTTGTGGTTTTGATTTATTTTCCTTTATCGACCCCCCCCCCAGGTGTGCTAAAAAGAAAATTTAATTAATGAATTAGCTTAACGAACTGGTCATTAAGATAATGATGATGTCACTGGTACTTATTACTCCCCAACATCAAATCCACTTCATCAGGGTTGGCCTGGATCTCTACTGCAAGCATAGATCTAGCCAAAATAATTATTGGTCATAAAAGTAACTCAGTGGTTTTCAATTTAGTACTGAGCTAGAAACAGGTATCTTGGCTGTAAGCAGTGGCTATTACATTTTAAGTATGATTACTTCTTTAGCTTGTGAAACATTGGCCTTCTTCATTATGACAGGCCACTTGTGCTGATCCACACCACCAGTGTTCATGAAGCCAACTTTTTAATTTATTTAGTAGTTTTTCCAAAAAAAAGGCTCAAAGTGGATTAAAAAAAATTAAAAATACATATTAAAACTAGATCCCACAACTGTCTGTGAGATCTTCCTCCAGACTTGATAACTGGTTTGTTAATGTAAATGGTAGAATAAATTTAGCCTTTAGCACCAACCCACTAGTTTATAGGTATCCTCTATCTACTAGTTCAGTTAATTCAACTGATATGCCACATGCATATTTTTCACTTGTAATATCAGCAGGAAATGAAGTTACTTTTCAGTGAAAATAAAATAAACTTGCTGCAAGCTGCCTTCAATAAATATCGGCCTGTTTAGTATGAACCGTCTCCTCCTCTTTACCATCCTAACATTCAAAAAATTATTATTGAAATTTTAGTTTTCAGTAATTAAATTCATTATATCAAGGTTTACAACAATATGCTAATAACTCCATTAATCTTCTTCCTTTATATGCAAATCTGGAGCCCAGATGTTGCATCATTTGCAAATATTGCAATTAAAACATTTTATCACTTGCAGTTATGCAAAAGAGCAGCAGACTGGAAAATGGGTAAAATTGCTTGGCTAGGACATTACCATAGCAACGCACTGACCTCTATTGAATTAGTTACAAGTGAAGATTCCGCTATTAATTATAATGGTCAGAAATGGATGTAATCTGAATCTTCATTTTACCTTCTTAATATGGACATTTCTCAGTCATCATAAATCTCAAATTTTAAGAGTCAAGGATCCAGCCCCGAACCATTAGAAGCCATAATCCTTAAACACTGATGGAAAGAGAGGGACAGTGGAAGATTGTCATTCATCAAGTCTGCTCAAGGTACTTCTTTAACTTTTTGTAGTCTAAGCACTCTGTCAGGCATGCTTCAAAGTGCATGCTCATTATTGCTCATTTTAGCTATTGAACTTTCTGCATTACGTGTGTCAGCAATTATCTCTCACTTTAGAAAGCCATCATTAATTAGGGCCAAACTAATCACCACAGGACCTATGAAACAGATAAATGTCTTTCTTTGTCAGAGTTTTCACATTTTTTGCTGTGACAAAGTTATTATTTTCTTGGCATTCTATCAAAGAAAAGTTGCTGCTTAATTATAGGAGACACTTTACATACTGACAGAAAATAATCCCTTACAATGAACACTCTCCTGTACATGCATGGGCTTACTAGGATTGTATATTGGAAGAGAAAAAGTAAACTATCTTGTCACTTAGCAGTATAATAAGTGTAATATTGGAATCAGCCATTGTTTATGGAAATTTTCTGGTATCTCAGCATTTCAGCTTCCATTAATCAGGTGCATTGCAATTGCCTTCATGCACTGCAGGTCAAAAATACTCTTTATGTTCCAAACTTCTGGTTTCCAGTATACACAAGTGTTTCTTTTTTAAAAGGCATGAAAACCTACATAATTATTTAAGAGCTCTTCATATATATTCTAGATGCAACCATAAAATACTTACTAGGGGGTTAGCCTCACTGATACCAGTGAGATTTACTGTTAAAGTTTTTTCACCCACAAGATAATTCTGTCACATTGGACAAGTTTGGACTTAACACTGAACCACAGCTTCGTATTCTTCCAGTAAGCATCCACATTCTAATTTAAACTAAACTGTAGTTTGTCCCAAGCTCACAGGTCAGCAATAGCAAATAGTAACTTCTAAATTACAGTTTGAAGGATAATAGACCAGCAATCACAATAAATAATACCAGATAAACAAGAAATTATTTCTCATACTGTAATCCAGGCTTCCTCAAACTCACCCCCTCCAGATGTTTTTGGCCTACACCTCCCATGATCCCTAGCAGGACCAGGTCTCAAAACATCTGGAGGGCCAAGTTTGAGGAAGCCTGCCCTAATCAACTAGGCATATCAAGTTTACATTGTACAAGCTGATGGGAGCTCAATAATATTATTCAGATTTCTAGCAGAACAAACTCACTCCCTCTCTCACCTTTTTCGCCTCCACTCTGTGACTCACTCCCCTCGGGATTAAACAATTGGGTGACTGTGCATACATTTTAAATGTAAAATATATTTAGTGAATATAATGTAAATGAATTTATATTCACTAGTTCAAGCTGGGACTTTTTTGGTATAATATACTGTTGGAGGTAATGCCAGATTAGCCAACATATAATGTTTGGAGTGTGTTTCTTATAAGCAAGGCCAATACTCTACCCCAGGATTATAAATATGTGGTGTCCCAGTTGTGTTGGACTATAACTGCCAACATCCCTGACCACTGGCCAACAATATCTATGAACCATTGTTGTGTACTTCCTCTTTAAGAGGCAAGCCCAAAATGCTTTAGAGACTAACAAGCCATGTGAGCAGTGGCGGAGGAACCCTCTCTGGCACCCGGGGCAGCACAGCCCATACAGACTGTGCATGTGTGGCATCCCGCGTGTGCACACTCCATACAGAATGCCACACATGCGCAGCCCATATGGTCGCCGTGCGAGAGGCAGCCCGTGTGGATGCCCGTCTGGACACCGTGCGAGAGCAGCAGCCCGTATGGATGCCGCACAAGTGGCATCCATATGGACTGCGGGTGCCCTCAGCCACTCTACAGCTGGGGGGAGCCAGGGGCCATCTTGTCACCCCTCCAAGAGTGGCACCCAGGGTGGCCCGCCCCCTCTCCCTCCTTCCTACACCACTGCATGTGAGATGAGTAGGAGACAGTGCTTTCACTTTTTGATCATGAAGCCAGAGAGAGCTTGGGTCTGATATGCTGCTAAAAAGTGGCCTGAGCAATTTAGTGATCAGGACATTATTTATTTGTTCATGCACCTCTTACAAGTTAAAGATGAATGATCTGTGTTCCGTAGGTTTTTTATAAATTATTATTGAGTGTGATGTGCTTCTCATGTACAAATGAGGCTGCATTGACTACTCCAGCTATGACTGTTGTTTGACCATTGAGCATGCCACCACAACCACTTATCAGTCCTCAGGGAAGCCACAGCTGTTTAAATGACATGTTACAGTGGCATGTTAAGAGAAGCTAAGGCTACCATCTGCACTATACATTTAAAGCTATGGTGCTTCATAGAACTTTAAGCAACTGTGGCTTCCCCTGGGGACTATAGTTTGTTAAGGGTGCCGAGAGTTGCTAGAAGACCTCCACTCCTCTCATTGAGCTACAGCTCCCAGTTTCATGGGAAGAGGGATTGACTGGTAAACCACTCTGCTGTAGCTTTGTAACGAGAATAGGGATCACCTAACAACTCTCAGCACCCTTAACGAACCACCCTTCATAGGGATATTTGGCCATGATATTATACTGCTTTAAATGTATAGTGCAGATGGGGCCTGAGCCTCTGGTGAATCAGCCCCAAGCCCTACTGCTCTCACCATTTCCTTTTCTCCTTCTACTGTTTCCCTACAGTTTCACTCTCTTTCTCTTATTTATCTTTTCCTCACTGAAACAACAAAAGAGAACTCACGGTCGGAAACAGCTATCTGCCACATAAGCGATGGAGCAATGCTTGTTGACACTTCATCTTCTGTTAGTTCAAGGCAATTAAATAATGAGGTCCTTTTTGTTTCACTCCTAACTCAATATGACAAGGCATAAATTATTCAGAGAAATAAAGGAACTAAACTAGGACACCTGCTACAGAAGGAGATGTAAATCCTCTTGGACCAGCAACCACCCTGACCTGGAGGAAGATTCTTCGTAGCCCGTAGTAATCATTTATCCTCTAAATCTGAAACTAAAATCTATTGCCTAGACTTCCTTAAAATGTTATTTATCCTCCATCACATCCCCATGCTACAAGATGCATCAGACAAAATCTAAAAGAGGCATTTTCCTTTCAGTGAATTTTGTCCTGTACTGTGAGTAGTGGACATGAATATTGCATGTGATATGAACATAAAAATATCAAAATGGAATCCTATCAGTCTAGTACACTCTAGGGGTTGTACACAGATCTACAAAATATGTTGAAATATGAGCTAAATGATGACATACCTGAAATGAGAGTAAGGAAGTCCAACCTTGTTAGGTAAGGTCAAATCATGGTGACCCAAATATCTGACCCGATATATTTCCCACTGGTAACAGTAACCCTAAAGGCATTGTCAACATAATTTGAGCCATTTCATATTTAATTCATACTGGCATAATTAGAACTTTAGTAAATTTAGGTAGGTAGCTAGACATTAATAGTCATTGCATTTGTGTGCATTAACAGGATAGCAACAGTGAAGGAGAAAAAAAGTGGAGTTTCATTTATTGAGGTATTATTACCAAATGAAAAATCCAATTCTGTTGCCAGTGAACATGTTAATGCTTATGCTGTGAGTGCTCTAAAGCAAAGAGAACTTTACAAAAGAACTAAACTGTTGATTGTTAGATCGTTATAGGAAGCAATTCATAAATGACATACATATATACAAACATACATGCTCAGCCTTCAGAACAGACTCTTGCTGATTCATGCTACGACAATGCCACTTATTTATGACCATTAGCAGATGTGACTTCATTCTGTCAACTTCTTACAGAATACTATTTTGATAATATTTCCATTTCCAAACATGAAGAATGTTTAACAAGGAAAGAAACACTATATATCCTAAATTTGATAAGGTTGTATGTAAGCAAATTCAGTTCTAATAATTTCAGGGGGTTGAACTAGATGACTTTCAAACTCTACAATTCTATCATTCAGTGATTCCTATGATTGTCAGAGTTCACCAGAGAACAGGAAAAAAAGTGAATTAAAGGGTGGGGGACAAAGTGCAGAAGTTGGCTGGAAAGTATGAGAATGAAATTGAGCAGAGGTGAAATTAACAAAGATATGTCAAGAATGTAGGATTTTAGGAAATCCATAGGTGAAGAATAAAATGGGAGTAGGGAAATGCATAAGGAAGAGGCCGGGTTGCACTGTGGGCGTCAGCAGCTGGCAGCCACTGGGTTCTCAAGGGAGTATTAAAGATAACACATTTATGAATTACATTTACAACTATTTCCATGGACATAATGCCATCCCTACAATTAACCCAACTGGAATTAGCAATAATTTCCTCCTCATGGCAACTCTCCTCTTTGCTACTGCTATAACTGATAATGTATTGCTATCTATGGCACTGCACCAATAAGAGTAATGAATTGGCAAGCTAATTGAAGAAACATTTAAGACTCTGAGAATTCTGGCTGGGCTAAGAGCCAGTTAAGGAAAGATGCAAGCGAAACATTCATGAGCTTAATCCTAAAGAAAGTGGGTCCAAAAGAGGGTGATGCCATGTGGAAATCTAATCTAATCTGGTCAGGCAAGCATTTGCTAAGATGACCTAAGGATAAGATGACTATCCCTTCTTCAAGTTGCAATGGCTTCTGTGCAGGACAAAACTTTAATATTGATTCTACAGCCTGCCTACTTCTGAGTTAGGTTTTCTAGTGTAAGTAACTCAAACTTTAACACTGATTCATTAACTTAAATTATGATGTGTGATGATGTTTTGTTGTTAGCTCCAACTATTTTTCTACTATTCCAAAAGAATAGAATGTGATGTGCAATCAATAGCACAGTTTAATATAATTTGAATTTCAATTTAGTAACATATTCCTCTCAGTGCTTCCAAAGTACACCTTCAGTTAATAAGTAGACTATTGGTACATTACAGATTAGGTGTGTTTTTTTAAAGCATAGGGGGAAATATAGAAACATATTGATATAGTACACTCATTTCACAATCATATGATGTGGATTTTTCTACCATTGTTATTTGTAGATGAAATATTCTTTTAGCACACACATTTTCATGAAGTTGTCTACATTCCCCCCCCCCCATTTTTCCTGAAACTTTAATTTTAATGTAAGTCACCATATTGCTTAAATTGTTCTTATTCACTTCCATTAATGATAAGTGAGACTTCCCTCAAGAGATTAGAAGCTGAGTTCATTTAATTTTTTCCAAAGGATGTCCTGATGGACCATGGAGGTCTTCCAACAAACCCTCACAGAAGCACTTGCAATTCCCCACCCTAAGCAATAACGAATGCTGTGAGCAGTCATTCAGCATGGTGGGCCCTATTGCACATTTTCCATCCTAAAGAATACCTGGGTATTGGCGGCCCTGTTTTCCAGTGATTCCCATCCCTCCATTCAGAGGCTCAGAAGTCCAGTCCAGACCCATTCAGGTCACAGTGAGGTATGAAATGGGGCTCACTTCCTGCCTCATTAGCCTTCCCCCTACCACTTTCACGTACTAAGGTGGGAAAGCACAAATCCTTCACATTTGTTTCTGCAGGGGGGAAGTAAGTAGTGGTAGAATGTAGCCCATTTAACTTGCTGGGAAGGCTCTCACTGTCCTGCCCTGCTGCAGAAGTTGAAACTACAATTTCCTGATTTTATTTTTATTTCTAAAGTGCTTCACTGCATGTTCAGAAACATCATTTCAATGTCAGCAGCTGGGGAGACAGATCAGAGGCATATCCAACTAGCAATAAATGGGTTCCCTCTCATCACTGGCCCCCTTTTTCGTAGGCCCTTTTTTCTCTCATCTTAGTTTGTGGAGCAGAGAAAGAGACAGTTGAGGGCCTTCTGGGCATTATTTGTGTGCTTGCAAAAGGCCTTCAGGTTCTGTGAGTACACAAAATAATGTGTGCAAAACCCAGTTGTTTTGAGGTGAATATAGGAATATTATCCCATCTATAACCTGGACAGAGAACTGTTGAATTCCACAGGGAGTTGCAATTTGAGGATGGACTTGGAATTATCTTCAGGAATATTAGTTTGAGATATATATATACAAAAGTGTTCCTTCAGCATCCCATTCTACTAGTCGATGAGTCCTCGAGTCCTTTTACAAATGGTAAACCATGAACAATGCCATCTTAGGGACAGAGTATTTAAGTTGTTCACTTGAATATGCTCTGTGGCTGTATACCAGCAATAGATACATTATAGGACAGCAATCTAGAGTTTCTTTCTGTAAAATGTATGCCACCACCGAAGATGGCATAACCCATGCACCAGTAGTGGATTTTGGCAACTCAAATTTCAGTGGTGCCCTGTGTGACACCAAAATCTGGCATGCCCCACCATTCACCCTCCATTGGACTTCATGGTTGTGGCACTTGCTGCAGTGCGCCAGAACCAACTGTGCTCCCCTAGATCCACCTTTCCATGAAAAGCCCTTCAGTGGAGCTCAAGGCAACAGATTGTGGTCAGGAGGCCTCACACCATAGTGGCACCTCCTTCCAGGCAATTCCTGAAGTGGATTCTGCACCTCCCTAGTTGGAACAATCCTGTTGATAACTATGTTGTCATAGAAATCTAATTGAATGCAGACAGCCTATATCATCCACTGATTGCATTGAGTCAGTCAACCAAGATGTAAAGCTATTGGGGGGGGGGGACTACATACAAAGGTCAATGTGCCCTGAAAGGTGGAGTAGATTGCTTTAAATAAAATAAACAAACTGCACTGTATTCTTAAATATATATCACTTGCCGGTGTATTCTCCCTGTGCTATTAAAATGTGTTTCCTTCTTTGTAATTCCCCCCACCCCAGCAAGACATCTCTTTAAACAAAAAGGTTGATTTATGCTCTCTAGAAATCAGATTCATTAAAATGTTACACATTGTTCTGTGCCCTTTTCTCTTTAGAGAAATGTGAAAACAATTTCCCTAGCAAAATGCTACATGAGCTACATTAGATATATTGCATGTCTTTGTGACCAACTTTTGGATTCTCCTTGCACTTACAGGGAAATATAATATGAAGCATGCAAATATATTTTAAATGTTAAATAGTCTGAAGCAGGCTCACTTAATTAAAGTCCTTAATGACTGACTTTGGGTTTTTCTCTGGTAATTAGCATTTGGGAGTAAAGGACAATTGGTATGATAACCCCTTCCTCTCATAAACATCACCCAAGGTATGAAGAGGATAAGTGCAGTTCCATCAGCATTAATCCTACAAAAGGAGAGAGAGAAAGAGAGAGAGAGACAGAGAGAAGCCCATTTAGAAACACTTTACATTCTTTACTCCTACTAGAAATGTACAGCACTAATTGCTGGTTTCAGAAATGTCCTTATTATCTATGATGGGAGCTTTCCCCTTGGCATAGTCTACCAGTCCTTCCTTAATTTGAAACTATTATTAGTGTCTGAGATAGTTCTCTAATGTATCACTTAAAAGAGTTGGGACATATTTCACAGTCCTTTTTACTTCAGATTTGTGAAGGCCATGTTTTCTGCCTAGAGCATCATGGAGCTTAGCTCCCCTTACAGAAGATCCTTGTAGACATTATATGGGGGTTGAGGGGAGGTGTAACAGATTTCAATAGGCTGGATCAGGAGCTTTGTATTCCAATTAATTGTAATTTTAATTACCTTTAAAATTCGTTCAAAAATAATATTAATATGCTAACCATTTATATTCTGATAGGTACTTCCAAAAGCCAGTGTGTATGTCCTTTTCAGAGTCTTAACTTTCTTTCTTTTTTTAAAATAATTTTTTATTAACTGGCCAATCACATCAAATTAAATCACATCACATAAATTCCAAATTACAAAGCCAAATTTTGAATTTTGTTGGGGGGACCCATACTTCAAGATCCGAAGGGGAATTCTGATCATCTTCTTGCTACTGCGTTAATGTCCAAATCAGTCCAAATCAGTCCAGACAGAGTTCGTAATTCTATCTCATCTTATCTTACTGTTTCCACATCACATCTTGTTCATATATTTTCTCTTTTTTCTTTATGATCTCTTCTGATAGTCTCCTTAAGCCGATAAACACCAATAGTAATAATAATCCTGTGTGAATTTTCCGTTCTTCCAATCCTCAAATCAAGATGGTTACCATATATCATCTCCTTCATAGATAACATCGCTCTTTCCATCATAATCTTGCGAAACTGTCGCTCTTAAGTCCCACTGAGGAGTTTAATCCACAATATATAAACAGCTTTGTTTCTCTCTTTCTCCTCCCAGACTCAAGACCTCCGACAGAGCTTCCCAATATGGCGACGGCATTTTTAACTGCGTCATTCCAAAGCTTTTATACCTTCCAGGCTCTTCTTGAAACATGCTTTGGTTCGAAAGTTTATCTCCACACAGCCTTAAATCCACAGCTTAAGTCCTTAAAACGACATTTCTGACTCATAAGGGGAGGGGATTCTTGTTTAATCACATAGAAAAAGAAAGGAAAGTTTTTTTCCCCTCCCCCATCAGTCATTTGCCGTACCGTGTCTTGACGTATCTTCTCATGTTTTATTCTTGTCTTGTTTTATCATAGATCTCTTCTGTCAGCAGTCTTTACTCCCCCTCCTTCCTTGAAGTATGTGCAATTCGCCTCGTCCAAATTGTTTCTTTTGAAGTTCTTGCAGCTAGTGGCGCGAATCAGGGACGGCGTCCAGGAGTGCCGAAATCCCACAGGAGGGCTTTGTGCCTAGTGCCCCCATCCCCACAAATTTGGGGGTGGTATACGGCACAGCAGGCAAGGGCCATCCCCCCCACCATCCTGGGGGGGTTAAGGAGGCTGATTACCCCCATCATAGCCTCCAAATTACATCGTGTGGGTCGGAGAGATGTTAATGCCAGCCATCTTCCGATACGCCCCCTAGTGGCCCCCCAGAGTCTTAACTTTCAATTGGGGACATTTTAGTTTAGAGTAGTGATACAAACTTTCCTTGGTTTATTCAGCATTTTCTGAGTACTTACAGGCGAAAAGCAGGCGAAGACCTGCATGTAACCTTCTGCTCTTCCTGGTTCAATCCTCTTTTATGGTCCTGGGAAACAGTGGAGCAGGAGAGGGGGCAGGAGGAGGAGGAAGAGGTGTAGAAGCCCTTGACTCTCCACCAGCCTGACCTATCTCTCTCTCCTCCTGGGCTGGAACTAGACACATCAAAGAAGTGTTTCAGTTAAACGCGTTGTAAACGCATAAGGGAAATCCAGTTGGGAAAGACGGGACTCCACAGCACCATTTGGTGTCACAGTGTTATATCACAAATACAACACATATAAAATGTTTTTTCTTTACTAATCTAGCTGAGTCCCTTCACTTGTTCTTCACTGTCCAGTCCTGCTGCTTCTCCTGATTCTGACTGGCTGTTACAGCTTCCCCCCAGTTCGCTTATCCCTTCTTCCAAGTCATTATCCAACCCCCCTTCTCTTGGTGTCCACTCTTCAGAATCTAGCCATCATTACTCAGTCCCTGACAGCAGCTCACATGCACCTTTGTCTATTACAGTGGTACCTCGGGTTACAGACACTTCAGGTTACAGACACTTCAGGTTACAGACTCTGCTAACCCAGAAATAGTACCTTGGGTTAAGAACTTTGCTTCAGGATGAGAACAGAAATTGCACGGTGGTGGCGCGGTGGCAGCAGGATGCCCCATTAGCTAAAGTGGTACTTCAGGTTAAGAACAGATTCAGGTTAAGAACAGACCTCCAGAACGAATTATGTTCTTAACCTGAGGTACCACTGTACTGCTCTAAGGCATTGGATCAGAACCTCAACAGTTTCCCAGGGTTGACATGGGTAGAAGAGAGAGGGCTTAGTGTCATTTTGATGACATCTCACTCCAGACCTACCTTTTCCAGTGATTTCATGTAGATGTTAAACAATAAAAGAAACAAGGTGGGACACCAATGGCCAATATGTCACCTGGGAGTCCCACAGATGGTTCTCCAAACAAGCCAAATTCCTAGTTTGTTTGTTTGAACTAACTTCAGTTCCTGGTTTGAATGAAACGTCAAACTAGGATTAGTAAAAAATGGAAACAGGTACTTTTGATTTCCTGGTAGCCACCCTGGAGGAGGTGAGGTGGTTCATAGCCTTGTTCTTGTGACACTAAACTGTGGTTTAATGTTATGTTTAAATGCAGCTGCTGCATAGAACATCTGAAAATGCAAGTATGATATTTCATTGATGTAAATGTTCTCCAAAACATAGCTTCTAGATTCCTCCCCCCTCCAATCTTTTCTAGGTCTGCAGACCAAAGTTGTGATATAAAACTTGTCCTAGCTCAAAGACGCATATGAAAGGAAGCTTGTATGGGATTCAGTGCTAAAGCTCATATCTAATTTTGGAAAGAATTAGCTTTAGTTGCTATGGAAACGTCTGGTATTTCTCTATCCTTTTTGGAAGTGTGCACATTGCAAAATGATAAAAAGTAACACTCTCAGTCCACTTGGTGGGGTAGGAAGCATTAGAAAAAATTTAACAATGCAATCTAGCTAGATAACAGCGCTCTTTGTTTATAATATAATTATGTTTAAAATGCTTCTTGTCAGCTCAGCTCTTCATAATCTTTATGTGTATCTGTCTATGCATATAGCTGTGTATAGTGCTGTACAATTAGCAATTTTGCAGAAGTTACAGTGAAATGCTAACCATGTCTACTCAGAAGTAAGTGCTATTGAATTAATTGTGACTTTCTCCCCTGTAAGTGAGGTTAATTGCAGTCTAAGCTGGTTGCTAATTATTTTTCTTGCTCTTGAACCTTTAGAAAGGTTTTATACTATAACAATCTCACAATATCTATCAGTATTTTTTACACTGGTCAAAGTTTTTTTAATATGATTCCTTGTTGCAATGTGTATTTCAGAAATGCACATGAGGATTTAAATATTTTTGTTGTTTTGTTGTCTAAGGCTGCATTCAGACATGGGGTTTATTGAATTAATTTTATTGATTCTAATGGTAATGCTTCTGTCCCAATTTCTAACCTCCTTTTCAAACTGCAGTACCTATATGCCACCAAGTCATGCTAAATTACATTCACACCAATTAAGTACAGCAGTGTGAAAAAATGTTAGATATCAGGATTGTCCCCTTCACTCAACTGCTGTTGAAAAGAGGGGACAATCCTGGGGAGTGAGGCTCCGCAAGCTGCCACCTAGAAGGTGGACTGAAGCAACTGCCTCAGATGGTGCAATACTGCAGGGCGGCATCCCTGTGAGAACTCCTTCCATCCCTGCCACTGTGTGTCATGTGGCTGCAGCAGCAGCTTCCAACAAGATCATGCAAAACTCTCATTTTATCTTGATGGAAACTGTTGCTGCAGCCATGCAACCTCAGTAAGCAAGGCTGTGACAGGGAGGAGGCACTGCTATTAGGGCCAGATCATTATAAAGACACAAACTCAGCTGATTTTTTGACATAACTTTGTAAACCGATGTCATGTTTTTGGGCTATCCTCATCATTCTATTTAACAAACGTGCAGATGGAGTCTGGCAGTAGACAGCCACATGCCTTACTACCATAGTAAAGGTAGCACGTTGCAGTACATTTTGTACATTCATCTATTAGACACTTGCATAAGAGTAAGTTAGAGATAATTAGAATGCACCTTGCACACATTAGTTGACATACTGCTGACAAACAGTGAATTATTGACTAAAACTTCATTAGACCCAGTAATTTAAGGAGAAACTTTGTTTCACTGAGTCATCAGCATGTTTACAGTGGTAACTCGGGTTAAGTACTTAATTCGTTCCAGAGGTCCATTCTTAACCTGAAACTGTTCTTAACCTGAAGCACTACTTTAGCTAATGGGGCCTCCCGCTTCTGCCGCACTGCTGGAGCACGATTTCTGTTCTCATCCTGAAGCAAAGTTCTTAACCTGAGGTACTATTTCTGGGTTAGCGGAGTCTGTAACCTGAAGCATATGTAACCTGAAGCGTATGTAACCCGAGGTACCACTGTACTTGGGAGTCAGCCCCATGAAACTCAATAGGATTTATTATTAACCATGCAATTCTATGCATGTCTCATATCAGATTCCCCATCCCCATCCCCTTTAAAAATTCTGCATAGAATACCTTTAAACCACTATGTCAGCTATCAAAAAAGAGCTTGCCTTTTTGCTGAGTTGTAGCAACACATTTTGTTGTGAACGAAGCAGCTTCAAAATGATGGTTGTCATCTCAAGCCTGCCCTAGATAATCATTAGCACTGATTTTGGACATGTTCAAAAGTTAATGAACAGCAGTATAAATTATAACAACAGACATAATAAGGCAACAGAGGAGGAAGAAAATATAATTCATTTCTCCTTCAGTTTAGGAGGAGAAAGCAGTAGGATTGAGAAGGGAGGCAGAGGGCTGAGAGAAGTTCTTCCTTGCCATTTCATACTGTGAGCAGCTTAATCTTGCTTGGGGGGAACTGCAGGTGGTTTTCCATATCTCCTCAATAGCCTGAAGCAGGGGAAATAAGAATTGGCAGATGCTAATTTATAAAGAATGTGAGCCTGTTTCAGATTTAGAAGAGAGACGCCATGGGTCTTAAGCCATTTCAGTTACAGTATTTGCCACACTTACATCCCTTACAATCTGCTCTGCAGCTTTTCCTTTCTTTCCCTCACGCTTCAAAGTTATTCTCAGACCTCCAATTTATCCTCAATGAAGTTTTCTTTCAGATTGATTAGCATAAACTAAAGACCAAACTACATGATCTGTTAATCATACTTCCCTAACACACACAAAAACAGCTGCAGGGCACCAATTGGACAAAATGATTTGCACTGGTTTCCCATCAAATATGTCTTGCTTTGCTGCTGTTTTACACTTCCAAGGCTGTTTACAAAAAGTAGTCAATATATATGTGTAGTTCCACCCTTGGATATTACCTCTTATTTTTAGAATCAAGCATTAAAATTAAAAGCCTGACCATTGACCAATATATTTACCTATGTATTGCTATTCCCTACCTTCCGTGTGCTGCGCTGGTGCCGGCTCGCCAGAGCAGCTTCATCACACTGGCCATGTGACCCGGAAGTGTCTCCGGACAGCGCTGGCCCCCGGACTCTTAAGTGAGATGGGCGCACAACCCTAGAGTCGGACACGACTGGCCCGTACGGGCAGGGGTACCTTTACCTACTAGGTAGTTGCTGATTTGAAACATGTGATCCCTATCCTTCCATTTCTTCAGTTTGTACAACATGTTTAAATTGGTGCCAGGAAAGGAGAGCACTCAGGAAGGGTGAACTGTTGTTCTGCTTATTAATCAAAACTCTGCTTAGCACAGTTTTAATGGTATAATAATAATAATGACAAAGCAACGAAATGCAAATTTATTTGCTCTTAATGACCAAATCACAGTACAATACATGACAAGAAAATCAAACCAGATCATCAGTTATCTAGCTGTCTGCCACCTTTTGTTTTTAGGCTATAAAGGTAAAGGTAAAGGGGCCCCTGACCATTAGGTCAAGTCATGGCTGACTCTGGGGTTGTGGTGCTCATCTCGCTTTATTGGCCGAGGGAGCTGGTGTACAGCTTCCAGGCCATGTGGCCAGCATGACTAAGCCGCTTCTGGCAAACCAGAGCAGCGCATGGAAATGCCATTTACCTTCCTGCTGGAGCAGTACCTATTTATCTACTTGCACTTTGACATGCTTTTGAACTGCTAGGTTGGCAGGAGCAGGAACCGAGCAATGGGAGCTCACCCCGTGGGATTCGAACCACCAACCTTCTGATCAGCAAGTCCTAGACTCTGTGGTTTAACCCACAGTGCCACCCACTTCCCTTTTTAGGCTATAGGTTGGGCTAAATAATGTTCAAAAAATGGATATATAAAATTTAACACAAATATGCTCTGGCCTTAACTATGTAATACCCCCTACCATTGAATGAGTGTTTTTTGCAGCATGCCCCAATCTCATTTGCTTTTTGAAATGATATTTGTTGTATTTTTTAGTACCACAGCTGGTTTTCATTTTCCTGTGTTCTCTATAACCCATAATTCTTTTTTCCCCAGTTCAGTATAAAGAAAGTCTCTATGAGAAAAGAAACAGTTGGGCTCTAATGTAAACCTCTCACTGTTACCTCATATTGTATCAATATGTTCTGCCCCCAATGATCTCCCTTTTCCACATATATTTGATGTGCCATCACTGATGTTGCTGAATACATTTCCATTATGTTTTCTGTTGTAAATAATTATGGTAGATATGAGCGAATTGTAAGGCATTTCAAATTCCTTGCATGAGTAATTCATGTGTCCATTATTCAGGGGTTTTAGCATATTGTGCCCATTTGGGCATTGATAGGTTTGGATTAAATAGAAGGGAAATGCAAGTGTTACTCTTTCCTGATAGAGCCATCACTGTGCTTTGCAAGTATAATTAATTTGAGTTCAGGAAAAAGTCTTTAAAGGAATAATGAAAGGACAACTTTTTAAAAAAGATTCACTGCAGAAAATGACTGGGACTCTCTGATAGCAAGGTCGTAGATTTAAGAAATAACTCTTTCCATCTTTTCACACTATGAAAGACATTACTTCAGTGTCAGAGGGCTTACGGATTTATCTATGCCATCATCTACAAAAGAATAAAGATGAACTCTTGTAAAAAAAACACCACTTTCATAAATTCTTAGGGGGAAAGTGATTTGAGAATTAGACAATTAAATCCAGATAAAATTGCTTTTGAGATGTGCCTGATCTGAATGGTCAAACAGAATATTCTGTAAAGCAGATAGCTTCAACATTTCTCACTGAAAAAAATTATATTCTGTGAACTCAAATCCTGTGTTCAGACTTTATTATGAAAACCAGTCAAATATATGTAAATATATTTCTTTCTCACAAAAGTTTTCTGTGAGCACATTTTATTCTAGGAATGAGGGAGAAATTTGATTTAGTTAAATTTAAAGCCATTTTTTAAAAAAATCAACACATTCCAAAACGATATGGGAACCAAGACACAGCCATCTTTTTAAATTCACACTTTCCTGAATTTTGCAGCATAGTTTTTCAGGCATCCCAAAATACTCGGCTTTGAGGCCAGAAGAAGTTTCTCTAGGAAGGCTATTTAATAGAGTTTGTGTCTCTACCAAAAGCACCTGTTCTCATGGACATCCACCACACTTCTATTAGTGTGGGAACATGGAGCAGGGCCCCATATGTTGTTAAGGGGCCCTGCTTGTTTTCTTCAGTTGGCAATGGTCACTCATTTTGGAACTGAATGCCCCCCCAAAGAAGGATTGTGTGGGTTTCTATGCTCATTCTAATGCAATTCTGAGCTGCATCAACAGAACTCTAATGTCATGATCAAGGGAAGTAATAGTCCACTCTATTCTGCCTTGGCCAGACCCCACCTGGAGTCCTGTGTCCAGTTCTGGGCACCCCAGTTTAAGAAGGATGTTGACAAGCTGGAACATGTGCAGAGGGGAGCAACCAAGATGTTCAAGGGTCTAGAAACCAAGCATTATGAGGAAATGTTGGAGGAGCTGGGTATTGCCTGGAAAAGAGGAGAGTGAGAGGAGATATGATAGCCATCTTCAAATATCTCAAGGGCTGTCACGTGGAAGCTTGTTTTCTCCTGCTTTGCTTGGTAGGACTCAAACCAATGGCTTCAAATTACAAGAAAGGTGATTCCAACTAAACATCAGGAAGAACTTTTTGACAGTAAGAGATGTTCAACAATGGAACTGACTCCCTCGAGAGGCGGTGGACTCTTCTTCCATGCAGGTGTTTAAGCAGAGGTTGGATGGCCATTTGTCAGGGATGCTTCAGCTGAGATTCCTGCATTGCAAGGGGTTGGACTAGATGACCGTTGGGGTCCCTTCCAACTCCACAATTCTATGAGTCCATGATTCATCTCTTATATCAGTCTAGCTATTCATTGGCAGACTGCCACCTCAAGAACCCTACGTTTTGTATCACGCAGGCCTCTGTTCCTCTGCTGATCTGTTCCTTTCATGTGGTTTTCAAAACAGGACAGTATTCACATATGTAACTTACCTTCTAATCCTACAGCTTCTCCACATACACTGGTGGGTAGTGGCCTAGTCACTCCACATCTAGGTAGGTTGCCTCCTACTGTAGCTCTCAGCCCTACTGTGGCTTATGATTGTTTCCTTTGGCAGTGGCAGCTGCTCTCAGGTCCAGATTATCTTCAGGCTCACCTTCAGCCTCTTATAAGTGGCTTCCTCAGTCTTTCTACAGCCAGCTCTTCTCTTCCAAACGACACTGTGCCTGCCCTTTTGTTATCTCCAGCCGGAACCCTTGGCAAGATTCTCTCTGAAACCTACAACTAAGAACCAATGAGTTTAAACACAATGTCCACTAAAGGACTTACCACAACTTGACCTTCTTCTTCTATCACAACTTCTTCTATCACAACTTGACCTTGACAACAGACCCCTATAAAAGCGGAGCTCTACTTCCAACTGTCATAATGGAAAATCTTCCAGTTACCAAAGAAACAGCAGCTATGTCACTTATACCAGACTCTCTCTTTCTGGGCAGATTTCCAACTGAAGATCACACACACACACACACACACACACACACACACATTATAACTCCCAGGCTTCTATTAGAAGTCTTTTCTCCTTATTTGGTTAACTCTTTGCAAACCAAACAGTTCTTATAACACAACTACACTCTTACATGAAATTTTTATTCTTCACAACACTGCAGTTTATTCACAATCTATACAGGTATTTTTAGTGCATTCCCTGAATGCTATTCAAGTTGGTGACAAAAAAAAAAACCCAACACCTCCATCTTTCTACTTCATTTATACTATGTAATTTTATAACTGCTTAAAAAAAATAAAAAATAAAAAATAATGTAATATGTGTTTAGTTACAAATATGTAGGCTGAGCAGGTAGGAAGCAAGTAGGCAGATAGACAGGAATTTATACTTTGCCACAAAAGATAATTATTTTCTAAAAGCCATAACATTACAGCTGAAGTCCAACATTATAAACAAAGTCTTCCAAAAAGCATAGAATCTGTTTTTCTCTAGGCAGATTCAAACAGACAAAACTAGTCTTTCAGCCTCATACCTAGGTTAGGTAGAGCTTCAAGTACTTCCCATTTTGGCTTCATGAACAATCCTGGCTGTAAGGAAACCCTTGTTGTTCATAATCAAGTTCCAGCTTTTCATTTTCCCTTTTAGAAGGAAAAAAAACTTTGAGAAAGTGAGATGGCAAATCTGCATAATAAAAGAGAGGTATGCCATAATTATTTTTGAGAGACACATAGAGACAAATACAATTTCTTCCTGTTAAACAATTGGCAAAACATTTTCCTTTGTTATTTTGACAACCCACATTATTATTTATGTTAGACGGAAAGTTGCAATTACACCATCAAATTAGTGAGTGTGAAGATATACTCAGGTAATTAAGCAAAACCAAAATAATTTTCATTTTAATTATTACAGGAAAACTCCATCTACAGAATGCAATGTTCTGTGCTGTCATTTGAAGGCCCTTGAAGAGATAATTGATAATGTCATGTTTATACAACTTTCCTTTCCGTAGTAGAGATAAGGAAATTATTTGCTGCAAACAAAACACTCAATCCTGTTCTATGAAAAGGCCATTGTTAGAATGTCGGGATGGGGGAAGCCAGCTTTCCCTACTTCTAAAATCAATATATAAGTTATCACAAACAATTCTAGATGCTGTTAAAAAATATTAATTCATGGAGGCTCTTTTTAAGGACCTTGAGTGAAATATATGTAAATTTTCAGTGTTATTTTCTGTAACCTTTTTATGCAAGGAAGGGAGTCCTTCAATATTAAACATTGTTCAACCACATCAGAAGCATTTTATCATAGTTCACATTCATGGCAGTCCTTGTTTCATTCATATGGAGGCAAGCCCTCCCGGAGATTCAGAGAGGCCTAGGCCACTTCCCGCTTTTGAGGCCCCTAGCCAGGGTAAAGATTAAAAAAAGGAAAATGACAACACAAAACCAAAATAAGATATCTTAAACTTGCAGTTCTGAGCTGACACATTGTGACTCAGGTCTGATGTACATAAAAACATGTTGCAAAACAAAACAGTGTCTAAATTTGAGCTTGAGATCCAGGCCAAGTGGAAATGGCAGGGAAGTATATTTCGCCTACACATAAGGAAAAACATAACAGTAAGAGCTGTTCTACAGTGAAAGAGTCTGCCTTGGGAGGTCATTGTCTCTACTTTCCTGGAGGTATCTAAGCAGAGGTGCTGTAGTTCCATCCTCCTTTGCAGATTCTGTATTGAGCTGTGAGTGGCGGGGGGGATGGACTGGATAACTTCTAAGGTCCCTTCCACTATAGTTTAAATGGATATGTGCTGCATGCTGCTGAAACTGCTGGCACTTCACTCCTCTCTTTCTCTTGCTGATGCCAGGAAACAAGCCATGGTCTGGCTTAGCATTACATCCAAACCTGGGCTAATGGTTTGTTTCCCCACCCCCAAACAAACCAATGAACAGTAAACCAAGAACAAACCTTGGTTGCAGCGCATGGTATGTTTTGAGAGAACCATACCATAAGCCCAGGTTCAGATATAAGGCTGAGGCACACCACAGCTGGTTTCCTGAGAGCATGGCTGGAGCAAGGGTGAAACACTTGTGGCTTCAGCGGCATGCGCTGCACACTGTTTGTTTATGCTTAAACCATAGTTTAAAAGAGAGTTATAGACAGAATGGCATATTTTAGCCACTATACTGAACCCTAAAGGGGAAGAAAAGGAAGTGAACACCATACCTAGTTTTCTCTTTTTGTAAGATCGATTTCTACAAGCTTGTCTTCCTCTGCAAACTGGCCATTCAGGGAGGAAATGCTTGGTTTCAGAAGAAAATGTCAGTATGCTTAAGTGAAATTTGGCACTGTTAAGAAAACACTGAGGAAAGGTTGAAGTAGAAAAGTGACAGAATAAAAGTTGCAGCATGAGCATACTCATTGTGTTCACTGTTTGTGATAGACATTTCTTCCCTTGCTGGATTCAGGGGTCTCCAGGGTGCACTTTAACAGCTATTAGCAACACACAGAGTAACAATCAGCCACCATTTAGGACAGGAGGAAAGGAATTCATTATTCAGCTGAAACTGGATAGAAAAACCAGTGCAGCAGACAGAATGTAATTACTGTTGTTGGAATTTGGCCAGGTCACTCCATTAACATTCCAAAATATTCCACAAGGATCACAAGAGGTTGTCAGCAAAAGTTTGCTGTCTTAAAACTACTTTCATATTTTTTTAAAAAAAACCACTTTTAACTGAGTAAAGTTTAGTCTAGCCTTTTCTCTTTGCTATGTGAGAAAAATTGAAAACATGTTTATTTAATGCAATATAATGCAAGCAATATAGGCACTATGAATGCATGATGATGATGATGAAATAATAATAATAATAATAATAATAATAAAGTTCATTATAAAGTTATGCATATAAGAAAACTTGGAAACCTTTGGTATGCCCTGTTTATATGGTCTTTTTCTTAGCAGATAATACAATTTTGTCTGCATCCATAAAAGTAGCATTTTGCAGATGGCTTCACAAGATCAAAATACAATGTTGCAATTACATTTTACATCTCCAAGTGGAAATGAGCAATAGGAATCAAAATGAAAAGGACACCAAAATGGTAATATACCTCATTATGAAGACACTATTTTCACAATTCTACCAGAGATACTCTATGTTTCAGAAGAATGGACTGATGTCACCTCATCATTGTTCATATCCCATTGGTTTGTCTCTGGAGTTAGAAGGCCACATTTTTATATTTCCTTGACTCTGTAAAAGAGTCTAAATGCAGTGGACTCAGTTGACCTTTTCATTAAGCTGTATGTTGATTGGTGGGCCATTCTACCTCTGTCCTACAGGTTAATGAGGCTATAAAAGGAAGGACTGAAATGGCAAGCCAATCAGAAAGGTCAAAGTGGCACGGTACACCGCTACCGCTGACAAAATATATGAGGCATTAAAATTTGGATACCTCATTCTTAGTGACATGTAATGAGAGTAGTAAAGGTAAGCCCATGAGTGCATCCACTTCTCAAAGAATGCAATGTGGATAGGGATATCATACCACTGAAACCCAGTTGTGTTCCAGGGTCAAAATATATTGTTATTCTCGTCCCTACTTCCCCAAGTGGTGAGAAATTCCAGAAGAGCAATTCTTGCCTAGGTTTGGTTTCCATTAGAAGAGGGTCACTGATGGCTTATGGTGTTTTGTAATGTTTGAATTTATTTTAAAATATACAAGTTGTGCATGAGTGGTGGTGCACAGCTTGAAATTCACTGCCTGAGAATTCACTGCCATGAGATGTCCAGAGAATCAGGCAGCACCCAAAAATGCTTCCAGAACTTCCAGAACTCTTACAGAGCTCTTTTTCTTGAATTTTCTCAGTTGGTTCACCAGCAGACTATGGTCTTTTTCTGAATACACAAATATAGATCACATTGTTAGCTAGGAAGATGAAAAGTCTGCCTTTGCCCAAGGACTTAAGAGAGATTGAACAATCAGCCAGCAATACCTTTGGGCTTCATTAACTCTCTCTCACAGCACCATGGACTTATGATCTGTGCAATGTGTCCTCCTATACACATTAAATTAAGTTTTAGACTCAGTTCAGTGTTCAAGGCAGTTTACAGGCTTTTAAGTAATAACATTTAAAACAATGCATTAAAATACAATACAAAAGTATTTTTTTCCTATTAAAAAAGAGAAAGATTTACAAAAAGAAAGATTTTCAGAAGTATAAAAATATGTTCTGTGCTGAACTTCAAAGTTTGTGCTGTTTAGGACTGCAATGGTGTCAAAAGTCTAAAGTGAAAATAAGCATGAGCATAAGCCTCCCTTTGGAAATACATCTAGTACAGCTTAAGAAAGATTACCTCTTTCACTTCATTAGGTGAACCTTCTACTTGCCTATAGGTGTTTCCAATTAAGTCTTATACTGTAGCAATACTTTCTGGCACTGTAAATATTGCAATGTAGTGGAAATCCTCAACACAAATTCTTTAGAGTCTCTCTTGTTCCCTTTTTAATCTGTGATCTCAATTAAACTCAAACAAATTCCTATGCCCCTATTGTACCTCAGCCAAATGTGGTAAATAAAGGTCACTTTGGCAACAAGGAACACTAGAAGGTGCTTTAACAGCACCATTATTTCCTCACATGATTTACACCACCATTCCTATTATAGGAGGGTTGTGGGCCACACTCTAAATATTTCCCTATGAAAAGAAGGCACCAGCCATTGATGAATGAGAGCTATGTTGCTTCCAACTGTGGCATACAGTATTGATATATAGCTCTGTGCTTTTTCTAAAGGCACATTGCCCAATGTTGTTGTGACTGAAAACAGACGCTCTTTGTTTTGAAGCAGAAGGACTCAGCTTCAAAACCTACTTCCATAAAAAAAAACCCCTTACTGAACAGGACGAGTTGTAGGGCAATGCGCCAACAGGTGCCTTCTGCCACTCTTTATCTCTGCCCATAAAGCAACTGTGTGAAATTCTGCCAAGCTAATTATCTAGTTCAGTGCTGCTTCTTTCAAGACCCCAAAAAAGCAAAAAAAAAAAAAAGGTCACACGTAATATAAAAGAAAAGCCTTTAGAGTCATCTGTTTGACCTTAGGAAAGTAAATATACCACCTGTGTAGTTCAAATTTTAATAAATCCCTCTACTTCATTTTGTGATAAAGAACCTTTTGTATATGCATTTTTTAAAAAATGCATTACCATGCTCAAAGAATAGCCTTCAGGTCACCTGTATGGTGGTGTGGACAGTGGCTACACTAGTCAGATCTTTTATTAATTTTCTGTCCCTGCCTTTCCCCCCCATTGAACTGATATAGCTCCAGCAGCTATCCCAAAATCGCTTACTATAGAAAACTGAATGTCATATATTCAAGGCAAGCTTTTCTATGCAAATGAGCTATCTCATATAGTTTTCAAAGGGGAAATTAAGGGAACACAGGATCTCTTGGGTTCAGTGTCTTCAATCCAACTGGCATGATGAAAGCTGTCTAGGTTCAAGGCTGGGCTCAAGTCTATCTACAGAACATCACAGCTGCTGAATATTTTACTTCTTGGGTAATAGACAATTTCACAGCAGATCAAACTCTGTGTGCTCAGAGCCTGAAGTAGACATGCAGTAGATTCATAAAATGTCTCCTGCTGGGTTATGTAAGGCTGATGAAATCAGAGAAGGGGAGGAGTGTTTGTGGAGTGATGTCATTACATTACCCAAAGGGGAGAGTTTTTCTTGTTTTTGCTGCTTATAAAATGCATTTAACGCCCTTCAAAGTTCCCGTCGATATTTTATTTGAACAGAACCCTCCAAATAAGCAAAACTTTGTGGTGAGATGTGTGAAAAACATCCCAGATAATTTTTATCAGCCTTCTCAACTTTGCTGTTGGCAAAATTCCTCAGCAAGTCGGTGACCATTGGCTCCTGATGTCAGAGTTATAACACAGAGGAGAGAAGGAATGTTTGTCAGGCACTTGTCATGGTTTTTTCCAGAATGAGTATCCAGATTCAGGATGAAGCATAAAGAAAAGTGGTGGTAACTGTAGCTAAAGAAGCCCCACATCCACATGGTTTAAAGGAAAAGGTTTAAGGAAAGTACTTTGAAGAACAACAAGGGTCAGTATTCTAAAGCAGGAGCAGATCCAACTGCTACTTGGAAATGGGAATGTCTCGGCTGCATGCATTGCTTTTTCTCACCACCTCTGACACAGAAAATGGAAGTGGGCCCCATTTGCACTGTGAAGATTATGATGATGAATTGTTAAATCTCTATACTGCCCTTCATCCGAGGATCACAGGGTGTTTTATAGTATAAAAACACAAAAAGACACAACATAATAACAAACAAAAACAATACCCCCCCCCCAGTTTAAAAGGCTATATATTGTTTAATTAGCCAAAGGATAAACATTTCAAGTAGTATCATACCACTTTAAACAGTTCTGGCTTCCCCCAAAGTAGTTTGCTAAGGGTGTTGAGAATCATGAGGAGACTCCTCTATTCTCCTCATAGAGCTACAATTGACTAAATCATAGCTCTGTGTAGGGAAGAGGAACCTCCTAAGAACACAGCACCCTTAACAAACTACAGTTCCCAAGATTCTTTGGGGGAAGTCATGAGTGCTTAAAGTGATATTATATGGCTTTTAATTTATAGTGCAGAATTTGTCTTAGACCAGGCAGAGGCAAACTCGCCCTCCAGATGTTTTGGGACGATTCCCATCATCCCTGACCACTGGACCTACTAGCTAGGGATGATGGGAGTTTTAGTCCCAAAACATCTGGAGGGCCAAGTTTGCGTATGCCTGCCTTAGACATTTGTTACTGCCAAAACCTCTGATCTAAGCATAAATGCTGCTGAAAACCTGCATTCATCAACTTTTTTATTTAAAGGTCTTACTCATGCATAACTGCTTCTGTGTCAAGAGTCACTTCTGCTTGTTTTGTAAATTCTAAGTGCTTTTAGCCATGATTTCAGATTTGTTCCCATATTTCACTTCTTTTCTACTATAGCTAATCCAAGAATGATTTATCAGCCATGTGTGTTATGTGGCTATACACAAGTCATTCTAATTCTGCAAATACAATTGTGTACATGTCTTCTCAGAAGTAATGCTCCATTTAGTTCATGGCGCTTATTCCCAGGTAGGTGGGTGTCGAATTATAGCCCAAGAAGCATTTTTAACCTTAAAGTGAAAATAAATCCAGGAATGTTCATTCTGAAGTGGAACACTAGGAAATCATATTGATTTCAATAATCCCATAATATTACCATTTAAATATTCTTGTCTGCTGATATGTAACCATCTGGAGAAGTTAGTATTTCTCATGAAAATAAATCAGGATTAGTATTCAGTAAATCCACGGCCTGATTTGGCTATCGGTTTTTCATTACAATGTACCTGCGATTTCTAATTGTGAACACAGATTTAGGTATGTAGCAAAATTCTCATTTTGAGAAGTGATGGTATTTAACCAGTATAGGGGATCGACTCAGCAGCTGAGCTGAAAGTAAGCTAATTTGGTTATTGGCAAGTGCATGTGGCGATCCTTCTCCACTCATTCAGAAAATAGGAATTAAGTTGATTTGACAGCCCTCCAATTTTGCTTTCAGTGGTATTGATTCCCCTCATCCAGGCTGCACTTTTTCGAGGGACTGATGGGCTCACTTGCTCTAATCACATTTCATTGTACATTCTCTGCATGTAATAATAAATTTGACTATCCAGATCAATTCTGACCCCATTTCCATTCAAAGGATGTGAAGTGCTGATTGCTTTCCAGGTTTTTAAAGTAACAATTTGTGATGTATTTTCTTAAAAAGGAGAGGAGACTGCTTTATGCAACTGTATATACTTCTTCAGTCTGTGTTGTTGTTCGTTATCATCTCTGTATTTCCAGACCTCATTCATGTTGATATCCCAAGCCTTTTTCTAAAAGGAGATAACAATAGCTTTATAGGAATGTCCTGGTTTTATGGCAATTCTGAAGAATGACACCCTTTGGTGTCATGGAACAATGGCACAGCTGTGCTCTCTAAGTGTTGCTTCAGTGTTGTTAGAGCTGATATTGATATGAATTATCCTGACTATTCAGATGTACTTGAATGCAAAGGCTAGATATTGGCAATTTTTTTTTCTTATTTTCAGTGATACCTCCCCCCAATCATGTGAAAGTTTATTGTTGGGGAAGGTGGGAGAATTGTGTGCTCTCTTGTGCATTGCTTTATCTGTGCTTATCAGAATGCATGATGTTGAGAAACTTTGTAGCCAATCATCACACACCAGCTGCAATATATATAAGCCTAAAGAATATTCAGTTTTGGGGGTAAAGCAACGAGCTCACTGTGGTTTTGTTCAGCAGTTGTGCCAGTCTCATTTCTATTGAGACTCACTTCTGTTGAGACTGGCACAACAGCTATACACAACCACACTGAGCTTGATGCTTTACCCCCTGAACTGAAAATGTTAAAATATACACTTGATAGTGAAGCTTATAATGGCATTTAAAGTGATGAGTATTAGTGTTTCATGCAAGCCTTCCTGCATATGCAATTAATTCCAGTGTAAGTGCCCTTTCATAAATGGCAAGTGAAAAGGGCCAACTTGCATAATCTTCTTATGCAGTGTTGATGTATACCAGGAAAAACTTCTGGACTACTCCTATAATGACTGTTATTTGACAGAGCAAATGAGATTGAATTATCTTCAACTTGCAAACATTAGCTCAAGTCTCTTAGATCAGAAAGCCCCACCTAGCTGCAAGCTCCCTTCAACACTTGACTCAGTATTACCTCAGAAGGAGTGGATGAGCAAAATGGTAGCATTATGCATGCCAACAAGAGTTATTTATTTAGATATTTATTTGTCATTGGCTACATAAAATGTCTGAAAACAATTACAAAATGTCTGCCAAGCTTACAAAAAGGACAAATCCTACCCCGTCCTACTAAAACAGACAGAGTTATCACACCATATGTTCCCAATTAAGAACCAAATGCCTATGAAAGCAGGAACATCTTCATCTGGTGCCTCCAAGTTTAAAATGATGGTGCCTTCAATGGAGATCATCCCACAGTCAGGGAGCCACCAAAGAGTTAGAAGTGAGCCACAACAGAAAGAGTCATGCAGCACAATAGGCAACACAAACACAATAGACAGTATCCAGCCACTGGGTTGTGGAAAGCACAAGTACCAATATCTGGCCTGCCCACCTGGTGCATCAGCCTCACTAGCACCAGTATGTTCACAGGAGAACAGAACATTTCAATGTTTTCTGCATGTAAATTCTATTTCGCATATGCTAAAACAATGTAGCTTCCTTCTTGAACACCTGATTTTTTTATTTTAAAAAAACCACTGCTTTTAATCTATGCACCAGATGCTGATTTAGGGCAGTGTGACTGGTTCCGCTATAGTGAGCGCCAAGCCTAAGGGGTATAGCAACAAGGATGTAGTGAACTGAGCAGAAAGGAAGGTGAGAGGTGTGTGCATGCTTAATTTTGGGCTTCCACAGGGCACCTCTGAAATTTGAAAGACAAAAGTTCCCCTCCCCCCGCCCTCCGTATTCACATTGGGGTTTATGTCTTGGGTGGAATTCACACATTCTGTCCAACCTAGCAGATGGGTGGTAATGTAGGCATGCAATGGATAGATCAGGGCTGGGGGGAGAACATATCCATAATATTGCTCCTGAATTCCACAGGTTTCCATGAAGAAAGAGATGTGAGAGTTTTTGTTTCCATAGGAAGGAGTGAGAGGGTTGGTCACATGGCCCTACTCAGCCAGTAGAATGAGGTTTGGAGGCTCCTCCCCTAGATCTCAAGCCTTTAGTCATGTCTCTCTTCCAACCATCCAACAATGCCAGATTATGTGGCCTATTATCCCTGAACATCTTAACTGTGGGAGAGCAAAGAAGAATATAACAGCACTCTTCACCATACTGGCTGTTTCTGCCGCTGCTTTGGCCTACAACTGGAAGGCAATTTTTATGTTCTTGCTTTCTTATATATTCTTTTTGTGACATGACAGAATGCCTATCCTTGCCAGGTAGCTGTTTTGTTTTAGGCACTAGCTGCCAAAACAATTTAGACTTTAATGAGGAAACCGTCATAAACCAAAAGCGAACTCTTTTTAGTTGCACTGAGAAAACAGTAGTGTGTTTGGAATGTATAAATGCTGCAAAATGTCTTAATACGTTCAGACACTGCACAATTATCAATACAGTCAGCTGAAGAACAAACGCATAGAGTGTCTCATTTAGCTTTAAGGAAAATTAATACAAAAGGTTAGAAAACTATTCCCAAGGAGCAAATTAGTGTGACACATACTAGGACATGAACAACTGATTTCCACATTATGCCTTAATGTAGATATTATTCTAGGGGCAGGGGGAGAGAAGCAGGATGGGGAATGGAGGTTAAGAGGTAGGTCACCTTGTAAAATCTACAGTGGAGACAGAGGAAGAAAATCTGGAAAATCTGTGGTGGTGTTTTTTCCTTTTCAAAAATTTCTTCAGGTAAGATAGTGCTTGTCATTATAAATGTTCCCAAAACTGTTCTGGCCAGTTTGTTCCCTGGGTTTTTAATTGCATTTGGCATTTCAAAACACAGTGCTGGAGGCAGCCAACTTGCTAAGAGTTATGCTTTATGACACAGGCAGTAGGAGAGCGCAGTGGAGGTGACTTTATTTACTTACTTCTTAAACATTTGCATACTGCCTTCCATATCAATCCCAAAGACACTCCAATGAACAAAATTTAGCATTGACAAAAATTCACTATGTTAAATATAGTCATCAACTCAACAGCTAGAACAATTATAAAGGCCAGGTATCAATCGCCCTGAAAGGTATGGGCCAATCAATTGAATCTGAATCCCAACAAGACAGCCAATCCCTTGGGTGAATAAATGTGTTTTAAGGAGGTGCCGAAAACTCAACAAGGTTGATATCCACTATAACCCAAGTGGGGTTATAATGCAATCCATAAATTGAATGACATTACAGAGTAGGCCCTCTCCCCAGTTACGAACATAGGAAACTGCATATACCAAGTCATGTTATTAGTCCATCTATCCCAACATTTCCAACACTGGCTGGCAACAGTTCTCTAGAGTTTTTCTCTAGGAGTATTTCCCAAACCTATTTGGAAGCACCAAGGACTGAACCTGGAACATTTTGCATGCAAAACAGATGTTCTACCACACAGCTACAGTCCTTCTCTTAACTGAGCTATGACCATCTTGCTTGCTGCTTAATGTATTTCTACAGGCTGTGGCACAACCAAGAGGGCCACATCCTGAAATCTCATTAGCTGCACTGCTTTAAATGGGAGCAGGTGTCCCCTAAGTAACCTGGTCCCAATTGTGTTAGGGCATCAGCTTGATAGCAGATTAGCAGCCAGTGCTGCCTTTTCAGTAGAGATGACGTGATTATGGTAAGTTGCTCCCATTAGCAACCACTTAGTTGACATCCATCTGTCTCGGGAGATACTGGAGGAGTGTGCCTTAGGGGGCGAAGTAAAATTGTTGGAGGGTTACAGCACCTGTTTGTGGCTGTAGAGAGACAGATACAGGAGAGACCTGTTTTGTTGCAGCTGGGGCAGATGAAAGCTGGGTCGTAATGTTGCCAGCCTTCATGTCATGTTTGCAGACGTATTTGAAACACAGAGTTGGTCTGCCAATGGGCCTGAAGCCATCTTCCATTCTGTGGACATTACCAAGCCAGCATAGACATAGACATTACTGAGACAGGAGTGCAAACATGCAGGGAATGTGGGTTTGAGAGAGCACATTTTTGTCTGAGACCCTGTCCTACCATGTGATGCCAAAAACTTCCTGGTGCAGCACATGTGGAAGGTACTGAGGTGTCGCTCCTGATGGGTCTAAGTTGCCCACAGCCCACTTCCATAAAGCAGCATGCTCAACACACACTCCTGGTAGATCTTCATCTTGGTATTGGACATTAGCATCCTAATACATTTTTTCACAATCTGCAGCTCCTGGCCCAGTTTTCAAGGCAGACCAACATAGGGCACATTACTTAAGGTTGGCAATGCATGGATGGATCTCTGTGGCCAAGTTATCCTTGGCCAAGAATAGCTGTATCTGACTCAATATTTTATAGAAACCCACATTACCACTGAACTGGCACCTTGGACAGCTCTGCACCAGGCTCAAACTACAGCAGAGCTCAACTGTTTCAGCAGTGGTCAGTCTGCCTTAAATAGGAGCTAAAATAGGTCCTCTTATCTTAAGTGGCTCTACCTTCTTTGAGACGACCCTCTTAATTTAAAGGGACCTTGCCTACTTTAGCAGTCATGAGGTCCAACAGAGCAGGGGAGACTATGGTTCCACTAGGACTTCTGATACTGATTCCTGACAGTTTGCTACTAACATCCAAGAACAAAATCCGGATTGTATTGGTTCTGCATCTAATCCAGTTCCCACATTGGTTGTGATAGGATGGATCAGGTGAGCCAACATCAAAATTTACCGTATTTTTCGCTCCATAAGACGCACATTTTCCCTCCTAAAAAGTAAGGGGAAATGTGTGTGTGTCTTATGGAGTGAATGCAGGCGGGAGGCTTCTCAGCACTCCCTTTAAAGAGCCGCGTGGAACATGTGTGTGGCTCTTGAGGGCTTTTCCCCGAGGAGGGAGAAGAGCAGCCTGTCAGTCCCTCCCCCCACCTCCCGGAAAAGCCCCCAAGAGCCGCGTGGAGTGTGTGTGCAGATCTTGGAGGCTTCTCCCTCCTCGGGGAAAAGCCTGCAAGCGCCGCACACACGTTCCACATGGCTCATGAAAGGGAGTGCTGAGCAGAGCCTGGGATGCATACAGGCTCTGCTCAGCGCTCCCTTTAAAGAATATTTTTTTTCTTGTATTCCCCCTCTAAAAACTAGGTGCGTCTTATGGAGCGAAAAATACAGTACATTTGCCAAATTCCTCCACATCCCTATGTGTTATGCCCCTTCCATGGTTGAAAACTTCCTAAAGGCAGGCAAGGCAAGACAATAATCATATTTCACATTACATAGATGGCATACATTGCTTGAAATGTAATCAACTAAGAGTCAGTATGGTGTAGTTTTAGACTGTTGGACTAGGATTCTATTTCCCACCCAGCTCTCTGGGTGTTGTGAGGATCAGATAGGGAGAGGGAAAACCTTGCACACCACTTTGAGCTCTATTGAGGAATGGTGGGATATAGATATAGATAGATAGATGATAGATGATGATAGATAGATAGATATAGATAGATAGATAGATGATAGATGATAGATAGATAGATAGATAGATAGATAGATAGATAGATGGATAAGAAAATAGCCACAGGAATTGGTTTTCCGTCAAGGCGATATCCTCAAATTTTACTTTACTTCTCCAGGCCACTCCCAATTACTCTGTAACAAAAGATGTCCCTTACTACACACACAGTTGCAGATGACCTGCAAATTTATGACAATGTCTAGGTTTAAACTCGAAGTAAGACCAACTTTGCTGGTTGCGCTAAGTTATGTACCCAAGGCTGGAACTTTGTGTATGTTCCTTCTCAGGAGCTGTCAAGTGACATCTTTTTGCAGTAAGACAGGCGCTTCAGGCTGTATGCTCAGAAATGTCAGCTGTAATTAAAAATAAATTTCACAGCTTATTTGTGGTGATAACTAAGCAACTTCCTTTGCCAAATGGTGTGTGGTTTTAAAAATAAGGGTGGTTACCATCTGAAGGAAGCAGCACATTAAAATTCATAGTAAAGGTACCTGGAATTTCTATAAATATTATTCTAATGTGAGCTAACAGATAGCAGTATATTATTTTCTGAGCAAAGTGAAGACATGTTGGTGTAAAATAATAGTCATATTAACTAGATGCAGACCTCAAGTCTGCCTCTTCATGTCTTCTTTCCTCATACTCTATATAATTTTAGATTTATGACCTATGATCCTGAATAGATTTTCTGACAATAATGATTTGGATAGTGGATGAGCTACATCAAATTATTGATGATCTTTTTTCCTGGTGGTCATACTAATGAACATTTTTATCTAAAAGGCATATTCTCCTCAAAATATTGACTGCTAACCATCTAGCACATGCATCTCATTGTTACAGTCTTTTTCTTGCAAAGGATATACAGCTGTGAAAACAGGGCAGTTGAAAGTAATGTGGGGTATATACGTTAGTAAAGCCTCATGCTATTCGACTATTTGGGGTTATACTTATGCATATTTTACTCAGAGCAGACTCATTGAAATTAATGAACATGACTAAGTTAGGTTCCTTGGATTTCAGTGGGTCTGTTTTCAGCAAAACTTTGATGAATACCACCCTTGGTATTTGAAGAATACTTCATATTTTTTAAAAAGTGAACTACTTCTATTAAAACATTCTGCAGAATGTTTTGTTTTTGTTTTGCTGTGGTATGCATTTTTGTGTTTTTATATTGTAAACCACCCTGTGATCTTCAAACAAAGGTTAATAAAGAAAATAAATAAATGTATCCAAAACCACATAAGTGACTATTCAAGGTATAAACAAATGAAGGTGTGTGTGCACGCATGCACACATACACATGCTTTGGAGGGGGGGAACAAAAACATGATCTGGCTCTGCATTTCAGTTTTCAAAGGCTGTCACAGATCCCGCAAAACAGACATAAAAAGAAACTCTTAGATCAGAGCACCACATTAGTTTCAAAAAAATATTTTTAAAATGTGTAAATGGCTGCTATGGAAACAGAAATGTGGCCTATATTTCAACACTACATGGAAATCACAACCACAATAAGATCAATCAATCATTAGACTAAAGCCCTATTCACACATTATACATATGTAGGACTTCCATGTTAATAATAGGAAGCATAATTGCATCCCTGACCCCGTCCTGATGTTGAGAGCATCCCGACTCCCACCTTAAAACCCACCTATTTAGCATGGATGTCTGCAAAGAGTGCCTAATGATAATGTATAGGTGAATATTCATTGGCACTCCATGCAGCTGCGACTTCGTCATAGAGTGGTTTGTAACAATTATACATTAAACAATACAATAAAACCAATATATAAGAAAATTAAATAAAAGCCCACTAACTAATGTGGAAATATGGACTCTTAATTGCCCATATAAGCCTGACAGAATAGAAAAGTTTCCAGCAGGCATTTAAAAGTTGAAACAGAAGGTTGAATACTTGGCTGATGACACTAGGGTGGCTGATGACTGAGATGGGGTGGGCTCCGAGGTACCCTGGTTCTACGTTATTCAGAGCTTTTTGAATTAATACAAGGACCTTGAACCTGGCTCAGTAGTAGATAGGCCTCCTGTGCTGATGTTTTCACAGTTTTGTTACATCTTGTTGGCCAGGTGCTCCCACCAGCGATCTGGCCACCATATTCTGCACCAGCTGGAGCTTCCAAACCAAGCCGAAGGGCAGCCCCACATACAGTTCATTGCAGTAATCCAACCTTACAGTTACCAATGGATGGACTACAGTGGTTTGGCTATCCTTGTTCAGGAACAGTTGTAACTGGCAAATCATGTGGAGTTCCTATGCTCATTCACCTACTTACACATAAGTGTTCCTTTACAGATGTCTATGCAATGTCAAGAGGATGAGGCTAGTGAAGCTTATGCCAAGGATGGAATAGCCCTACATCAGGAGTGGGGAACCTTTTTTGGTTTTGGGTCCTGTGGAAGCCTTGCATGTGTTTGAAAGTTTGTTTGAATGTTCCCTCAGTACAGTCACACAGCCTATGTGAAGGTTAGGGGGATGGAGCTACTCAGTGTGCCTGCTCCCTGCTTCCACATTGAGTAAAAGTATTAACACTTTAAGGGGAGGTTCCAACACCAAAGAATGAACTAAATTGGGTAAGGATGTTATGCCTTCTTGTCCAAATGTTTCTCCTGTCCAACTTTAAGTGGAAGTTGCCAGTGATAGGAAGTCAATATTTTTTGTGGTGGTAAAAGCACTATGAAAAGATGAAGAGAGCTGCCACCAGCTGAGGGAAGCTATACTAGCATATATTAGCAATTGGTCTGAGCCAGAAGGTAGCTCTTTGTATTTCCTTCCCAACCTTGCAATGCTCAATCTGTTCTTGCATTCCTGTATCATACTTATTCATTGAAGTGTGACCAGTACTTCGTAAGAATCTACCCAATATCAAGTCATTCTTAGAATGAATCCTCTTTGTTCAGGGTATTGAGTTAAGCCCTACTGTGCTGATGATGTCTGACCCAGTGCTTAGGAGGAGCCGATTGTCTTAAAAGGCTTGATGTAGCACAGCTCATCCTGACACTGAGCTAGACATGTTTATTTTAAATAGACTGTCAAGCTTTAAAGCAGGTTCTTCCGAGCATGGCAGCAAATGGGGAAAAGGAGGGAGGAGTACATGGAAGGGAATTTGACAGGCTAAGTAGTGTAAACTAAATCCATCGCATTTGAGCATTATTAAAGAGAACTTGATGTTAGCTCACCAGTCAGAGAAGGGAAGATGTGCAGCACGCTGACAGAGGTAATAAAAGGAATAACACATTTTTATGGGGAAGGAGATTAATAATGTAATAGCTGACTATTACTAAGAGTTATCAACTTTTCCTAGGGGAATACTTGGCCCAGTTATTGAACAGAGCAGACAACTCTATTACTTTCCTCATAATTTATGGGTTGTTGAAAATGAATTTCATGTACACAGACCTATGTTTGTTTAAAAAATGCAGATGAAAATTTAAAAATATGAAAGTAAAATGCAGATAAAATTAAAAAGTACAAGACACAAAAGACAATCATTGTACTGATTTTTGAAAAGAGACATTCAAAATACAGACTCTAATATTAAACCTCCACTCTAAAGTACTTCAAACATCATGCTCTACCCACACAGATAGATGGACACCTTCAGAATTTTCTTAGTATGACATCTCTGCCACTAAAGACCACAAAAACAGTGAAATTGGGTCATACTCCATTGATATAATTAAGCATCCTTTAACTACTAACTGCATTGCATACATTAGTCAACATAAAACCCCCACAACCTTCTGGGCTGATATTATAGGACAGATCCATCTCTACACAAATGATTTAGCAGCTATGGGAGGGACTTTCTGACTTACTTAGGAACAGCGCAGACAGTTTTGGTTCAGGACTGACCTGATTTACATGTATGTTGACATGCCTCAGATTTTTCAGAGTGCAGGTTTATATCGGTCACATACTGCAATACCATGACTTTGGTCCATGCCTCTTGTTACACCATTAATATTTCAGCTCTTAAGCTGCAAATATCACCACACAGAAAAAAATCTAGATCTCAGAAAAATACTATCTTCCTTTATAGTATTGTAATAAAAATAGCATAACTGGTTGTTCATACTGTTTTCCATAACCATTTGCAAAGTGAACAAGTACATTACTATACAAACTGAAGAATGAAAATTCAGGATGATCCAAGAATGAACATTTATGCTTCTGGTGCCCATCATACTGCTGGAATATGGAGGGGGGGATTAATTTGTTAATCTCTTACTGATTTGCCACAGCAGACCAATAAATGATCTGGAATATTAGAATACAATCACAACGCATAATGAATGGTATCACTACAACATAGCACTGAAAATGATAGTTAGCAGTTTAATTTAAGATACACTAAAACGTCAGCTAGAGGAAAGCTCAACAATGGGGTCAAGTGAAAATATGGTAACTTTGCATGCAAAAGCAGCCACAAAGTGGATGACGTTAGTGCCTAGCAATCCCACCCCTTAATCCTCAAAGTTGAAAGTCAGCTTTCCCCCCCATATTTTCCTTATGAAGGTTCTCACAACTGGTGCAAGACAGGTGGAAACAGCCACCCCCTAATGTCAAACACAGAGCCTCTCTCCTGTCACTGTTTGAGATGACATGAGAACAATATACCAGATGTGGTTACTTCACTATATAAAGCAGGTGTGGGTCCTGCTTTTGGTCCTTCAGATGTTACTAAGGACATCTCCCAACAGCCCCAGGAAGCATAAACAATAGCCAGGAATGATGGGAGTTGTTTTCAGCAGCATCTGGAATAAAAAGGTATTATTATATTAGCCATAATTTTGATTTGCTTTCCTCCAAATCCCAACATGGAATTTGCCTTCCTTGCTGCCTAGTCAGTTACCAAGTGAGTGCATATGCATATAGACAAAACTATGGTCTATCAGACTAGTTACTGTTGTGAAATCAGGGCATACATCATGTTGCAGCCAAGTAAAGACTAGGATATATGTTCCATTTCATTCCTTGTGTACTGATATAAATGCTTGCTCAATGAAAGCTACTAGCCTGAAGCAGGACTGGGATAAGAGCCATAGGCTCAAGAAACAGTTTTGGGTTGGAACATAGTGACAAAAAGAAAACTATGAGTTTTTAAGCTGGTAAAGCAGCAAAAGGGGAAAGCTGAAAGAACTGCAGGCTGTTGGCTTTTGGAGAACTCTTGCTGCTCTAAAGACCAGTGTTATCTGTTCAAATGCTCAATATCCATCTATCAAACTCAAAGAGCACAACTTTCCCTTACTTTCTCTGCCTAATCACATCAACTCTTTAAAAGTCTACTCCTGAAATTCCCTCGTGCTAAGGATGTGGGAGTTTGCATCAATATGTTTCTAATATGGAAACAATAAGCTGGAAACAACTTAAAATAAGACTCGAGTGTGAAAGCGCAACAGATGACGTTAATTATCTTCACTAGAGAAGGCGTCTTTGAGGGTGCAATCTTGAAAATCTTTTCTTTAAAGCTGAATATATTTTGTGTATCTGTGTATAAACATCTTGTGAATACAGAATGTGGTTAGCCACCCACATGAAACAAAAAAAAAATGTGTTAAACAGAATGAAGCAAATTGAACAGGCTTTAGATAACCTTAGCTATAGTCTAGGGAAATTGTAAAAAGCTCTTAATTGTGTTTTTAATGTATGTATCTGAGATGATTCATTGATATTAGATTTACTGTTGGGGATGCAAGTCTATGAAATGCTGTTATTATTTGATTTGATTTGATGGGCTGGCTCATTCTACAGCCCAGATGAGCCAGAAGTCAGGATAGCATCAGCATAACTTACACAGCAATCCTAACCATGTCTACTAAGAAGTAGAGATGGGGGAGAAATTCAGATCTCATTGAAAGGTGAACCTATGTAACTCACACCCTCACGAGAACCTTTTGAAAGGTGTATTTCAAAATTTACACTTCTCAGACTAATGTTTTTAAAAATGCACTCATTAGTGAATAAGCATACAAAAATGCATGTTTGTTAGGGGGAATGTGCTTGCAAAATGTACTGATTAGTCAAAACTGCATACAAAAATGTTTTTATTTGGAGAAATTCACACTAAAATGCTAATGAATTTTCATTTTGTTTTTGTTTGTTTTTTAAAAAAGGCAAATTACTGTAGAAATGTGGCAAACTAAAGTTTGGAAAAATGAGAATCTGAAAGAACCAAAATTGACAGACCCTTCCATCCCTACTCAGAAGTAAGTCCTATTCCATTTAATGGGGCTTACTCCTGGGTAAACGGGGTACTGCCTGAGAGTAAGACTCACTGAATTAAATGGGACTTTTATGTAGGAATGGTTAGGATTGTATGGACTCCCAACACAAAAGCTGGAATTTTATTTGTTAGAAACTTTATTTGTGGGCCTTAGAAGTTCTGAATGAGTTCATCCATCAAACAAATTTTTTTTTATGAAAGGCTCTACTCAGCAGAATGTGCTTCACAAAGAGGGTGATACAACTGAATGATACAATAGTGCAGGCTGTTAACATCTGTTACCATACCATTAGCTCATTTAGAGTCAGAAGAAATTCCCTGCCAATAATAACTAGCAGTTTTCGTCTGAAAGTATGTCCTTTCCCAACTGTATGGGGCTTGGCAAATTTGCTTGGGCCATCTGAATTATTCTGCGTAACTGTCCCTTTGCTCTGGACACCTTTGTCATAGAGCTTATTGTTTGGTCATGTTTATGTATGTTGTGAACACATACAAAACTGGATAATGTTTCAGATATACTTGATGTACTTCCCTATGCAGGCAAAGCATCTATGTGTAGCGGGATCACCATAGGAGAGGATTGTTCTGGAATGAGCTGGGGTAAATATGTAGATAGTAATGGTTTCTTGCAGTCTCTGTTTCTTCTTTTTGACAGACCAGGGTTGTGAAAGTCTGCCATGTCCAACATATCCATCAACCTCAGGGAAGTGCGGTGGTGTAGCGTGGGCAGGTCCCTGGGTACAAATTTCTGATGGGAAGCAACAGGATGCCTCCATAATGTATATTGTGCTAGGAGGTTTCAGTTTGGTAACAACTGAGCATACACTTCCAGAGTTCACACTCAAAACATTACTTCTGGTAAATGAGCCACCATAGCCACTAGAGGGCCATGGAAATTTGTGTCCCAGGCTTTTTAGGTTTGTCTACCCATGTACTCGTATACCCATGATGTATGGAAGTGAGAGCTGGACCATAAAGAAGGCTGATCGCCGAATAATTGATGCTTTTGAATTATGGTGCTGGAGGAGACTCTTGAGAGTCCCATGGACTGCAAGAAGATCAAACCTATCCATTCTGAAGGAAATCAGCCCTGAGTGCTCACTGGAAGGACAGATCCTGAAGCTGAGGCTCCAATACTTTGGCCACCTCATGAGAAGAGAAGACTCCCTGGAAAAGATCCTGATGTTGGGAAAGTTTGAGGGCACAAGGAGAAGGGGACAACAGAGGACAAGATGGTTGGACAGTGTTCTTGAAGCTACCAACATGAGTTTGACCAAACTGCAGGAGGCAGTGGAAGACAGGAGTGCCTGGCGTGCTCTGGTCTATGGGGTCACGAAGAGTTTGGACACGACTAAATGACTAAACAACAACAAGAAGAAGAACAACCCACGTACCATCCGAAACCAAAGGGGTACATTGGTTTCCAGATGTGAAATATATTGGCATTCTTTTCAGCTCTCCTGAACTAGGTATCAGTCCAGAACTTTCACGGTCACACCTGACTCATTTTGAACTAAATCCATCATGGATGTATCACAGGTGGAGCAGAAACAGACACAATAGAGAAAGTCAGTTTCTACAGTGTTCTGGTAATGTTGCAGGAAGGCAGAAAGTTGTGCGTGTTGGAATTTAGCAGCCAAAACATTGTCTTCAGGCCTGTCGTGGAGATTTACCGTATTTTTCGCACCATAGGGCGCACCGGACCATAGGGCGCACCCAGTTTTTAGGGGGGGAAATCAAGGAAAAAAATATTTTCTCCCCCCAGCCCCAAAGAGCAGCGTACAGGCTGCACACAACCTCTCCCTGCCAGAGGGGTTGCGCACAGCTATGGAAGAAGGCAAGGCAGCGAGCGGGATGGATCCCGCTCGCTGTTTTGGCTTCCCCTTTAGCCCCGTGCAGCCTCTCCTTGCCAGAGGGGTTGCGCGCAGCTACGGAAGAAGGCAAGGCAGCGAGCGGGATGGATCCCGCTCGCTGTTTTGGCTTCCCCTTTAGCCCCGTGCAGCCTCTCCTTGCGGAGGGGTTGCGCGCAGCTACGGAAGAAGGCAAGGCAGCGAGCGGGATGGATCTCCTTGCTGGGAGACGCTGCGCAGGGCTAAAGAAGCCATAGCCCCGTGCAGCCTCTCCCTGCCGGAGGGGTTGCGCGCGGCTATGGCACAAGCCTGCATTCGCTCCATAGGACGCACACACATTTCCTCTCAATTTTTGGAGGGGAAAAACTGCGTCCAATAGAGCGAAAAATACGGTAATTGCGCTGGCATTTTCAAAAAATGTTCTGGAACAGATTTACTGCTGTCACAAGTAAGCCCACGTCCATTTATATCAGCTTTTGAAAGGGAAAAAATGGTTTCAAGTGGGTAAGATTGGGTGGAATCCATCTTGACATTAAGTTTGGTGACTTCTCATTCATAACAATGAAAGATATTATACTTATCACCCAAATAATTAGAAATATAATCTTCTTAAAATTTAAAGTGTCTGCAAGACTGAAGTTCGAAGCACAGAAGCAGAGTAATGCTTCTAATCCTTTCCTGGAAACTAGACAGATAACTGTCTAATAATTAAACATTTTCTGAAATCAACCATAAATATAATTTTTAATGGCATGGTTAAAATTTTAAGAGAGCAGATGTGTTCTGACATTTATTGGAATCATTGTACTTTATGAAGAGTTTATTTCTTTTCAGCAATTTGCCTCTGATTTGTGTTGACAACTGCCAATGGCATGTTAATGTTTGTGACGCAACAGAACTCTCACCTGAATCTCAGTGAAAGCCTCACTTTTGGAATGTCTACATCTGGGGTTTTATGGTTATCAATCAAGGCTGCAGTACTATACTTACCTGGGAGCATGTCCCATTGAATTAAGTTTGACTTACTTCTGAGTAGACATGCATAGGATTCTTCTATGAATGATTCTAGGTAGTCCTTAAATATGTAATCAGTTTAATAATTATGCGCCTTCCCCAAATATGGAACAATAATAGGAGAAATCCATATGTTTCTAAACCAAATAATCAAATTATGTCAATATGAACCAATTTGTGTACACTGACAATTATTTTACAGGCCATTGTGGGAATGATTTTTTTTTTCATTTATTACAACATTTAGAATCTAAAAATTACCCCTCTGACTCGGATGTTTCTGATTTGAAGCAACACTGATCAAAAACTAACATTGATCAAAATTTAATAGGCAGAAGCTGTTTTTGAGACCATTTCAATTTATTCCAGATTCCTCTGCATAGAATACTAATATTGAACTATAATTTCCCATTCCATTTAAAGAGATTTAAGAATTTAGGCCATGTAGTTCTACAGCACAATTTGCAGAATATTTCAAAAGGTTTATCCTACAGCACATGTCAAACTGAAAGCTTTGAAAGTTACCATCAAAAGCTCTCTTAGCACTTGCTATATAACTTGCAGTGTGCATAGCTGACCCAGTTTTGCTCTCTTCGGGGAGAGCATAATACTATCATATGCCGCCCTCTCACTGACATGGAATAGACCTGGATCAACCATATTAATTGGAAATCTTATGCAACCTACATGTGAGAAGCTCCCCAGTATTTTCAGTGCACAACTAGACAGACCAAATATTTGACTATGCATTGGCATTCATATGAAATTCAGTGCAACAATTCCCTAGGAAAAGTGGCATGGAAATAACCAAATACAGGTTTAGGACTAAGATTTCTGAAATTTGAAGCACACTTCCCAAGCAGCTTCACATTGATAAAAAGCTTCTCCAACAACTCATGTACTGTATTTACAATATATTCTGTACAAATATACACCAATTCTGTCTCATATTTGTCTAGGGAACACACACACACACACACACAGGGAGAGAGAGGGGGGGGGGAATTGGGCCTGATCTGCTGTTGTAAAAATTACTCATTTCTGCCTCCTGCTGAACTCCTCCACGGTCTCCAGAGCAAGTTTTTTTAAATCCAAAAATGGTGGACTAGAACTAGACCAGGTTAGCCAGGACAACATGCTGGTGAGCAGGCAAGCTAGCAGCAAGTCAGAAGGTTCCGGAGGTTTGACAGCAAGCCAGATAGACTGGTTGCTTGGCCAGTGGGCTGGGCAGCTGGTGGGCACACACTCTGCCTGTGATCATCTCTATGCTTTGAAATGTCAATGCAACCTGCAGGTAGAAGGCAAGGAGGATGGAGCCTTATATGAGCACATATCAGTGCAGTAGTTAGCTCATTAGACCCACACAGGCGATAAATATTTTCTTACATATGTATGCAAAAAGAAATACTAAAAATGTTAAATAAAATGTTATTTGCATAAAACAATCTAAAGACTCTTCCCCCCCCCCTTTCTTTTTTTGGAATTATTATTATTATTTGGCAGGCTATGTTTTTTTTCTGGAGTTGTTGGCATTCTTAAACCTTAAACCAAACAAAGAATAGATAGAATTTCAAGAGCAAAAGCATGGAGAACCCAAGAACTTGAATTAAATGGGTAATAAACTATTTTTGTACCAACCATGTTTGTTTGTTTGTTTTAAAAAATAACTGTAATGTCATTTTCACAGTAGAACTACTGATAGTCGGACATCACCCTAAGTGTTTACAAATTCTGGAAGCTATTTCTCAGCTTTTTTCCTTTGCTTTCAGCAAAGTAAAGAAGCCACCCAGCAATTGCGGTTCCCAAGGCACTGAAGAGATCATCACACATCTTGCAGAATGAGGCAGCAGGAGGTATCTGGTAATTTGTGAATGAGCTGCATTTGTCATTCACAATGTCAGATAAAAGGAATCATACAAAATAGTCTAGAATTATTCAAGGTAACAAGGACATTATTGTTCATATAAATTATGTAGCCTACAATGAAAGCTAACTGTTAACTGCTAGGTCCAAGTAGTGGCAGAAAAACTGCATCTGCCAACTGGAACTATAAAACTGCATCTGCCAACTGGAACTATAAAACTGCATCAGTACAAGGGAAATCTATGGCCTGTCTTGTTCTGGTTCTATGGCCCAGTGTGCACATCACGCTAACGCAAAATATGCCTTAGCAGGACTTCATAGTTTCCCAGAGGAGCTTATAGCTGCTTTCTCTGTCCCCAATCATTTTGCTTCCACACTACACTGATCTAAGTCAAGGTTTGGCTTAGCATTTTGCCCAAATGTTTAAGCTCTTTCCTCCCTAACAACAAGTTCTAGCCTAGGTTTGTTCATGGCTACAGCTTGTGGTTAGTTGGGAAAGAGCTTAACTACAAGTCATCCATGCTGTCATGGTAAACAGCAGCCATGCCAGTGTTGGGAGGGCAGTGTCATGGCACCTATCCCCACCACCACCCCACTGGATACTCCTAAAAATCATGTTTCAAAATAGCCTTTAAAAAAACCACCAACCAGTGATTTTGCCATTGTAAGTTTTGAACATTATATCTATCTACTTGGAATAATTTGCAAAACATCATATCTATTTGTGGGGCTCTGTCACTTTCTGAATGGAAGCCAAATGAGTTTAGTCCTTTCTTTTTGCAAAATATAGCATATTGCTCTAGCTTGATCATATACAAAATAGTTCCTCTGTGAGCCTGAGGACCCTAACAGGAGGTTAAAGACATAAATTCAGATTATTAAGACATCCAGCAAGCATTGTCTACACCGAATTTCTCAACAAAAATCCTCCATTGTGCTTTTGTAGTAGTCAGTAGGCTACCATCCAGCTGGTAACATTATTACTATTATTATTTTTGTGTATTTAGAAAGCTGTGATCCTGTTATTAACACACACATGTAATGGAAGCAGTGTGGGGTGTTCACTTCCAAATAGTAGGAGGTGGGTGGATTAAAGCCTTAGAAAAGCAAAGGTATTATGCTGCTTCAATTGATAATGGAAGTCATGTAATACCTGGCATCTATCACAACATTTCTCACAGTTGTCTTTTTACTGCTTAGTCCAAATCTTAAATTCTGGTTCATAGACTAAAATTTTGAGCATTAAATTGCTAACATTATGTTTTGTGCTTTAGGATAATGATACTAGTAAATATTACAATTGAAACTAAATCCATAATTACCTGTGGTTATATTATTTCTTACTCCAGGCCACTTGACTTGTGTCTCAATTCTTCCATTTCTGACTCATAGGAGGACTGATCCCAAATCAAATGACTAAACAAACATGCTATTAAAATCAATGAAATTTACTTCTGTCTAAACAGAATTAAAAGATGAGGCAGGTTCCTTTTTGTGACATTTATATTCTGCCCTTTTGTCCCAAAATATTCAAGGAAGCTAACAAATTATTAAAACATGCAATAAAATCCAATACACTATCAAAGGGGAAAGAAGTCCAATAAATGAAGAAAAACATCAGCAATAAAAGAACCAGTTCTTCAATCAGTGATCAAAGGCACTGAGAATTATCTAGTGCCAAAAAGACAAGTCAGAACAACAGGGTTTTTTCAAGCTAAAGGATTTACTATTGATACACAAAACCCTTATCAGTTTGGAACCAGTTTACTTAAGGGATTGCCTTGTCCCCATACAGTACATACTTAGTTGATCACTTTGATCTGCGAAATTTGCACTTATACAACTGCCACATTATATCCATTCCACATTTGTGAGCAGTCAGTTCTTTAGTGTGGCAAGACCCTGTGCTTTGCAGACATATTTATGTATTTATTTATTACATTTATACCCCGCCTTTCTCCCAAGGAGGCACACATACTTAACCTTCTCCACACTTTATGATCATAAAAACAACCCTGTTAGATAGGTTATGCTGAGAGTGAGTGTCTGGCCCAAGGTGAACATCGTGGCTAAGTGGGGATTTGAACCCTGATCTCCCAGGCCCTAGCCCAGCACTCTTTCACACCACACTGGTTCTCTGGAGTCAGCAAGTCCATTGACAGCAATGTTGGGAAGTATCACTGTGATCCTAAGTTACTTCACCTTATTTTTTATATACTATGAAGAGAGAGAATTCTAGTGGTCTGAAGAGGAGGTCAGGGGACTATTAGTAAGGGATGGACATGGGAGTTATCAGAGATGTTTTTCAGGATCAAGGCCGACTCTAGCACTTCAAGAAGAATTTGAAGCCTGGTCATCTCTTGCTAGTCAGATGGAACAAGAGTAGACTTTTCCTGAGTGAAAGGAAATAGAAAGACTAGCAGACAGTTGGTGAGGGAGACGGTTGTCTGAGACAGATGCTGAGGGAAACTATTGCGCTGGTGCTTATAGATTAATAAGTGTTATGTTTACTGACCGTTTGTTGCCCCAGTAATTATTTATATGTTTTTTAAACATCTGCCTCTGGCTTTTCTTTTGGAATGCAATTAACACTTATTGGGCAGATGAGGAAAAGACCTCATGCAGCTGTTCCTCATCAGGAAGAAACAGCTGGTAAGAGCTCCTGAAATTGTATTACCCTTTCATATATCATGGAGGTGCCTCAGAATATTAACATTCTGGAACTGATTGTTGGCAACAGCACTGATGATTGTGTCACTCTTTAACTACTACTCTGTATGCCAAAACAAGCATTTTTTAAAGGGGAAAAAAGGTTATGGGTAGCTGTCAATCATGTTTATATTTGGAAACTTTTTATTAAAAATTGGACACTGGGCCCATTTCTAATTAAAAGGAGTAAATAGTTCTTTAAGTCCCCATCTGAAACTTTTATGTATGGGCATGTTTATACCTTATTTTCCTGTGGCCTTTGATTTAAGAAACCGACTCATCGATGTTTGCATTAACGCAAGAGCAAAATGAAGATTGACAAACCATCATGGCAAAGCTATAAAAGCCACACATTACTGCATTACTGTCTGTCTCTACCGGAGGAACTAAACTACAACCTCGCCTTGCAAATTGAAGGCATTTTTAAATTAAATACATATATTTTGCTGGCAGTTTCCTTGGACACAAATGACCTTTCAAATGACACTCGCCAAAGATCAACGGATTCAGCAAAGCTCGTACAGAGTTTTCTGATCTTTGATCTCGGTATGTCTCTACTGTGCTACCAATCATTGTTTAGGAAGGCTTAGAATTGTTTAACAGCATTGAATGCCTTAGTGTTGCACAATATTTTCATAAAATTGTGGCAATATTTTAAAGTGGTGTGTTTTTGCCACACGATCTTACATTGCATGCTCTCTGACTTCAATAATTCTTCAGCTACTCTCCAATGGGATTTGTTGTTTTATGAGATGCTCTTCCATAAATATGGGACTTCAGCTATCTAAAAACAATTGCCACTTCAAATCCTCTCAACTGGCTGTAAGCAGCTGCTCTATATTTTTCTGGAGTGGCTGTTTAGGGTCATTTGAGTGGCTATCAGCAATTGTTTTCAGTCAGCTCCAAGCCTGTGTTTATTTAGCCACATTTATTGTGGCAAAAATGCAACCTGTAAGTCACTACAGTGGTACCTCGGGTTACATACGCTTCAGGTTACATATGCTTCAGGTTACAGACTCCGCTAACCCAGAAATAGTACCTCAGGTTAAGAACTTTGCTTCAGGATGAGAACAGAAATGGTGCTCCGGCGGCGTTGCGGCCCCATTAGCTAAAGTGGTGCTTCAGCTTAAGAACAGTTTCAGGTTAAGAACGGACCTCCGGAACAAATTAAGTACTTAACCCGAGGTACCACTGTAATTCTAAAGTTCTGTAGTGCAATTAGTTTGTTCAGAAGAATTATTTCCAGCATTGGAGAAGAGAATGTACCGGTACTTTCCTCTGCCTCTTTAGTCAGTTTAGAAAACACAGGAAAGGAAAATAGCATGATCTGCAGCCCAGTGTGTTACATTTGAGCTTGGGGGGGCGGTGAGGAGAGAGAGAGTTCCATTGCCAGTTAGGGAAGTGCTTCAAGATTGAAAAACTAAAACAAAAAATACATTTCCCCCTGAAGTATTTTTTAGGAAAGCTTTGTGAAAGAATGGACTTCAGTGTGAGCAGGAATAAGTTCAACCTCACTCACTAGTGTCAAATCCTAGTGATTTCCTAGCAAGGTACACTGATTCTTCTCACTGTTCTTTTCATCACATGCCACAAGATGTTGTTGTTTATTTTAAAAAGACTATGGTAGCATTTAATATTGCAAAGTCCTTTTTCTTATTCTTTCATTTAGACTGGCATTGTAGATAGCTCACCAATGCTCTCACCAGTTTCTTGATATTGGCCACAGTCCTGAAGTGCCAAGTGCACATATTCAGTTATGGTTGCTGCATATTTCCTTACAGCAAAGGAAGGCAACACTGAAGACCTCTCCACAGATAACATTTTCAGTAGACAAAAGCTAGGTGGAAAACTACATGCTCCTCTGGGGACATACTTTTCACAGATGTTACTACCATTATTTATTTATTGCTAGAACTGGGCTCTGAAATAGTCCATGCTTATAACATTGTTCAAGAGGCCTTGCTGCCTTGTACTGAGGATCAGTTTAGATATGTACATGTTAGGGAGCTGTGGGGAAGGAAGGTGCAATAGAAGTGCATAATATTTGCCATATATTATTACATATTAAGACATCTTCCATTCCATGCTGCATGCTGAAAGCTTCTACAAGCCACAAGTGAGAGCTGAGTGTAGGGTGGGGACCAAAGGTAGACAAACTGCCCCAGAAGGAGCATGATGGCTTCACCCCCAGAAGCACACTCCATTGTCTCAAGATGGATGTCAACAACAACAAAATTAAGACCTCTTCAAAACTTGCAGATGCTAAGAGGATTCATGCATAACATGTGTTGTATTGCACAGGATTATTCTTCCCTTCTTCATCTCTCCACTCATGTTTGCCTTGATATCCATATGTTATTTATTCATATTGGGCATGGTCAGCAAAGGCTCTGATATAGTCATGTTTTGCATATAGACTTGATACAAGATACATATCTTGGCTACAGGATGTTCTCCAAACGCCATGAATAATTGTTTGCCGATTCCATTAGAGATACACATGATAGAATATGCATTTTTCCAGTGTGTAAATAGGAATATGTATATGTATACAGTTTTATGTCACTTGTCAAATACCTTCTACATGCACAAAAATGTAAATGGCATCCTCTCTCCTTTAATACTTTTTTACATGCCCACAAGCATTCATTTCATATTTGATAAAAAGAAAACTGCATAAGCTTAGATTCTGACTCATATTATGTATAGGGCTTAAAACACTCAGTTTGCACATTACACTTTCCAGGATTGGGAAGAGGGGTGTCTTACATAGGCCCACAGATTATTTTATATCAGAATATGGTGATTTTAAACACACACACACACACTTGTTTGGGGGAGGATTAGGTGTGTTGACAGTGTGTTAATTATCTTCCTTTCAGTGTCATACAGTCACAATACAGGGACCCCTTTGGTTCTTCTATGGACCTCACAATTTGCCCAGAGGTTTTCTTCTGTAATAGCCACACATAGTTTCTTCTGTTCCACTAAGCGCTTATCTGTGCGTACCTTTTGCAGGGCCACACTTTAAAGCTCCGTGTCTGAGTGTTTTTTTTCTTTGTCTTTTTGCCCCACCATTTTCCCCAGGAAAACCTGCTCATTAACTCTGAATTGGAACAAATGGCAATTTGCTTGGTCATGGAGCTTTAAAGTGCAGACCTGTGCCTAGAAAGATGGCACTAAAGGAAGTCTGGATGAACCCTGGGTTTCACACAATCCATTTACCTTAACACAATCAGGTGCTACCCTGATATCCTGAGAATGGCATTGACACCATTACCCAAACATTGCCCTAAAGTGAACCATCACAGCAAGTTATTCTTCCTACTTAAGTTCCAAGCCTGCCGGTATGTTCTCCCACCCTGACATCATACCATCCAACTGAGACATTCCCAGAGGTTTTTTTCTAGAAAAATAGGTGCCAGCACTCCCCATGAAGTTCTTAGAGTAAGTGCCACACTTTTTAACAACAACAAAAAGAGGTGTCGGTACCGCATACCCTTGAGTAACCCCTGAAAAAAAGCACTGGACATTCCAGATTTACAGAAGCTGACCCAGTTTCTGAAATTAATCCCGAATGTCTCATTTTGGCCAACACCACCACCGCTGCATCATGGCCTCTGCCTGCAAACTACAGGCCACAGGCAGTGGCACAGCCCAACCAAGACAGCTGCCTTCCGGGAGCATGCTGAAGAGACACTTCCAGCATGCTATGGCCTCAGCCTCCGCTGTGCCATGGCCTTTGCCTGCGGCCACACACCACAAGCAGTGGTGGTAGGAGAGAGCCAGTGCTCCAGCCAAGGTAAGGTGTCAGAGGGCAAGTGGCAGTGGGGGACAAACGGGCAGGCTGAGGTGGATAAGGGCAGAGGAGGATGTCTCAAATTCCTCTCGGGAATTGTTGGAGTGTGTGTGACATATTTTCCAACCATGCACTCCAGAGACTGACTGTACAGGAGGAAATCATTGGGAAGAAAACTACAACTTTTAAACATGTGTGAGAGAGAGTCAGAGAGTGAGCATGAGTGTGAGAGAGAAGTAATAAAACAAATTCCTGGGGTTCTTACTGGCTAAAAATTAGGATGAACCTTTGTTTTCATTCAAAATGAAACAATAACTATGAAGATCTCAGAATTTTTTAGTAGAGAGAAAACTTGTTGAATGTATGTACACATGTTCCAAATAGCCACATCTTAAATTGCGGGGCAAACCTTTGGCCTCTGGTCTTCAGTTTAAAGACATAGTATGGAGAAAGTTGCTAAAGAAATACTCAGAGTGGGCCTGGGTACAATTGCTGTGGCAAATGCTGCATTCCATGGCCTGGAAAGTGAATACAGTTTTCTCCAGAGTAGGTGTGGGATTCCTATCAGTTCTCCATTTACCACATCTAAGTATGATATGCTGCCAGGTTTCCTATGCAGGTTACACCTAACTTTATCCTTGTCTCATCTAATTCTTCTTCAGTACTTATTCATTCCTCATATTCCATAAAGTACCTAGATAGTGCCTAGAAAGGGTTTTCAAATATAATACAATTTGTCTTTATTTCCTTTTCGTCATAAGTGATGCATGCAAACTAATCTTGATTTTATTCACTTTTATATGCTTTATACTTTATGGTGCACAGAGCTATGTGATGGAGACTCATCAAAGTCATTGCTGTAATACATTTGTCTGCACTGAACTGTCTTTGCCATCTATTAATCTTTTAAATGTTCAGAGACATTCTTTGCCTGATTATATAGTGCATTATTTACTGTGAGGCTATGCTTTTTGCTAGCAGTACATTTGCATTGTTTCTGATTTGCTGCCATGTATCTCATATCTTTATAGCCAATATTGCTATGCATTTATTGTCAGCTGCCTTAAATTTACTGATTCTAAAAGCCTGAGTGGACTTTATCATGCTGAAAATTATGTAGTTGTTTTTAATCACACTTCCTCTTTTAAAAAGCATTTGCTAGATCAAAAATATAGATGATAATGCAAATGCACATCTTGATAATCTATGGAAACATCTTTTACCTTTTAAAGGATTATGGTTTGTGGTGGTGTTTCCCTGATACTTCCTATATTTCATACTGAAACAATAAAAGCATTTTTAATGGTCCAAAATACTCACGTATGAGAGTTAGGGCTGGGTAGTCTGCTTAGGCACAGCCAAATTTTATCAGTCTGCTTGGAAAGGTTCCTACACAGCTCTAGAGATGAAGTGATTTGGTTTTTCTGAGACACCTCCTGGCTAAAACGTAGAAGTGCAGGTCTTATAATTCACATACAAATACTACTAAAACTGAAACAGCCAAAGCCAACCATGCTGAGAGACTACATTTTTTATTTATTCTTTGTATCCCAGAGAACGTTTTGGGTACCCTCCAGCCAGGCAAATAGAGGGCTGAGTCTGTAGACTGCCTCTGATAATGATATAATAAGTAGACAGTAGACAGCTGTTACAACATTCCCTGCTACTCGCCAATGATCAACTTCAGTGAAAATAGTCTGTCTGCTCTTCTTACTGTAAACACTGCATTCCCTCCTCTCTCTATGGGGAGTGTGGCTTGGATTAAGAAAGGAAAATACAGACTCTAATTCAAATGAATGAAAGTGTTGCCAATGACAATCATCCTAACATATTCTTTCAGAAAATCCAGTCCTTAAAATCTCCTGTTTCAAGAGAAGCTCAGCATGGGTATTATTTTTGTAGGCATGATAGATGACTAGTTAGGTAGACTGACCTACTTTTTTTTCTTTTTTGTAAAATCACTGTTGCCTAGAACTTTTATGATGGAACAGAATCCTTACTACTGTTTAAATATTTGACTATTACATGGGATGGTAGTCGACTAAGTTTTATTCAGGACAAACCCATTGAAATTAATGGACCTAATTTAATCATGTTCATGAATTGCAATGGGTATACCCTGAGTAAAATTTAGTTGCATACCACCTATGGATTCAAGTAATAAGAAAAATGCCTATTATCTTTGCATGTGTAAAACAGCCTTACCAACAAATGCTTTGAACTACAACTCCCATCCACCCCAGCATAGCCAATGGTCAGAGCCAATGGGAAGTATACCCAAAATGTTTGCCAGGTTGGAGAGAACTGGTGTGTATAAGCATGGGCTCACATCCAATGCTAGTCCTGCTCAGAATAGACCCATTGAGATGCATGACTATGACTACCTTAGGTTCATTAAAATCAATGAGTCTGCTCTGAGTAGAAATAAGTTGGACACAACTAATGTTGTCATAACATTAAAGCACAGAAGTAACACTATTACAGCAGCGGATTGAAACAGCAGCTAATACCATTCAAAGGACCCTAAATATCACTAAAAGCACCGGGAAGTAGCCTCCTACTTTGAGAACTGTGTCTGTAGCAGGGATGGAAAATTGATTAAATTAACCAAATGTATAAATATTTCATTACCTTGGACATTATGTGAGTGAATATGTTTGTTCTTCACAGGGGGGCACTGTATATTTTTATGCACACATGGAAAGGGAATGATTTACTTAGTAATAAAAAAGTATTTAATTTTATAAAAAGACGAGCAATTTTAAATTCCTGCCTACCGCCATTCTCAGTCTAAAAGTTCTGCTGTCAGAATGAGGCACACAGAATTAAAATCCAATTGATACTGACACAATGCCTGAATGAATAAACAGCAAATGTCTTTGCACCTTAGTCATCTAATTAGCAGAGTCCCCAGGACGGGAGATGATTAGTTATTTAAGTGACATAGAAATAGATGTTTATTCTGAATCTGGACTAAGTGTCCTTCTGGTATTTTGTCAGGTATAAACAGTATTGCAAAGCCAGAATTCTATGTGTGTCATGAACAATCAGCTATACTTTTGGGGGGTTGCTATTGCATGCAGCTTCGTAATTTGATACTTGATTCTTGGATTAACACATTCATTTTCAGGAAACATGTCAGAATGCTTGCTACTTTTGACACGGTCTTGCTGGGTCTTGAGGCTGCCCAACTGCAGTATCAGACCAATCTTAAACAGAGGCTAAGCACAAGTCAGTTAGTTACAGAATAAATATTTGGAATAACTGATGTCAAATAAAATATTGAAAGGAACATGCTGGGTTTCAGCAGATGATAAATAAATAATCTGGTTTTTTCCTAAACTTTATCACTGTCTTCAGGCCCATTTCCCCACGCATACTCTTCCCACAAGGGAGTTATCTTTAAAAATGTATAAGGCAATGGCACCCATGGAGCCCAAAAAGGACCTCCTATGGAAGGGTTGGCCTTCACAGCATCTTCCCTCAAAATTTGGCTGCACAACTTCATTCATTCTGCATTTTTGAAGATGTATACTTAATGTGTCCTAGTTTGTATTTATATGTATGTATTTATATGTAAAAAACACTCCCTGCTTCAACATGAAATAGTAAATGTCTATCATGACACCTGTAGTACAGTGGTACCTCAGGTTAAGTACTTAATTCGTTCCGGAGGTCCGTTCTTAACCTGAAACTGTTCTTAACCTGAAGCACTATTTCTGGGTTAGCAGAGTGTGTAACTTGAAGCGTATGTAACCTGAAGCGTATGTAACCCGAGGTACCACTGTACTGATCTTACAAAGAAGAGCAATGTCATGTGACCACAATACATAATTGTTGGTATTATAGGGTACCATTTATTTTACTCTATAGCTCTTGCATGCGATTTATTAAGTAGCTCTATGATTGACAACTTTTTACTGTTAATAACAGTAAGGAAATAAAATGCAATAACAACATACTTGTCTCCTTTATGCTGTGAAAATATATGCCCTTGGTTACTATATGGCTATTTCAGGTGCATTTTACTTTTTAGCTTTTTGGGACTTGGTGATCCTTTAGTGTGATCCAACAAGGTAACCCTTATATACAACGCTATGGCAGACCAAGCTTCTTGGTCCAGAGCAGATGATGGTTCTGGATAGGACTGTGCTGCTTGGCATGCTATATAACTTATTTTGTCTCCATAGCATTATTTGTTAAATACATAAATATATCCCATGATCTTCCCACTAAATTTTTGGATGTTAACTGGTTTATCTGGAGAGAGGGGGGAGGGGAATAATTATTCCATTGTAATGCTATCCATCTTCCAGAAGTCTGGTTTAAAAGACTGACATTTCCAGTTTTATTTGGGGGGAAATGTATTGCTTGTCATCTGGACTCAGATCAGAAGCTCCAGGCAAATAGATGGCAGCTCAGGATTAAACACTACTCCAAATGTCTCTGTGGCATCTAATAAACAGTCAATAGGCAGTTTATTACTGCCACCATTTAATTATGTTCGAGGAACAAACACTAACTTAAGATAGTTCACAGGTGAGGTTCTTACTTTCAGGAAGTGTTACATGTTTTTCTTTTGAAAATATTCTTTCATAAAGAGCCCAAACAAAGAAAAGCCACATGATTAGCCACATTCCTTAATCAGCCCTGTAGTTACATACCCTACAAGTGTCTCTGTGTTCCAGGGACAGTTCCAGATTTACAAAAGCTGCCCAGTTTCTGATTTGATCCCAGAATGTCTCACCCTTCCTTAGGATGTCCTCTTTTCATCGGAGAAATCTGGGAACATATGGAGTTATCTGACCCCTGAGCCATCTGAAGGCAGCCCTGTATAGGGAAGTTTTTAAAAATGTTTAATGTTTTATTATGCTTTCATATATGTTGGAAACTGCTCAGAGTGGCTGAGGCAACTCAGTCAGATGGGTGGGGTATAAATAGTAAAATTACTTATTATGATGAAGATGGAATAGGACATCTCTATTTTCATCGGAGGAATGTTGGAGAGTATGTAGTTAGAGTGGACTGGATTGTAAACAGTGCAGTAGAAGCAGGCTAGGACATAGGGCTGTAACGAATGGTATCTAATGTCTAGATACCATTAAGATATTAAGCTAACTGACCTGTCATTTCCAAGATCACCCTTTGTATCCCTCTTTTTTAAAAAATAGTGTTGTAGTCTTTATTCATAGCAGACTGATATGAATTGGTTCTTATCTGATTTGGCAACCTTCAGAGGGAGGGTTGGGGCTCACTGGAAGGAGAGATCCTGAAGCTGAGACTCCAGTACTTTGGCCACCTCATGAGAAGAGAAGACTCCCTGGAAAAGATCCTGATGTTGGGAAAGATTGAGGGCACAAGAAGAAGGGGACAGAGGATGAGATGGTTGGACAGTGTTCTCGAAGCTACAAACATGAGTCTGACCAAACTGCGGGAGGCAGTGGAAGACAGGAATGCCTGGCGTGCTCTGGTCCATGGGGTCACGAAGAGTCGGACACGACTAAACGACTAAACAACAACAACAAACTCATTATCCCCAAAAGAGTCTATGCATGTATACAGTGCTCTTTTTTCTAAAAAAAAATGTTTAGGGGTATGCGTACCCCTGCGTACCCCCAGAAAAAAGCACTGCATGTATAACTGAATTTGCACATATTCATATTCTCATTGCCTATCTGTGCAGTGCCACACACGAGAGAGAGAGAGAGAGAGAGAGAGAGAGAGAGAGAGAGAGAGAGAGAGAGAGAGAGAATATGGTCTAAGGGTATCCAGATTGTCAAATTGTAAGAAAGAAAGATATAACCAAGACTCCCGCTTCTCATTCTGCATTGATGTCTTAAATTCTCTCCATGTGGCTGAAATACCACAAGAATTTTCAAAGCATGACTTGACATTTATGTGTTGATCATCAGCTGACAAGATGTTTGACAACGATTTGCAACTCAGCAATCAGAGCAACTATATTTTTACACATATCATTCCTTTGGCACACTCCAGTCATTTTAATGAGTCACATTCTTTTGAATTGGAAAACAGCAATTTAGGACCCAGAGCTTCACTCTGAGGCATTCTGATAATGTCACAGGGTTTTGTTTTTGTTATAATCCTTACTAGCTGCCATAATTTGGCACATGCTTCACTGTAGGGCATTACTAATCCCAATTGCTCTGGTAGTGACTCAGCTGGTAGCCTTTTTAGCACATTTGAAGGAACTTCTAAGAAGCACTTTGGTCTCCATTATAGGTGCCTCCATATATCTACAGCTTTCAATTGTGTTCAAGTCAAACTCAGACCCAAAGAGAAACTTCACTTGTGTGGTAAAATAAATAGTAGATAAAGCAAATTAAACATGCTCACCTCTATGCTGTTTTGGATCCATGTTAACTTTTAAAACATATTGCCTGTTTTTCAGACTACAAGGCTTTTTAGAGTTGGATATATATCCATAGGTTTATTTATTTATTTAAAAGCATTTAGAAAGTGCTTAATATTTTAAAAATCCCTAAGGTTGCATTTATGCATCTTTTACTCATGCCTGCAGGGCAAAGTTTAGCACAGATGTGTCCCAATTTTTCACTGACTATATACAGGGAAAAAATCTGTTTTTCCTCTTGCTTGTCCCGATTTACCACAAGCTGAAAGTAGTAAACAGAGCAAATGTAAGGATGTTGAAATGTAGAATACTTCTAAAGCGCCTACGTGAAACTTAAATTGTTATCCAAGAAGGATTCAGATGAGGTAGAAGTGGTTGAATAACTGCAAATAAATACTGATTTTCCATGAACTGGGTCAAGATAGCTTTCAGTAGGTCACTGCCCACATATCTGCTGGGTAGCAGCAACTTGGGCCAGGAAACTAATTTTGTCCTTTTGGAGGATATAGAAGGGTGCATTATTTACAACATATAACCCACCACAAGTAGCTGTTTAAACAGAATGCTGAACTTAGATAGGCCTTTGTTTTGAAAAACAAATGAAATGGATTTGGGGCCTTACTCCCACAAAACAAAACCACCTTAAGGTACTTCCTTTGGCTCTTTTGAGCAATATTCTGTACCAGAAATGGGGGATTTGTGACCCTCCTGATACTGTTGCATTTTCTCCAGCATCTTAGAGAATCAGTGTGAATGGGAGCTTTTTAGGCTTTTTAGGCACTGAGAAATTTTCTCACCTTTTAGGCTTATAGGGGCATGACTCTGACTATCATAAAGGGACCCTACACTTCTCAATTTGCCTCTACACCCTTGACACTCTCTGTTAGTTCCTTATTCATAATGACAGCAAAACTAAGTAATGGAAAATCTCAGAACTTTGAAACAGGCTGAGCTAACAGCTCTGATTTTAGCACTCTCATTTTCTGAAATAAGTGTTGTCAGTATGAGTGATTTTCTTTAACTTGGCTACTGACAAATTCTTCTCCTTAAAAAGAAAATTATTCTCTCTTTCTTCTTATCTTGTTCATAAAGTATAATCAATATATTTCCTCCAGTTTGCTCTTCTCATTTTCTCAAGCATGTTTCTCTTTACCCTTTGACTTCCGTCTCTGTGGTGATGCCTATCTCAGTTTGCTTAACAGAAATAGAGAATATCCAAATAAAGCTTTAGATTTCTTTGTACAGCCACTCTACAAAGATTAAAGTTATGGAAAGCAATGGGTTGCAAAGTGCTAAATGTCAATATTTATTATTCAAAACATTAGCTCCTAATACACATGTGCATACAACAAAATATAAAGTACTATGAACATTACATACATTGTTTTCTAAAAAATAATAAATGCAGGTACTTAAGCACATTTTATATGAAGTGTAATGTAATGCTGACATGTAACTCTGTAAAAATAATAACAGATGATATTGGTCTTCTTGCATTGGTCCTGTAATAGAAAAATGCAAATAAGATTTTATAAATCTTGTTCACAAAGTTCTAGAACCTGTAAATTTAATGAAAGAGACTATATCACTGCTACCATTTAGGGAAAGTGTTTGGTTTGGTAAATGTATGGTTAATATTAGGAACAAATATGTACTTTCACTGAGTGATGTTACAGAAAGTAGCAGTTCTAAAAGAAAGAAAGAGGGAATACACCTCATAAAGTACGTATTGCACTGGGCAGGAACATAAGATGTAAATAACTAATTCAGAAAGATCCAAAAAGTATTCATGAAGACTTCCGGTCGGCGCCAGCGTCTAATGGCTGCCTCCTGCTGAGCTCCGCTCCGGGAGGCTGCTTCGCGAGTTCGGGTCTGACCGCTACGGCGAAGCGGGGACCCCTAAAATCTCAGGCGCAGAAGCCTGGGAGCAAGGAGGCTCGGTGGGTACCTTAAGCTCCCCCCCTCACTGCAAAGGAGTCTTTTTAAAGGCTCCGGAGCGGCATCGGGGAGCGCGGTACTGAGAGCCGCTACCCAGCCCGCGAAGTGAAGCCGTGCTGCCATTTGACGGAGAGCGTCGATTTCTTCCTGACATTCGGAACGTAATTGGATTATCCGTGAGTAAGAAGGAACAAAAATTTTAAAAGGAAAATATAGAAATTGGCTGAAAACGGAGAAGGCAAAAAATAAGGAAGTCTGCCTTCCTCGGACTGCATGTAATCAAAGCAACGAAATAGGAGGCTGCAATTTGACAGGAAGCAGCTTTAAAAATTGACGGACTCGGACATTGGACTTAATCCCCCCTTTTAGCAGGCAGGAGCGGGGGGGGGGGAGACTTTTGATTTATCTTTCCTGCATGGAGAAAGCATAGAAGGGGAAATTTCTGCCGTCTTGAGCCCTTGGGGAGGGCTGCCTGGAAAGTGAGCCACCGGGACTGAGAGCTGTCACTGGAGGTTGTTACAAAGTTGGTGTTTTGCCCTTTTATAACAAGTAAAGACTTTACTGGCGTCAAGTCTGGTACTCTGGAAAGTTACAATTTGCTATTACTTGGATACAATTAACAATTGGTTATTACTTTTGTTGCCTTTGAAAGGAGCTCTTGCTGTTTTGCAGTAGGAACTTTGGGCTGCTCCCTCTAGAGGCTGCAGGGAAATTGCTATTACCTTTATTGCAAGGAATAGGCTTGTGGAATTTTCCAACTGAAAGTAATTCCCGTGGGAACGACCTTGGGATGAGTGGCCCAACAGAAGAGAGAATAATAACAAGAGCTAAGAGTAAAGTTGAACTTAAAAGAAGGGGGTCAATCTCAAATCCAGCTGCAGCTGCTACAACTCTTTCTATGGATACAGTGACAGTGACAAGGGCATTAGTTAAAATAAATGAATCTTTGGAAGTGCTCACAAAGCAGAGCACTGAAAATTCCAAACAGCTGTCTGAGCTGTCAACAAAATTGGATTTAAATACAGAGACAATAAATAAATTAGTTAAAGAAAATGAAATAACTAGAAAAATTGCGGAGGAGGCCAAAATTTCTGCAGAAGAGGCAAAAATTTTTGCAGAAAATGCACAGGAAAAATTGGTACCGGTCAGTAAAAAGCTGGAAGAACATGATGCGGCCCTGTCTTTAATGGAACTACAGAGGAAAAGTAGAAATTTGAGATTGAGATCGATTCCAGAAAATGAAAAAGACAATTTGATAGACTTTCTTACAAAAGAATTTCTGGAATTTTGGCAGGACGATTTGAAAGAAGAGGATTTTAAAATAATAACTGCTTTTAGACTGGGCAGGAGACAAAACAGAAAGAGCCCAAGAGATTGCTTGATAACCCTGAGATCTCAGGAAGAGAGAGATAAGATACTAAACTTACATTTTCAAAGACCCCTTGAGATTGAAGATTTTCGTGTGCAGATTTTTAAAGATATTCCTAAATATATCCTGGAAGTGAGGACCTACTACAAGGATTTGGTCACCCTATTAAGAAAGAACAACATACTATTCAGATGGGAGTTCCCACAAGGCCTGTCTTTCAACTATAAGGGAAAGAAAATCAAGATAAAAACAGTGCAAGATAAAGAACAATTTTTGGCAAGGAACCAGGAGGACCTTTTGAAGGAAACGGTGGAACCTACGGACCTAACAGAAGTACCAGACATATCAAACCTATCCTTTGGGATCAAAACACCAACAGAAGAAGACTTGCTGGGAGCAGCTGGGGGAGTAACTAAATAAATAACAAGATGTCTCTGCAAATTCTAAGCTGGAATTGTAATGGACTGAACCTCCCTAGAAAAAGACGTGAGGTTTTTCATATTTTGAAAAAAGAACAATTGGACTTGATTTGTTTACAAGAAACTCATGTGACCAGAGTTCACCGAAAATTACTTGTTAACAAAAGATTAGGACAAGAATTTGTTTCATCGGACAAAGTAAAGAAAAGAGGTGTGGTGATTTATGCAAAGGAAAAGTTGGCTCCTAAACTTGTATTTAAAGATGAACAAGGAAGATATTTGGCAATTGAAATTCAAGTTCAAGGAGAAAAATTATTGATTATAGGAGTTTATGCACCGAATGAAGGGAAGTCAGAATTTTTTAAGAAATTGCATGAGACATTAATGGACTATTTGGATTATAATGTAGTTTTAATGGGAGATATGAATGGAGTGGTCTCTACAAATATGGACAAAGCACAAAGACAGGTGGTCTCCAAAGATGGGAGACTACCTAAGACCTTTTTTGAAATGACTGACAATATGAACCTGATTGACATTTGGAGAACAAGGAACCCTCTGGAGAGAAAGAGAACTTTCTTTTCTGAGGCAAAAATGACCTGGACTCGAATTGACCAAATTTGGGTAACTAGTGGAATGGCGTCTAAGATAAAAAAAGTGGAAATCTGCCCAAAGACTTGCTCCGACCATAACGCCGTAAAGATGGAAATGAACATAACAACAGCTGGATCCTTTAGATGGAGGATGAATGACTCCCTATTTAGAGATGAAGAGGTGTATAAAAAGGCCCAGAAGGTATTGAAGGACTACTTTGAGATAAATCTGAGAACACAAGTGGAAAAAAGAGTAATTTGGGACGCAAGTAAAGCCGTCATGCGAGGATTTTTAATACAACAGAATTCTATAAAAAGGAAGAGACATAATGAGAAGAAGGATAAGATCTTGGAAAAGATAAAAGAAGGGGAAAAGAAATTGAGATCTAAACCAAAGTCACATGAAATTTTGAGAGAAATTAAGTTTTACCAGAGACAATATATGGATTTGATGAACCAAGAGATAGAATGGAAAATAAAACAAATGAGACAAAGGTCATTTGAATCGGCTGATAAATGTGGGAAACTTCTGGCATGGCAATTGAAGAAGAGACAAAAACAGAACACAGTTACAAATCTAGAAGTGGAAGGAAAGAACATTTATAAACCAAATGAGATTAGAAACTGTTTTCAGAGTTATTTCAGGAGACTTTATGCACAAGGGCCAGTGAATGAAAAAGAAATAGAAGAATTTCTTAAAAAATATGGATTACAAAAAATTTCTGAACAAAGTAAAGTGATTTTAAACCAGAAGATTACTGATCAAGAAATTGAGGGAGCCATTCAAAGTATGCAATTGGGAAAATCTCCAGGACCTGATGGACTAACCTCCAGATATTACAAAGCTTTGAAAGAATGGCTTATACAACCATTGAAGGAGGTCTGTAATGAAATTTTAGAGGGGAAAAAGGCACCTGAATTGTGGAAAGAGGCTTATATCACACTTATACCAAAGTCAGAGACTGAGAAGAACCAGGTCAAGAACTACCGCCCTATATCATTACTCAATGTGGATTACAAAATTTTTGCAGACATTTTAGCAAAAAGATTGAAAAGAGTTTTGGTGGGGGAGATTCATAAAGACCAAGCGGGCTTTCTTCCAGGAAGACATTTGTCAGAGAATGTGAGAAATATAATAGACATCATGGAGTTACTGGAAGTTAATATTAATACTAAGGCAGTACTAATATTTGTGGATGCGGAGAAAGCCTTTGACAATATTTCTTGGAGTTTTATGAAAAAGAATCTCCAAGGGATGGGGGTAGGCCAAGGTTTTGAGAATGGTATAAGTGCGATTTATTCCGAACAAAAAGCAAAACTGATTGTAAATAATGTGGTTACAGAAGAATTTGCTATTGAAAAAGGGACACGACAGGGATGCCCAATATCCCCACTGCTTTTTATATCTGTCCTGGAGGTTTTATTAAACATGATTAGAGGGGACCAGCTGGTTAAAGGGATTCAGGTCGGAGCTAAACAGTACAAACTGAGAGCATTTGCAGATGATCTAGTTTTAACTTTACAAGAGCCAGACACTAGTACGAGAAGAGTTTTAGAGTTAATACAAATATTTGGTCAAGTAGCAGGCTTTAAGCTGAATAAACAGAAAACGAAAGTATTGAACAAAAATTTAACAAGTGCAGAAAGAGAGAAATTCCAGAATGATACTGGTTTATTGATAGCAAAGAAGGTGAAATACCTGGGGATAAATTTGACATCTAAGAATGTGAATCTATTTAAAGATAACTATGAGAAATGTTGGGCAGAGGTGAAAAAAGATTTAGAAATATGGTCAAGTTTGAGACTTTCCTTGTTAGGCCGAATTGCTGTTATTAAGATGAATGTTTTGCCGAGAATGTTATTTTTGTTTCAAACATTGCAGATTGTGGACAAAATGGATTGTTTCAAGAGGTGGCAAAAAGATATATCTAGATTTGTCTGGCAGGGCAAAAAGCCCAGAATAAAATTTAAGATACTAACTGACGCAAAAGAAAGAGGGGGGTTTGCCCTGCCGGACTTAAAATTGTACTATGAATCAGCGGCTTTTTGCTGGCTGAAAAACTGGCTGCTTCTTGAAAATACAGATATTTTGGATTTGGAAGGGTTCAATAATAGATTTGGCTGGCATGCATATATATGGTATGACAAGGTTAAGATCCACCAAGGTTTCAAAAACCATATTGTTAGAAAAGCCCTATATAATGTATGGATTAGGTATAAAGATTTGTTGGAAAACAAAACACCCAGGTGGTTGTCACCGATGGAAGCTAAGGAAGTGAAAAAATTAAATATGGAACCTAAATGGCCGAAATATTGGGAGATTATAGAGTATGAGGAGGGAAAAGTTAAATTGCAGAGTTACGCGAAACTGAAGTCTAAAGTAAGAGACTGGCTTCATTATTACCAGATAAATGAAGTTTTTAAACAGGACAGGAAAATCGGCTTTCAGGTGGAAAGGTCGAAATTAGAAACAGAGCTTTTGGAACCCAGTACTAAGAATTTGTCAAGAATGTATAACTTGCTGTTGAAATGGAACACACAGGATGAGATGGTTAAATCAGCTATGATTAAATGGGCACAGGACATTGGACATGACATTATGTTTGCTGACTGGGAACAGTTATGGACCACCGGTATAAAGTTTACGGCATGTAATGCCTTAAGAGAGAATATTATGAAAATGATCTATAGGTGGTACATGACCCCAGTCAAGCTTGCAAAAATTTATCATCTGCCCAATAACAAATGCTGGAAATGTAATGAAACTGAAGGTACTTTCTATCACCTTTGGTGGACATGCCCAAAGATTAAGGCTTTCTGGGAAAGGATTTATAATGAAATGAAAAAGGTGCTCAAATGCACTTTTGTGAAGAAACCAGAGGCCTTTCTCTTGGGCATGGTAGGCCAATTGGTGTCAAAGAAAGATAGGACGTTTTTTATGTATGCGACAACAGCAGCAAGAGTACTTTTAGCAAAGTACTGGAAGACACAAGAACTACCCACACTGGAAGAATGGCAGACGAAGGTGATTGACTACATGGGACTGGCTGAGATGACCGGCAGAATCCTTGACCAAGGGAAAGAGACGGTGGAACAAGATTGGAAGAAATTTAAAGTTTACCTTAAGAACTGTTGTAAAATTAATGAGTGCTAAAATGTTTTGAGTAATGCAAAATAGAATTGCAGCGATAAACAATTGGATATGGGAAAAAGGATTTAAAGGAAGTGCCATAAGTAAACAAAATTAGGGGTTGCTGGAAAGATTTAAAACAGGGATGCAGAAAGAGGAGGTATGGGGAAGTCGTTGAAAGAAGGTTTAAGGAAAAGAAGGTTAAGAAATTATACATGTTTATATGTTTGTTTGTTTTTGTATTGTTTTGTATTGTCATTTAATATGTGTTGGAAAATTAATAAAAATTTATTTAAAAAAAAAAGTATTCATGAATTCAGCTTATATTCTATGTACAGTGGTGCCTCGCAAGACGAAATTAATTCGTTCCGCAAGTTTTTTCTTCTTGCGAGTTTTTCGTCTTGCGAAGCACGGTTTCCCATAGGAATGCATTGAAAATCAATCAATGCGTTCCTATGGAAACCGCCTTAAGACCAGGTCCGGGGACAGTCTGTCCCCCGACCTCTTCTGAAGGCTGGGGGGGGGGGACAAGGGCTTTTCTTCCCACCGCCAGCCTTCAGAAGGCTGTTCTGAAGGCTGGCGGTGGGAAGAAAAGCCCTTCTCCCCACCTCCCACCCCGCAAGCTCCGGGGACAGGAGGGCTTTCCTCCTGACTGCCAGCATTTTAAAAGCCCCCAGGACAGCGGAGACTTCTCCGCTGTCCCGGGGAGATTTTAAAATGCTGGCGGGCAGCAGCGAAGCCTTCGCTGCCGCCCGCCAGCATTTTCAGATCGCCCCGGGACAGCAGAGAAGTCTCCGCTGTCCCGGGGGCTTTTAAAATGCTGCCGCCCGCCAGCATTTTCAGATCGCCCCGGGACAGCGGAGAAGTCTCCGCTGTCCCGGGGGCTTTTAAAATGCTGGCGGGTGGCAGCGAAGCCTTCGCTGCGAAGCAAGCCCATAAGGAAATTCGTCTTGCGGAACGACTCAAAAACGGAAAACTCTTTTGTCTTGCGAGTTTTTCGTTTTGCGAGGCGTTCGTCTTGCGAGGCACCACTGTACTAGACTCATTCCTGGCTGCTAATGACAATGTTTTTGTTTGTTACTATGTTATGCATTTTTGTGCTTTTATATTATAAACTGCCCCGTGATCCCTGGATGAAGGGCGCTTTAGAAACTGAATAAATAATAATAGTAATAATAACTATCCTTTCTCAATATACCTTCTCTAAGTACTTCTGTATAGAATTATCGAACTATCACAGATGGTAGTCCAAACTAGCATAGTTTTTTGTTAGACTTCTCTTTCACCCTTACAAGGCAGGGTTAAATGCTTGTCTCCGGGGTCTTCATTTTCTTTATTGCAATTATTAAAATTGTGCATATGGGAGCAATAGGATGAATAGAAACTGTCTCTTCTTAGAATAAAAATTGTCCAGATGAAAAATGGTTTCAAAGCTTTAATAACAGAACTTTTTCCAAAACCGACTTATAACAATTAGGATACATCCAAATAGTTGCATAAAATCATGTGTTTGCCCAAGCATGACTCTTTGTAATATAAAATTACTCCAAAAACAACTGAAATCAAAACTCTTTCTCTCCACATAGACACCATTCCAAACTAAGGCTATTCTCTCCCGGAGAGAACCATTGCACACTCTTTGTCTTTGGTGGCGTGAGAGCAAAGGCAACTACCACAAAATGGACATTTGTAACTGATACCCCTCCCATGTGATCTAAAGTTAAATTCTGGTAGACACATTGGCCCTGTATGGGTGGAGTGTGCAAACAAGCAATTTGGCAGCTTGAAATGTAGTCAGTCACAAAGGCAGGGATCTGAAATGTTTGCAGGGTGCAGAGTAATGGGGCTCCAAGTAGAGGTGGTTTGCTTTGGGAAGACTAGTGATACACTTTAAGTCAGGAAAGCATTGTCTGGCACCAGTGTGCTTTCATCCTGCACCACAGCCCATGTTTATCCAGTATACAAATGAATACATATATATATTTAAAGTGGTATAAAACTATCTGTAAAATGCTTTCACTACAGCAGTTCAGAAGTGGAGAGCATGAAATACTATAACCTGAGCCTCAGTGAGGAGGAGAACAAGACTTGAAAGTAAGTTAATGTCTTGTTAAACTGAAGTGTCTGTTTGGATAAACATGGCTTCCTTTCATCACTCATAGTAAACTAGATGTGTGCTATCACTTCAGTAGCAGCATTAAAATCAGGAATGAAACCGTTAAGAAGGACTTAAAAACTGGTCAGAAAGCAAATGTGCTTAATGGTAATGACAAGTGCTTATGCAAATTAACTGTTAATACTTATTCAACCAGAGGTGATTAAGTCTTCCAGACTGACTGGAGATTTTACCCAGCAGGAGTTGCTGAGGAGATAATAACTTCCATATGATGACTTCAGGGTACCTAACTCTCCCATTAGAGGTAAGGCAGCTGTCTGCCTGCTTAGCCCCAAGGAGGTCATCATGTGAGTCACCAAGTTCCATTCTCTAACCTAGGCACTCTGGAGGCGAATGAGAGCCAGAGGACCTTATCCCAGAGTAACATACTGGCATTTAATAGATTGAAATAATGAGAGGACCTGAGGGACTCACTACAGTAATGCTTAATTAAGTAAGCGAGAAGAAGGGGAGAAATGAAGGAATTATGCCTGTCATTAAATCACATAGTTAATCTCCTGAATATTCAAGTGTGTGAGAATTAGGTTGTGTGTGGTTGCTGCTCCCCTATGGCTCCATCCTATGCCACCCTAGAAATACAGGAATGCAGAAATCATGTGAGAAGAATGTGATCAGCTGGAAGGGAATCATATTGCTGTTGAGCCCCTTCCCAAATGGGCCTCTGCTGTTGCTGCAGTTCTTCTCACATTGTTTCTTTCTTCATCCATTGCTAGACAGGAGTAGTAGCCAAACTAGACAGGAAATGCTTGGTCCTCATTTCTTGTAGCAGATTGGCCCACAGTTAATCCTATTTCATCTCTTTTGAGAATAATTTCTTTTCTGACACATAGCTTTGAAGGTTATTAGTAGGGGTTGTACGATGGAATGTATGTATTTATTGTTGTACTTATTGTTTTCATGAGCATTTTCATTTCATTTTTAGTTATAATTGTTGATAATCCTTCTGACCACATTCATCCTTCTGATGACCTCCTCATGCCTAGTTCACAGAGGGATTATCATCTTTCTGTGCTAGTTTCAAAACATCATAACATCATAGATATAGCCTGTTCTCCCTAAAAGTCTTGTATTCGAACTTAATTTTTCATCTTCTTCATAACAAAGCATTCATTTAAAAAATAATGATTCCATACTTCAGTAAAATTAACTTCTTTCTGCAATCAATAGATTAGTAAACACCAGTATGTAAAACACCTTTATCTATTGTCCTTTACGCAAGACTTTTTCAATAACCTTTTCAGTACAATATATAGATCCATTATCATCTTAATAAATAATATTTAACATTCCTTCACACAGTTTCCTAATCTTAGAAAACCTGAAACATGAAAGAGGATTATTTTTAACAGAATCTCTCACTGTCAATATTTTCAGTATGAACCACCTACACCTAGATATATTTAATTTTCATGTGCTATTACAGTATTGTGCAATCACCTTAATAATGATTCTGAGCAAAAGCTTCAATTAGGGCATCATAGTACCCATTTTCAAGGGAACTTTATGGACATCTCCCCTCAGTTGAGTGTCCAATTCCACTTGATCATATAATTGCTTTCGCTTCCTGACACATTATAATACAAGAAGTGCTAACAAAAACGGGAGGGGGAGTAGAGGACTTACTCTAAATGCTAGTGCTTTTCATAAGAGGTCACTGAAAAATTAATTGCATTACTCAGCCTAAACAAGAGTGATAAATATCTACCTCCAATTAAGTAACAGAATTACAAACATTTATGAGGCAGTAACCTATTTCTCTTGATGATAGGTAATGAGCTAATCTTGATCATAGATCTAGATAGTAGTGGCTTTAGAAACAAGCACACTGACAATTTGCATGACTGCTATTTGGGAGATGGAAGGGGGATTTACTAGGCATTTTTGCCTGTTAAATTTGTCGGGTTACTTCTTTGCCTTATGGTTTCAAGACGTTCTTCAAATACCAGTTTTATTTTTATTAAACTATTTTTTGTTGTAAAGTGAGATCAACTTCTTGTAATTATTTAAGTTTCAATGGAGCCGTGGTTATATCTGCAATACTAACAGCCCCAAAATTAGATTGGATTAATAGGACCTAGAGGTATTCTGCTTGCAGAGTGGGGTGAGGATTGTGTTCAGAGAGGTTACAATTGGTTAGACTTCATATGTCATAGGTGTAATTGTTGTATGAATGCATCTGACCAGTGATGGACTTTGGGCTTTAAAATTTCAAGAGTGACTTGTGCAATGGCAAAATTTGGCACGCCACACACGCACACGCCCCTACATCTTGCCTTCCATTGCAGCGTCCCCTGCAGCGCCCTCTCGGTGGGCAAACCAGTTGTGCTCCCCTAAATCCACCTCTGATCTGGTATGGGGAAAGTGAGTGAAAGTCTAAATAAACAGTCCAGGCTGACAGAGCAAACATATTGAAACCCACTGAACACAACTCAGGTCTGCATGTTGGCGTTTGACTGAGGTGACCAGGATGGGCTCGCTCACATCCTGCTGACTGAGTAGCTGTATTTAAATGTTAACGCTGGCCATAAACCATAGTTACCAGAACTATAGTTATGTAGTTATAACACTCCTCACTTCCCCCTGCTCTTCCTAAAGTGGGAAAACTAAAGTGGGAGAGGCTGGATGAGTTTTACATCCAAAGTAGCATGTTTGGGGTCATCCCCCCCCAAAAAACCAACCATTATCAGGTTTCCCAAACATGCTTTGTTTGGGAGAGGTGACAGCTCCTTCCTGGCACAGATCAGAGCACTGCTGCTGCCACTGGTTAATTTTACAGAGCTACACTACATAACATTTTACTGAAAGCCCCCGTAAATGTGGAGCCATTTTTCATTCAGTATAACTGAAAAATACACAGTGGTACCTCGGGTTAAGAACTTAATTCGTTCCAGAGGTCTGTTCTTAACCTGAAACTGTTCTTAACCTGAAGCACCACTTTAGCTAATGGGGCCTCCCACTGACACTGTGCAGCCGCTGCACAATTTCTATTCTCATCCTGAAGCAAAGTTCTTAACCCGAGGTACTATTTCTGGGTTAGCGGAGTCTGTAACCTGAAGCGTCTGTAACCTGAAGCATCTGTAACCCGAGGTACCACTGCAAGCATGTTTTGAGCATAGGGAGCTGCTTGTACCAGGTCACACTATTTTTCCATCAGAGTATTGTCTACTCTGACTGGCAGCAGACTCCAGGGTCTCAGAAAAAGGTTTTGTACATCACTAACTACCTGGTCTTTTAAACTAGAGATGCCAGTTTTGACCCCTGACATCCTTCACGCAAAGCATTTGTTCTACCACAGAACAATGGGGTCCGCCCCTTGCAGCTTGAAAGGTAACTTGTTTGCTCATCTTAAAATATTTCAATTTTAAATCAGTGGCTAATTAAATGCAAGTGATTTAAAGCAATGCTCTCATCCCTGGGATTCTGGAAAGCACAAAGAAAAGCACCTGATATTAGTAGTACCATATAAAAATGTATGGAAAACTGAGTTGCACATTGACTTCATTGTACTTGGAACGAATCATTTGGCACTTTGCATTCTCGGATGACATTAAAAGACTCTTTTATGTGCAAAGAAGTATTTCAAATGAGAGAGGATTCTTTTAAAGATTGCAGGTGGTGCTTTTCGCATGCCACTCAGATGTTTTCTAGCAATAAGTGGAACTATGCTTTTATTTATTATTTAATATAAAAATTCTGTACATTTATCAGAGGGATTAAGTGATTTTGTGGAGTTCACAAAGGTATGCAAAATAAAAGCTGAAAAGAGGGCAATCATATTTAATTTAAAACAGGTTTTATATGCTCCTAAAATTTTCCCTTTGGCTTTGCATGAATATAAAGTGCTTTGACCTAATTCCATAAGTAAGTGGCTTGATCTTACTTTCAGAAAAGACACTCTCTGCAGTCGATGAGAACTCTTGGTGCCCAAAGAATGAGGCATCCCTATATGGGGTCTGTAAATGTGCATGGATTTAAATATTGTGAATAGATGACATGATCAATATCGAAGGACAGCTGATCCAACAATATGTCTGTATTTTGCGTTAATTTACAAAGATCATACAATAGTTTTAAAATGCAAATCACTGAAATCACCTTGGCAGGCATATGGATGTAAAGCAGAAGCTGTTATAATGAGGAGGTTATAAGGTTAAGGGTGAGGAGGGAGCCATTCAGAGAGAACATAGTCCTGGTTTTAAAAAGAAAGCAGAAATGCATTGCTTGACGAGAGAAAATCTGCATTTTAATAAATATTCAAGGTCTTTGTGTATTAAGAAATGGAATCTGGTGTATGAGCATGTTTGAGCATGGCAGTTAAAATAATTTAAAGCATTAACAAAATATTGTATTATTGAAATAACTTCTTAGTTGATTTTCTGTGCTTCCATATTGTTTAAAAAACGTCTTTGTATGATAGATTGTGAGTTTTATCCTTGTCATACTCTAGCATGGCTAGGAAAGAGGTTCCTATGTGGGGCTATGCAGAGAGGACCTATGCAAATAGAGGAAGTTCAATTCCTACTGGTTTCCACTACATAAAAAGGAGCAAAACAAACACCTGGCATGGGCACAGGACAAACCTCTCTGTGCACACACACACACACACCTTAGGATAACCCAGTTTTATTTATTTTTATTGCACAACATTTATATACGTCTTGGTTGTAATGCCTCAAAGCGGCATCTGCTTCCTCTGATCAGATTTGCTGGCAACACATGAACTTGTGAAGAATGTGGAAGCAGGATATCACACATTTGCATATGCACAGGAATGCGTGAAGATTAATGACTGCCTTTTCTAGGTCAGATGTATAATGCAAACTCAAATCTCCTTGTGATTATCACCCAAGATGAAGCATATTGTTTAGGTGAAGTTTCTGTAGGACTTTCAAGGAACTCTAAAAAAAGGTTTTTTTATATAAGATTAGTCATATTTTTCAAAGGTATTTTAAAGACCCCTGGGTGTAGCTAGATATTAGGTAAGGCACTGACTGCAACCAATAGTTTATTTGATATATTTAATATATATTATTTCCTGATTTTGATATGAATTTCACTAAAGCTTAGGTCAACATTAAAAATAATTCTGGTACATTATGAACCCATTGATACATCCATGTGCAGGAAGTGATGTATAAGCGATGTGGTGATGGGACTGCTTTGCATGGGGAAAATTTTTTATGTAGGAAGTGATGCATGGAGAGAGAAAGGACTGCTGCATTCATCTTTAGCCCTATCTCTGCGAGATCACATTCACCCGGTACTATACCAGCTGCACTGGCTCCCGGTGGAGTACAGGATCAGGTTTAAGGTGCTGGTTTTAACCTTTAAAGCCCTATACTGCCTAGGACCCTCGTACCTACAGGACCACCTCTCCGGGTATGTCCCACAGAGAAACTTACGGTCTTCAAATAAAAACATCCAGGCCACAGAGAGGTTAGGCTGGCCTCAACTAGAGCCAGGGCTTTTTCGGCTGTGGGTCCGATCTGGTGGAAGACTCTGTCACAAGAGACTAGGGCCCTTCGGGACTTGACATCTTTCTGCAGGGTCTGCAAGACAGAGTTGTTCCACCAGGCCTTTGGCCAGGGCACAGCCTGACTTCCTCCTTCGGCAATCTTTGCGGAGCTCTGGCCCAATGGTTGCCATTGGTTTGATTTGAATTAATTTTATAATGAATGATTTTAGAGTGTTGTGTTGTGTTGTACTGTTGTACTGTTTTATTATTGTTGTTAGCCGCCCTGAGCCTGGCTTCGGCTGGGGAGGGCGGGATATAAATAAAATTTATTATTATTATTATTATTATTATTATTATTATTATTATTATTATCCAGGAATGCACCTCCCATACCCTCCAACATTTCTCCGATGACAATAGGGATGTCCCGTTCCATAATGATAATTTTACTATTTGTACCTCACACATCTTACTGGGTTGCCCCAGCCACTCTGGGCAGCTTCCAACATAATATTATTATAAAAACATAATAAAGCTTTAAACATTTAAAAAACTTCCCTAGACAGGGTCAGGAAACATGGGATATTCTGGGATCAAATCAGAAACCGGGACAGCTTCTCTAAATTAGGGACGTCCCTGAAAAATAGGGACACTTGGAGGGCCTGGCCTCCTCTTTTTATTATTCTGTGTATTCACAGTTAAACAGGCATTTTGATATATTACAGTGGTACCTTGGGTTAAGAACTTACGTAATTCGTTCTGGAGGTCGTTCTTAACCTGAAACTGTTCTTAACCTGAGGTACTACTTTAGCTAATGGGGCCTCCCGCTGCTGCCGCACTGCCACCGTGCAATTTCTGTTCTCATCCTAAAGCAAAGTTCTTAACCCAAGGTACTATTTCTGAGGTAGCAGAGTCTGTAACCTGAAGCATCTGTAACCTGAGGTACCACTGTATACAGTTGTCTTCCATTGCTAGAGCTTCAAAAAGTTGTACCTTTTATTGTGGGCCTCAGACATGAGTCCCTTTATCTGCCAGGGCCAGCACTAGGTTTGAGGGGCCCATTAGCAAAATGCTCTCTGGGAGGTTCCCATACCATAATTCTGTGCCCTTTGTGCCACCCCGGTGCCTTGCCCAATGCCAGCAGGCATTCCAGGTAGCAAGTGCCCCTTTCTCTTTCTTTTTACATTATTCCCTAAGGAGCTGGCATAGCACAAAGTAAAGAACCAACTAAGGTTGCAGGAACCTGCCTTCTTTTCCCTCAGTATGCTTTTGGGCCCTGACATAACATTGTCCAGAGGTGTTAACGGGGAAATAAGTATGTCAGACAGCTGCAGCCTTGACCTTGTCATGTTTGGTCCTCTCAAGCTCAGAGGATCATATGGAAAAGGAGTCTCCCTCCTTACCAGGTTCTTCCAGACCAGGAAGCATATCTTTGCCAGACTCCTTGAATTCATGTGATCCACTCCTATGAAAGCCCCCATCAGCCCCACACTATAGGAGCCAATGGCTGCAAAACAAGGAAATGATCAGTTTAGGGAGGTATGGCCAATGGGAGGACTGGTCTACCCTCCAAATGCCTTTGAAAGTTACTGAAACAACAGCTCTACTCCAGCAGCTTTGCTCAGGGTTCTGCCTTGCTTTGCCTTGCATTAATATGACTATATTTCCCCAGAATGTGCCTGTGCTGAGTTCTCACTCCACTAAGAGATACTGCAAATGTAGCTCACTTCTTTGCGTAGAATGCAGCAGGGTGGAATGACTGGAGCTTCACTTTGTAGTGCAAAATCGTCCCTAGTAAATATATTTTATTGAAGAAAGAAAAGGAGGTAGTGATGCCTGGCAACAGCTCCATTGAGCCCTCCTGGAGCCTTTGCCCTGTCCAGCCAGCTGCTGAAGCCAGGCCTGGCATGTGCAGTGACCAGCTTAGCTTCCAGATTCAAGGTAGAAGGCCTTTCTACAACTTTTAGATGAAAAGAAATCACGTCTCCAACTCCTGCAGATGAATCCACTTTTTCAACTGGTTTTTTTTAATGCTTCTGCATACATGTATAGCCTTTGAATATTAGCTAAATGTTTATCCTGGAAAGCTTCTGGCAGCAAAATTCTTCCTGCTGGGTGGTTTGTTGCAAAGCCAAACAGATTAGAAAGGAAATGTTTTAATATATATTAATCTTCCTTGTCTGTTTGTTTGTACCATAATACTTTTGGCAATGCTTCAGATGATTAATCCTAGCAGTGCAGAAAAGCTTGAACATGAGATGTATTAACAATGTGTTTATTTTTGTTTGGATCAATTTAGTTTAATGCCATCCATACTATTAACATTTTGCAGAAATAAAATAATTGATGAGAGTTATTGATTTTTAACATTTCTTTCTTTTTAATAAACACTATTGCAGAGACTATGTTGATCCTTTTCAAATTGCATGGTCATCAGCTGTAAGGATGGTTTTTATAGATTTAAATATAACACATAACAGCAGAGAAAATGGAATGGCAATAACAATCTGGATGGTGGGAGAGACAGTTGTGACATCTATATTTCCCTCTCCCAGCCCTTTCACTACCATGTTAACCAGAACTAGAGAGTGTTAAATGTAGGCAAAGGCTGGCTGCAGTAGACAGGCCCTTGGAACAGCTGTTTCTGGCACTATGAAAGCTCTGTGTAGCACTTTGGCCTGCGACATAAGGAGGCACCAGTCAGCACCACTGGTGCAGCTTCACAAGACTGAAACAAAAAAAGTGACACTATCATTTTTTCAACAGGTGAAGAAAGACCTCTTGCCCAGTTTTATAGAGGGTGGGGGAAGCTGTCTATTAAGTTGCCTTTGTTTTTTGTAAGCCATCATCCTTTTGTTCTCCTACCAGCATTTCTCCATGGAAATGGAATAGTATTGTGCTGATGTAAAAAACGACAAGAGCATAATTTTGGGGGGTGGAAATGCAATGTTTTGAGCTTTCTGTTTAAGAGACATTTCCTTCTACAGAAAAGTTACTGAGTTTATGAATGGAACAGATACTTAGATAACTTACAAAATACCACAAAGCTCTTAGCTACTATCCGATAAGGCAAGTTAGCAACAAAGCAAAATAACTTTGTATCTGGCTTATATGTACATCAGTGAGATTACTTAGCATTTTCAAACAATCCACAGTGAATGTTCGATAATCCATTTGCCCTCGGCTGTAAGCAAATGTAAACAAGGTCTTCATGTGCATATCAAAGTGCTATTTTTTGCAATCCAAAGGTAGGTTTTCAAGTTACTCTGGGTAGCCCAAAAGCCTACTTGATAACAACAACAACAACAACAACAACAACAACAACAACATTTTGTGGACACAAAGATTCGCTTAGAAGAACACTGCAAAGGATTGTCATGATAATACTGAAAGTCAATACCAAGCCTGCTTTTATGAAAACATTAGGAGTCTGGGCCAGCCTGCAACCCTCGACAGTGTTTGGAGGAAACAACTCACCAGGGTTTGTTATTCTTTTAAAATACCTGCTTATATTAGCTAAACCTGCCTCATCAGCAAAATAATCATATAACTTGATTAATCTGAAAATCCCTTTTGCATATCCTATGTGTATCCTGGTATCCATAATATGATACCAAGGAAGGCATAGATTTACACTGTTCTTAGTCTTTTATTTTTGAATTGGTCAGAATTGGCTCTAACCAGGCTACTAACCTTGTTGCCTAAGTTTTGCCTCCACTGTCACGGGTGGTATGCTTCTGAATACGTTTCTGGGAACCACAGGAGGGGAGAGTGCTGTTGCGCTCAGGTCGTACTTGCAGGCTTTCCAAAAACATCTGTCTGGCCACTGTGAGAAGAGGATACCTGACTGGAGCAGCCACTGGCTTGATCCAACAGACCCTTCTTCTATTCTTATGTACATACCAAGTTTCTTTAAAGGACTTGGATTATTTGCTTGATGTCTGGCTAAAGTACAACGGAATAGAATACACAGGATGAAACGGTTAAATCAGCTATGATTAAATGGGCACAAGACATTGGTCATGACATTATGTTTGCTGACTGGGAGCAGTTATGGACCACCGGTATAAAGTTCACGGCATGTAATGCCTTAAGAGAGAATATTATGAAAATGATTTATAGGTGGTACATGACCCCAGTCAAGCTTGCAAAAATCTATCATTTGCCCAATAATAAATGCTGGAAATGTAAGGAAACTGAAGGTACTTTCTATCACCTTTGGTGGACGTGCCCAAGGATTAAGGTCTTCTGGGAGATGATCTATAATGAAATTAAGAAGGTTCTTAAGTGTACCTTTCATAAGAAACCAGAGGCTTTTCTCCTGGGCATGGTAGGCCAATTGGTGTCAAGGAAAGATAGGACGTTCTTTATGTACGCTACAACAGCAGCAAGAGTCCTTTTAGCAAAGTATTGGAAGACACAAGAACTACCCACGCTGGAAGAGTGGCAGACGAAGGTGATTGACTATATGGGACTGGCTGAGATGACGGGCAGAATCCGTGACCAAGGAAAAGAGACGGTGGAAGAAGACTGGAAGAAATTTAAACTTTCTCTTAAGAACTGTTGTAAAATTAATGAGTGCTAAAATGTCATGGGCAATGTAAAACAGATTTGCAGCGGTAAATGATTGGGTAAGAGAAAAAGGATTAAAGAAAGTGAATTATAAGTAATTGAGATTAGGGGTTGCTGAAAAAGTTTGAAACAGGGATGCAGAAAAGGGAGGCATGCGGAAGTCGTTGAAATTAGGCTTAAGAAAAAGAGGTTATGAAATTATACGTGTTTATATGTTTGTTTGTCTATGTATTGTGGGTTGTAATGTGTCTTAATTTATGTTGGAAAATCAATAAAAATTTATAATAAAAAAAAAAGTACAACGGAATAGTTTTGTGAGTCACAGCAGATATAAACACAAAAAGAACAGCTTGGAAAATCACTGATAAGTAGTAATACATATCCTTTAGTGCAGGGGTGAGGAATATGTGGCTCTCTAGATGTGGCTGAGCTACAACTCCCTTCTTCCCTGTTGGCTGGGACTGGTGAGAGTGGAATCCAACAATACTTGGAAGCCCACAGATTCCACACATCTGCTTAACTGCCTATATCATCATGATAAACTATGGGAACACTGGAATACTGCAGGGACCAAACCATGTTAGGAAGTATCCACAAAAATAGTTTTAGGGTTACACTGAGGGAAACCATTGGTTTCTAAATACAGCTCAACATTTCTCCATTCCTCACCATTTTTGCATTAATAGCCTCATTGCATATTCTGATAATCAGTGGATCATTATTTCATTAATGAAAAATTTAAAATGTTCAATATTTTAAATGTTTAATAAATAATAGTGCGGCACATTTTAAAATCAACTTCTCCAAGCTATAAGGGACAATGTTCTAAACAGAATAAAACTACGAGAATAATTGTGACATTCCAACATGTAAATCTGTTTCTAAAACACTTTTCAGAGATTGAGTCAATGTATTTAAACAGCCTACTTACTGATTGGAATGAGCTATTTACATTTAACAAGCATAGTAAAACGTTTCCTGTTCAAAATGGGACTTTTTATTCATGGTAAAGCATCCATATCGACACACTAACTAGCACACCTTTACTCCTATCCTTACAATAAATCCCTTAATCTGGAAAGATGGATTATGATTGTCTTCTGTTTTGTAGTTCAGACACAATCTGTCAGGTCTTTTAATGGAAAGTAATGGCACTTTTTGCATAGAAACATAACATTAATTAAACAGAGCAATGCACACAAGACTCAAATATGTGCTTAACTGTAAACCTTCCATTTGTCAGTGATTTGAAATATACGTTCTTCATATAAGACACTATACCTATTACGTAGAATAAAAGAAGTCTTTAAAAATTCTGTACGTTATAAAAATAATAATAACTGACTTTTTGAGGAAGATATTAAAGAACATAATGTTTGCCAACCAGTTTTATGGAGAGAATTGTTTATGCACTACTTAATTGTTTTAATTATTCAGCCATTGAATACACTGATTTACTTGAATATCTAGAGAGTAAAATTTGTAGATTTACTTAATGTAGTATAAGCTCTGTGATAGAAGAGGAATTAGATTCCCGTGTGTACCATAAAGCATGGCTCTGCTGATCTGCGAACGCTTGGCAATCAATTTTTTTAGTTCTTTCTCCATGTATACAAAGGGGAGTCTAAACTTCGACAGGAGCTCTAAACATTGAAACTGAAATAAATTGTTCATGACTGGGTGTCAAAAGCTGATCCATACCGACTCTATAGCCTGGTGCCAGTATGCACATAACTGCCTCAGACAGTGGTACTGGGGTTCAAACCCATATGGGCTGACCAAAAGCCACAGCTGGTTTTTAGTGCTCTTATGAGCATATAATTACTCGCACTCAGAGATAGTTCTCCTTAGCCCCAGTTGGGTCCTTCCTGAGTGTTTGGGAGTTATGGGCAGTACATACAAGTCAGTTCCAGGCTGACTGGCGATCTCCCCAAGTCAAACAGAAGAAACAGATCTAATGGTACCAGAGTACAGTAGCAAACCAGTCATCAAGCAGGATAAATACTCTAAAGGGTGGCCACACGGAAGATGAAGCAAGCCTGTTTCTCCTGCACTGGTGGGTAGGACCCGAGTCAATGGAGTTAAGTTCCAAGAAAGGAGATTCTGACTAAACACCAGGAAAAACTTTCTGACAGTAAGACCTGTTTGACAGTGGAACGGATCCCCTGAAGGTGATGGATTCTCCTTCCTTGGAGGTTTTTAAGCAGAGGTTGGGTGGCCATCTATCATGGCTTCTTTAGTGGAGATTCCTGCGTTGCAGAGGGTTGGACTAGATGACCCTCGGAGTGCCTTCCAACTTTACAATGATAATGATTCTACAATATAGGATTCTAGATTTGGGTAAGGAGCTGGAGGATCATTTCCTTACCATCCGATTGAAATGAATTTTCTCCTTCATTCTGATGTGTATATGGGACAAAGAGATTTTTGACATTCTTCAGATGATGCAGCAGAAATATAACAAATAGACTGACCTTTACACTTCTGTTGCTTGTAAGTGAAGAAAGTGGCCTGTTCCCAGAAGAAGTCACTTGATAAAGATGCCCTGTGGTGCAGACAGGGTGCTTTGTTAGCATGAAGCACATGCTTGACTTTTCCTTTTAATTGGTAATTAATGACTTTGCAGAGACAAAGAGGGTCAGGTATGTAGTAACTGTATAAGTCTTAAGACTAAATGTTAGGATTCACTCCACACACAAAATGCAGACGGAGATAAGTCTTAATGAGTGAGTGCCTCTAGGTTATAAAACAAAGCAAAATTGAGCCTTTAATGACTGAGAATGCCATTTTACTAGGGTCAAGGCTGCACAGGCAACTCCCAATTAAGCTGCAGAGTCTTGAGAAGTTAATGGCTGGTGGCAATGTGTTCTGTGCAGATCCCAATCAGCCCGAGATAAGGAGACATCTTTACTTGCAGGATGTAGTGCAGACAAAGGCATGCTGTCTGATTGCCTTTGAAAATGAATGTTTAGCTCTGCTTCCCTCTACATTTGTACTACAGATGTTTTAATTAGACCTGGGAGAGCTGGGCTGGCAAGGAAACACGTTTACTGTTTACAAAACAGTTTCCTTGGTTCATGAGCCTTAGGAGAGATTTATCTGGGGAGAATTACAAGTGAGAATTAATAGACTTGACTTTGAAAGAATAATAATAAAATACTCAGTTTTCTTTGCTTTGTTTTTAGATTAGCAGGGCTGAAAGCAAAAGCCTTGTATTTTTTCCTCTCCAACTCCCCTAGTGTGTCTTTCAGTAAGGGAATGAGAGACTTATAGAACTACAGAGTTGGAAGGGCTCCCAAGGGTAATCCAGCCCAAATCACTGTAAGGCCGGAGTCTCCAACTTGCCCTTGCAGGGCAGGTTTTCTGGAGGCTTAGAGTGCATGTTCTCTCCTTAAAGCTGGCTGGTGGTGAGGAATGCAGCCAGTCAGGAAGTGGAGAGGAGGCATGGAGGAAGCCAGAGCAGGAGTCTGCCTTCTCCTCCTCCAACGTTAGTCATTGTTCTCTAGACAGGGCCGCCACCGTTGCCACGTGGGGAATCTGGGGTGTTGTAGCCCCATCGCAACAGAGTGCAGAGCTGGGTAATATGTGAGGCCAAACGGACACAGGAGATAAGGGTCTCTGAAATATGCTTGCCTCAAAGACGAATCCACATGTGAGGTCCAGTCCATTCCAAGGGTTGGGCAAACACCAAGAATCCAGATGGAGAGCAGGAAGGTAGAATCAGGAAGCACAGGCATTGCTTCCAACATCTGACTGGACAAAAGCCCTGTTTAAGAAGGCTGAAGCCAGCTGGTTCTCATTTGTGCATTCTCCATGTCCTTTAAGGCGGACCAGCTGCAGGTGGAGTCATTCCGGCTTCTTTCCCTTCTGGTTACAAGCGGAGGGGCGGGGGGGGGGATATACAGTATATATTGGGTTTGAAAGGAACAATATTAAATTACAGGAAATTGGTAAAAAAATAAAATCCTCCTGCACATGGAGCAAATTCTGCCTAAAATAGGGTGGTTGGGTGGCTGAGTCACAATATCTTCAGGGGAAATGTCTGCTCTTAGCTTGAGGAAGGCGAAGCTATGGCACTCCTTGCACAAGAAAAAAGAATTCAGTAATTTCCAAAGATGGATTAGATATCATCTGATTATGCCGAACACTGCCTCCACTGGTCACCATTTTGTGACTGACTCTGCCCCTTCACTTCTATTTTGTGACTAGCTGGCTTAGTCCTATTCACAGATGGCAGAATACCCAAGGATGTGTTCTACAGGAAGTTGGTTTCAGGCACCAGGCACCATTCACAGACCAATTCTGCATCTGCAAACATGACATGAAGGCTAGCAACATCAGCCCTGTGGGAATCCCTTGCAGACAACTGCAGTGCCTGGAGACATACAGGTCATGTATCTATAGCAGTGACCAGAGGAGGAATAACTGGTGGGAGGAGCACAGAGAGAAGAAACAGAATGGTGCAGCAGCACAACCGGATCTGCCCCAGCTGCAACGAAACATGTCTCCCGTATCAGCAACTGAAGGCTCTACAACCTTCAAACAGTTTCACTTCACCTCCAAAGGTGCACTTCTCCATTTTCTCCCAGGACATATGAATGCCAACTAGGCCTCAGTAATTTTTAGCCTTCTCAAGTGAGCCCTGGAGGTAGAAAGTTTGAGAACTCTCAGTCTGGGAAATGAAAAGCTATAATCCAACGCAGATTTTTTTTAAAATCAATTACTGGAATTTTGATGATATTGACTGTAGAGAAGATCATTAAACTTGATGAAGACATTAGTGGTTGTTTTCATATAGTGTGTAAAGTAATTGTTTTACTACTGGCAAGATAAACAGTAAAAAATAATTAAAAACTCTGAATTCCTAGTTGAAGATGTAATTGAATGTCTTATAATTCACACTTTCTAGTCATCATAACTCAGATCTCAAAGAAATTGAAACAGAAACTGATGCCATAGGTCAAGTTAAATTTTAAATAGATGTGATAAGCTCTATTTAAAAGCAATCATTTTAATAATTTTTCTCAAGAAGGCTTAAAACACTTCTATCTCCATAAAGATTACCACCAGAGTTCCTTTTCTAGTTCTATCTGCATGATAGAATTTGTCTGCAAATTAGCATAAGGAAATCTTTGGTATAATATATAACTCACTTGAATCCAATTGGTAATGTTTGCAGATGATATTTTTCTGTTTATCACGAAACCTCACAGTACTGTTCCAATATTAATGCAAATATAGATGTTTTTGTCAATATCTCTGGATATACTATAAACTGGTCCAAATCAGAATTGATGTTAATAGGAAATAACTTTTTGGTTCAACCATTTAAACAATACCAATACATTAAATATCTAGGAATATTAATACCACGAGACTTATCTAAATTAGCATCATTAAACATCAACAAAATATATAATAAGGTATCAATGGATATCGACAGATGGGAGTCATTGAACCTGACCCTGTGGGGAAAAGTCAATGCTCTTAAAATGAACATAATACCTAGACTAGTTTATATCTTAAGAGGAATTCCAATTCACATACCGAACAAATACTGTCACAAAATTAAATCTTTGTTTAGAAAATGCCTTGGGACTCCAGTTTCAAGAATATATGTTGAAAAAATGCAAATACCAAAAAAGGAAGGAAGATTTAGAATTATATCACAGACTTAGAATTATATCACCAAACGTATTTACTGTCAGTTACGCAATTCTGGAGACCCAATTGAAGACAACTGTCCAAATTGGGCTACTTTGGAAGATTCCTATGTAGCACCTTTAGAAAGATGGGCGGCACTTGGGTCTAAATACATTAATACTTGAGATGAATTGAAACGGTAACATCAGTTCAAACGATATGGCACCACATGTACAAAAAAAATTGTAATCTGACCTTTTCTCCTACAACAAAATTATTTTCTGGGGAAACCCATCTTTAAAAATCAGGAAAGAAATGGTCATATGGAAGAGGTGGATGAAACTGGGTATATTAATATTAGACCAGCTGATAAACAAAAATGATGAGTTTTATACATATTCTGTTTTAAGAGACAAATACAGATTACCTACAAATGTTCAATAGCAATATCTCCAGATAAAACACTTGCTAACCACCATCTACGGACCAGCAGCTTTTACAGCCTCAGAGACCCCAGATATATTTAAGCAGTTGATTAATTCTTACGCAACAACAACAAAAAAAGGCCATCAACATATATAAATCTTTGTTACTAGCAAACCAATTTGATATACAGGTATTGAGGGAGGAATGTAATAAAGAATTAGAGATCTTAATTTCAACTACACAGTGGGAAACTGTTTTAAGTGCTATAACAAAGGTATCTCTGGACCTTAAATTGAGGGTCATACAACAAAAAATATTATATTGGACCTCATTATGTTTGTTTAAAAAAGGGCTATCTATGGTATCTAATTGTTGGAGATGCAATAGGAATAATGCTTCTCTAAAGCATATGATTTTTCATTGTCCTGTACTGAAAGATTTTTGGCAGAAGGTAACTGAAACTATCAACAGAACAGAACAGAATAACCTTACATTACAGAGCAAAATATTCTTTTGAATTATATATCCAGCACATGAAACCTTACAAAAAGACAATAAGAGTGGACTCTCAGCACCCTTACCACAGCAAAAACACTGATACAGTGGTACCTTGGGTTACGAACTTAATTCATTCCAGAGGTCCGTTCTTAACCTGAGGTACCACTTTAGCTAATGGGGCCTCCCACTGCCGCCACGCGATTTCCGTTCTCACCCTGGGGCAAAGTTTGTAACCCGAGGTACCACTGTACTGATGAATTGGGGGGGGGATGTGGCTGCTTTCTACAATTGGATTGAAGACTTATGCAAACATATGAACAACTTGCATATAAACACAGACTTGCCATGGACAAATTCAGTTATATTTGGAATGTTGTTGTTGTTTAGTCGTTTAGTCGTGTCCGACTCTTTGTGACCCCATGGACCAGAGCACGCCAGGCACTTCTGTCTTCCACTGCCTCCCACAGTTTGGTCAGACTCATGTTTGTAGCTTCGAGAACACTGTCCATCCATCTCGTCCTCTGTCGTCCCCTTCTCCTTGTGCCCTCAATCTTTCCCAACATCAGGGTCTTTTCCAGGGAGTCTTCTCTTCTCATGAGGTGGCCAAAGTATTGGAGCCTCAGCTTCAGGATCTGTTCTTCCAGTGACCACTCAGGGCTAATTTCCTTAAGAATGGATGCGTTTGATCTTCTTGCAGTCCATGGGACTCTCAAGAGTCTCCTCCAGCACCATAATTCAAAAGCATCAATTCTTCAGCGATCAACCTTCTTTATGGTCCAGCTCTCACTTCCATACATCACTACTGGGAAAACCATGGCTTTAACTATACAGACCTTTGTTGGCAAGGTGATGTCTCTGCTTTTTAAGATGCTGTCTAGGTTTGCCATCGCCTTTCTCCCAAGGAGCAGGCGTCTTTTAATTTCGTGACTGCTGTCACCATCTGCAGTGATCATTCTTACAAATACTATAGTAGGTTAAGATCTGAATTACAGTAACAACTTTGTAAAGTATGCAGTTTTGGGTTCTCCCCCCCCCTTACCCCCTTTACTTTCCCTTCTACGTGGGTGCTATTTCTTTTTCTCTTTTTTATTTACGTCTCATGATGTTTAGTGCGCATATAATTATATACTTTTAAACTTTCAGTAAAGATGCCTGGTAAAAAGAAAAAAGAAAGAATTAGTTCTTGTGGCAATATTTCCCAGCTTCAACATCCTTGAAATTAACCAACTAAATATAAATATCTAGGATGGGGATACACAATTTCCTTTTCTCTTTAATGAAATATTGCAATCATTTTGGTCTATGATAGACCTTCAGATGATTATACACATTTCAGTTTAGTTCACTGATAAGGATACCTGCTGATGAGTTTTATTTACCCCCTACTCTGCTTCCTTATTAAATAATTAAAATAATGATGTTCCCAAAAAAAGAAAGCCTATTTTAAGCAAATTTCTGTACTTCAAAAGGCAATGATTATTCTGATACTGATGTTCTAGGTCTTTCTTGTTAGGTAAGGTTGCAGAGTTCAAAGGAAGAAAGAATATGCGATGTTCAAGCTAATTATGTATGTCTGTTAAAGTGTTAAGTTTACATGAAAATATTCCTGCTGTGCAGTGTGTGAAAGGATTAGCAAGAAAATACATTTTTGGAATATCAATCTTGTTGAGCTTTTTTGGCAAAATTGTGAAAAATGGCAATTTTGAGAAAATTGGCAAAAACATCAGTAATTAATTGATCTTCTGAATGCAGAGATACCTCTTATACCTTGGTGCTATAAATTTTAGAGTACACTCACATATCCTTCCTCAACCTGGTGCCCTGGTGGATAGCACTAATGGGACTTGTAGTCCAAAACAGCGCAAGATTTGTGTAACGAAAATCTGTTGGTTACACAACTGCATGATAGGAGACAAGATCTGCACTAGATAATGTTTATTAGGTGCAGGAATGCACCTGGTAATTTCATTTTTGATCACAACTGTCTTTATAAAGAAAATGAATGGTACCTCGGTTTAAGAACAGCCCTGTTTATGAACTAGAGTATTCGGTTTATGAACTCCGCAAAACTGGAAGTAGTGTCCCGGTTTACAAACTTTACCTCGGTCGAAGAACGAAATCCGAATGGTGGAAGGGCACCGGTGGCGGAAGCCTCATTAGGGAAAGCGTGCCTCGGTTTAAGAACAGACTTCTGGAATGGATTAAGTTCGTAAACTGAGGTACCACGGTACACATTTTAAGAGAAAGTACATAAAACTGGAATGTTAACCTCATTAATTACCTGGAAAGCTCAAGGGATGGTTCAAAGACTTCAGTAAAGGATTCCAGTTTTACTGCTCTGGGCACCACAGTTCAAGAAGGACACTGACAAACTGGAACGTGTCCAGAGGAGGGCAACCAAAATGGTCAAAGGCCTGGAAATGATGCCTTATGAGGAACGGCTAAGGGAGCTGGGCATGTTTAGCCTGGAGAAGAGGAGGTTAAGGGGTGATATGATAGCCATGTTCAAATATATAAAAGGATGTCACATAGAGGAGGGAGAAAGGTTGTTTTCTGCTGCTCCAGAGAAGCGGACACGGAGCAATGGATCCAAACTACAAGAAAGAAGATTCCACCTAAACATTAGGAAGATCTTCCTGACAGTAAGAGCTGTTCGACAGTGGAATTTGCTGCCAAGGAGTGTGGTGGAGTCTCCTTCTTTGGAGGTCTTTAAGCAGAGGCTTGACAACCATATGTCAGGAGTGCTCTGATGGTGTTTCCTGCTTGGCAGGGGGTTGGACTCGATGGCCCTTGTGGTCTCTTCCAACTCTATGATTCTATGATTCTATGATTCAGTGATCACCGTTGACCTCCTTTCAATCTTGGTGTCAATGCAAAGCTATTGTCTTTCAGGTTATAATTTATCAGGAATTCAATGTTTCAGCTAAATAACAGAAGAAGCTTGATTCTAAACATTTGTGCTGGCATATCTAGTTGTAGCACCATTATAACATCACTGCAACACAAGCATAATGTCATTTCATGATGAGCTGGTGTAAGAATTATTAAGCCTCTCTCTTAATTACTTGCAGTCTGATGTTGCAGCTCTGGAGACTGGATGGTAGGAAATATTGTTTTATGATCTGCTAATTGATTAGGAAAAGGCCAGCAATTAAGTTGAAAGAGATAAATTAACAATAGGGGCTACCAAACACATATTTGTAATCAAGAAAACATTTGGACAACATTTTTAACTCTACAACCCTAGCAGATCAAAACTGGAAAGCAATTTTAGCAAAATGTTCTAGAAGCTGGAAAGTGGATAATAAAATTCCATGTAACCAGGTAACACAAAGCATAAGATTTCTAAGCTAGCTAAGTAAGAAAACAGAGAGATGAGTCTTAAACTTAGACAAATATTACTGAGGGAGAATGGAAAATTGTAAATTATCACACCAGCAACACAGTGGTACCTCAGGTTACATACGCTTCAGGTTACAGACTCCGCTAACCCAGAAATATTACCTTGGGTTAAGAACTTTGCTTCAGGATGAGAACAGAAATCATGCTCCAGCGGCGCGGTGGCAGCAGGAGGCCCCATTAGCTAAAGTGGTGCTTCAGGTTAAGAACAGTTTCAGGTTAAGAACAGACCTCCAGAACGAATTAAGTTCTTAACCCGGGGTACCACTGTACACCCTAAATAATAAACATTCAGTTTTCAGTCTTAAAAATAGCTTTTTGAAATGCAAGGCCTCAGTAATTTTTAGCCATCTCAAGTGAGCCCTGGAGGTAGAAAGTTAGTCAAGGAAGGCAGTGGGGCTTCTCTATAGTTTAGGAATTCAGGATGTTTGTGCATCTTTTATAATTGAAAGAATGGACCTGCTTTGAAAATGCTTACAGGCATCTAGCATACCAGCCAACTGTCCCGCTTTGAATATGAAAAGTAAACCTCATTCTATTTCTCTCCCATTTTTCCTACAGTGAGGTGTACATGCACAATGCAAACAGAAATTCCTTTAAAAATTTATAACACCTGGCAGAGAGTCTGTTAAATATGCAACATATGTGGCACAAGAAAATTTACAAAACTCATGACCTAACTTTGGTTGCCTGTTTTATGCAGACTACCAGTCAGTATGTCAGAGAATCACAGCAATGCAATCTCATTTTATTCATTATGTTAACCTATAACATTTGTGGAACACCCTCCCTTCAGATGTCAAAGAGATAAAGAACTACCGTATTTTTTGCACCGTAACACTCACTTTTTTCCTCCTAGAAAGTAAGGGGAAATGTCTGTGCGTGTTATGGAGTGAATGCCTACGGATGGCGGGGGGATCTGCTGCAGTCGTGAGCAGAGGATCCATGGTTCCCCTTCCTTCCCTCCTCCGTGGCTCGCTTTGAAACAACAAAGCAGGAGAAGAGCCGCTGAGTGGGGAGGAGAGAGGGACAGAGAGCCTGCTTGCTTTAAACGAGCAAAGCGGGAGAGGAGAGGAGCCGCTTACACGAGTCCAGAGCTGTTTTTTTCAGTGAGCTGGGGAGGAGGGAGAGAACAGTTCGCTAAATAGCAGCAAAGTTTTTCGCAAGCAGGCTCTCTGTCCCTCTCTCCTCCCCACTCAGCTGGCTAAATAGCAGCAAAGTTTTTCAGCGAGCAGGGAGGAGGGAGAGAAGCAGAGCCTTTAAAGGAGCAAAGTGGGAGAGGAGAGGAGCCTTCTCCTCTTATACCCCTCTTCTGCATTATTAACAGCATCCTTCTCCACCCACCCCACGTGTGTTCCTTGTCCCTTGAGTGCTTTTCCTTCCCTCCCCACTTAAAACGTGGTTACAAAGCACAGATCCACAGGGATCCTCAGGATTTTGGCACTGGGTCACCCCAAATTCACCATCAGATCACATAGCATGTCCATGGCTACAGCTTCCACCAAAAAAATCACGCACCCACTGTTGCCTGGGCCGCAGTAGTGCAAAAACGTGGTTACAAAGCACGGATCCACATGGATCCTCAGGATTTTTGCATTGGGCTACCCCAAACTCACCGTCAGATCACATGTCTGTGGCCACAGCATGAACCACAAAAATCATACATCCACTGTTTCGTTTAGATTTTTTTTCTTGTTTTCCTCCTCTAAAAACTATGTGCGTGTTATGGTCTGGTGCGTGTTATAGAGCGAAAAATACGGTACATAACTTTTAGAAGACATCTGAAAGCAGCCCTGTATTGGGAAGTTTTTAATGTTTGATGTTTCGATATATGCTGTAAGCTGCCTAGAGTGGCTGGATAAACCCAGCTAGATGGGTGGGGTATTATTATTATTAATAATCATTGTTATTATTATTAAAAAAGCTTTTGAGAGTAGCTTGTCTCTTCTGGGCAAATTCATATTGGAACTGAGCAATTACAAAATCTTATTGACTACTTCATAGGTGAAAAATTTAATTTTGGCCAATTCTACTTTGAGCAAACATTGCCTTTAGGATCACAGAACATAGGAAGCTGCCTTACACTAAGTCAGACCAATGGCCCGTCTAGCTTAGTACTGTCAACAATGATTGGCAATGGCTCTCCAGGGTTTCAGACAGGAGATATTCCCTGCCCTACTTGGAGATTCCAGAAATCGAACCTGGAACCTTCAGCATACAAAGCAGGTGCTTTAGCCCTAAGCTATTACCCTTAATAAATTGTATTGGTTTTTATTTAGTACAATTATACCCCACATTTCTTGCATCATCAAGGAGTCATCAGGTAGAACAGCAATAGGCATAACTGATTTTCAAAGTAAGTACATTGATGATTCTAGTCTATGATTAGTGTCCTGGACTACACAACATTTACAGAAATCCTTCTGATTTCTGTGCAATTTCCTTAGGTATTTGCCAAAAAGTTCACCTTCACTAAATGCTCTGCCCTATTTGCGCCTCCCTGAATAAATGCTAGGAAAATGCTTTCCTCAAAATCTAAAAACAAGGTGGGACAATTGAAAGGGGAATTACAGTTTATAAGAAACCAGTTGTACTCATCTTTATGAGTCTTTGTCTAGGACATGAGGAGAAGGAATGTTTTTGGAGAACACATTCAACATGGCATCTGTTTATTATATGATACCTTTTCTGTTTAGAATCAGTATGGTCTGCTGATTAGCTTTTGATTAACTAATGCATTGCTGATGAAAATGGCTAATTAGAACCCAAATTATTTTATTAATGGATTCAAGTTTACTTCCTCCTAGAAAACAACATGAAAGACTTTAGTATCATATGTCAGCTTTTCATGCACTGACCTAATTCTGTTACTCAAAATGGATGCACTGTGAGAAAATCTGTGTCCAAAACACACCCAACAGAATGATGCAAGAATTCAAAGCTGTGTGTGTGTGTGTATGTGTGTGTGCATGTTTGTATACATCAGTTCACCATATATAACCAGTTGGAACATTATTTTTCAGAATATGCTCTTTTAATTACCTGGATTAGATCCAGCTCCTTAACTCTCAGTGAAATCAGTAGACTGTAACTGTGTTTAACCATAGTGAGATTGTATGCATATTTATTATAAAATATATTTATTCTTTTCAGGTAATGCAAAAAAGACGCATTCATCCTGATGATATGAATAGATATATCATTGCATTAAATATTCCAGTAATGAATAAAATAATAATAATAAAAAGGTGAAAACAATCCTCTTCAACAAGGTCTTTGGCTGATTATTAGTCTATGTCCTTTTAAATATGTTCATGGAAGGGGGGGCTTATTGGTTTGCTTTGTTTTATTATGTACTTTGCAGTTTTATTCTGTATTTTATTCTGTGAACCGCCCTGAGATCTTTGGATGAAGGGCAGTATGCAATTTTTTAATTTAACAACAACAACAATTTTATTATGATCCTTTAATGCCAAAGCAGATGTCAGATATCCAATGAATTCTAAAAATAGTATGTGCATCACTTTTAAGAACTGCCCTGTCTTTTGTTCTACTGAATTGGGGGCCAGGGGGGATGCCACAAGTGGTTCTGGGAGAGCAACAAGTTGATAGAGATATCATATTGTGATCAAAGTACAGTCTGTTTTAATTGTCCAGGAAATGAAGGTAAATTAGAAATAGTCTGATGCTATTTCAGGGCCAGTGCTTCAATGTATAAATAGTTGTGCAAGCAAGCAGGGAGAGGGGAAATAGCCTTTTTCTGGGCAAACATACACATGTGCATACACGTGGGCACAATGCCAAGGTGCTGAAACACTTCACAGGATTTCCATGGCTATCTGACACAATGGGGTGTGAGTTTGATAGTGGAAATTGTACAATGCGTAAGTAACAAACATGCAAAGCAAAGAGAGATTAAAACCTTATTTAACTTCCTAGAAAGGAGATTTGTTATGTAGTTTTCAGAATTGGGGCGATATTTAAAATCTCTTTAAACTGTAGCAAGAGTTTTGAAGGTTGATTAGCTAAAATTTTCCTGCTTGAGATTAGTGTCCAGTTTTTAATCTGGGCCTTTTCTTCTCCTTATGCTATCATTGTTACCAGAACTTTAGTTTTTATAAATCTTCTGAGCGGTTTATGGGATGCATAGGAGCATTAGTCCTTCTAGCTCAGTAGTGCTTATGCTGACTGGGAGTAGCTATCCCACCTGCTTCCTTGAGCAGGAGTGCCCTTGGCCGAATTTAGGTCTGTGTGAGACATGCACATGCACTGGGCACTGAGCTGAGGGGGGCCATCTCAAAGCCTGGTTAGTGAGGCACTGGGCTTTGGGAAGCAGGCATGAGGCTCCAACAGGGTCCTAAAGTCCACCTACCTTCTTCCCAAAGCCTAGTTAATACTTTCCCAGCTTTGGGAAGAAGGTGGGAGGGATCTAGGACTCACCTTTGAGAAGGCACTGAGAGGGCTGGGGGAACGCCATACGTTGGCCTCACACAGGGTGCCATAATACCCAAGTCCACCACTGCCCCTGAGCTTAGTTCCCTACACAGAACTCAAGACCTATCAACCCTGTCATGTAGACACAGAGGCACACATGCTGTGCACCCGGGGGTGGGGCTTAGCCGTCCATGGAGGCGGGGCGGCGATGTCACCCCTCTCAGAGATGACACCCAGGGTGGACCACACCCACTGCACCCCCTTCCTCCGCCAGTGTGTAGACATCCTTCTCTTGCTCATACCCCAGGTACACAAGTTCCTCAAGTAATTTGCAAACATTTTATCATTAACAAAGAGTCCAATGTTGCAGGTTCACCTTTGTGGGTAGGAGATGGATCAGGCCCCTACAGTTCAGATCATATAATTACTATGACAATAGGTGAGTGTGTTTTTTAAGAGAATCACATGATATGGTTCACTGAACATTAATTATGATGTGTCATTTAATTATGAAAGTCTAATTTTCTAAACAAAGTGTTTCTTTGTAGAAACCTCACCATTTTTCTGAGCTACAGTAGTACAATGGTTAATAATAATTATTCCTATTGCCTAACAGCATGCAAGAGAGCTCATTGAATCCCACACATGCAGATCAGTGCCAAATCCTGGCTTCTTTATTGCAAGCACATTCTTTACTATTGTCATTAAAGCCATCATATGTTGGCCTCCCAAATTTCGTGGGTGTTTTTAATCTAAAATAATGCATGCCTTTGTGTCCAAGACAGAAAGGCATACCGAAGAGGTGTGATGAAGAAGTGCATAGTAAATCGTTGGCCAGTATAAAATTAACAAGAAGTTTAAAGATGTCAATTTATCATGCATTTGTAGCAGCCAAATTATACACAGATTTAGGAGTCCCTCAGTACCCGTTCATGTGATGCATCGTAATGGTTCTCAGGAGCTATTAAATCCTTCAGGGCAAAAACAAACCTACAGAATTTTACACCTACATTAAACTGCCTGGCGAACTTCTCCCCTAAGCATGTTGCTTCATGGGACCAGATTACACAGTTCACATTGTCGCAATAGCAATACACAGATCAAAACTCCAATTTATATCATCACAGATGTTCACTTGTTAAACTACAGTAGGAAGATAGAAAAAAGTACTTATTAGAATGAAAAGTAAATTTGTTGTTGTTTAGTCGTTTAGTCGTGTCCGACTCTCCGTGACCCCATGGACCAGAGCACGCCAGGCACTTCTGTCCTCCACTGCCTCCCGCAGTTTGGACAGACTCATGCTGGTAGCTTTGAGAATACCATCCAACCATCTCATCCTCTCTCGTCCCCTTCTCCTTGTGCCCTCCATCTTTCCCAACATCTGGGTCTTTTCCAGGGAGTCTTCTCTTCTCATGAGGTGACCAAAGTATTGGAGCCTCAACTTCACGATCTGTCCTTCCAGTGAGCACTCAGGGCTGATTTCCTTAAGAATGGATAGGTTTGATCTTCTTGCAGTCCATGGGACTCTCAAGAGTCTCCTCCAGTACCATAATTCAAAAGCATCAATTCTTCGGCGATCAGCCTTCTTTATGGTCCAGCTCTCACTTCCATACATCACTAGAAAAGTAAATTAGAGGAGGATTAAACTATGCAGAACAAGAAAAGTGTTGCTTATTTTTGGTGTATAATTATGGGTTACGCTGCAAATTTTAAATTTTGCCAGCAACCTGCATCATACAACAGTGTGCTTCTTTTTTGCTTCCTTATGCATGTATTTATTTATCCATATTTGCCCCAGCATGCATGTTGAACTATTTATATTTTCTTTCTTTCTATATGTAGGTGTAATCTGTCTTACAAACACTTTAAGTGGGAAATCCTATGACAAGATCTGCTGCAATGAACAGGTTAAGTTACAGTGGATCTCTGGCTTAGCAAGTTGATTCCCTTCTCAGATGGTCCCAAGTCCCCAAACCTGGATCAGCTAAAGATCCGCTGGTGTAACTTGCTTATGCTGGCTCATCCAAGGTTCAGCCAGCCTAGCCAAAGCTAGCTGAGACAAGGCCAGTGTAAGTCAAAATAAGAGGGTGTTTCGCTTGTTTTTTAAAAAAGTTAAAAACAGAGTATTTAAAAACATTCAAAAGAATATTAAAATCAACAGTATCTAAAAAGAGAGAAAATACGTCTAACATTCTGCATGACTGAATAAGGTAAAGGTAAAGGGACCCCTGACCATTAGGTCCAGTCGTGGCCGACTCTGGGGTTGCGGTGCCCATCTTGCTTTATTGGCCGAGGGAGCCGGCATACAGCTTCCAGGCCATGTGGCCAGCATGACTAAGCCGCTTCTGGCGAACCAGAGCAGCGCATGGAAACGCCGTTTACCTTCCCGCCAGAGTGGTACCTATTTATCTACTTGCACTTTGACGTGCTTTCAAACTGCTAGGTTGGCAGGAGCAGGGACCAAGCAACGGGAGCTCACCCCGTCGCGGGGATTCGAACTGCCAACCTTCTGATCGGCAAGTCCTAGGCTCTGTGGTTTAACCCACAGCGCCACCCGCGTCCACATGACTGAATAGGCTTGCCTAAATAAAATAATAATAATCAGGCACCAGAAATAGTACACTGAAAGTGTCCGCCTAATGTCTTTAGGCAGGGAGTTCCAAAGTGTAGGTGGCACCACTTTAAAATATCAAGGAACGAGGACTGTGCAGAATAAGGACTGTGTAGCACAAGCAATCCAGCGGGGGGGGGGGGAGAGAGGAAGCACAATTATAGTTCAGAATTCTTCAAAGACGTTATAGGCGAGAGTGGAAAAATTTTGAATCACTAGAAGCAAAGGTAATAAATAACCAACAGTCTGAAATTTCATTTAAAAATGAAGAGTGCAAGTCAAAACCTGCTCCTCCAGCATCATCACCCCTTTTCCCTATTAGACGCACACTGTATATCACAGCTTGGAGGACTCTTGCATTGTCTGTCTCTTTTGTAACCTCTGCACTGAGTAATGTCATAGAAAGAAATGAAGGGTCAGAGTAGAGCACCATTGATAGCACTGCTCAAGGCTAATTTAGCAACAATATTCTCTACAGGATATATATAGAGAGAGTCCCCTACTTTAGCAGAGACTGACAGAACGAAACAAATCACTAGCACCTTGGGCAGTCGAATGAGGTGTCCCCCTGCATCACAATTTATTGACTATGACAGCAGAAGACTGGGTCAAGTGACCAGGGCTGTTCTACTTACTCTGTCAAAAAGCCCACGGTAATAGCCAAACTGCCTTACAGAAATGCATTCCTCCTATGTAAAATGAGAACAATTCAGCCTCAGTAAACTCCTGGGGTAAGGTTACCAGATTTTTTTCAATGAATCCGGGGACATTTTCCAACTTCAATGGATTTTGTATGGGGACTGATTTGTAAATCCGGGGATTGTCCCTGGGAAATGGGGATGTCTGGTAACCTTATCCTGGGGTGAGTTAAAGAATGGAATGAATGGACAAATTTGGCATGGATAGAAATAAATATAGTTTTTTGGGAAGGTGTTACATCCTTGCCCCAATTCATCCTGTTCTAAAGTATTGAGAATAGGCAAAAGGGTTTTTTACTTCTAGTCCAAATAGCTGGTGACCTATGATTTTTTTCAAAAAAATCTAGGGTATGAGACCTAACTAGTTCTACTCTCTCTAACTAATGGTTGATATATCATATGCTACAATGTTTGGAATAATCTCAAATTTTTACTTTACACTGAGCTAAAGGAAAATATAATTGAATAAGCATTGTATCTTTTTGTTATGGTGTGTGTGTGTGTGTGTGTGTGTGTGAGAGAGAGAGAGAGAGAGAGAGAGAGAGAGAGAGAGAGAGAGAGAGAGACTGTACCATAACAGCAATGCTGAATTTGCTGATAAGGAGTTCATTTAGGATTTCAAACATGTCACATTTTCTACCAACCACAGTACAAGCTGATATAAGCTAAGCTGGGAGGTGACCATTGGCCTTTTATGAGAGATAATTATGTGAAAAAGTTAAAAGTAGAAGAACTGTACAACTTGCATCATTCCACCCCCGAACCAAGCCGCCCGCTCGGTGAGTCCCTGCGCACTGTGCTAAACCGGCGCAGCGCAGAGCGGGGACTCGCTTCTACGGTGCCAGAAATCACATCTGCGATCCACATTCTGCGCAGACGCGATCCAGCCCACGGAGCGCTCTCTGCGGGAGTGAACTGACCCAGGCAAGGTAAACCTTGCCAACCCCTGCTCTAAAGGCTCGAGCAGACAATCCACTTTCCCCAGTTTTCTATTCTCCTTTTCATACTGGCACTCAACATAACATGACTCTTATATTTCACAGCCTGCTATCCTTTCGATGATGGTTTTTGATACTGATTGATTGATTGATTGATTGATTTTAAATTCAAGGTTTCTAAAATTTGAATTCAAGGTTTGGATATGTTGGTGCTAGAAAAAAGTAAACACACATGGCAAATTAGAAAATAGAATATTGGTGGATATTGTTGGTGAAGAGAAGTTCATGGCACACTGGGATGTGGCAGTAGGTACTCATTTCTCCAGGTGTAATGAAGTCACGGATCTAAAACAATCAAAGCCAGTTTCACCTTCACAAGTACATGGTGTTTCTCTTAATTTGAAACTTAGAAGCACGAACTATGTTCTAAGTTTGGCTCAGAAGTTCTATCTAAGGTAGCAGATGTGCTTCTGGAACCATCTGCTCCTTGTGAGCAGGAAATGTATCCCTATAAATAATTCTCATGCATATGTTCTGTATTTGGGGAAATGTGTGTTCCACATCATTATTTAAGTTCCTTTTTTTCTTTCTTAACTTGCAATGTGTTTCTGCCATGCACTCTTTCTATCACCCTGGGGTTGTGGGGAGGGACTGAGTAATTTTTTTGTGGGGGAGAGAATCCCTTTGTTTTATTATTCTTTCCAGAAAGGATCAAAATCTTTGTAAGGCTTGTTTAAGGCTGCTTGTTTGCTTATTTGTTACACACAGATCTGGCTGTTTGGATATCTGAATCTGTGGTGTACATAGCAAGATTTAGATACTAATTCCTCATGTTTGGGTAAATGAATATTTTTATAATGAATGTTTGGATAGCGGGACCTGTGGGTATTATAAAAATGACCCACATTTCAACATATGTTGATATTACTAGTTAATCCTCATTTGAAACTTCTCAGTATACCTTTTCAGTTGCACTCAAAATCTCTGTGCTTTCAAGTAACAATGGGGTGTATGTTTCGATAAATGAGTTTCATATTGAGTTATCAGGATTCATGTGACTTCTAAAATTGAAATATAAGCTTAGATGTTGAATAAAGGTTTCATCTTTTCCATATGGTCAAATGTATAGCCATTCCCAGGATGAAACCCCTACATCGATCTATGTAAAATAAATTTATGAGGAAGCCCTTCAGTGTCAGAACTGAAGATTTACTCTAATTTGGATTTTAGCCAGAAACGAACAGTTTTACAAGCAAACACATTTATTTGACTGCTATACGTCAAAATGGTTGTAACAAATAAATCTTCAGACAGCCATGGTCTTATGCTTGCACGATGTTGAAAGTACCAATCTCACGACATATGTTTGTAGTTTGAAGCTTGATATAAACTTCTGATTTAATATAAATTTTACCTCAGAAATACAGCACAATAAACTACAGAACTACCAAATTCAAGTACTATTGAGCACCACTGATTTCAACACAATAAGTAAACTTTATTGGACTGAAATCAAGCACATATATTTTCATACCTTTTTTCAAATATTTTAGCTTTTAAGCAATCCTCTCTCAATATCCAATCTAAGTGATTGTCAGTTACTTGGGAAGAAGAAGAAGAAGAAGAAGAAGAAGAAGAAGAAGAAGAAGAAGAGTAGTAGTAGTAGTAGTAGTAGTTTGGATTTGATATCCCGACTTTCACTCCCCTTCAGGAGTCTCAAAGCGGCTAACAATCTCCTTTCCCTTCCTCCCCCACAACAAACACTCTGTGAGGTGAGTGGGGCTGAGAGACTTCAAAGAAGTGTGACTGGCCCAAGGTCACCCAGCAGCTGCATGTGGAGGACTGGAGACGCGAACCCGGTTCTCCAGATTATGTGACTACTGCTCTTAACCACTACACCACACTGGCGCAGCTTTCATGTACTTACTTCTTTGGGACTTTTGAGAAGTTGTTGGGAACTCTCTGTTGGAAACAGGGACACTGCACTTCACATGGACCCTTGATCTGAACCAACAGGGATCTTCTTCATTTTTGCAGAGAGCATCTTACCTCAAACGATTTTGTACATTTTTTTCTTGCCTAGCCTGTTACCAAACTCATTATTCTCATTGGAAGGACCTGGACAGGATGAACATGCAAAGAATGAAATAAGAGGCAGGGTACAGTCAACTACACTCGGATACTGACTGGGCACATTCAAAATATAGTCATAGCAGTCCAAGCCATTTCCATAGCTATCAACGTTTCCCTTTTTTAAAGGGAAATTCCCTTATTCCGAATAGGATTCCTCGCAAGAAAAGGGAAAAGTTGACAGCTATGGTCATTTCAGCTATTTTAATGCTTCAGAATTGCCTGATAGACAAGCATTCTCTTATGTAATTTTTTTTTATAGATGCAAACCTTTATTGTCAATAAAAGTGATATCCAGTGGAGGCTAGTCATTTAGGGCACGTAGGCCACCTCCCACTACTCTCCATATGCCCTCACCTGCCTGCCTTCTTATTTACAGCCAATCAGGGTGGCTCTGCTGCAGCTTGTTCTGGCTCCATCTACTGCTGGTCTCTCTGTCTTCTGTGCTATCAGGGCCAATGGGCACCAGCCACTAGTGGCAATATCTTTTAAGCTATTAACTTCAGAGCTCATTTCTTAAGAGAATCAGAAGCACTTCAAGCAGCTGCTGTATGTCCTTGAAAGTATCTTTTACACTTTTCCCCACTGATCCTAAGTGAGAAAAAACTCCTTCATGTCAGTTCAAGAAATCCTCTTGAACAGAAGCTGAAAAGACCAAATCCTGTTTTCTCAATTTTCCTGCTTTAAGTTGTCAATGAAATTACTCCATTCTTCACTGCCTTTTCAAACATCTCTACACCACTTGTGAGATCCAAAGAATTGCTATATAAAAAAAACTATCTCTTTTGTGTTCCTACACTCATGTAAAATATTCAGCTTGTTTTTTATTTTCCTCATCAGGCGGGTGGTCTTTCTTGCACTTATTTTCAAATACACAATAGAGTTATTGCCTCATATTGCAGTTATTGCCTCATTTTATTGAATCAACATGTTTATTATTAATTTACAGCTACCTGATGATAGCTGGAAATGTTTGATTTCCCCAGAAATATGATATCTGGAACAGCCAATCAGTGCCAAATTTTACAGAGGTTTGATTTCCACTGCTAGCATTGCCATTTGGGAGTATGGATAATATTCATGGAGAACAGCTACACCCCACTATGCCACCTCTTTTGTTCATGCCTGTCACATCCATTGTTTCCCATCTGTTCTTCCTTGAAAGATTCTAGCCCTTCAGATATCATGCAATGAACATAAGGACATAATAGAGTCACGTAGCAGCATTTTGCTATTCACTGAGGACATGGATCGATACTATTGTCTTGGGGGTGGAACATTGCTTCGCATGCAGATGGTGCAGTCTTGGGCACAGCACCTGTGGTTAAAAGAACTGGGTAGCATGTGACATGAAAGACTCAGAATAGAGTGATAGTGGGTAGCTTCCAGGCTACAGCCCTAATAGGTCCACAAGACCTCTGAATTTTGCCTGCTAGGTCATTTGGGGCAAACTACATTCACCTTGTGAATGTCAAGCCATGGCAGCAAGGAAAGAATAGGGAATGCGCTCTAAGTGCACTCCTACTTCTTTTACTCCCATGCTTTGAATTCATCACTTTTTTATCCATCCTTTGCATCTGTCTCTTGGGAAACAACTGGCATCATATGATGTTGCCTGATGTCATAGAATGTCAGGTGATTGACAGGTCAGAAGTCACACCCACCTGTCAAAATGGATCAAGGAGGGTTGGCCATTTATGAATCTGGCCCTCTGACCAAAAAAAAAAAAATAGTGGTTCCCCATCCCTGGAACGGAATAGTGAACTAGATGGAGAAGTAGCTGATAGGCAGTGGCTGTTTGCCTTCCTCCAGTATCAGAGGGGTTTGCCTTGAAACCCATTAAAATGGAGCAGAAAACAACATTTTAGCAGGGGTTTCAATGCAAATCACTTCACGATCCTGGAGTAAGCCTGTGCCTTCAAAAAGGCACATCACCTGTCACCATTGTATCTCAGGTGCTGCTGTTCATAGTTTGTGTTTCATTTTGGAATTCAGGCACGGTGGAGATTGTAGTATCTTTATGGTATCTAGTATATTTATACATATACACAACATTAGCCTACAGTGAAGGGGTTCACAGCATTAACCCTCCAGAAGTGTCTTGTTTCTCCTGTAGGCAGAACCTTGGATGCAAACAGTAATCAAACATTGTGCTCTGACTTTCTCTTCAGCTTCCTGCTTTGCTTCTAGGTCATATCCCTGCAAACTCTACTCTAAATTCCACCTTTTATCCTTCTCACTAATGGTGGGCTATGGGAGGGTCCCCACTTGTTTGCTGTTTCACACAGAGCTCCATTCCTTTGTTTCCCTTAATGACCCACCCCCCAGGTGATAGCATCATGAGGAAGCTAGCTGAGCTTATATTTCACATTTGATGGATCCAGGGATCCAGGAAGCTTTCCTGTCTTGATTAGCTTTTAACACTTGCTGGATCCAGGAATTAGTCTGGCACCCACAAACTCGCAGAAATTTTGCCTGGAATGTGCCTTTGAACATTAATAGTACATTTGGCTTATCTGGATGGAGAATACTGTAGTGAGATGGGGGGGTGAACAAGAAATGTGGCTACATCCACTGACGTGTGGCCCCTGGAAGTTTGCTCATATGGGAATGTGGCCCTTAACCTAAAAACATTATCCATCCATCCCTGCTATAAATGAACAAACCTCTGTGTGTGTGTGTGTGTGTGTTTGTGTGTGTGTGTGCGCGCACACACACACACACACACACACACACACAAACTCCAGCATCTATGAAGTTATAAGAGTTGGGGTTACAAAGGATTACTATGACCTTTAAAGCATGCTGATTTAATTACTTCTGTTTGCTCAAAGCATTCATGTTGCAAGGAACACTCTCCTAAGGAACAGAACAACATAGACTGTAAAGTGAACAGTTGCATTTGAAGTGTTTACAGTCATGGGCTCCATTAGGATTGTGGCCATTTTGTCATTTACCTCCTGATGTTTTCAATCACGAGTATCTCTCTACCACAGTCTCCACTTCATTCGCTACCTAAAATGCTCTGCTATTTTCCAATTCCTAACGGGTTCCCCTCCCCCCTGCTATTTTGGATTCAGCTCCATTTATCCTGTCATTTTATGAGAACTTCTAGAACTGTACATTTTGGAAAGAGAGACTATAGCTGAGTGATAAATTTCTAGATCATCAGACATTATGTAAGTTCAGAGAACTGAGAAAGATTATCTGTGTGTGTGCGCACGCACGCACGCGTGTACACACACAAACACAATTTGCATCTCATCTCTTATAAATAGTATATTTTGTCATTTATGTTTTGGATTGTTAAAAAATGCACGGGGGTGGAAGTTACAACAAAAAAGAAAGTATTTAATTGTAACAACAAATGGCAAAGCCAGCTTGTTAAGTGACATTAGGAAGAAGAACATATGGATCACTGTGTCTTTCTAAAAGTGTGAATTCATCTCAAATCTCATTTGCCTTAAGTATAACAAAAGTAATTCCCTTCAGTGCAAATTTTCATTTCTTTTTTGGTCATATTATATATATATATATTCCTTTCCCATGCTAGCTCCCATCTGTATATGATTATGCTTTGTGGTGAGGAGCATAGCTGAAATACTGTAAAGTGTAAAATATATACACTGTGTATGTACATTGAACATAAAGGAAGAAATTCTTTCAGCTCCTGTTTAGAAAGCTTTTTTTACTTTTTAGCTTTTGGAAGAAAAATAAACAGAAATTTTCTTTTAAAAGTATTGTGTCCTTTTGCTGCTGTCTACTACTTAGAATAATAGAATTCTAGAACTGGAAAGTATTCCAAGGGTCATCAAGTCCAATCCACTGCAATGCTGAGATCATGGCTAAAGAATCCTTGACATATGACCATCCAAGCTCTGTTTAAAAGCCCCCAGTGAAGGAAAGTCCACCATTCCACTTTGGAACAGGTCTCACGGTCAACTTGGGCTGTTGATTAATCATTGATTCACTCCAATACAATTCTCTGACTTGTACAAAAAGTCCAAAATCTATTATTCCATTTTAAAAAATAAAATAAAAACCCCAAATATTACTTTTTTCTGTACCCTTTCTTTTCTTTTATTAAAACATTATCAGGTAGGAAAGCTGAGAAGATGAAAGAATATATCTAGCCAAGTAAAACTTAAACATGCTAAATAATTTGCTATAGAAGCAAATGACTATTATTGTTAGGGTCTTATTACTATAGTGAAGTATAAACTGAGCCAAACCATCAGATCTGCTGGCTGGAGGGGGTTATGATGTGGCAGAGGGGACTCTCCAGGTAGAAAAAAGTTTTGCAAGGGCAAGCGTCACATTTACTGTAGAAGCTCCTGATATCAGTGATAGAAAGTTTTGTGGGCATATTTTTCACTGACAGTAGCTGTTTTAAGCCCTAAAACAGGGTACTCTGGGGTGGGTGGGAATGAATAGATATGGACTTGGATACAAAGCCCCTTCATTCTTCCAAGAGACCCAAAGAGTATTCTCATAAACTACCTTTGAACCAACCAGCAGGATAAAAAGCTTCAAAAAAACCAACTAACCACACTAGCTTAGAGCTGGCATAGTTAATTCTCTACACACAGTGCCTTCGGGGGGAGGGCTTACAAAATTGGTGCAAAGAAAACAAACCCCCCCCCCACACACACACAGACATCCCACTGTGGTGAATGCAAGTCAGCCAGACTCTGGGGGCTGTAGAAATTAGATTTTATTAAAATTTTAAAATTCAGTATCAGGACTTGGTCTGGAAGCTCCTCCAATCTCCTCCAATTAACCCTGCTCCCCCCTGCAACTTTATTTACCAGTGGGTGAACATAGCCTCAGGGACCAGAGAGGTTACACTCAAAACAACTGAGTTTAAAGTTTAGCAATAGCTTATTAAGACACACATGGAGCTTTTCCACACTTCCTTTTGTCCCGGTGTCATGCATGTGTACACCTCCAGGTGCCCATCACATGTTCTTCACATAAATTCAATGTTCCAAGATGTTTATTTGGGTCTCCCTCTCCATTACACACTACCTATCCATGTGCAGAGCACCTTCTCAGAATACATTATCTTTCTCCCTATCTTTAACCTTTTGACAGTATGCATAGACTGGTTTCACTTCTGTACACTTGTCTCAGCCTAACTGCAGTCTATATTTCTTGTCAGGGTACATCTACCTTATCTCTGTGTACTCTGTGTTCTTTAGAACATTGCACAACACTACCTTTATGCTCCCTAGCTTGCAACATCCTGCTATTCATTTATCCTACAAAGCAGCAGACAGTCCACCACTTCACTCACTCCCACCACCGGTACACTTCAGATTGCTCTGCCCATCATTCTTAAACAGAAAGCAAGGACTTCCTTGAATACTTTAATAAATCTTTTATTATTTATTCAGCTATTTCCAAATGTGATCCCCTGTTCTCTGTTTATCTTGGCTTACTGTTCTGATGAGCTGTGACAGCTACCTCAATCATTTCCTTATTAACCTCTCACATTACAGTACATTTCTCCCTATTGTGTAGGCTTTGTCTTCCATACATATGAGTTTTGGGGTTTTAGTTTTATGTTTTGGTAAATGAGAGTGATTGATCATTCATTTTTTTTCTCTCTCTCTTTCTCTCTAATCTCCTACCTTTCAGTACAATTGTGCTCCCAATTAGCATACAAAGCTTGTCATATAATAAAAATCATCAATATTATTTATTCATTCATTCATTCAAATATTGATATACCACTATGGATTTTTTAAAAAATCATAGAATCATAGAATCATAGAGTTGGAAGAGACCACAAGGGCCATCGAGTCCAACCCCCTGCCAAGCAGGAAACACCATCAGAGCACTCCTGACATATGGTTGTCAAGCCTCTGCTTAAAGACCTCCAAAGAAGGAGACTCCACCACACTCCTTGGCAGCAAATTCCACTGTCGAACAGCTCTTACTGTCAGGAAGTTCTTCCTAATGTTTAGGTGGAATCTTCTTTCTTGTAGTTTGGATTCATTGCTCTGTGTCCGCTTCTCTGGAGCAGCAGAAAACAACCTTTCTCCCTCCTCTATGTGGCATCCTTTTATATATTTGAACATGGCTATCATATCACCCCTTAACCTCCTCTTCTCCAGGCTAAACATGCCCAGCTCCCTTAGCCGTTCCTCATAAGGCATCGTTTCCAGGCCTTTGACCATTTTGGTTGCCCTCCTCTGGACACGTTCCAGTTTGTCAGTGTCCTTCTTGAACTGTGGTGCCCAGAACTGGACACAGTACTCCAGGTGAGGTCTGACCAGAGCAGAATACAGTGGCACTATTACTTCCCTTGATCTAGATGCTATACTCCTATTGATGCAGCCCAGAATTGCATTGGCTTTTTTAGCTGCCGCGTCACACTGTTGGCTCATGTCAAGTTTGTGGTCAACCAAGACTCCTAGATCCTTTTCACATGTACTGCTCTCAAGCCAGGTGTCACCCATCTTGTATTTGTGCCTCTCATTTTTTTTGCCCAAGTGCAATACTTTACATTTCTCCCTGTTAAAATTCATTTTGTTTGTTTTGGCCCAGTTCTCTAATCTGTCAAGGTCGTTTTGAAGTGTGATCCTGTCCTCTGGGGTGTTAGCCACCCCTCCCAGTTTGGTGTTATCTGCAAATTTGATCAGAATGCCCTTGAGTCCATCATCCAAGTCGTTGATAAAGATGTTGAATAAGACCGGGCCCAAGACAGAACCCTGTGGCACCCCACTAGTCACTCTTCTCCAGGATGAAGAGGAACCATTGATGAGCACCCTTTGGGTTCGGTCAGTCAGCCAGTTACAAATCCACTGAGTGGTAGCATAGTCAAGACCGCATTTTACCAGCTTCTTTACAAGAATATCATGGGGCACCTTGTCAAATGCCTTGCTGAAATCAAGGTAGGCTACATCCACTGTGTTCCCTTCATCTACCAGGGTTGTAATTCTGTCAAAAAACGAGATCAGGTTAGTCTGACATGACTTATTTTTCAGAAATCCATGCTGACTATTGGTGATCACAGCATTCCTTTCTAGGTGCTCACAGACTGTTTGCTTAATGATCTGCTCCAGAATCTTCCCTGGTATTGATGTCAGACTGACTGGGCGGTAATTATTTGGGTCCTCTCTTTTCCCCTTTTTGAAAATAGGGGCAACATTTGCCCTCCTCCAGTCTGCCGGGACTTCGCCTGTTCTCCAATCAAAGTGCTTTACAACAACAGTGCATAAAACTGTACAATTAAAACCATATTAAAAGTTAAAAACAACTCCATATATATGTAAATATACATTTTCAATTATACTTGTTTAAAATGAACAGTAAAAACATGACTAAGAGACTACCATTAATAGAACGTGAATCAAAATTTAAAATGTATTCACACTGCTTTTCAAAGCCACTAATGAAGGAGTCATATATGTACTTTATGGGGAATCACATTCCATAAAGTTGAAACTACTCATACCTGATAGTCTAACTTGTATTGCAAGAGGCAAACAATAGGACCACACTGCTGTAGAGGGAAAGGTTTGTATCAGTGCTACAGATACATTGATATTATGGAGTTCTGTTTCTCCACAACATCTGAATCAGAGGACATAGTGCAAGCCCTGGACCAGTGCCTTAATGCAGTGGCAGACTGGATGGGGACTAATAAAGTGTGTTTGGAAGTTAAGCCAGTTGCCTTTTCTGGGCAGGACTGCACTCCCTCTAAGGGAACAGGCACAGAACTTAGGCGTATTTGTGAATGCCTCTTTTTCATTAGTGAACCAAGTTACCTCTGAGGCTAGAAATGCCTTTTACCACCTTCATCTGCTATACCTCCTACATCTGGATCTGGATAACCTGGCCATTGTAGCCCACATGTTGGGAACCTTGAGACTGAATGACTGTAATGAGCTATATGTGAGGCTCGTTAAAGTTGTAAATGCTGTGTTTAAGTGCATTATGGGGGTTTTCTTGTGTGGGGACAGAACTGGTGTTTTTCCACTGGGTGTGGTAGCTTTAAGACTTGTGACTCAACAGATCTGAAATCCAAGTACCTGTCTATTTGTGTGTGTATATAGATATATACACACACATACATACATACATACATACATACATACATACAAACATACATATGAGGCTGCTTGTAACACAGAAGGAGAGGCATTGTGAGATGCCAGCATGCAAAGAAAGGAAAGAGATCCATTTTGGTTTTAGCAATGGAAACTATGTAAAACTTGCTTAAATTCTCTCTGGGATCAAAGGGAGAAATAGTGTAAGGACTGAACAACTGCTAGTTCATTTTTTTGCCATTTTGTAACATTTTCTTTGCAGCATAAGCTTTAAAACTCATTTCTTGTGGTAAAGAAAGTTATTCTTGCACAAGAGTCCAGATTTGAGACTTCCATTGTATAATATTTTAATGGTTTCTGTTAAGTTGTGGGTGAACATATCAGACGTGGACCTGAGTGAAAACTATATACACGATACTCCTGGTGGCCAGGGTGAGAACTTCAATACATAACAGTTTCCATGTTATATTGTTTATATATTGTTGTACACAACTTATTTTATAAATAAATAAATAAATGTTAATGCCCACCTTGATTTTACCAGGATGATTTTTTTTATGCTTTTCCTAGTGAATCTCAAATCATATCTAGTCTGATATGGATCTGAGTACTGTCTGTTATGTGCCACAGGAACTAGTGCACCATGTTGTTTTCTGTGCAATATCCCACCATTTTAGACAAGTCTTTCAGTTCCTTACAATGTAAAAATATCATGCTGCGTTCATTTTGAGGGCCAAATTTTCTGAGTTTGTCAAAAGTAAAAACTTACCTGTGAGGTTCATTCACAATTTTTTACATTAAAAGCTACTTAAAAACATGAAGCCAGTATTTATGACAACTTCAGCAGAACACCTTGTTTTATTTCATATTTATTTGCAAAGAACTCTGGTCTCTTTCGACTCTGCCTTAATATGGGATTATTCTGACATTTCTCAGAACCTGCTCCGCAAGCTTCAAGATATTTCCTGTATAAATATTTTTGCCTTCAGTTCAGAAGACTGGCACTAAAGGGAATTGTTTGCTGCTTTTTATTCATTTTCATAATTTCTACTGTACCTTATCTCAAAGGCCCAGGCAGTAGCATTCTTTGGGTGGAACTACACATTACACATGCATATGCATCTAACAAAAGGCTGTTTTTGTTTTTTTCTAGGGAAAAGCACTTGAGAAAGGGATGGTTTTGCATACAGAAATTGCAGAAATGAGTGCTTAATTCTTTCCTGGCCACTGCTTCTTCAGTCAAAACTGCTTCCTCCAGCTGCTTTCCCTCACAGCATTCCACACATGCACTTGCTATAAACAAGCATGTGGAACACCCTGGGTGCAGAAGGGAGTATTTGGAGCAGTGTAGCAAGTAGGGAAAAGTTTAATATGAGCATCTCCAGAAGGCAGCAAAGAGGGAAAATGCTCTCCATGGAAGTAGCTCTTCCTTACACACCCATTATGTTGGACTCCGGTTGCTACTTGAAAGAAAGGCACCTTTCACAGACACAAATTGTAAGGTGGAATATAAAATAAGACTGCAGTCCTGAGCATGTGCTTCCTAGAAAAAAAGTTCCATCAAAAGCAATAGGACCATCTTCAGAGAAAACCTCCTAGCAGAGGACTAAAAAATCTATGTGTTGGGCAAAACTCTTATCCCCAGAAATGCACCAAAAATATTCTTTTTTCTGATGACACCACTGAGGCTAACTGCTTCTTCACCATTACTCCTTTGCAAAGCTCTTTTTTCCCCTAAGAAAAAGCATCCATCAAGCTAAATTGTTATAGATGAAGACATATAATATATGGTTTACATGTACTATCATGTCCCACTCAAAGCAAGTCAGTCTCCTCCCTTCCCCTGGCTACCATAGCATTTTTTTTCAATCCAGTTTCCTGAACTTAATTGCATGTGTAATTGGCATCATACCACAGAGCATGTTGTATCTTGCCGAAAAATGTTTTCTAGGTTCCCGGATCTTTTTTCCACAAACAGTAAGACTAGCTGGTATTAGATGATTCAGCTTTAGAAAAAGATGGCTGCAATTGGTTGCTTTTTTGGTCACCAGCCATGGATGGTCTCCATTTCTTCTCCATCTGGTTTCCAGATGCTGGAGGACAGTGTGCTGAAGACAGCCAGCATGTGTTGGTTCCATCTGAGGTTAGACAGAACCAGAAAGCAGGCAAATAGTTCAGGAGTTCCCTGTTTTTAAACACTTTTATGTAGCTACCTTGCAGGATAATCTTGAAAACGTTAACTCAAGAGGAAGTTCCATTCAGTTCAATAAGGCCCTGATAGGGCATCAGATTGCAGCATTAGTATATATATCAGCACTTCAGTAAAGTTGTTATACAGCTCTTATACCAACGTTTATTTTTATCTACGTCAATATTAAATGTGAAAGCCTTCCTTTCAACATCATCTTCCGTTATACCACTTCTGCTTAAGTGTTTGTCATGTTAAGAGATATACGATTGAAAGGTTATTTAAGTTTCAGAAGAATTTCCATATGAAAATGGTTTCCTTTTTTTATGTAATTACATACGTTGTCTGTATCAAGATTTAAGTACGTCGAGTTACTCAAATTATGCCTTCAGAGCTTCATAGTTAATTATGAACTTTTAGTGGGTGGGTCATCCCTGGATTTCATAATTACCTGAGAGTAGAGAAGATAATGTTTTAATTGTATATGATTAAAAAATGGCATTTTATCTAAATTAATATTTTTTTCTAATGTGCCTGGATACAGCATATTCTTCTCTCTAATTAAACCCCATGCACTTTTACATGTCATTCTCTCCTTTACACTTTTTAGAAACTGCTTTTTTTTCTTGTTGCCTAGGAGAAAATTCTGGAGTGTGTTGGCATGTATTTTCTAGGTTTTTCCCCTGCAAAAAATATACACAATTTTTAAGAGCTCATGTTCAAATGGGATATTTAAGCCTTGCCTCGTAGTGTTTTAAGACCAGTTTCTTAAGCTGCATATCCCATTGGATTGGTTGGTTCATATTTCATGTAATGCCAAACCATGGTGTGGTGTTGTTTTAACAAGCCTTGAGCAAGCATTCTCCCAATACATGTTACATGACCTGTTTTAATAGGATACAGTACTTTCACTTTAGTAGAAAGTGCTGCTTGCCATTGTGTACGAACTGGCAAATTCTGCTTTGAAATCCTGGTTTAGAAATTTGCCAACTGTGTGCAAGCAACAGCAAAATGTGTTTCTTCAAAATGTATTTCTTTAATCAGATGACTGATTAGGGGAGGAGAGAGTATGTGAAAACAAGTTTAGGTTGTGCAATGGCAAAAAATGTAAGTGGTGTGTGTTAACATCATTTAAGTGTTCCTTTAAAATAAAATCTCATCTTTCCATTGGGAACATACAATGTGACATACAAAATACAGTAAAAATAAAGATCAAAGAACTCAGGAAATACTCTAAAAACCAACCATAATTAAAATTCACGCTGGTAAATAAAAGAGGCTTTCCTTTGATAGCTGGAGAATAACCTTGAAGACACCTGCACGATATAAATCTTGCCAGATAGGCATTAGTTTCATTTGGAGTAGATGAAAAAGACAAATAGAACCAAGTTTCATCAGCCCACTGATAAAAACTAATTTCATATATCTGATCACTGTGCATGTGAAAAATCCTCATGGAACACTTAGCATAAGTGCCATGGAACAGAACAGAAGTCTCCCAGTAGCCCCGGTTCAGATGTATAAAAGGCTTCTAGACAGAATAACATCATCACATGGAGAAATAATATATGACCTGTGACATCCATTCCAATGTGCCATTCATTGGATGCCCACTCATGCACACACACCCATCCTTTTGAGGGAGACAAATCACATGAGTGGGGCTTCAGGAGCACTGGGCATGAGTGTGCATCCCCAGAGTCATATCTTACTTTTCCATATGGCTGCATCAGTGCTGACAGTTCACATGGTGGCACTTCTAAACATATTAATCGGAGCACTGGCTCTATTAAGATAGATGTCTAAAGCAAAACAGATCACACTGCATTGCAGGAGGCATGTTTGAAATGAGACTAGAGCAGAAGGGAGTTGTTTATTAAGAAAATTAGCTTAAGGCTGTAATCTCAAAATAGTTTTGCAGTGCTTTTCAGTTTCAAAAGCTTTTTTCTCCTTGCTGTTCAGCATCTGGCCCTGGGAAGGGCTGTTATTCAAAAAGGGGGAGGGGAGGAAAAAGACAAGCTGTGAAACTGGTTGAATGCTATTTGGATCCAAGTGTCTTGGAATTTCAGCTGTGACCAGATAAAAGTAGCTGTATGTTCACAAGAAAGCCACAGAAACGGTATACTTATAAATCAGCATTTTATACAAAAGCAATAATAACTGTGATTTATCCATTTATTTAATTCATTTGCTGCTATTATTTATTAGATTAATATCCCAAAGTAGCATAGGGCACTCACATAGTACCTCAGTTTGAAACCATACAAAATTTAAAAGTATTTAAAATGTAAGTGGGACGCGGGTGGCGCTGTGGGTTAAACCAAAGAGCCCAAGGACTTGCGGTTCGAATCCCTGCCACAGGGTGAGCTCCAGTTGCTTGGTCCCTGCTCCTGCCAACCTAGCAGTTCAAAAGCACGTCAAAGTGCATGTAGATAAATAGGTACCGCTCCAGCAGGAAGGTAAACGGCGTTTACCTGCGCTGCTCTGGTTCTCCAGAAGCGGCTTAGTCATGCTGGCCACATGACCCAGAAGCTGTACACCGGCTCCCTCGGCCAATAAAGCGAAATGAGCACCGCAACCCCAGAGTCGGCCACGACTGGACCTAATGGTCAGGGGTCCCTTTACATTTACTAAAATGTAAGTAGAGCCCTGTGTGTTCTCGAATCACTCCTGGTGAGAGCAGCCAACTCATGAGCGCTCTCAGAGCTTCACAATCTTCCAAGAGCTCTTGGTGAGCCCCTGACTCTTAGTATAGGAGAACTCTTCTCATCATTCAGCCTGGGGTTCCTGGGTAAATTTCTTCCACCCTTCTCTTCTCCCTGAATACCCGTTTATAAAAGCAGTTTACTTCCCTGACTTGCCACTGATTTTAACCAAGGAAGAGTTCCTTGTTGTCTCTCCAATGCCAAAGTAATGCTTTCCTTTCTAAATATCTTGTCTTTTCAGACCTATGCTGCTCTTGTAGCTGCTCTCCCTCCTCTTTCTCATATGCAGAGGACAGAAAGTGCAGGCTTAAGGCTCAGCAGAGACAAGGTCCAGCTGTGTCAAATCTGACAATTCCCAGCTGCAATCAAGCTCTGACAATACATTTCAAGATGACTAAGGAAATGACACTTCCAGCACTTTTATTAGTCACCTCATACCAAACGGGCTCTGGGTGACGCACATCAGTTTTTAAAAACATATGAAACGTAAAGCAAAAACCATAAATAATTGACACCACAATGTGTCTCTGGAAGAACAGGGTTGGAAGATAGCTTGTGGCTAATGGTCAAGCAATATTTTGTAAAAGCATTTCACAAAGACAACACATTTCATATACTGTACTTGCAAACCAGATATGGCCCACAGCTTCACTCCTTCCTGCACAGCAATTAAGCTGAGGTAGGGGGAGCTTCCATTCATATCCATCAGAACATTTCCCCCTAAACCTAATTGCCATGTGAGTGTGTGCTGATGGGGGCGGCAGCTGGGGAGATAATATTTAGTTCAGTCCTCCCCATGTGCCATAAACCTCCCCTACCACAAAAAGGCACATCTCCCCAAGTGGTGATAGGATTAAGGGGGAAAGCTTTCATTGGTGGCAATGGCAGCTTTTTTCCTAAGCCTAATTCTATTAGAGAATTAGATCTATGGGGAATTAGATCTATGGGGGCATGAATGAGAACATGAGAGAGAGCAGGGGAGAAAGAGAGAGGGAAGGGAGAAGAGAGAGAAAGGAAAGCAAAAGAATGGATGTTTGTAGCTGAATGGATGAATGATGTAAGGATGTTTGTAAAGGTACATTTAACGCTTGTCCCCCTCCCTCCAAAATCTCCTGGGAACTGTATTTTACCCATCACAGAGCCACAGTTCATAGAACCCTTAATAAACTACAGTTCCCAGAATTCTTTGGGGGAAGCCATGTGCTTTAAATGCACAGTGTGTGGCTGTGACCAAGAAGAAAGAGTACAGGTGGCCCTACCCACCCACCTTGCCCCACACTGGCATGTTTAAGCTTATATCTGTACTTTCATAATATATTAGAAAGGACTCTGTGCTTTGTCCGAATGAAGTATATTTCTCTCCTAACACTGCAACGATTAAAATGGTGCTGTGCAATCATCAGCCAGAGATTTCACTGCATGTGGCCACTTGATATTTTCATTTAACTGAGTTTATATGATTATAAAAGTTCAAACTGTTCAACATCCAGCTGAACAATGCAGTGTTTTATCACAGCAGCTAATTGTTTTCAAAACACTACAATTGTATCGGATCCCCTTGGGATCTGCTACTAATTCCTCAGTTCTAAACAGAGGGCTTACATGTTGCAGTGAAGCTTTGTCTCCAAGTAATCTCTTTAGGATTTGGATTTAAGAAATGTGTTTACATGGTGTATGCGGCATGCTTCCCTATCTGTCACTTACTCCCAAGGGACATGACAAGTGATGAGGGAGGCCTTCCTGACCCCCATCCCCTCCAAAGGCCCCACAACTTCATGTAGACACTCTAGAATGCTCAATATCCAGACTAAGGGTCCCACAGCTCCTAGCAGCTACCTTCCAGATGAGCATTCCTAAGAATGGTCACCAGATCTTATGCTTCCTATTTAATTCCTTGCACCTTCCTGCCCTCCAGTTCAGCATCTTACCTGCCTCTGGGTTGCCTGTAAATGTTGCTTGCTGGACACATTGCAGGGCCCCAAGGAGCAGCTTTGTTGTAACAAAAGGGTCCTGTGCCCTGTATACCCTGCTGCAGGTAGCAGTTTGGCCATAGTTGCAGTTTCTGATCAGTTTTAAAAGACAGATTCACACTGAGCACATTGTAGTAGTCCAAATGAAGAGTAACCAGAGCATAGTTTAACCAATTTGCATTTACGTAACTATATTTCTTATAAACAAATAGACTGGTTAATACTATAAGAAATAAGTTCAAGTTTTATATATACGGAGAATATGTATCAAAGCTAACCATGTATTTGTCAAGCATATGTGTGAAAATAAGTACAAACTGTATTGGCAGAGGAAGCAAGGGAGGGGAATGTTGACAAGCCTTTTTTGCCTCTACCGCAGTTCAAAGATGTGGGCCTTATTGACGTCTAGCACAATGGAAGCAAAGGCTCATGAAAGAGATGGCACTACATCAAAACCCAGACAGAAGCATGTGCAACTAATTAGTGTATATTCTGTGCAGCTAGCAATTAAATCCTAAACAGACAAAAATGAGCTACGTTGCAAAACTGCACCCTGGCAACTGTTACGTAAGACAGGAGGCTGGGCATATCTGTCTTAGCAAAACAAAATTTTAAAAAAACCTTGTGCGTCATGTTTTAAAGCTATTGTTCACTTATAATAATTTGCATGTCATATCAAAAAGATGCTTAATGGTTGAGTATTGAAATTAAAATGGTTTTGCTTTCAAAAATGATACCTGAGTGTAAGGTTTTTGCAAATTATCTTTTGTGAAGACCATCTTATTCCTTTTCTCTGTCATTGTGAATCTCAAGTCTTTTCCAGTTCAATAGAAATGTATTCTTGCATCTTCCTGCTACATTCATTTCCATAATATACACTGTTTGAAAGCTCTGTGCGTATAGAACTCTCTAAAAATACACCCAAGCCAAAATCTGGGTTTGAAGCAATGTTTTTGTTTTGTTTTCTAGTTAATAAAATAGTTCAATACAGGTTGCTGCTGTTAAGGCAGCTGTTCAAATTTACTCCACTGGTTTGGGATTGATTCAGATAAGTAAGGATCAATCTCTGAAAGAGAATTTGAAAAATAAATGTGCATGTAGAAAAGATTAGCTAATAGATCCATCATTTTGGCCTGCAGAGTGCTTCCACATCTATGGCAAAACATTTACTATGAAAAAAAAATGAAATGGCATAATGGACAGCTAGATTCATACAGCAACAAGTCAATAGAAACGACATTGAAGAGGCTGAGACGTTACAGCATTGGATGGAAATAGGACTGTGATGGAATAAGTGGGCAGCGACTGGCATCCTAACACAAAACATGTTGCTTGTTGCAATACAGTATATTGGAATGTCTCAGAGACAGAGATGTGGTCATGGTCTTTAATTTAGGTCACTTTGAAAAGCGATTAGGCAAATTGATGGCAAAAAATCTATTGCCAGCTACTAGTCGTGACTTCATTGCAACTTCCAGATTCAGAGGTGGTTTGCTACTGAATACCAGCTGCTGGGAGCAGCAACAGAAGAAGGCTATTGCCTTAATGTCCTGCTTGTGGGTTTACCAGAGGCAACTAGGGCTAGGATACTAGATGAACCAGCTTTGATAAAGCATGGTTCTTGTTATGCCTTTACACTCTTAGGTATTATAGACCTGTTTTTGCTAACAGTACATAAATTTATTTTTTGTATCTTGCCACAGGTGCCCGTCAAACCAGTTTTGCTAAACTCATAACACCCCAGGTTGTACCCTGGAAGAACTCTAACAAGTTCCCAGAAACCTGACTAGAACTAGGTAATAGATACTATGTAGATACAGGTGTCACGGAGAGTGTTCATTATGAGTAACACACCTAACTATCACCACTCCAATTCCTAAAGCTCTTTTATAATTGCTTTTTAAACATTCAATTTAACTTGGTATTCCATGTGCTAAATTAAAAATTCCTCCATTTCATTTCTACAATTATGAAGCTACTAGTTCTGAGTTAGAATTTGTGCTACAGTAGGAGTAAGAGCGATGTTGCTCATGTTGTTCAAGAGGTGTATGTGTATTTTAATGAGCTGATTGTCAGTAAACAGAATATAGAGAGTATGTGCATGAACTTAACAGTGCTTAGTTTATTTATTTTTTGGTTGCAATATTGTCAATATGTATATATGCTGTGTTGATTTGTTAATCATATGACTTTTGCTTTAATTGTGATGTTTAGCTTAGTTTTTAGTTGTTGCTTTGTTGACAGTGGTCTATAGATTGTTACTGCTTCCCTGATAGTTTGTTAATTATTCTGTATGATTAATGCTTTATTATGTTCTATCATGTTCTTGTTATTTATTGTTTGTAGGCTGCTTTGGGATTCATTTGAATTAAAAGTAGCATAGAAATATAATAAAGCAAAGCAAATCAGTTAAACGTTTCTCTGTACGTATGCTGTATTGTAGGCTGACACCTGGAACCATTCCGTGGGGAGGGGTTCATGTTTCCTTGCTCCTGGGACCTTCTCCAAATTCTCCATGAACAAGATCATTAGGCATAATCTACTGAAAATAGAGCATATTAATGTCCATTTTAAATAATTGTGGCTCTCAGTCCAATCCTAAATGTGCTTTCTCAAAAGCAACTCCACTGAATTCAACAAGATTTAAATCTTAGTAAGTATGCTTAGGACCTTATGCATTCAAATATGCATGATGGGATTCACCTAATGAGTCCTGTCAGTGTGTCCACTTGTGTCCCCCCCCCCCCCCCCGCCGCCTTACACCATGCCTGCCATGCCCCTGAAATTGGCTCTGGGTGGGTTGATAGAACCTCCAGAATAGCATGTGGGGGAAGAGGGGGATCATTCCATCTGGCAAGCTGCAATGTTTGCACAGATGGAAAGTTCATCATAGCACCATGTTTCAACCATATTTCCACCCATACTTCACTGTCATTATTTACAAACAAGTCTCATTTATTCCAAATAGATTTACTTCCTAGTAATGTGTTTATAATCAGGAGTTATTCTGATGGATGACTTCAGTTCCAATTTTTACCAATATTGTATTTGCCACTTTAATAAAAAAAATAAAGTTTTAGAAATAATCTGCAGACAACACATATTTAAGTTTCAAGAAAATTCGGCTAGTTATTTTCATAGTTCTGCAAGTAGCTGAAGTGGATAAAAATGACTAATGGACTACTTTACATGAACATTAAATGCTCATTGGTATATGGTATATGGCCAGACATAATTCTCTGTTTTTAGGCGGTAATCATCCAGTCAGACATTATCCATTGTATTTTGTTTCTCACTTTTTTTATATACCCCAAAGAGACTATTCACCTAGTTACACATTGTTGGGATATTCTGTTTCTTTTCTTTTCCCTTCCCCTCATTCTAACTCAAGGTAAGAATTTTAATGTTTTTAAAATACATATTTTAGTATATAAAATATAAATGTGTTGATTGTGTAGCCCATGTGTGGGGAGCCTTTCAGATGTTGCTGAACTACAACTCCTATCATCCTTGGCAACATCTGTAGAGCTAAAATTTCCTCACACTTGGTTTAGCCCATGTGACAGGTGATAAAACCCTGCCCTAGCTACTGAATTACTGCCATATTGTGGTAAAAACATTAATATATTTTTATTCATTTTATTAATATTGATTTTCCCTCAGTCTAATATTCTGAAAATCCATGGGGTCTTGTTGTTAGCTATCAAAAACTAACTAGGCCAAGGAGCACCATTTCATTTTCAGAGCTATCTCTAGGAATCCTGTACTTACAGTGTTTTGTATCTTAGCCATATATATGAATAGATTACATCAGTGGCTTGTTGGTATAAAAGTACAGTGGTACCTCCGGTTATGAACTTAATCAATTCCGGAGGTTCATTTGTAACCGGAAACCATTCTCAACCTGAGGTGCGCTTTCGCTGATAGCGCCTCCTGCTGCACGTGCCTCTGGTGTGTGATTTCTGCTTGCATCCAGGGGCAAAGTTCGCTTCCAGGAGCACATACTTCCGGGTTAGCAGAGCTCGTTACCCAAAATGTGCGCAGCCAGAAGTGTTTGTAACCATAGGTACCACTGTAATAGAGACGAGTAGATCTAAGTGGATTCAGAATGTTATTTCCTGTTTCCTTTTCTGAAGCCTCATTGCTTATTTTTCATCTAATATGATTTGGCATTCTTCAGCTTCCCCATCAAAATATTATTTGGAAAAAAACCAGCTTCAAGTAGTTGCCCTGTAAATGAAATATAATAGGCATTTTCTTCCTAACTCATAAGGACAAAAGCTACAAGCCCACTCATGTTTACCCTATTACTTCTTCTAATCTAATGTAAGCAAAGGAGGGAAAGGTATTTTCTGCTAAACCATTTCTGCTGCAGCTGCCTTTTGTTGTTTATAACCTGCCAGCATCTGGAAACAAATTGTTTAAATTGCCCAGCAGGTTTGAGTCTACAGTAAAATGGGATTCAATAAAACAGAAAACACATTTCACAGGGGGCTAACATGTGAGGAGACTCTTGTCAGACAATGGCTAGCGCTTTCTTCAGAATGCAGAATGTCCCTGCGCTCTGTAAGAAAAGTGTAATGATAAAAGTTTTAATAGTAATAAAGTGTATATAGTATATAGTGGGAGGGTTCTATTAGTGGGAAGTTTAAAGTACAGCTACTTTGCTTCAGCACATCCTGAATCAATTTGCATTTTAATTATCCTAGCCTTATATGCTTTCTATTCTAGTATGCTACATTTTACAAGCTGCTTTTAGTCTAGCAACTTATTAATATACATAAATAATAATATCAAAATCAAAACTGTACTGTGGTCCAAAGATCCACAAAACAAGAATAATATCAGGATCATGTTGTTGTTAGTTTTAAACTATACCTTGCTATTTAAACAACAACAACAACAACAACAACAACAACAACAACAACAACAACAACAACAACAACAACACAGAGCTTATTGGAAACTGAATATTGATACCCTCAGGCTCTTTCTTGAGTAAAGTATTTGGGACAGGTCAGTTATGTGGATGGAAGGGTCATCAAGCAAAACCTGGGGTGGCTGTAAAACAGGATTGGACAAATTCATGGAGAATAAGGTCATCAATGTCTACTAGCCACAAGGACTATGTTCTGCCTCCACTGTCCAAAGCAGTATGCCTCTGAATTCTAGTTGCTTGGAACTGTCAATGAGGAGAATGCTATTGTGCTCTGCTCCTGCTTTTGGGCTTCCTAGAGACATCTGGTGGAAGCAAGATGCCGGACTAGATAGGCCTTTGACTTGATTCTGTAAGGCTTTTCTTATATAAATCATCTGGCAGCCAAGAACTAGTAGGGCAGGGGTGAGGTGCCAGTAAGCAGCAGTGGTCAGTGAGCCCATTTGCTAGGCAATCCTGCTAGCAGTCACTAAGTAAGTCTAGAGGTTTGGGGTTTTTTACCTCCATCGTTCTGCCCGGACACTGAGGTCTGGCAGTTCCCTTAATGAGAGAAGCCAAGTTACAGGGAACCAGGCAGAGGGCCTTCTCGGTAGTGGCACCCGCCCTGTGGAACACCCTCCCACCAGATGTCAAAGAAAAAAAATAACTACCAAACTTTTAGAAGACATCTGTGATAGGTCTGTGATACTCTAGGAGAGAGCCTGATGGCCTCCCACGGTAATGAAATGGCCAGACTAAAAGGGTCTGGGATGAGTTGTGGAAATGTTCTATCGGACCATATCATGGAACTGGCCATCGAGTGTCATCCAACCTCCAAGGCCAGGAAGATTATTGCACTTCATTTAAGTGTTTCATGTTAAATGAGCTATAGTTCTCTCATTTAGTCAGCACTGCCAGTGTTTCTGAGAGCAGGAAAATAGTGCCCAGTTTGAGCACCACAGTATTGACAGCAGCTAGGGCCATATATGTAGAACTGCAGGCTACGGTGTCCCCATTTTTAGCAGCACAAATTACTCTTGGATTAACAGCTGCTAAATGTGCATTTCCCTTCCCATCCAGAAGCTGGACCTTGAGAAATAAAGCCTTGTTTTAAAGCTTCAAAGTCCAAAAAATCCAAAGTCTCCCAAAACCTCCAAATCTTTACTTGTTTGGGTTGAATGCACTTTTGCTCCCATAAGGCAGGATACCTCAAATTTTCACTAATTTCTCATCCCACTGCGGATACATCTTACATTACTTCCATTTCTGTTGTTTCAAAATAGTTGCTTTGACTGAAGGAATATTGATGCTCAAGGCAAGGGGAACTTGCCTAGTCAAGAGTGATGAGCCTGATGATCCAACAAAGTTAAATACCCTTAAGCCCCATTGATTAGAATTTCATATTAAAACCAATTTACTTAGTAGTCTCAAATTTGGCAGGATGATGTCCAACATTGTTTCCTAGTTAAACTAAAAGTTCTTTATCCAAGGCTACAATAAGATTGTGTGCAGTAGATTATTCTCTTTTGTTCAAAGAACTAATGGGAATTATCCGTACAGCATTGCAGTCTTGAAAGATATATTTTCCCAGATGGTTCTGCAATGAGGTGGTGATTAGGTAGCTGGGTATGTTTCTTCACATAAACTAGTAATATTCTCTTGAATGTATTGCATGATGATAGTGAGTAGTCCTGAGACCTTCATAGTTTGCATATATAAAACAAATGTTTTCATAAAGTGAAACAATAAAATCATCCTTTTCTCACAGGATCGTATAATTCCGTGATCATTATCCCATATGTGTATATGTATATATGTTTATTTCCTCCTTTCCAGCTTACGTTAATAGCATTATTTTGCAACTTAATGTTTTTCGTTTTCAGTCTTGCAGCAGGTGAAAGCATTCATAAATCTGCCATGAACAGTTGCCAATGAATATTCATATTAAACATGTCTGATTGCAGTGCTTTGACATTTTTATTTGATTCGAGCAGGAGAACAAACTTCTTATTTCATTATGTATTCCAACTGGTACATCAGCTGCCTATTGCTGGCTATGCTATAATAATTGGTGACACAACACATAACTAATTTGGAAAAAAGTGTGTGAGCATTATATGAACTAGGTAACTGGCAAGAGTTGGGGGAAAAATAAAATAAGACAAAGAAAGGTAGTAATGCAGGTTTGGCTTGTGTCTATCATGACAACATGGCAATCTAGAGCAGGGGTGGCCAGATTGGGATCTATGGGTTGATCTATGGGTGAATGGCAGTAGATAATAATAATAATAATAATAAATTTTATTTATATCCCGCCCTCCCCAGCCGAAGCTGGGCTCAGGGCGGCTAACAACAATAAAACAATACAAAAGTACAACACAAACAACACTCTAAAATCATTCATTATAAAATTAATTAAATTCAAGCCACTGGCCACCATTGGGCCAGAGCTCCGCGAAGATTGCCGAGGGAGGGAGTCAGGCTGTGCCCTGGCCAAAGGCCTGGCGGAACAGCTCTGTCTTGCAGGCCCTGCGGAAAGATGTCAAGTCCCGCAGGGCCCTAGTCTCTTGTGACAGAGTGTTCCACCAGATTGGGGCCACAGCCGAAAAAGCCCTGGCTCTAGTTGAGGCCAGCCTAACCTCTCTGTGGCCTGGGACCTTCAAGATATTTTTATTTGAAGACCGTAAGTTTCTCTGTGGGGCATACCAGGAGAGGCGGTCCCGTAGGTACGAGGGTCCTAGGCCGTATAGGGCTTTAAAGGTTAAAACCAGCACCTTAAACCTGATCCTGTACTCCACCGGGAGCCAGTGCAGTTGATATAGCACCGGATGAATGTGATCTCGCAGCGAAGACCCCGTAAGGAGTCTCGCTGCAGCATTCTGCACCCGCTGGAGTTTCTGGGTCAGTCTTAAGGGCAGCCCCACGTAGAGCGAGTTACAATAATCCAGTCTGGAGGTGACCGTCGCGTGGATCACAGTGGCTAGGTCAGGGCGAGAGAGGTAAGGAGCCAACTGCTTAGCTTGGCGGAGATGGAAAAATTCCGCCTTTGTTATAGCTGCAATCTGCGCCTCCATGGAAAGGGAGGTGTCGAAGATTACACCCAAACTCTTAACGGACGGTGCTGGCACTAACTGCGCCCCCGCAAGAGATGGGAGTTGCCCCCCCACTCCCATATCGTCCCGTCCCAGCCACAGGACCTCTGTCTTCGAAGGATTTAGCTTCAACCGGCTCCCACGTAACCATCCAGCCACAGCTTCCAGACATCTGGTCAGTGTGTCTGGGGCCGAGTCAGGATGGCCATCCATCAACAGATAGAGTTGGGTGTCATCGGCATACTGATGGCAACCCAGCCCAAAACTCCGGACAAGCTGGGCGAGGGGGCGCATAAAGATGTTGAAAAGCATTGGGGAGAGTATCGCACCCTGAGGTACTCCACACACCAAGGAGTGGCGCGATGACAATTCCCCCCCAAGCGCCACCCTCTGTCCCCGACCAGAGAGAAACGAGCGCAGCCATTGAAGGACTGTGCCCTGGATCCCCACGTCGGCAAGGCGGTGGTCCAGAAGTTCATGATCGACCATGTCGAAAGCTGCTGACAGATCTAGAAGAATCAGCAGCCCCGACCCACCTCGATCCAGCTGTCTACGAAGATCATCTGTTAGGGCAACCAGAGCTGTCTCGGTCCCATGACCAGCGCGGAAGCCAGACTGGAATGGATCCAGAGCCGATGTTTCATCCAGCAAGGTGTCCTTATTCCGAATATGTGATAATAATTTATCATCTGTAAAATATGTGTATTAAGTGGTTGCCTTTGAACAGGTGTTTCTGCATCTCTGATGGGCAATTTGAGTCTGGTGTTTTACCTGATCTGTAGATTTTAAATTGGGATCTTGGCACACCTCAGAATTCTAGTTTATGTTTTTGTCTTGAAAAAGTATATCCTATAAAACTGAAATCTTCCCACTCCTGCTATAATGTAAATGAATTTGTGATACATATTATATACATAGGTAGGCACTGTGAGACAGGTAGGATTCTACATTTCCCCACAGGGCCCCATCCACTTGAAGTTCCACACAACTTTCGCTCACTGGAAAAACAGATGTAGAGGGGCTTTCAGATGTTTTTCTGATCCAGTGCTTTCTTTCCATTTCACTAAAAGCACTGAGAGACAAGGAATATATATTATTTACAGACACATTTACCCTGTCCCTCCTTTAGCTAATAGTCAACACGTTTGCTTTGACAAAATCATATATTTATGAGAACAACCTGTAAGCAGATGTTATGGGAAACTCAAGGCTGCTCTCCAAAAGTCAGTTTTAGAGTTATGTGTGACAGTTTAAATTGCGAAATTTAATCAGTTATTGTTGTTTGTTTGAATTCATTGTATTGTTTTTATGGTTTATGCTATAACCCATCATGGGATTGTTAATTGATGAAAGTGGGCTAAAACAGCAGTCCTCTGTCTTCTCATACTATCTCCCAATAATATCCAGCAAAAAGAAAACACATGACATCACCAGCAGGCAACAAAATTGGAAAAGGCAAGAAAAATAAGAGTATTGTGATGTCACTAGAGGTATCACCAGGAAAATAGGACTAAAGCTGTCCTGTTGGTGTTTAAGTAGTCTGATTGGTGGTTTTGGTCAAAACTGTACAGCAGCTGCCAAGCCAGTTGTGAGCTAGTTATGTTTAGGAGTCAGTGTCAACCTGAGTACTGACAAGTAAAATAATGAGAATTAAATCTGCTCAATGGTGCTCAGCATCAATGGAAAAGGAACTTGTTTTTTCTTGTCATGGAAATGTGCATGTAGCAGAGAATCTAATACTATCTTAATGCTAATAATATTTCCTTTTTGCTTCCACTGGAAAATGCACTACATTTTTTCAACATATCCTTTATTTTAGGCTTCACCAAGCAAATTGTGCTATAATAGCTTCTTTCTGTACCTTAAAACTGCCTAGAGGCTACATGTTTCAATCCATTTCATCAGATCAAGGAAAAGAAGTCTAGGGTTTTCTTTTGCTTTTTCCATAATGCCTCTGGATTCCACTTGGTGAGAAATGGCCCTATGTTTTGTTTTTTACCCAGTAAAAGGGTAGGTTTAGCTTGAGCATCATCACTCATGGCACTATATCCATTTTCATTTTATAAAGCACTGCTTGTGCTGAACAAAAGTACGTAACGTGAATGTAAGAAGAGCTTGACAGATCAGAGCAAAGGCCCATCTAGTCAAACTTCCTGTTTTGCACCTCTGCCATTTCCCCCCGCAACCTTAGCTGTTGTTTGTTTTTCTAAACTAAGGAGACCCAGCCTCTGAATCACTTTGGTTTCCCCTTTCTGAGGTGCAGCAACCAGAACTGTACACAGTATTGCAAGTGCAGCTACTGGCTATTTTGTTTTCAAACCTTTTCCTAATGATCCCTAACATAGAGTTCACCTTTTCCACAGCTGACATACACTGGGTCAACATTTTCACTGAGTTACCTACCATGACTCATATAAACACAATGCTTTTTTCTGGGGGGACACAGGGGTATGCGTACCCCTAAACATTTTGTGAATCTAAGTTTGGCCTCATTGAGGGGCAGTATTTCAATATGAGTAGAAAAATAAGAGTAATTCTAAACATTTTTTTAAGGGAAAAAAAGCACTGTAACAGATCTGTGAAGTTAGTACCCATGTGCCACACTTTACATTTGCTTACACTGAATCACATTTGCCATTTTAATGCCCATTCACTCAACTTGGAAACATTTCTTTTTTAAAATATACCACTTAGTCCCCCGCAACAAGCTATAAAAACTTTAGAATCCTTTAAAATCCCTTTTTGATCTTACCACCCTGAACAATTTGGTATCATAAGCATACTTGGTTATCTCACTGCACACCTCTGACTTCAGATCATTTATAAAAAAATGAAAAAACACAGGCCCCAATACTAATTTTGGGAGCTTAGGCTCAGTTCTTACATACCTTCATTATGAGAACTGACATCTATTGATATTATTTTAAAGAGCTGTTTGTAATTGATATCTCTCTCCATAGCCCCCCATCCTGTTCTCTTCCGTTTTAATGTTTTATTGGTTCCTTTTTGTATTTTGATTTCCATACACACTTCCACGGTTTATTTCCCAGGGTCTGGTTATACTATGCAGCTTTAAACTAGTAGTACAAGTAGACAAATCTAATATTAAGTAGAAGTGCTTTAACTTTTCTAGCACTGTTTTGCCACCATACTTAGTGACATAAATTATTTAAAGTTGTAATCCATTGATTCAGACAAGAAGCAAAATACCAAAGCCCAATCAATTCCCAATCCCTCATCTTCCAACCAAACTTTTTCCCCTTGAGGAGATAAGTGAGGAGGAGAATATAGGATAACCAGATAAC